>NC_135343.1:42734566-43353708 GCF_023851605.1 Tamandua tetradactyla | reverse complement strand
AATCACTTAATGTAATTCCACAGTAACAGAATGGAGGGGGGAAAACCCATGATCATTTCGATTGATGCAAAAAGGCATGTGACAAATTTCCAGCACCCCTCCTTCATAAAAACACTCAGAAAACTGGGTATAGAAGGAACCTTCTTCAACATGATAAAGAGCATATGTGAAAAAAACTACTGCTGGGTGGGCCACGGTGGCTCAGAAGGCTAGAATGCTTGCCTGCCATGCCAGAGGACCCGGGTTCGTTTCCCAGTGCCTGCCCATGTAAAAAACAAACAAACAAAAAAAACTACTGCTAAGATCATACTTAATGGTGAAAGACTGAAAGCTTCCTCTCTAAAACCAGGAATAAGACAAGGGTGCCTAGTGTCACCACTGTTATTCAACATTGTACTGGAAGTTCCTGACAGAGCAAATAGGCAAGAAAAATAAACAGAAGGCATCAAATTGGAAAGGAAGAAGTAAAACTTTCCCTACTTGCAAATGACATGATTGCATATGAAGAAAACCATGAAAAATCCATAACAAAGCTACTAGAGCTAATAAATGAATTCAGCAAAGTGGCAAGGAACAAGAATTCAGTAAATATAGGCAGATTACTCATATGTAATCTGTGTAATCTGTTTAGAAACACAAAATCAGTAGTGTTTCTAAATATAAGTAATGAACAATCAGAAGAAGAAGTCAAGAAAAAAAATTCATTTATAACAGCAACTAAAAGAACTAAACATTTATGAATAAATCTAATCAAGAATGTAAAGGACCTGTACACAGAAAACTACAAAACATTGCTAAAGGAAATCAAAGAGGACTGAAATAAACGGAAGGACATTCTGTATTTATTGATTGGAAGAGTATCATTAAGATGTCAGTCCTTCCCAGAGTGATTTTTACATTCAACACAATCCCAATCAAAATTTCAATAACCTTCTTTACAGAAATGGAAAAGCCAACCATCAAATATATATGGAAAGGTAAGCGGCCCTTAATAGCTAAAGCCATCTTGAAAAAGAAGGGTGAGGTTGGAAGATTCACACTTCCCAATCTTAAAACTTATCACAAAGCCACAGTAATTAAAAAAGCTTGGCACTGGCACAAGGAAGGTACATAGACCAATGGAATAGAATTGAGAGCTTAGAAATCTACCCTCATTTTATGGCCAACTGATTTTTTATTTTAATGCTGTATGGCAGGGGTCACATTTCATTCTTTTTTCCATGTAAGTATCCTTTTTCCATGTGAGTATCTCCTTATCGCAGCACCATTTGCTGACTTTTTGTTTGTTTGGTTTTTCATTTGTTTGCTTGTTTGTTTGTCTGGGAAGTGCACTGGCTAGGAATTGAACCCGGATCTCCCACATGGCAGGCAAGAATTCTACCACTGAACTACCCTTGCACCCCCAACTGATTTTGACAAAGGGGTAATGACCACTCAATTGGGAAAGAACAGTCTCTTCAACAAATGGTGCTGAGTTAACTGGATCTCCATTTGCAAAAGAAAGGAGGACCCTCATCTTACACATTATACAAAAATCAAATCAAAATGATCAAAGACCTAAACTAAATATGAGAGTCAGAACTATCAAACTCTTAGAAGAAAATGTAGGGAAGTATCTTTAGGACCTGTGCCAGGCAATCGTTTCTTAGACTTTATACCCAAAGCAGAAGCAACAAAAGAAAATAAAGATAAATGGGACCTCATTAAAATTCAATACTTTTGTGCCTCAAAAGAATTTACCATGAAAATCAAACAACTTACATAATGGGAAAAAATATTTGGAAACCACATATCTGATAAGGTTAAACTCAAAATATATTTAAAAAATCCTTCAATTTAACAAAAAGACAACCCGATTTAAAAATGGGGCAAAAGACTTGAACAGACATCTCCTCAAAGAAGATATGCAAATGGCCAGAAGGCACATGTAAAGATGCTCAACATCATTAGCTACCAGGAAAATGCAAATCTATAAATACAGATACAGACAGCTCAAAATGAAGGTGGTCAAAAATAATTACAAATTTTCAGACAAATCTAAAATTCTAATTACTATAATTAGTATACAGGTACAGATAAATCTTTAAACAGAAATACTATTTTCCAGTTTTTAATGCATATATAGTACTAAACTGAATTTTATACAAGCCCTAGCGATTTAATTTAGAAAATTAAATTAGTAATTATTTCAAAAATTTATATTATAATTAGCAAAGGTACTACATTTGTTTTGACATCAAGTTTAAGACTTTAAAACAAATAAGGAAAAAAAACAAATAGGTAAATTTAAGAAGAACTAATAAAAAAGCAGTTTTCACCTTTAAATAATACTTCAAAAGTAATTTTTAAAAGTCTGATCAAAATATTGTATTGGTGAATCAATTAAAAGAGTAACCATGTTTCAGAATATTATCTAGCCATTTAAATAGTCTGGAGAATATTTAATGATATGGGAAAATACCCATAATATATAATGCAAATAGAAAATATTCTTCACAGTATGATTCCATTTTGGTATAAAAATGTATACCTTATTTTACAATTAAGAATAATTTCTATTTTCCTTATTATTTTCTGATATGTATTTACTGTTATAATCAGAAAAACATTACTTAAAATAATAATTTCTTCATATTGTCTTACCTGAAGGTACTAGTGAATCTTGTTCAATAATTCTTGCAGAGGCCAGATCGCTGATAATATATTGTAACCTTAAATGTCTGAATACTGACACAAATGGTTTTCCTTGCTCAGTTTCAAGAAAGGTCATATCTTCAAAATCTATAAAAAATAGTTTAAAAAGCCATTCTTTTCAGTTCTATAACTGATTTTATTCTTAGATGTTTTTATGGACACGAAGCATATGGGCACACATACAGGTCCATTAGAATATAAATAAGCTAGTTTCAAAATATTCAAGGATTTTATAACCCTCAGATGTATGGATAAAAACTGAGAGATTTAGGAAAAAAGCTACATGACATTAATTTTGGTCCCATTATAGTCTTGGACTAAGAATTCAGTTCTACCCTTTTCTGGAGTCTGGTGGTTACAGTGAAGCAAGGTGGTAAAGAAGCCTCGAGAATGGTAGTTAAGGTTAGATGTATCTCTCCACAATTCCCTCTCCCAGGAACTGAACACTTCACTGGAACTTTAACCCAAACGCCTCACAAGGATCTTTCCAAGACAGAGGCTGAACGTCATGGTATTCTTTTAACTTATGCTCCAGTTACATGTGGTGAACACTAGTTAATATATTAATTCTATATTAAAATACAAATAAAGACAAAGTAGCCATGGATTACTAATATCACCCTGGTTATATTAATTTATTATTAAAATAATTAAAATTTATTAAGTATATGAATAATTATTTTTCCTTTAAGGAAAATTTAAGGTTATTCCTAAGAATAATTACTCCCAGTTGTATTACAATGTACTCTGATGAGGGGGAAGGAAAGGACCAGAATTACCAAAAAGGGACTTGTACATAAGCCCTTGCCTGTGTTTTCTATTCCATAACACTTATCCATGGGAGTCTTCTCAGCCCCACTATTATTAAGGAGAAGGAGCACTTTAGGGAATTGCTACTGCAGACTACTATGTCTCAAATTATGCTTCACATGGAACACATATTTTCCATGAGTGAGAAAGGTTTTCCTAACCGAAATACTTTTTCCAATAAATTGTGAAAAGACAGCCAAGTTAAAGAAAAGAATTTTCATAATTTTCCAATTTTATCCATACACTTTTTATGTTTCTTTAACATCTAACTGGTGGCAAACAAGAAAGCAGTAAACAGCTTTAAAAAATTCATGGTTAACTCTGCTTATTTATATAACAGGATTGCGATTAGATTTTTTTACAACGGCAGACACCGGGAAACAAACTTGGGTCTCTGGCATGGCAGGTAAGAACTCTGCCTGCTGAGCCACTGTGGCCCTGTGATTAGAATTTTATCTCTGCTTTTTTGTAATGATAAGATTAGTTCTAGTTCATATGATTGAATTAAATGTGCCAATTTCATGGAGTGCACCAAGAATACCATTATATTCTTATAGGTGCCCAATCACATGAGCAAGTTATAAAAGTCTAATTCTAGGCTGTTTCATAGTAATCTGGTAATTATCCCATGAAGCCTATTATCAAGGCTATAAAAGAGACTGGTTCATTTACTTATGTAAGAATTCAGAATCCAAAACATATGTTTTAGGGTTTCATGCTGTCAAAATGTGACCGTACTATGGGGGAAACAAATGCTAAAAAAAAAAAAAAGTGACTGTACTCATTGTACCAGTCAAATTTAATATCCATACCCAAGTATAAGTATAAAGAAAAATTTCTAGATTTCCATTGTCTCTTGTGGTCCTGACACATATATATTTGAATAGTAAAATAAAGAAAACTTAAGAGAAATATACCAAAATATTGAGGGTGAGGGAACCATGGGATAATTTTTCTTTCCTATTTCTTGAGCGTATATCACTTTTATAATTTTAAAACTGAAATGAACTTATAAAACCCTCACAGAAAAACAACGGCAGTAAGCATGTGTTTTGCCTTATGCAATAAATGTCTCCTAAAAAAATTATTTAAGTTGTATACTTTTACACTGCTGAGGCTGGGATGGAGCACCTAGATGGGAAAACATATTTTAATTTTGCTACTTAGGCAAAAGAATAATTTCTCTTGATGAGCTGCCATGGTTTATCCACCCGGACCTCAAATGAGCATAAACTAGGTCAACATTTACTTAACATCTACAGTTTCTATTAAGTCCCTTTGCCTTTTAATTTCCCTACCCTCATTATCTCTTTCAGCTTCTATTTCTCTTCTGACTCTATTTAAATTCCCCTCTCTGCTTTTGCCCTCCATTAATTTCCCCAATCCTGCTTTAATTGCCATAATCTAACATTAAAGTACAAAGTTTAGTATTTTATTCTTAAAGTAAATCAAGTTTGAGTATAGTGGTATAGACCTTTAGAAGTTTTTGGTTCAGGAGTTTAATAGAAAAATAATTTCTCAGGCTCTGAGCTAGCAAAGCTCAATAGACAAAATAATTTTACATAAATTTAAACAAGATACAAAGAGCACCAAATTTTGAAAATTTAAAATTAAAATATGTTCATTAAATGACACCTTTAAATAAATAAAAAGACAACCTATAAACTGGAAGATCATTGCAACACATACAAATACACAAAGGCTTGGTTATCAAGACTATATAAAGAATGCCTATAAAAATTAAAAAAAAATTACACTGGTAAAAACAGGGTAAAGATCTGCACAGACATTTCACAAAAGAGGAAAACATATGGCCAACAAACATATAAATAGCTGTTCAGTCTCTTTAGATTATCAGGGAAATGGAAATCAAGATGATAACATTCAATAACAACTAAAATAAAAAGATAAATTGCCCAGTGGTTGCTGTAGGTGGTTCAAACTGGCTCATAGGTGTAGAAGTAGAGAAGTATGTTTCTCCTCAATTCCACATTCAGTGATCATGCTAGTAGCTTGAAATCAACCAGGTTAGAGAATTTATACCCTGAAAATTGGAAAATACTATAAATAGGGCCTTGTTTTTTCTTTCTTAGAGAGCTAGCATACCAGCATACCATTGTTATTTATGTTAAGATACACATGCATAATGCAATAAAAATAATCTTTTTTTAAAGCAAGATAATAGTTGGGGAAAGCCAGAGAGACACAATAGGAGATAGCACCACATGAGTAGACTGAAGTTATTAATGTTCTAGCACTTGGAATGAAGATTAGTTTGTGGAGTTTCAATATATTATTAAAAATAAACAAAAAGGTGGCCATGCATGGGCCAAAAATAACAGTGAACTAAGAAAATTATGATCAAAGAATTACGCTTTATATCCAGTTCTCTGCACCTGAGGGAGGGCAGATAAAACTTCTTTCTAGATCTGTTTTAGCAAAATAAAAAATAAATCCATTGAACTTTCCACCTCTGCCCAAATAAGACCTCACAGGAAAGCAGTTGGCCTTAACCAATTTCAGGTCAGTGTGAATCTGATGAAAGATACGGAAACTCTCCCACTGACAAAATGCATGCAACACACAATACGTTTCCGGGGTGTGTCCATGGGCCTCGTGTTACTGGTGCCCGGGGGCATGGTAGTTCAGTGGTAGAATGCTCACTTTCCATGCAGGAGACCAAGGTTCGATTCCTGGATCATGTACCCCCTCCTCACCACCCCCCCCAAAAAAAAGAACTGTTGCCCTTATAGGTGTATAGATTGTTTGGGAAAATTCAGTGTAGGCAAATATCATTGGTGACAAAGTGGGAAAAACAAGTTTGGAGATATAACATGTTGGCAGTTCAAGGAGTAACAATTCAGTTAATTCTATGTAAGGATTGAGTTTTCTCAGTGTTAATGAGAGTTAATAAGGTTTTTCCTGCTCTAAAATCCTCTTAAGTCTATAAAAGTCAGTTTAATAAATTTCATTAAAAAAATTCCTAATAAAAATTTCAGGTGTACTCTCTCTCAAGCCAACACAACAAGCAATCTCACCACCCTCCCCTGTCTACGTGGGACATGACTCCCAGGGGTGTGGACCTTCCTGGCAACATGGGACAGAAATCCTAGAATGAGTGGAGACTCAGCATCAAGGGATTGAGAAAAACCCTGGAATGAGCTGAGATTTAGTATCAAGGGATTAAGAAAACCTTCTTGACCAAAAGGGGGAAGAGTGAAAGGAGACAAAGTGTCAACAGCTGAGAGATTCCAAACATAGTCCAGAGGTTATCCCGGAGGTTATTCTTACACAATAAATAGGTATCACCTTTTTAGTTAAGGTGTAATGGAGAGGCTGGAGGGAAGTGCCTGAAAATGTAGAGCTGAGTTCCAGTAGCCATGTTTCTTGAAGATGATTGTATAATGATAATAGCTTTCGCAATGTGATTGTGTGATTGTGAAAACCTTGTGTCTGATGCTCCTTTTATCTACCTTATTGACAGATGAGTAAAACATATGGATTAAAAATAAATAATAGGGGGAACAAATGCTAAAATAAATTTAGTTTGAAATGCTAGTGATCAATGAAAGCGAGGGATAAGGGTAGGTATAATCTTTTTTTTTCTTTTCTGTTTTATTTTTTTCTATTGTCTTTTTATTTCTTTTTCTGAATTGATACAAATGTTCTAAGAAATGATGAATATGCAACTAAGTGATGATACTGTGTGAATTACTGATTATATATGTTGGTGTTTTATTTGGTTTGTTAAATTTTTTTAATTAATAAATTAAAAAAAAAAATTTCAGGCGTACCTGTTCTCCGCTTAGAAAACCACACATCTGTCTCAGTCAAAAGCTGTTTTAACGATCCATTCCAAGAAGGCACAAGTTGAAGAAACATCCACTAGGTTAAAAGAATTAAATAAGAAAAAAGTTATAACTCTTCATCATTTATGATTTTCTATTTTTAAATTGCTTCCTAACATAAAACATAGCATCTAAAAATATAATTTCCATTATATAAGTAAATGGAAGAAAGTAAAGCTAGTACATGATTACAGGTTTTAAACTGATAATGGCATTCGTTATGGTCTAATGATAAAAACTGTTTTACATAAATCATGTCAGATTATGTGTTAAGGAATAAGCTATTACCTAAAAAGTTTTATCAAAGTTATATCTAACATATTCAAAGATATTACTAAAATAGGTAAAGATTTAAGATAGACATTGCATTAATAATTTTATATTAACTTTATTGCACTCATCAATTAACTCAATTTCACTACATACCATGTGAGATTATAAGTAACATGGGAAAATGGAGTTTCTTTATCTAATTACTATTGAGACAGAATACAAAGTAGTTAAAAATGGACTTTTTTTAGTTTTAAAAACAATTTTATTAATTATCATTGGGTAACATTTAATAGTTATTTTAGAGACTATATAAACAATGACAATATATTAATGAAATGATCATAATTTCTTTTTGACAGAAACAAATCACAAAAATCCACTCAAGAACACTGCCGGGATAATGAGCATATGAATATAGAAATAACTTTTTTATAATTAAGTTAAAATGTGAAAAACAGTACTAATGGTTAACATGCTGCAAAGACCAAACCAGGTAAGTTATTGATATGTATTTCAAGAAAGAAAACTGTTAAAAAAGACATTTCACTCTGTTTATTTGAAAACAATGTACATCTACCTCCAGAATAATTTTTGCAGTCCTGTTCAACCCTATTCCTGAAGGACTTATGGAAAAGTATCATTGCAAGGAAAGAGCACAAAATCATTAGGTATTATGAACTACCCTGTAAAACAGATTGATGTGTGAATCTAATTTGTCTCAATTTGTAGTATCTGGAAACACTGAAAAATTATTTTCACCTGCTTCACCTTTAAATTTAATACAATCTTGTGGTGTGAATATGGTTGCTAACATTTATATTTACAATCATTGAAGAAGGACATTTTATGCATACCGTAGCAAATGTAGGGCTACTACTCTGATTTGTGTTTTTCATTCTATCCTTTTTTTATTTAAAAATTCCAATATTAAGGGGGGCTTTCACCCCTAAATGACATGTTCCACATAGGGGTGAAAGTAATAACTTTCATTGCAAAGTTGGGCTTAGAGAGAAGAGAGGCCACATCTGAGAAACCAAAGATGCTTCATGGAAAAAGCATGGACTTTTAAAATCTGAGCCTGTCACTTAATAGCTGGGCAAATTTACCTCTCTGCACCTTATTTTCCTCATTTGTAAAATGGGCATGATAATATGTCTACCTCATAGGACATTAATTAACAGTGTAACATGCTTAGGATGGTGTCTGGCACAAAGTAAGGATAATATAAATATCAGTATTTATCATTACTGGTATAGAAGCAGTTAAAGCAGGAAGGAATGAAAGTTTCCATTCTCAGAAATGGGCTCTGTAGCTTTCTTTTAATGATTAGATAACCCAGATATTAAACTTCCTTGCAGAAAAACAACTGGAATTTCATCTTTACCATACAAACAAACAATTTTAATGATACAACCTAAAAGGCATAACTATCTTACTCTCAGTTTCACAACTATGTTAAATGTACAGTCCATATTGGAGACAAAAGGCTAAAAGCAAAACTATGTGATGGGTAGAACCATGGAATAGGACCCATAAGACTTGGGTTCAACCTCAAGTCTGCCATGTACTAACGATGACAATTTTGAGGTCTCATCATCTACCGAACAGGAATAAGAGACAACTTAACTCTAAGAGAGTTGTGAAATTAAAACTGGATTTTGAAAAGTTTAAGTTTCAGAAGGATGAAGTGAAACACACGCCTGAAGTGCAAAGAAGGCCTTTTAAAGAAAAATGTCAATATTTTCTAGAAAAAGTATGTGTGAAAATGTCATCATAAAATCATGAATTCTAATAAAGCTTAACTTTGAAAACATCTCTGAAAATCAAATAAAACATTTAAACTGTTTAAGACAATACTTCTTACTCAAACATGCCTGATTGTGTAAAAATGTAAAAAACATAACAATGACATGTTTTTGGTAAAAAAAAAAAAAATCTTGGAAAAAAGAGGAAAGTATTCCTAGGATAAAAAAAAACATGAAGAACAAATTTAAAATCACTTATTATACCAAATCCTGAAAATAATTTTTTAAATTTATTATAAAAATATATATATTATATAAAAATAAATTTTTTACATTTGGGCATTTTCCTTGTACTGTTCTTAAATTTACAACCGTTCCTTTGTCACTGGACACTAGCTGTTCTCAGTTTTTCACTATTACAAGCAATTCTGAGATATCTTTGCATACATCATATTATGTCGATACCTTTTTAAGAGCTGTGTATACATCCATTTCCACTTGCATCACAAATAAATTAGATGAACTGATGAGCTGTTTCATGACACTTATACTGAAAAAGATAAAATAGCATAAAAACATGGTAAAAATGAAAAGAGTTGTAAAACAATATAATTAAAAAGAGGAATGAAAGTAATTTTACTCTGAATTACTGGTTATTTCTATTTGTTATTTCAACAGTAGATATTTTAAAAAGGAACATTAAAAAATTTTATATATATAATTTGATCTTTTACTCTTTTTCTTCTATTACAGAGCCAAAATTGCCCTATGTTGCTATATAATCTTATCAAAATCATCCATTCTCCTTTTGTCAGACATTTGACTGTTAGTAAACAGTATAGCAATATAAAAATACTGAGAGTATATTTTCTCATCTTGAAATGAAATTCTATTCCTAGGATTAAGATTACTGGATAACACACATAGTCACCTGAAAGACCGTCGCACTACAATTCAACAGGAAAGGACAATTTTTTTTTCAATAAAGAGTGCTTGATTAATTGGGATATTGATGTGGGGAAAAGTACCACAAAAACAAATTTGAGATGGAAATGCAAAGGTAAATACAAAAGCTTCTAGAAAAAACATGGGAGCATCAGCATGACCTTGGAGGTGGGAAAAATTTTCTTAAAAGGAATTCCTACAAAGAGCACTTCCCATAAAAGAAATCAAATGATAAATTGAGAATTCATTAAAATTCTGTTTATCAAAATGAACCTTTAAGAGGGAAAGGCAAGCTTCAAATTCTAAGACACTGGTACTATACATATCTGATAAAAGTCTCTGTTCCACATATTAAGAAAAAGAAAAATGATCTAATAAAAGGTAGGTAAAAATTTTTGAAAAGGCACTTTACAAAAGGGGATATCCAAATGGCCAAATGCAAATGAAAAGGTACTGAACATGAATAATTTTTAGGAAAACGTAAATTAAAGTCACAATGAGATTCCACTAACTGCTATAATTAAAGACTGAGAGAGTTGGTGAGGATGTGGAAAGATTGGAACTCGTACACATTTCTAAGGGAGCATAAACTGGTACAACTACTTTGAAATCTGACAGTTTCTAGTAAAGCTAAGCATATGTCTACTCTAAGACCCATTAATTCCACCCCTAATGAAATGAGTGCATATGACCACCAAAAGATGTCTAAGAAATTTTCATAGTACCTTTATTTACAATGTCCATCAACAGTAATAACTATGTAGCAATAAAAAAGAACTACTGCTATATGCAACGACCTGGATGAATCATGCAAACATAACGCTGATTAAAAGTCAGACATAAAAGAATACATACTAAATGATTCCATTCATAAAAGATTCAAGATCAGGCACAATTTTCCCTAGGGCGACAAGAGTCAAAATGGTGGTTACCTCTGGGAAGTGGGCTTTACAGACTGGGTGGGGACACTAGGTAGCCTTCTGGGATATTCTGTCTTGATCAGGTGGTAGTTATACATACTCTCTATATATGGAAAAATTAATTGAATTGTGCATTTAAGATTTGTGCCCTTTAAGGAAAAAAAATACTTAAAAAGAAAAAAAGGCAAATCTCTGAGGGTAGATTTTTGGTAGAGCTGACAGTGAGACATAAAAAAATTTGGGGGGTATGAGAATTTAGAGAGAAAAGTGCGTGAAGATGTGCTATTTATTTTGAATCAGATCCACTTCAGTGCTTTCTAAGAGTGTAAGATTGGAGTATTTATAAACAAGCACCACAGTGTAAAAGGACAAGGGCACAGCCTTTGACACACACTGCAAAACTGAGTCACAAAAGATTCAATCATGATATAATCAATAAAACAGCAATGGACCAATTTCTTCTGAGTATCAACTAAATTAATTTTATCTTTTTAATTTATGCTAATTAATTAATATAAAATTGAATTCTTATATTGATAAAACGTTTAAGGGTGAATATTTTTCCATGTATTTGCACATTTTATTTCTTTAAGACCATAGAAATAACATTCAGCTGTAAAAAAAAAATACAACTATATATAGGGCAAAAAATGAAAGCCCCTCTGCATTTTATTCCATCCTCCATATTTATTTGCCTACCACAAAAATTACTATAAATAATTTGATATATATTCTTTCAAATAGTTTTCTAGGTACTTATTTATGCGCATTGACTTTTTAAAACAAAAAATATGATCATATAATATATAATATTCTTAGGCTTGCTTTTTTACTCAAAATATTATCTTGGAGGGGGTGCAAGGGTAGTTCAGTGGTAGAATTCTCGCCTGCCATGCGGGAGACCCAGGTTCGAGTCCTGGCCTACGTACTTCCCAAAACAAACAAATAACAACAACAAAAAACAAAAATACAACAAATGGTGCTGCAATGACAGGATACATTCACATGGAAAAATAATGAAATGTGACCCAACCATACAGCATACAACAACAAAAAAGTTATCTTGGCGACCTTTCCTTGAGAGCACACAAAAGGAATATTTCATTCTTTTCAATGGGTACACAGCAGTCTTCAACAAGGGTTATACATTATTTAACATTTCTCTGTCCATAAAAAATTAGATTGTTTCCAATTTTAGTATTATAAATAATAGAAAGAAAAAACTTATACATTTTCATGGGCAGATAGGCCAGTATTTCTGTAGGATAAACTTCTAAAAGGGCAAATAGTGGGTTAAAAAAATATTTTTATAAATATTCACCTTCAAAGGGACATTAAACAATTTATTCTTTCACCAACAATATAACAATGACCACTTTCCCTCACCCACATTTCATATTAAATAGTTTGTTAAAATATGATGTGTGAGAAATTGTGTGCTATTTAAGTTGCATTTTCCTGAAAAGAGCTTGAATATCTTAACTGGCCAATTTTTCTTTTGGGAAGTTTATATTCTTTGCCTATTTTTCTTTTGTTTTTAAATTGATTTAGAGAGGCTCTTATTTTTATTACCAATCCTTAATACTGACACAATCTGTTTAATGAATGTAATCCTTAGCCAACCATTTATGTTTACTTTTAGTTTTGACTTTTTTCTTTTTTTTTAACAAAAATACATTACTAAATTTATTGTTTGAATAGTATGATTCAAAATTCAAAATAAATATTTTCAAGTGAAAAGTCAGCATCCATCTATTAATGTGCCCAGAGATTCTCTTTTCCAGACAGAATCCTTGCTATCAGTTTGTATTCTTCCAAAGACATATTTTATCTATGCATATCTGCAAGTGTATATATTTGTATTTTAAATGCAAATGAAGGATACTTAATAATTTCCTATCCCCAGCCTGATAATTTTACTTTGTGCATACTGAAAACAGTGTCCTATAAGTATATAGAGTTCAATATATTTTTATCATTAAATATAGCACATATATGAGTATAAAATAAATATACATATTAAAAAATAATAAACATCACTGCTGTACCTTTAGCTACATTAAGAAACAACATTAATTTCTTAGAAGCCTACTATGTAATCCTAGCCAGCACCATGCTCCCTTCCCCCCCTTTTTGTTTTTTAATGAAGACGGTTATTTTTTTTAATATTTTTATTGTGAAATATAAAATGCAGAAAAGCGATAAACTTCCAAGTACAGTTTAACAAATAGTTATAGAGAAAATTTCAGAGTAGGGTATGGGTAACAGTTACACAGCTTCAAGTGTTTCCTTCTAGCTGTTTCAATACATTAAGACTTAAAAGAAATACTATATAATGATTAAGTAGTAATAATTAATTGTTAAATCCTATCGCCTCTGTTACAACTCTTCCCTCTCATTTGAGCATTCTCTCAATCTTCAGGAATATTTGGGCAATGACCATTCTAACTTCTTCACATTGAAAAAGGGTGTCGACATTATGAGATAGGTTGATGCTCTTGAAGAGACTGGCATCTCTGGGTTTTAGAGTTTATCTGGCCTAGGAACCATCTGGACTTTTTAAAAAATAAACTTAGTGAGTGAAAGTTTTATCGAGTATCAGATGGAGCCCTGGGTGTTCTTTAGGGTTTATAAGAAAACTTTGGTTGGGGCTTGGCATACTGGGGCAATTTTTACTACCTAGCTGAAGGTTGCAAGAACAGCCTCTTAACTACATTTGAAATCTCTTAGCCACTGAAACCATATTTTGTTACATTTCTTTTCACCCCTTTGGTCAAGAAGACATTGTCAACCCATGATATCAGGGGCAGGCTCATCCCTGGGAGTCATGTCCCACATTACCAGGGAGATTTACAATCCTGGAAGTCATGTTCCCACATACAGCAGAGGGTAACAAATTTATTTGCAGAGTTGGCATAGAGAAAGAGAGGCCACATTTGAGCAACAAAAGAGGTTCTCTGAAAGGGACTCAAGCATACTTACACATAAGCTTAGCTTCCCTTTACAGAAGTAAGTTTCAAAAGTTCAGGTCTCAAGACTGATGGCTTGGCTTGTTAAATTTGGGTCCCTAATGCTTGAGGGAATTTCCCAGGTGTCTCCCTCCTTTTTAACATTTCACTCAGTCACAATACTGAATTTTGTTTGTAGATTCTTTGCTTTTTTTTATAGTTGTATAATCTGCAGATAATTTTATAAAGAATATTTTGTTTTTGAACTTTCTATAAGTAATAATTTATGTACTCTTCAATTATTTGCTCCTTTTAATTAATAATTTTCTCTTATCCTTGACTCGTATAGCTATAGTATAAAGACTTAAAAAATTATTTTCAATATGGTCAAAGAGATCAAGGAAGACAGAGAAAAAGAACTAAAGGATATCAGTATAACAGTGAATGAACAATATGGGACTTTTTTTTTTTGCTTTCTGTCCTTGTGACCTTGAGCTCTGCCGTTCCAGAGGTTTTATTTTTTTTAAACATAACATACAAACACGAACATTCTTACCATATGATCATTCCATTCTTGGTATATAATCAATAACTCACAAAATCATCACATAGTTGTATATTCATCTCCATGATCATTTCTTAGAACATTTGCATCAATTCAGAGAAAGAAATGAAAAAAGAAAAGAATGCATACAAACCATACTCCTAACCCCTCCCTCTCACTGACTGCTAGTATTTCCATCTACCCAATATATTTTAGCCTTTGTTTCCCCTATTTTTTTCTATACCCTTACAACTCCCTTTCATTGATCACTAGCATTTCAATCTACTAAATTTATTTTAACATTTGTTTCCCCATTATTTATTTTTAATCTATATGTTTTACTCATCTATCCATACTGTAGATAAAAGGAGCACCAGACACGAGGTTTTCACAATCACACAGTCACAATGCAAAAGCTATATCACTATATAATCATCTTCAAGAAACATGGCTACTGGAACATAGCTTTACATTTTCAGGCATTTCCCTCCAGCCTCTACATTATACCTTAAATAAAAAGGTGATATCTATATAAGGCATAAGAATAACCATTAGGATAACCTCTCGATTCTGTTTGAAATCTCTTAGCCATTGACACTTTCTTTTGTCTTATTTCTCTCTTCTCCCTTTGGGTCGAGAAGGTTTTCTGAATCCCTTGATGCTGAGTCCCAGCTCACCCTAGGATTTCTGTCTCACGTTGCTAGAAGGTTTACACCCTTGGTGTTGGTCCGAGGGTTGTGGGTTACTGTTAAACTGTTTAGCACACTATGGATTTTTGAGTGTTGATCTTGTAATCTGCCACTTTGCTGTACTCATTTATTAGCTTTAGTACTGCTGTGGTTTTTTTTGGGATTTTTGACATATAGTATCATATCATCTACAAACAGTGAGAGTTTTACTTCTTCCTTTAAAATTTTGATGCTTTTTATTTCTTTCTTGTCAAACTGCTCTGGCTAAAACTTCCAACACAATGTTGAATAACAATGGTGACAATGGACATCCTTATCTTGTCCTGATCTTAGGGGGAAAGTTTACAGCTTTACCCCATTGAGGATAATGTTAGCTGTGGGTTTTTTATATATTCCCTTTATAATGTTGAGGAAATTCCCTTCTATTTCTATCCTTTGAAGTGTTTTCAACAAGAAAGGATGTTGAATTTTGTCAAATGCCTTTTCTGCATCAATTGAGATGATCATGTGGTTTTTCTGCTTTGATTTGTTATGCAGTATTACATTAATTGACTTTCTTATGTTGCACTATCCTTGCATACCTGGGATGAATCCTACTTGGTCATGGGGTTTAATTCTTTTAATGTGCTGTTGGATTCAATATGCAAGAATTTTGTTGAGGATTTTTGCATCTATATTGATTAGAGAGATTCATCTGTAATTTTCTTTTTTTGTAATATCTTTATCTGGTTTTTAATATCATAGCCAACTATGATGGTGATGTTGGCTTCATAGAATGAGTTAGGTAGGCTTCCCTTCTCTTCAATTTTTTTGAAGACTTTGAGCAGGATTGGTACTAATTCTTTCTTGAATGTTTGGCAGAATTCATATGTGAAGTCATCTGGTCCTGGACTTTTTTTGGGGGGGGGTGGTTGTTGAGCATCTTAATGACATTAAATTTCTTTACTTGTGATTGGTTTGTTGGCCATCTCTTTCTTCTCGAGTCAATGCTGGTTGTTCATGCCTTTCTAGGAAGTTGTCCATTTCATCTACGTTGTATAGTTTATTAGCATAAAATTGTTCATAGTATCCTCTCATTACTTCCTTTATTTCTGTGGGGTCAAGTGGTTATGTCTCCTCTTCCATTTCTGATTTTATTTATTTGCATACTCTCTCTTCTTTTTGTTAACCTCACTAAGGGTCCATCAATCATATTGATTTTTCCATAGAACCAACTTCTGGTTTTGTTGATTTTCTCAATTGCTTTTATGTCCTCAATTTCATTTATTTCTGCTCTAATCTTCATTATTTCTTTCTTTTTGCTTGCTTTGGGGTTAGTTTGCTATTCTTTCTCTAGTTCTTCCAAGTGGACAGTTAATTCCTCAATTTTTGCCCTTTCTTCTTTTTTGATACAGGCATTTAGGGCAATAATTTCCCTCTTGGCACTGCCTTTGCTGCATGCCATAAATTTTGATAATGTTGTGTTTTCATTTTCACTTGCCTCGAGATATTTACTGATTTCTAATTTCTTCCTTGACCCACTGGTTGTTTTAGACTGTGGTGTTGAGTCTCCACATATTTGTGAATTTTCTGGCACTCTGCCTATTCTTGATTTCCAGCTTCATTCTGTTATGATCTGAGAAAGTGTTTTGTATGATTTCAATCTTTTCATATTTATTAAGACTTGCTCTGTGACCCAGCATATGGTTAATTCTTGAAAATGATCCATGAGCACTTGAGAAAAAGGTGGATCCTGTTGTTGTGGGGTGTAATGTTCTATAAACGTCTGTTAAGTCTAGCTCATTTACTGTATTATTCAAATTATCTGTTTCTTTATTGATCTTCTGTCTAGATGTTCTATCCATTGATGACAGCAGGGAATTGAAGTCTCCAACTATTATGGTAGATGTGTTTTCAGTTCTTGCCTCATGTATTTTGAAGCACTCTGGCTCGGTGCAGAAATATTTATGGTTGCTATGTCTTCTTGTTCAATCATTCATTTTATTAATACACAGTGTCCTTGTCTCTTTTAACTGTTTTACATTTGAAGTCTAATTTGCTGGATATTAGTATAGCTATTCCTGCCTTTTTCTGATTGTTATTTGTATGAAATATCTTTTCCCAACCTTTCATTTTAAATCTGTATTTATGCTTGGGTCTAAATGCATCTCCTCCAGACAGCATATAGATGGGTCCTGTTTTTTTAATTCATTCTACTGGCCTGTCTTTTGATTGGGAAGTTTAATCCATTAGCATTTAGTGTTATTACAATAAGGGCAGTACTTTCTTCTACCATTTTGCCTTTTAGGTTTTTTATGTCATATTTAATTTTTCTTCTTTTTACTCTTACTGATAGTCTTCATTTCTACGCTCTTCTTCACGCCTCTCTCTCCTGTCTTTTCCTGTCTGTCTCTAGTGCTCCCTTTAGTATTTCTTGCAGAGTCGGTCTCTTGGTCACAAATTCTCTCAGTGATTTTTTGTCTGAAAATGTTTTAATTTCCCCCTCATTTTTGAAGGACAATTTTGCTGCATATAGAATTCTTGGTTGGCAGTTTTCCTCTTTTAGTATCTTAAATATATCATCCCACTGTCTTCTTGCCTCCATGGTCTCTGCTGAGATATCTACACATAGTGTTATTGGGCTTCCCTTGTATGTAATGAATTGCATTTCTCTTGATCCTTCCAAGATTCTCACTTTTCTTTGACAACTGACATTCTGATTAGTAAGTGTCTTGAAGTATGTCTATTTGGATCTATTCTGTTGGTGGTATGCTGCACTTCCTGGATCTATAATTTTAAGTCTTTCATAAGAGTTGGGAAATTTTCAGTGATATTTCCTCCATTAGTTTTTCTCCTCCTTTTCCCTTCTCTTCTCCTTCTGGGACACACATAACAGATATATTCGTGCACTTCATGTTGTCAATCAATTCCCTGAGTCCCTGCTCATATTTTTCCATTATTTCCCTATATTTTCTTTTGCTTATAGGGTTTCAGATGTCCTGTCCTCCAGTTCACTAATCCTATCTTCTGCCTCTTGAAATCTAAATTGTAGGTTACTGTTGTTTATTTTCATCTTTTCTATACTTTTCATTCCCATAAGTTCTGTGATTTGTTTTTTCAAACTTTCAATTTCTTCTTTTGTTTGTTCCTTGCCTTCTTTATATCCTCCCTCAATTCACTGATTAGACTTTTGATGAGGTTTTCCACATCTATTCAAACATTCTGAATTAATTGCTTCAACTCCTGCATCTCATTTGAATTGTTGGTTTGTTCCTTTAACTGGGCCATATCTTCAATTTTCCTAGTGTGATTCGTTATTTTTTGCTGCTGTCTAGGCATTTAATTTCCTTAATTAGTTTATTCTGGAGATTGCTTTCACCTTTTTTTTTTTTTTTTTTTACCAAGGATTTACTTACTGGATGACTTTGTTGTCTATCTGTTCTTTGACATTCAGTTCTGCTATTCTAGACCTCTAGCTTAGGTTTTGTTTAACAGATCAGAATTTTTCAGTTCTTGTTTCCTTGTTTCTTGCTCTGTCTGTATAATACCTTCTTTTTTTCCCCCTTAAGAGGGTCTACTTAGGTTTTGTAGATCCCAACCAGATTTTCCCAGACCAAACTGGCGTCCTCTCAGGAAGAAAGAGTCACCTGTGTCAGTTTCCCTGAGGGTGAGACCCAGCAGGTTGAAACCTGTTTCTATGAAACCTCTGGACTCTGTGGTTATCCTATCCTGTCGGTATGCGGCATTTCTCTGCCTGTGGGTCCCACCAGCATAAGGTGATGGGTAGCTTTAACTTCAGCAGACTCTCCCTGCTGGGGGCGTGGTGGAGACAGAGGAGAGGTTGTAGGCTGGCTTTAATTATTTCAATTTTCCAGACCCTGGGGTCTGAATTCCTTGAGGGAGGGATTCCACCTGAGCTGGGACCCACCCCTCTCCTGGGGAAGGCACAACCTCCAGGAAAACTCTCAGACAAGCTTAATTCTGCCCTTGCCTGGGACAGTTGGAGCCTGAGAAGCCCTGCAGCTATATCCAAAGAGCAGTCAAGTCATAGAAACACAGCCACAAAAAAGAAAAAAAAAATATCCTTTTCAGAGCAGGACCCCCATTGCTCTGGTTTGTCATTCAAGAGCTTAAGTTGGTAAGTTGCTTGCCCCCTCTAAGCCAGGGCAAAAAACAGCAACTTCAGCTTCTACTGGAGGTTCAGCTGAGCTAGGGCCTATTTTTAGTAGTCAGAATTTGTTAACTAATTCCACAATTGGAGCTTGGCTGTGCTCAGCCCCTGCTGCTAGTAAAGTCTCTTTCCTATTCCCTCTGGGAAGCAGCCTGTGGAGGAGGGGCGCCAGCTGCCACGCTTGGGGAACTCACAGTTCTGCGTGGGCTTGCAGCCATGAGTGTACCCGGCTAGGGTACACTGTGTGTCCAGTCACTGACATGGCCCCAGCAATTGTTCCGTACTGTTCCAGGCTATTTACTAATAGGACGGACTAAATCCTACACCTTGCTGAGCCGCCATCTTGGTCCCAAGTCTCACAATATGAAAGTCTTGATAAAGAGATAGAAATTTTAAAAAGAAACCAAACAAATACTGGAGTTGAAGACCACAATAATGGAAATGAAAAATTCCATACTGGGTTTAAACAGAAGATTACAGCTGGCAGAATCAGAGAACTCAAAGATAAGACAAGTGAAATGACTCACACTAAGGAATGGAAAGAAAAAGAATAAAAAGTAGTGAACAGATCCTAAGAGACCTATAGGACACCATCATGTGTACCGATGTACATATATGGGAGCCCCAGAAGTAGGAGAAAGAGGCAGAAGAAATATTAAAGATATTATGGCAACGACAGATTCAGTTTCTGATCTGAGAGTCTGAGTTGGGAGAGTGGAATGTGGCTTTATGGTATATATTGCTAGTTGTCTCTAGTAGCTTTCCCCCATTTTTCTGCAGTAAATTTGACTGTTTTCCCTTTGATTTTTTTGTCTCTTTAGTTAAATTTATTCCTAAATATTTTATTCCTTTGGTTGCAATTGTAAATGGAATTTGTTTCTTGATTTCCCCCTCAGATTGTTCATTACTAGTGTATAGAGACACTACAGATTTTTGAGTGTTGATCTTGTAACCTGCCACTTTGCTGTACTCATTTATTAGCTCTAGTAGTTTTGCTGTGGAGTTTTCAGGGTTTTCGACATATAGTATCATATCATTTGCAAACAGTAAGAGTTTTACTTCTTCCTTTCCAATTTTGATGCCTTGTATTTCTTTTTCTTGTCTAATTGCTCTGGCTAGAACTTCCAACACAATGTTGAATAAAAGTGGTGATAGTGGACATCCTTGTCTTGTTCCTGATCTTAGGGGGAAAAGTTTTCAGTTTTCCCCCACTGAGGATGATATTAGCTGTGGGTTTTTCATATATTTCCTTTATCATTTTAAGGAAGTTCCCTTGTATTCCTATCCTTTGAAGTGTTTTCAACAGGAAAGGATGTTGAATTTTGTCAAATGCCTTCTCTGCATCAATCGAGATGATCATGTGGTTTTTCTGCTTTGATCTGTTGATATGGTGTATTACATTAATTGATTTTCTTATGTTGAACCATCCTTGCATACCTGGGATGAATCCTACTTGGTCATGATGTATAATTCTTTTAATGTATTGCTAGATTCAATTTGCTAGATTCAATCAGCAAGGTGTAGGATCAACACTCAAAAATCTGTAGTGTCTCTATACACTAGTAATGAACAATCTGAGGGGGAAATCAAGAAACAAATTCCATTTACAATTGCAACCAAAGGAATAAAATATTTAGGAATAAATTTAACTAAAGAGACAAAAAAATCAAAGGGAAAACAGTCAAATTTACTGCAGAAAAATGGGGGAACCCTTGCATACCTGGGATGAATCCTACTTGGTCATGATGTATAATTCTTTTAATGTATTGCTAGATTCAATTTGCTAGAATTTTGTTGAGGATTTTTGTATCTATATTCATTAGAGAGATTGGTCTGTAGTTTTCTTTTTTTTGTAATATCTTTGTCTGGCTTTGGTATGAGGGTGATGTTGGCTTCGTAGAATGAGTTAGGTAGCTTTCCCTCCTCTTCAATTTTTTTGAAGAATTTGAGCAGGATTGTGATAATATCCCTTTGATTTTTGAACCCTTGTCTTTTTGCTTGGGCATATGCTACCTAGTATAAAATTCATATATTCAGACTTCCTTGCAAGTATGTGTGGCCGTATAACTGAGTTCTAGCCTACAGGATGTGAACAGAAGTGAAACATTCCACTTACAGGAGTGTTTTCAAATAAAGAGGTTTTTGTTTGTTGAAAAAAAAAGATATAATGGCATAAAACCTCCCAAACATAACAAAAGATATGAATAAACATATTGAAGCCCAGCAAACACTAAACACTATAAACTAGGGAAGAACCACACCCAGTCACTACAGTAATCAAACTATCTAATGCCAAGGATAAGAAGAGAGTTCTGAAAGCTGCAAGAGAAAAGCAATGTGTTCTGTACAAGGGAGTTCCAATAAGATTAAGTTCCAATTTTGCATCAGAAAACATTGAGGCAAGAAGGCAGTTGGCTGAAATATTCAAGGCAATGAAAGAAAACAACTGCCAACCAAGAATTTTGTATCCAAGATTGCCTTTCAAAAATGAGAGTGATTAAGATACTTCCCGATAAGCAAAAGCTGAGGGAGTTCATAACAACTAGATCTGCCCTATAAGAAATGCTGAAGTGGTTTTTCAGAATGAAACTAAGGACACTAGAAGTGGAGTGAAGCGGCATAAAGAAATAAAGACCTTCGGTAAATGTAACCAACTGCACTGTATTCTTTGAAATGTAATACTATTTTTTACTTCCCAAAGGTTCTCAAATCTATGAGAAGTATCACTACTTTTTAGTAGTAATAAATCTATGGTTTTAGACATACAATGCATAAAGATATAATTTGTAACATAAAAGGTGGGGGGATAGAGGCATATAGAAACTGTATGTGTACACTAATTGAAGTTAATTGGTATAAGTTAAATATGATTGATTGTTAATAGATTTAGAATGCTAAATTTTAGCCCCAAGGTAGCAAAAAAAATTTTTGAAAAATTTTGAAATTTTGATTTCCTTTTGAAAAAGGAATCCAATGGTACAGTACAAAAACATCATATAACTATGAAAGTAGGCATCAAAAGAAAACCTGAAGAACAAAAAAAAAGGTAAACTTACAAAAACCAAACAGCAAAATGACAGAAGAAAGAACCACATTATCAGTAGTTACTTTAAATGTAAAAGGATTAAATTCTCCAATCAAAATGCAGAGAATGGCAGAATGGATAAAAAAGAATGACCAAACTATATACAGACTCTATACACATAAATTTTTTAAAAATTCAAAGCACAAGTAGGTTAAAAGTACAAGGATGGAATTAGGCAATGGTTTCTTAGACTTTACACCCAAAACACAAATGAAAAGATAAATAGGGCCTCATCAAGATTAAAAATTTTTGCATCTCAAAAGACTTCACCATGAAAATAAAACTACCACCTACACAATGGGGGAAATATTTAGAAACCACACATCTGATAAAGGTTTAAAGTCTAGAATATATTAAGAAAATCCTTCAACTTAACAAAAGACAAATAACCCAATTAAAAAAAAATGGGCAAAAGATTTAAGACACTCTCCAAAGAAGATACACAAATGGCCAGAAAGCAAATGAAAAGATGTTCAACAACATTAGTCATCAAAACCATAAGAAGACACCATTTCACACTCATAAGAATGGCTATTAAAACAAGTGCTGGAGAGGATGTAGAGCAACAGGAGCACTTGTTCACTGCTGGTGGCAATGTAAAATGGTGTAGCCACTGTGGAAGACAGTTTGGAATTTCCTCAGAAAGCTAAATAAATAATTATCATATGACCTAGCAATCAGCCTTCTAGATATATACCCCAAAGAACTGAAAGCAGGGACCTGAACAGATTTTTGCACACAGATGTTCCTAGGGACACTGACAGAACAACCCAAAGATGGAAGCAACCCAAGTTTCCATCAACAGATGAATGGATAAACAAATGTGGTATATACATGCAATGGAATATTCTTCGGCCATAAAAAGCCATGAAGTTCTCTAGAGGCTACTGTGGAGGTTGCTCTTATGCAAGCTTCAGTTAGACCTTGCTACCTATCATAACCTGCCAACCTCCAACCAGGACCATTCCAGCCAAACCTAAGAATACCTAGGGCAATATATAAGAGTCCACAAAAGGTTCCATGCACAAGAGTAACTTTCCAGAAACCTACAACCTCCAGATGGGTCCCTAGTCCAGATAAGCCCTGAAACCTATCTGAACCTCTCCACAACATCAGATAGTTTCATATCCCTACCCCTTATTAGTGACAGACCTTTCCAATATGAAAATTGTAGAATGGCCATAGCCCAAACACCCCTAAACAGAGAGAGAGAATGATCAAAGGTGATGGCGGAGTTATACAGAGAAGATAGGATTTAACAAATGAATATGAATGCTGAATCATTATATTGATATCTCTTTTAGTCTCCAATATTTTAGAGCAGCTAGAAATAAAAACCTAAAATTGTAGAATTGTAACCCATGCCAAAGTCTGAAATATGTTCTATATCTAATTGTGGTGCTGTGCTTTGAAATTTGTTGCTTTTTGGTATATAAGTTATTTTTCATAAAAAAAAGGAAAGAAAAAAAGTCGATTTTGATGATAAAAAAATAAGCCCACTAGCCTCCTATATTCTGAAGCAGCTAGAAGGAAAAATCTGAGAGGATCATATGGTCGCCCACGACAAACTCTGGGATCTGTCCTATAACTACTTGTTGAAGAATGCTTTGAAAACTATTGCTTTTTTATTTTTTTTGCTTTGTTTATATGTTATACTATACAATAAAAAAGTTAAAAATTAAAAAAAAACAATGAAGTTTTGATACAGGCTACTACATGGATGAACCTTTAAGACATCATGCTGAGTGGAATAAGCCAGATGCAAAAAGGCAAATATTGTCTGATTTCACTGATATAAAATAATTAAAATAAATAAAATCATAGAGTCAGACACCATAACAAAGTTTAGTGCAGGGGGCAGGGAAGTTATACAGAATTTCTGCTTGGGATGATAGAAAAGATTTCATAAAGGATGGTAGCACAACATTGTACCTATAATTAATACCAGTGCATGCGGTCAAAAGTGGAAATTTTAGTTTGTATAAATATACCAGAACTTTAAAAATACCACCACTATAGAACTTAAACAGTGACTTCTAATATAAACTATGTCCTATAATAGTACAATTATAATGCTATCCTTTAATTAACTGTAAAAAGTACCACGTTAATGCAAAGTGCTAATAACGAGTGTATTATTAGAGTGAGTGTATGGTAACTCTGTATTTTCTGCATGATTTCTGTGTAAACCTACAACTTCCCTAACAGAAACAAAAACAAAACAAAAACCCTACATTAATCTTTTTGCCCAAAACAAAGGACTCTTAGGAAATAATTTGGACTTGAAGGATACTTATAATTCAGACAATGTTCGATGAAAGGCCTTTCTTTGTGCTATAAGGAAATAAAGAACTTTGACCTGCTGATTAATCAAGTTAAAGCAAAAGTACAGCAAGATAACCCTTTTTTTTTTTACATGGACAGGCACCGGGAACTGAACTGGGTTCTCTGGCATGGCAGGCGAGCATTCTTGCCTGCTGAGCCACTGTGGCCCACCAGCAAGATAACTTTTAATATGCTCTGATGAAGTGGCAGCCTTCCTCTTTTGCCTGTTTTATTCCATTCAATGTAAAAAAAAAAAGAAAATTCACTAAAAATGCTGTTTTTAATATACTCTTTAATCTCTAAGCCTAAGAATATCAATTAACTTTAAAATATATTTTTATTATTAAAGAGGGCAAGATCAGAAAATGTTATTTTAAATTTAGAGTAGAAATATCACCAGTACCCCCACCCCCTGCCTTTTCTGTTCTTCATTTAAGCCAGAAAAACCCAGGAGACTTGGGTTTTTAACATGACCATCATGATGTATTTATCTTTTGAAAAAGTTCAATGAAAAATTATAAATGAGAAAGAAATTAAAGTTTTTCTAATGGTTTCCAAACTGGGCCAGTTTGAAAGTTTTATGTACCCTAGAAAAAGCAAGCTTTAATCTTGAACCAATCTTGTGGGAACAACCATTTCTTTTAATCCTGATTCAAGACTGTATGTAGAAACTATTTTTTATTTTTATTTTTTTATTATGATCATTCATAATTCATACTGATATATAATCAGTAATTTATAATATAATCACATAGTTGCATATCCATCATCATGATCATTTCTTAGAAAATTTGCATCAATTCAGAAAAATAAAAAGACAACAGAAAAAAATTCATACATACCATATCCCTTACCCCTCCCTTTCATTCATCACTAGCATTTCAGTCTAAATTTATTTTAACATTTGTTCTCCCTATTATTTACTTTTATTCCATTTGTTTTACTCGTCTGTTGATAAGGTAAATAAAAGAAGCATCAGACACAAGGTTTTCACAATCACACAGTCACACTGTGTGTGAAAGCAGTATCATTACACAATCATCTTCAAGAAACATGGCTACTGGAACACAGCTCTACATTTTCAGGCAGTTCCCTCCAGCCTCTCCATTACATCTTGACTAACAAATGCATGAGAATAACTTCCAGGATAACCTCTTGACTTTGTTTGGAATCTCTCAGCCATTGACACTTTATTTTGTCTCATTTCACTCTTCCCCCTTCTGGTCGAGGTTTTCTCAATCCCTTGATGCTGAGTCTCAGCTCATGCCAGGATTACTGTCCCACGTTGCCAGGAAGGTCCACAGTCCTGGGAGTCGTGTTCCACATAGAGAGGGGGAGGGCAGTGAGTTTGCTTGTCGTGTTGGCTGAGAGTGAGAGGCCACATCTGAGCCATAAAAGAGGTTCTCTTGTGGGTGACTCTTAGGCCTAATTTTAAGTAGGCTTGACCTATGCTTTGTGGGGTTGAGTTTCACATGAACAAACCCCAAGATTTTTTGGGGGGCTCAGCCTATAGCTTTGTCTCTACTGCTTGGGAGAATATCAAGAATTCAACTTGGGGAAGTCGAATTCTCCCCTTTTCTCACCATTCCCCGAAGGAGATTTTTATGCTGAAACTTCTGATTAGATTATCTCCATGGAGATGTGACTCGCCCAATTGTGGGTGTGAGCTTTGATTAGATGAAGATGTGACTCCATCCATTCCAGGTGGGTCTTGATTAGTTTGTTGGAATCCTTTAAAAGAGGAAATATTTTGGAGAGAGTCAGAAATGATGGAAGCCTCAGAGCCAACAGAAACTTTACAACAGAGCTGACACAGATGCAGACAGGTGGAGAACAGAGACAGATGTTTGGAGATCAGCAGACATTGCCATGAGATGTTAAGCAGGATACAACCTTGAGAGAGCCAAGGGAAGCCAAGAGATGAACCCAGGAGAAGCAAAGTGAGGAACCCCAAAAGGAACAGAGGGTGCAGGCAGGAGCAAGGGACCAACAGATGCTTGCTGACAGAGGTACTCCTGAACCATCAGCCTTTCTTGAGTGAAGGTAACTTCTTGTTGGTGCCTTAATTTGGACACTTCTGCTTTCTTAGAACTGTAAACTTGTAACTTATTAAATTCCCCTTTTTAAAAGCTGTTCCAGTTCTGGTGTATCACCTTCCACAGCTAGCAAACTAACACACAAACCAAACAAACTGCAGAGTTTTGTTTATGCCTTGATATTGCTAGCTAGAGAATAATGCTTCTCAAACTTTTCTACCAAAGAACCCCTAATGACCGATGAAAGAACACAAAGATTCAGAGGTAGTCTAGCCATAGTATAACTTTTCTAAATGTTCTTGTGTTTCATCTTAAGAATTCAAAGACATTTGAATGCCCTCTATCCCAAAATATATTAAAACATAAAAATGTTTCTCTTCCACTTCATCCCTACAACAAAGAAGAAAAAAAATCAGGAAGCTATGCAATGTTAATTCTTTGGTTTCGCAGATTTCCAGCACAAGGCCACATACCCCTTGAGACATTTGTATCCTTGTCTGAGAAGCACTGCTGTTAAGAAAAAACCTGAAAATGACTGCAAAGCCTAATGGCATTTAGAGTTCACTCCTACTGTAAATTTCTCAGACTTGTCACAGTTATATTAGAACCATTAATACAAATAAGTTCCTTGAAAACAAAGATCATGAGATAACCTTCTCTGCATCCTTCAAAACCCCTAACAAAGTAAACATTCAGTAAGTATTTGTTGGAAGGATGGAATGAATGAATATAAGTGTGGCTAATTTAAAAAGTCAATTGTGGTGAGACTAAAGCAAAGCAAAAAATGTTTATTTGGTACAAAATTTATATTTTGACTAGTGCATTTCCTAATATAACTTATGTAGACAGCTTAATTGAACACCACAGGTACACGGAACCTTGAGGGAACCCTGAGTAGGGCATGAGATTTTGTAGGTTTGTCCAGAGTGATGCCTCGCTAAATCCCAGAAAGATTTGAACAGTGAATAAAAAAGTATTTGCAAAGTCCCCTTGGGGGAATGGTGAGAAGGGAAAAACTCAATTTCCCCAAGGGGAGAACTCTTGATATTCTCACAAGGAGTGGGGACAACAAAGCAATAGGCTGAGCCCCTAATCTTGGGATTTGTTCATATGAAACTTAACCCCACAAAGGATAGGCTAAGCCTACTTAAAATTAGGCCTAAGAGTCACCCCCAAGAGAACCTCTTTTATGGCTCAGATGTGGCCTCTCACTCTCAGCCAACACGACAAGCAAACTCACTGCCCTTCCCCTCTCTATGTGGGACATGACTCCAGGGCAGTGGACCTTCCTGGCAACGTGGGACAGAAATCCTAGAATGAGCTGGGACTTAGCACCAAGGGATTGAGAAAACTTCTCGACCGAAAGGGGGAAGGGAGGAGAAATGAGAGAAAATAAAGTGTTAATGGCTGAGAAATTCCAAACAGAGTCAAGAGATTATCCTGGAGGTTATTCTTATGCATTAAACAGATATCACCTTTTTAATTAAGGTATAACAGAAAGGCTGGAGGGAACTGCTTGAAAATACAGAGCTGTGTTCCAGTAACCATGTTTCTTGAAGATGATTGTATAAGACATAGCTCTCGCAATGTGACCATGTGATTGTGAAAATCTTGTGTCTGATGCTTCTTTTACCTACCTTATGGACAGATGAGTAAAAGATAAGGATTAAAAATAAATAAATAACAGGAAGAACAAATGTTAAAATAAATTTAGTAAATTGAAAAAAAAGCCAATTGTGAATTTAATTTCATTAGGCTTACAAAAAAGCTTTTTCAAACTTAATTTTTCAATGGTAAAGGAAGCTTTTAAAATATAATTTTTAGATTCTCAAAGAGCCCAGCAGTAGTGAGGCAACACTAGAGTAGTCTTAAAGTAGTAGTACATTTTCCTAATAAATTGGTTAAACAGTAGTCATAATATAAATTAGATGTTACAACAAACATTTAATGGAGCATTTCTTCAGTTTATGGATGTAGTCAAGGGATCTGTCATTAAAACTGCTCACTTTTCTTAAGTAATACATTTTTCGGTTATATAAAATCGTCTTGCAAACTTAAGACAATTTAACAAATAAAAACAATATTTTAGAATGATTAATTATAAAAAGTTATTTAAACTTCAAATACCTGAGTTCTTTAAAAAGCTCAACATTCTGGTGAGTCATCAAATTGTTTAGAAGCCATTCAAGGCATCTGAAAGTAAAATATATAATTATTAAATTATATATCATATTCCTATGATTTATTAAATAATACTTAAAGTTAAAATAAAAGCAGAAAATTAATCTTGCTAAAACATGCTTGAAAGTTTTAGTTTGACAACTGGAAATTTAGTATTCTTTTTGTCAGCGGTTATTAAGCAAATATTCCTTTAATATTAATAACAGCTTTTGTAATTAAGGAAATCTCATTTCAAGCTTATGTTAAATGGTTTATGAAGGAGCTTACATACTTCTATCACCCTCTTTAAAATCTGAAAATAGGTACTGCAATTCTCAAGAGTTGAAAAAAGCAAAGACTGCCAATAATTGCACTGAAAGAATGCATATTATGCCTGCTCAATAAAGCATTTTAAATAGGAAATGTACTGTAAAGAGTGCCCACACTTTTTATAAATATGTATAATCCACCCATGGTCACATATCAAAGACAACACTTTTATGGGAGTTACAAATTAGCCCAATACTCAAAGGGGCTATTTATATAACAACATTATATAATCAGATCTTTTTTGTTTTTTAATTCTCTCTTTCTTATAATTATACATTCCTTTAAGAAATCAAAGCAGTCAATGTCCCAAAAGTGGGATGGGAAGAAAAATAAGAAAGGTAACTCACTTTTTCTTTACAGAATCTAATCCATAGGTCCCTGCTGAGGTATAATAGCCACATACAGTTTTCACATTAATTGTTTCCTTCATTGTCTCACCACACTGCTGTATTAAACCATCCTGTAAATATAAATAAGCACTGCAAAGGCCCATTTCATGTGGGAAAAATAAGCTTTGAATATGTGCTTTTACAAATTTAAAAAGTAAAAACAAAAAAAAAAAAAGAAAAAGAAAGGAAAGAAAGAAAAGAAAGAAAACTCATTAAGTGACAGCAAGCCTAAGTTTATTGTAAGTCCAGTAAAAATGACTGGAAAAAAATCCAGCAAGTATTCAATTAAATACTTGGAAATGGAAAATGGGAGGGGGCCTAGCAATAAGGTAGAGATGAACACTGCTACTCTCACTTAATTCTTCCCTCTGTGGGACCTGTGCAAATTTCTTTAGCAGCGTTCTGTCTGTCTGGCCCATTCTTTTAAAATGAAGAACTGTTTACCTAGTCAGTTGACCAAGTGATAAACTAGCAAGTTAATTATATGACTCATCATAAAATGTTTATTAAAGTTTAAAACACCTACCAAAATCTAAGAGATGCACTTAAAATACATTATTCTTTTAAACAACTTAAATTAAAATTTTAATCCAATGTTTACATAAAAAGTTTCAAATGAACTAATTTCAATATATGGAAATAGTGTCTCTTTGCACACAAACCTCTGAAATATATTCATCATGCAAGTATATTATTAAGTTAAATAGTTAGTAAAGTTATAAAATTATGCAGAAAGCAGATTTAGAAGAAAACCAAAGGACTAAAGTTAGAAAGTAAGGTTACTTATTGGAAAATATGTTGAAAGAATCAAAACATTTAAAAAATCAAATTATCTCAGTCAAGTATATATAGCTATTAATTAATACTTTAAAGGAATATACAAATGCCACAAAAAAGGAAACTTACCAATTAAAAAAAATCTAAAAGATCAAAATAAAACACTGACTCCTCTAAGATTTTAAACTTACCTGAAAATAATTATAGACCCCTCCCCCTTTCCTCTTAATACCTTGTCTGTCACCAAATCTGGTGGATAATACTTCGGGTTTCCTTTTTTTCCTCTGAATACTTTTAGCTACTACCCTAATTTAGATCCTCACCTACTGCAACAGATTTTTGTCTCTAGTGTTGCACTCATCTTTCCTTCTATCCATTTTTCACATTGTTCCTGGATTATTCTTTCTAAAACATAACTTCGTCTCTCACCTGATTCAAATCTTCCAAAGGTACTTTAAAGTAAAGCTAAACTTCTCAGTGAGTTACAAAGGGACTTTCATGATTTAGCCTCCTAGTCTCCAACCCTTTTGATACTCTATGCTATAGCTGTTTCAGTTAAATTTTCTAATCCTCCACTGTTTCAGTGTTGTCTTGTCTGAAATTCTCCTTTCCCCTCTCTTGTTGCAAGAAAAATGTATTTTCATCTTTCAAAACCCAACCTCAAACATGACCTCCTTTTTTGACACTATCACGTTGAACTGAACAACCCCTTCTTATGTGTCCACTAAATCTTATTATTGTACCTGTAACACTGGACGGTGCTTTCTTTAACTTTGGGTCTATCATTCCTCCCTCCCTGCTACTACACACATCATAATATGAGATCCTGAAGATGCAAACTGTATCTTAATTTGTCATTGTATCTCTATGTCCAGTATGCCACACTGCTTGATAAACTTCTGCTAAGTGAATAAATCCATCACTTTACTAGTAGATTAAAATACATATTGTGATTTACACATAATTATTTAATAATTAAGAAAGTTTACATAGTAGGCACTCAATGTTTTCTGAATGAATGAATTAAGTAAATTAGTAATCTTAAGTTATATGCTTAATAATACTCAAGGTAAGCCATTAATTAATAGAAATCTGCAAAGGAATTTAGACAAAATTTTTCCATATTATATCTACCCAGAAATAGCTTACATTCATGCTAAAAGACATCATGACCACCTCAGTAGTAATATATTGCTTTTTCATTTTTTGCAGTTCATTAAAAATGAATTTAAAATGAATTGCAAAAAACGATGTATTTATATATTTCATTTTTATTTTAAAAATTGTAAAAATTTTATTTAAAAAATTATTTGTTTTAGAATAGATACTTTAAAACAAAGATGCAACTGTGATCATTCCTTATGAATAATGCACAGACTTACCAACTGCAGCATACAAGCTGCTGCCAAAATGGCAACAACTCGACTGGGCTTTATTAAGACATCATCTCTATATAGTGAACCAAATGCAACCTGCAATGCTAAAGACAAATAACAAAAAGAATGAAATAATTACATCTACAAGAGTATTACAAAATTAATAACAATGGCTATCTTCATATACAAAGACATTTGTCTAAATCTAGTTTGTACACAAAAGCTTAAGAAAACTATCACTAACTAAAATGCTAGCAATGGTGACTGTTGATGGTGCTAATATAATAACAATGCTGTAAGTTTCCGCATATTCTACAGAATCTAGCTGAATTCTTCCAGCATCTAGTCTTTTTTTTTTAAATGAAAAAAGTTATAGGTTTACAGAAAAATCAAGCATAAACTACAGAGTTCCCATATATCACCCTATTCTTGCATCTAATCTTGACATTAGTTTATGGTTAGAACTGAGACATCCTTGGAAAAAGTTTTATAAAGATACCCTTGAGTAGACCCATCATTACATACAGAGACCCAAAGTGACAACCTCAACCCTGTGTGTTTAGTACGTTGCGAGTAGAGGGTGTGACATAGCTCCTGGTCCTGCCCATGCCACACTCCCCGCAATGCTAACTCAATGAATACACAGCTCATGTACATTCTCTTTAAAAACCGTATTATCTCTAACACAACAATCCAGGCAACCACCACCAGATCAGAGTTGGCCAATGACCTGAAACACTTACCATTTCAAATCTAATGTATTAAATCCAAACTCTTGGTGGCATCTCTTTAACTTCTTTCTGACCTAATCCTCATCATCTATTTGACATTAGTGTTCACTTCCACCTAACTCTTAAGAACCTGCTGTGACAGCTAATATCACTCACCTACCCCAAAGTACCCACCAAGTCATTCTAGTTGTATGTGACTAGACTAGTTGTGTGTGACTAAACTAGGTGAACTCTCCACCTAGAACAACCTCAGACATTCATGTCCAGCCCCTACAGAGCCATCCAAGTCTGTCCATCCTTCTCTCCACTGCTACTCTCATACATGCCTCACATGGCATGTTTTGTACATATCCTTAAATTTTCTCTATGCCTAGGTACTGGGAACTTCTGCCTGAGCTACCAACAAGGGGAGCAAAAGGAACACTAGAATAGTAGTTATATGAGCAATAGAATGATACAGGTTCACTAATTGCTCTGAAATCCATAAAAAAGCCCTTAAGTACTCTGGGTCTTAGCTTCCTCATCTAAGGACCCTAAGCTCTAAAACAAGATTCTGTGATTCATGCCCTTATTGTTTTCAAAAATGATCTTCAAACATAGGGAACAATCAATGAATATTATTTACCAGCTTTTCTATATAGTTAAAAAAAATACTTTTCTTCCTTCACCTTATATCCTCCATATTTTAGGTGAATATATTAATAAAGATAAGTAAACAAACAGATAAAGACCATGTGACCAAACAGATTACAGAGAGGTAGGATAGAACTAATAAACTATGGAGTAAATTAATATAAAGTTATTTCCTTAGGATGCTTAAACAGAACTTTTTTTTTCTTTTTCTATACAAGATTGGAAGAAAATATTTTTTATTTTATTTTGTACCAAAAAAATAAAAGGTTACACTTTAATGATTTCTGCATAATAATAATTACAGTAGTGATTACCTTCTATATCAATATTCTGATCAGGAATCTCCAGTTCAATTATATTCATGCTGGATTCTTTCCAAGAACCACTGAACATACTAGAAAAGTAGCCAGACTTAAAAAAAAAAAAAAAGTCAATGATTATCTAGTACTTTTTGTGCCCTCTAAATTATTTTCCCTATTTCTAACTTCAGGCAATGGTTCTTTCAAAATTGACCCACTATATTATTTCAAGATAAAGAGAATTGCCAAATATGAATTTAGGAGAAAAGAAATGAAAATAAGGACACTACTAGATATATCAAAATATACCTAATGCTTTCTGTTAGAAACAGTATAATTTTATAAAGACTAAATTCTTATAGTACTACCTGAACTGAATTCCTATATTACTATTTGGACCTCATAAGCTTTTCAGTTAGTTGATACATGAAGGGTAATTAAGCTTGGTCATTGCTTCCTTTAACAAAGCAATTTCTGTGTATACTATACATATATGTTTTCCTTCTCAATGAGAATCTAAACTCAAGTTTAGAATCTGTCATATATTTATATACCTCTCATAAACACGATAACACAAAGTGGATACATAATAATATGCTGAAAAGAGGAGACTAAAAGTCCTCAAACAGTTGAATCCTTATGTATCTCACTGCTTATAAAGGGTCAAATCAGTCCCCTATCAGTCCTAATTAGAAGAACCGCAAAGAAACCCCACAGAAAATCCAAAATTCATTTTATCTAATCAGAAAAGTACAAAATGGACCTGAAATGTTAGAGTGGATGAAGTCTTTAGTTACCATCTAGATAACATATCTAATAATCAGAATTACTTTGGACTGGATCAAATATTAACTAATATACTTTTTAAAATACACTGAATACTCATAATATACAAAGTACTGTGAGTATTGCAGTAAACAAAACAGACATTGTTTCTGTTCTCAGAGGGCTTACATTTTAGCATGTGGTTTGCACTATAATCCATCTACTCTCTCTTGGGAGGGAAATAAGAGGGATTCTCACCCTCAAATAAACAAGACTACTTTCAGAGACAGAAAATGAATAAGATAAGGACCACATCCTCAAGTAGAGATCAATATTCTGATATATTCTCTGGGTTATATACTTCAAGTCAAAGCAAACATGCTTAAAATAATTTAAAAAAAAAAACACTCAAAATGTTAGAGAATCAAAAAAAATGTTCCTACTGAAAAATCTCATTCTATATCATTCCAATAATTATTCTTGAACAATGAAGAAAGGCTTCATAGGATAAGAATTGTTCTGTTCACTGCTCTATCCTCAGTGCCTGGACCAACTAGCATATAGTAAACCTGGTAAAAGAATAAATGAAATATTTGAGCCATTAGAGCAACATTTCCTTCTATTTTGAAATTTTTGAATCTTTAGGATGGGGTACTGACAGGAATGTTGTCGGCACAGAAATCAAACAGGAATACCAGCTAAATGATTTAGTCTATATATCTTTTTTGGTCTTGCCTTTAATCGGATGTTTGAGGGGAGAATGAAGAGTTAAGTATCAAGAACTTTCCACTCACATTCAATCTTAACTATAAGACAACAATTCAGATGAATTTATCCAATTAAATAATCATATACCAAATAAATTCAGTAATCCTGATTATTAAATATATTTTCCCTTTTATCAATAGGTACCAAAATAAGCATATTACAAAGTAATGACAACGAGGTAAGAAAACAACTACGAAAATTCAAAATTTCTTTTCTAGGTGAAACAAATTTTTCCCTAACAATATTCACCAATAAAAAAAGTAAAATATACTAAAAAAAAATCAGATCAGAGGACTTAAACAACATACTGTATTGTCTAGGTAAAAGATGCCATGAAGCTTCCAGGTCAAGATGGCGGCTTAACAACGTGCACATTTTAATTCGTGCCCCAGAACAACTACTAAATAACCAGAAACAGTACAGAACAGCTTCTGGGGCCACGTCAGTGATGAGACACACAGCGTACCCCAGTCTGGACCAGCTGGAACAGCTGTGAGCAACCCCCCGAACCGTGCGCCGCTGCGCCCCTCCCCCACCGGCCGCTTCCCAGAGGGGAAAGGAAAGGACTTTACCAGCATCAGGGACTGGGCACAATCAAACGCCAATTGTGGAACTAATTAACAAATTCTGACTACTAAAAATAGGCCCCCAGCTTAGGTGAACCTGATCAAAGCGGAGGTTGCTCATTTTTGCCCCTGCACCAAGGGGGCAGGACTGACAGAAAAAGGGGAAAAATAAAAAAGAAGGAAACAGAGGTTTTTGTGGCTGTGTATCTACAAAGGCTTGACTGCCTCTGGATACAACGGCAGGACTTTTCAGGCTGCAACTGCCCCAGGCATAGGCAGAAGTGAGCTCTTTTGGGGGCTTGTCTGGAGCCTGTGCCTTCCCCAGGGGAGGGGTGAAGCCCAACTCAGGTGGAATCCCTCCATCAAGGAATTCAGACACCAGGCCTTGGTAATTTGAAGCCATTAAAACCAGCCTACAACCTCTCCTCTGTCTCTACTACGCCCCCAGCAGGGAGAGTCTGCCAAAGTTAAAGGTACCACATCATCTTATGCTGGTGGGACCTGCAGTCAGACAAGCGCCACACACAGGGCAGGATAAGAAAAGCAGAGTCCAGAGACTTCACAGGAAAGTCTTTCAACCTGCTGGGTCTCACCTTCAGGGAAAACCGACGCAGGTGACTCTTTCCTCCTGATAGGAGGCCAGTTTGGTCTGGGAAAATCTGGCTGGGGTCTATAATATCTAAGTAGACCCTCCTAACTGTGTGTGGGGGAAAGGTACCACACAAGCAGGGCAAGAAACTAGAAAACAAGAACTGAAAAATTCTCCTCTGTTAAACAAAACTTAAGCTAAAGGTCCAGATAAAGCTGAACGGAATGTCAAAGAACAGACAGAAAACAAATTCATCCAGCAAGAAAACCCTAAATAAAAGAAGTGAAAGCAATCTCCAGAATAAACTAATTAAGGTAATTAAATGCCTAGACGCCAGCAAAAAAATAACAAATCACACTAGGAAAATTGAAGATATGGCTCAGTCAAAGGAACAAACCAACAATTCAAATGACATACAGGAGCTGAAACAATTAATTCAGAATGTACGAACAGACATGGAAAACCTCATCAAAAACCAAATCAATGAATTGAGGGAGGATATAAAGAAGGCAAGGAAAGAACAAAAAGAAGAAACTGAAAGTCTGAAAAAACAAATCACAGAACTTATGGGAATGAAAGACACAGTAGAAGAGATAAAAAAAACAACAGAAACCTACAATGGTAGATTTCAAGAGACAGAACATAGGACTTCAAAACTGGAGGACGGAACATCTGAAATCCGACAAGAAACAGAAACTATAGGAAAAAAATGGAAAAATATGAGCAGGGACTCAGGGAATTGAAAGACAATATGAAGCACACGAATATACGTGTTGTGGGTGTCCCAGAAGGAGAAGAGAAGGGAAAAGGAGGAGAAAAACTAATGGAGGAAATTATCACTGAAATTTCCCAACTCTTATGAAAGACTTAAAATTACAGATTCAAGAAGTGCAGCGCACCCCAAAGAGATTAGATCCAAATAGACATACTCCAAGACATTTAATAATCAGAATGTCAGAGGTCAAAGAGAAAGAGAGGATCTTGAAAGCAGCAAGAGAAAAGCAATCCATCACATACACGGGAAGCCCAATAAGACTATGCACAGATCTCTCAGCAGAAACCATGGAGGTGAGAAGACAGTGGGATAATATATTTAAATTATTAAAAAAGAAAAACTGCCAACCAAGAATTCTATATCCAGCAAAACTGTCCTTCAAAAATAAGGGAGAAATTAAAACATTTTCAGACAGAAAAATCACTGAGAGAATTTCTGACCAAGAGACCAGCTCTGCAAGAAATACTAAAGGGAACACTAGAGACAGATATGAAGACAGAAGAGAGAGGTATGGAGAAGAGTGTAGAAAGAAAGACTATGAGTAAAGGTAAAAAGAAGGAAAATTAGATATGACATATAAAATCCAGAAAGTAAAATAGTAGAAGAAAGTACTACCCATGCAGTAATAATACTGAATGTTAATGGATTAAGCTCTCCACTCAAAAGACATAGTCTGGCAGAATGGATTAAAAAACAGGACCCATCTATATGCTGTCTCTACTCAAAGGACACGAGGCCAAGGACACAAATGGACATTTACACACCAATGTTTATAGCAGCATTATTAACAATTACCAAGAGATGGAAACAGCCAAAATGTCCATCAACAGACAGTTGACTAAACAAACTGTGACATCTACATAAGATGGAATATTATGCAGCTGTAAGACAGAATAAAGTTATGAAGTATGTAACAACATGAATGGACCTTAAGGACATCATGCTGAGTGTGATTAGCCAGAAACAAAAGGACAAATACTGTATGGTCTCACTGATATGAACTGACATTAGTGAATAAACTTGGAATATTTCCTTCGTAACAGAGACCATCAGAAGATAGAAATAGGGTGAGATATTGGGGAATTGGAGCTGAGGGGATACAGATTATGCAACAGGACTGAATATAAAAACTCAGAAATGGACAGCACAATACTACCTAACTGTAATGTAATTATGTTAAAACACTGAATGAAGCTGCATGTGAGAATGATAGAGGGAGGAGGGCTGGGGACATAAATGAAATCAGAAAGAAAGATAGATGGTAAAGATTGAGATGGTATAATCTAGGAATGCCTAGAGTGTATAATAATAGTGAAATGTACAATGTACAAATTTTAAAAATGTTTTTGCATGAGGAAGAACAAAGGAATGTCATTATTGCAGGGTGCTGAAAATAGATAATTAATACTTTAAAATGTCACCTTATGTGTGAGACTAAAGCAAAAAAATGTTTATTTGTTACAAAATTTATATTTTGACTAGAGCATTTCCTAATATAACTCATGTAGATAGTTGATTGAATATCATAAGTACTTGGAATCTCAGGTAGGACATGAGATTTTGTTGGTTTGCCCAGAGTGATGCCCCGATGAATCCCAGAGTGATTTGATCAGTGACTGGAAAAGTATTTGCAAGCCCCCTTCGGGAAATGGTGAGAGTGGGGAGAAATTCAACTTTCCCAAGTTGAATTCTTGATATTCTCACAAGCAGTGTGGACAACCAAAGCTATAAGCTGAGCCCCCAGGCTTGGGGTTTGTTCACATGAAACTTAACCCCACAAAGGATAGGTCAAGTCTACTTAAAATTTAGGCCTAAGAGTCACCCCCAAGAGAGCCTCTTTTGTTGCTCAGATGTGGCCTCTCTCTCCAGCCAACATGACAAGCAGTCTCACCACCCTCCCCTTCTCTGCGTGGGACATGACTCCCAGGGGTGTGGACCTTCCGGGCAATGTGGGACAGAGATCCTGGAATGAGCTGAAACTCAGCATCAAGGGACTGAGAAAAACCCTAGAATGAGCTGAGAATTAACATCAAGGGATTGAGAGAACCTTCTGGACCAAAGGCAGAAGAGTGAAATGAGACTAAGTGTCAATGGCTGAGAGATTCCAAACAGAGTTGAGAGGTTATCCTGGAGGTTATTCTTATGCATTAAGTAGATATCACCTTGTTGTTCAAGATGTAGCGGAGAGGCTGGAGGGAACTGCCTGAAAATGTAGAGCTGTGTTCCAGTAGCCATGTTTCTTGATGATGATTGAACAATGATATAGCTTTCACAATGAGACTCTGTGAATGTGAAAACCTTGTGTCTGATGCTCCTTTTAGCTACTATATCAACAGAAAAGTAGAACATATGGAATAAAAATAAATAATAGGGGGAATAAATGTTAAAATAAATTTAGTTTGAAATGCTAGTGGTAAATGAAAAGCGAGGGGTAAGGGGTATGGTATGTATAATCTTTTTTTTCCTCTGTTATCGTTTTATTTCTTTTTCTGTTGTCTTTTTATTTCTTTTTCTAAATCGATGCAAATGTTCTAAGAAATGATGAATATGCAACTATGTGATAATATTAAGAATTACTGATTATATATGTAGAATGGAAAGATATCTTAATGTTTTGTTTGTTAATTTTTTTTAATTAATAAAAAAAGTTAAAAAAAAAAAAGATCGCCATGAAATGTAATAAGAATATAACTTCAACAAGTATAAGAGTCTTTTAAGTGGCTACCTCTGGTTACTCAAATGGAAAGATAAAACACTTACTTGACATAAATATATTTTGTGTAAGCTCCACTGTTCTCCTAGAGCACAAATCTTAATGTCGCTATTTTCACCATTCAAAAACAATGTTTGATAAATATATTTGGATGTACTCTTCAATTTTTTCCTGTTAAAAGAAAAGCACGTTACATATTTATAAAATGGAATATTTTATTGATCTTTGCATATAACTCAAAATACTTTTGTTCAATTGCTATTAAATAGAGTCAGCATGGTTTTGTGTAAAAGGATGGGGGGATGTTATATATTCACATTTGTACATATATGGAAGAGTATATAAACGAAAAATAACTGTTATCTCTGGGATACTCTTATTCACAAAAGGTATATTCATTGTACATCTTTTTATAACTTTTGATGTTTGAACTAAGTAAATTACCTACTCAGAAAATTTTTTTAAAAGTCCATATTGTGGTTTTTACTTATTTTCTTATTTAGGAACCAGCACTATGAAGGACCTCAATGTAACTGTGATAATACTGCTTTGCAACAACAATTGGAGAACTAAAAATCTCACCTACACAAGTAATTTATATTTAATCTTAAATTATTCTTACAATACTTAAAACATGATTTTCATTCCAGAAGTTATTTGCATCCTTACATCAGAAGTTTTCAAAACTATGTTCCAGGAAGAAGTGTCTCAGAGGCTACCAAGGGGAACTGAGGGGATGGGTCTCTGGGCACCCCACCCATCTTCACCCAGAGCAGCGTTGCATATTATATCTGTAAACATACTGAATTTCTGCCTAAGAATTAATGTAAAGAAAAAAACTGTACGATCTAGTAAATAAAAAAAGACCTTAGGCAGAGGCCAATCAGCATCTTTAAAATTCTTGGCCAATTCTGACTGCCTTCCTAGTAGTTACATTTAAAAAAATGCTTTAAAAAAATCGAAGTTATTGTTTCAGATTGAACACCTCTTCCTAAGAGACAATAAAAACAGCAGATGCTTTTGTGGCAGAGACTTCGGTTTGAATCTCATCTACACCACAGCTCAGTTCCCCATCTGTAAAAAGAGAATATTAATAGTTTCTACTTCTTTGGGTTATTAATGAGAAATAAATAAGACAACGTAGCTTCCAATTCACGATAGCAGAAGGAGCAAATGTTGCATTAAAAAATTAAAAGTTCAAAAAGGAATAGACCCACAACAGCACAAAAGGGTTTATCACCTGATGAGAAAATTCTACAGATCTGAAGTTAGAAAATAAAGTTAGAATACGTTATGAAGGGCTGGGATGGAAATTGGAGTCTTTCTGCTCTTCACAACCTGGGAGGGCAGGGGGATGGGGAGGTGGCCATTCAGAGAAACAACAGGCAGAAGTAAGAAGTGATATGGAAAATGGGAAACTTGTTCCCCTAATGGCTCTCCCTACTCTCTATGAACCTAATACAGATAACCCTGACAAAAAAGAGTCGGAGGCTTTCCATAGGAAGAAACAAAACAAACCTACTAAGAAGATCTAAGGTTTTTGTATAAGGGTTGGCATCCACGATAAAGCATCCCTCATTCTAAGGACTCTATAGCTCCCAGCCCATTCACCCTAAGTCACGGCCCTCAACCTGTGTGCCAAGGCACCTGGGAGCACCACAGCAAACTCAGAGAGGCATGTGGAATGCTTTAAATTTGAGGGGAACACAGGAACATCTTTCAGATGTCATGCATTCTACTACTATTAAATAGTTTGGCCCTAACTATGATATATTTCTTTTGGACCAGGGCTGTTATAAAAAAATTATTAAGCCATCAGGGGTGCTGTATACCAAGAAAGTTCAGATATCTACTCTAAAGCAAAATATTCAACCAGCTAGTAGTCAGTCTTCCTAATCTAAGAAGAAGCTTGATATTCATTCAAAGAAGAGGCAACAGAAATTGATCTAGTTTCTTAAAACAAACCAGCTACCTATCCTTAAATATAAGTGGACACCCAGAGATCACCCAACATAAAGAAAATTAGCAGCAATAAAGACCATAGCAAAAAAGAAAAATTGGCCCCTGAGAAAACACAAATAAAAAAAAGTAGTACACCCAGAAATGACTACATTCATAAAATAAGAACATGATACTATGATTAAAAAATAACTCAGAACAAGAAAGAAAGAGTTCTTAGAGACTAAATATATGGTTTCTTGCTTTTTAAATTTTTTTTTATTGTATAACACAACATATATACAATGCAAAGAATGAAAAAAGCAATAGTTTTCAAAGCAGTCTTCAACAAATAATTTCAGGACAGATCCCAGAGTTTGTCATGGGCTACCATAACATCATCTCAAATTTTTCCTTCTAGTTGCTCCAGAATATTAGAGGTTGGAAGGAATAAATATTTTTTTTATTGTCACAATTGACTTTTTTTTTCTTTTTTGTGAAAAACGACATATAAACAGAAAAGCAATAAATTTCAAAGCACAGTGCAACAATTTAGTTGTAGAACACATTTTAGAGTTTAATATGGGTTACAATTTCACAATTTTAGGTTTTTACTGCTATCTGCTCTAAGATACTGGAGACTAAACGAAATATCAATATAATGATTCAGCAAAATCATACTTGTTTGTTAAACCCTACGTTCTCTGTGTAACTCCACCATCACCTTTGATCTTTCTATTCCACTCTTCAGGGGTATTTGGGCTATGCCCATTCTAACTTTTTCATGTTGGAAGGGGCTGTCAATAATATGGGGTAGGGAGATGGAACTAGTTGATGTTCTGGAGGGGCTGGGCCCTCTAGGTTTTAGGACTTATCTGGTCCAGGGACCCATCTGGAGGGTGGAGATTTCTGGAAAGTAATCCTAGTGCATGGAACCTTTGTAGAATCTTATATAATGCCCTAAGCATTTAAAAAAATGGTTTCTGAACATTAAAGGCCATAAGAGGGGTTGAATGAGAAAATTAAGGAAATTTCCCACAACATAAAGCAACAAAGACCTAGAAGAAAGAAAAGAGACAGAGGTGTAACCCAAGACATATAAATTCTAATTAAGAGAAGTTTCAGAAACAGAAAACCTAGAAAAGAGATAAAGGAAATTACGGAAGAAATTAGTAGAAGAAAATTTCCCCAAACTAAAGTAGTACATGAGTCTTTACATTGTAGGGATCTACCATGTACCAAGGCCATTAAAACACCCTCACTTAAGCACATTCTAATTAAACTTTAAAACCAAGGGGAAAAAAAATCCCAAAACTCCCAGAGACAAAAGTCACCTAAAAACAACAGAGAATTAGATCAGCATCAAATTTCCCATCAACACTGTGGGCTAAAAGACAATGAAATAATATCATCAAAAATAAAGAGAAAAGTTATTTTACATCAGATTTCCACACTCAAGGGAAAGTGTGGAAATCCGACACATTAAATTCATAATTCAAAAGTGACACATTAAATTCATATTTAGATATGCTCAAATTACCCCCTTTTAAATCCTTTCTTAGGAAAATATTTGAGGATGTAGTTCACTAAAATGAGTAAGAAAGAAAACATAGGCTGCAGAAAACAGTGGATCCAATCCTACAGAGTACTATTAATTCAGCCTCAGGAAAAGAGTAGACCCAGAAAGCAATGGATCCAGATTGGAATAGGGCAATGGAGAAACATTAGGAGGGCAGTCTGGGATTTAAAAGAGAAGGACTCCACATGAATGTGTTTGAAAGAACAAAAAAGTCTGAAGATATGATGAAAGAATATTATTCTTTTGTCAGCAAGGGGAAAAAAACAACAAAAGAAAACAGAAACCCTAGGAAAATGAAAAAAGCATTAAAAAAAAGCACTGTTGAAACAAGGAATTAAACAAAAACAGCCTAATTTTAAACACTTGCTTGTATATAAGAAAAATAATCCATTTAATCGTGAGGTTAGAAAATTCCCTCTAGAAGTAGCCAATGGGTTGTGACACTGGATGCACGAAGTATGACTTGTAATCCTAGCATACTACTTGACTCTGTAGTGAAAAAAATTTTCATAGTTAAAATGACAAATATAGTTTACTGGATTTTAATTTTTAGAGACAATCTACGAACAAAACACTCAAGATGTGGTTACAGAACAGTATGAATTTTAAGTCTTGCTAACGTAAAAGTAAAAAATGCAGCTGACAAAAGTCCAGACAGTAAATAGTTTGAGGTTCGTGGCCCTTATGGCCTTCAAGTAAGCTGTGAGCACTCCAATGGGTAGTTCCCTGCTTGCCAGCATCAACTTACCACACCTCCCAAACTTCCCCACTATGTGTGGGCTACAGTCACACACCCTTCAACACTCTTTTCAATCTCAGCTTGGGGAGGGGATCTTATTCCAGGTTTGTTTCTTCATTGAGTATTTTGCCTCAGCCTTAGAAGTAGTGACTGTTCCCTATACTTGCTATCACTTTTTCTTAGAGGTCTCTTTATTTATTAGCAGTTAATTTCTTGATACTTATTAATAACGTTTAAACTAAATTTTCTCTGTTCAAATTACTGTATAGTTTCTATTTTTCAACTAGATCCTGACTGCTTTATTTAGTTCAAATATTACATTAAATATAAATGGTCTAAACATGAACCAAAATGACAGAGATTGCCCTATTAGATCAAAAAAAAAAGGAATACTCAAGTATATGTTGTCTACAAGATATTTACTTTAAATATAAAGATGTAGATAGGTAAAAACAGAAAGGACGGAAAAGATTTATCAAACACTTTTCAAAAGGAAGTGGCTATATTGCCAAGGATAAAGAAAGACATTTCATAATGATAAATAATTATCATTAACAATATTTACAGAGTGCTTGCATGTGATGCACTGAGCACTGTATGCAATTTCATTTATTTGTCAGAATCTATAAGGCAGATAATAGAATTTCCATTTTACATATGAGGAAATATAATATCTTTATTCTATTTAAAAAGAATTCAGAATTTGAGCTCATAAAACTATACAGCACTGGCTTCCCTAAAAGGTTACTGTATTCACAGTAAGGTTCTATTTTTATAAATAAAACCCAGTGAAAGGTTTTATAAATCAAACTATGGAAATTAGTTCTCTGTGAGTGAATTATGACGGTTTTTTTTGTTAACCTTTATTTCCACAATAAATATGTAACACGTGTTGCAAAGATGCTTTTAAATTAAATCTTCTCTTTTTTTTGGCATGGGCAGACTCCAGGAATCGAACCCGGGTCACTGGCATGGCAGATGAGAATTCCGCCACAGAGCCAATGTTGCACCACTCTAAATTATTTCATTTTCAAAACTTTCATTTTAAATTTACAATTATGGGACCCCACGGATAAATATATATATTTTTAACAGAGAAACCAGGCTGTTAAAAATATACTCTACTTAAAAACTACATTCTAGTACACAAGTAAATATTCCACTTGTCAACTCTTCAAAGAAAGGTTTAACAAGCTGCAGCACAGCCTTAGACTACCCACAGGCAATTACTTCAAGTACCAGAAGTACTTCTGAAAGAAGGGAACCCTGGTCAGGAACACAAATACACTATTAAACTTCCCAGGTAAGGAGAACTCCTGCGTGCCATCATTTCCCCTTCACCGAGTGGGAAACAAAAGGGGCGCCCATCGCGGACTAAATTAACATCTCTGAACTATTTAAGGCAATCGGATGCAAAACAACTCATTGTGCTGACACCCACTCAGAGACGACAGCATTAAGGAAGGCCAGGCAGTCAGTCGTCTCTAAGGTTTACTGGCTTGGCGTTCCTCAAGCTCCTCCTGGGGCGACCCCACCGGCCTCAAGGCGTCTGCGGTTTGTGAGACAAACCCTAGGCGTCTCCCAAGACGCTCCCGATGCGCCTCGGATCTGCCGGCGTCTCCAGCTCGCTCCCGCCGGCTCCCACATCTCCCCTGCGGAGGGCACGTCAGCTCCTCCCACGCCGGGCGGCGCACGGGCGCCAACAGGTGCGAGCGCGGCCCCCCAGGTACCTTCGCGGGGTGTTGAGGAGCCGCTGCTGCTCGTCCCCTTCCTCTTCATCCTCCTCCGTCTCGGAATCGGGATGGCAGTAGCAGAAGGTCCCGCTGCTTCGCTTGCGCTTGCGGTTGCCGGGGCAGTAACAGAAGCCGTGGCCGGCCGCGTCGCCGCCAGCCCCCGGCCGCCGGGCCGAGCCCCCTGCCCCGGAACCCGGTTCCTCCGGGGCTCGGGCTCCCCCGCGGCGGCGCAGCACTCGGCTGCTCAGCGAGCCCATGGGCGACGGCTCCCCGGGACTTCACGGAGCGCACCTCAGCGAGCCGAATGGAGAGGGTGTCCCGCCATGGCCGGGCCGCCGGCGACCTCCACCCAGCCCCGGTGCCTACACGGCCACCTTCTCACGCGCAGCCCCAACCGTTGCCGCGGACGATACCGCCTCCATCCTCCGCCCCGCCCATGGCGTCTGCCGCGCCGCGAGCCTGGACAGCAGAACCTCGCCCCCTCGCTTTCGCAACAAAGCGCGGGCCGGAGGGCGCATGCGCGCGGCGAGCCTCCGGAAGAGGCGGGGAGGGCGGGTGTAGCAGGTGGAGCCTGCGCAGTGCGGACGAGGGTGGGAGGTGGGACACGTGTACCTTGAAGGGTGGTTTTCGGACTGCGTACTACCTGGTTTCTCATCCCACTCGGAACTTTGGGGCAGGACTAGTTTTTAACCTAGTGTTGGCAAGACCGGGGTTCCACGTCATTCTTTCTGCAAAGTTTCCTTGAGCTCCAGATGCTCACTGGCCTCTGTGCTAGGCGAGAGGCGAAAAGACGGTGCTATCAGAGCTACTCCTTGAATGAGCTCTCCAGGTCATGGCTTCGTGTGGGGAGGAAGACTGTAGATCCCTGAATGAAGTCTGTGCCGAGCCCCTAGATGTCCTCGACAACAACCGTCCGCTGCCTTAGAGAGAAAATAAAGTCAGTGGGTTAAGGCAGGAACCTGTGCTGCTCTCCTTCCATTCCAGCGTTAGTGGGACGTCTGAGTAGTTTGCTACCGGGACTGTCAGGACTTAAAATGCCTTCATAAGGCCGAAGCAAAATTTACAGTTGTGTACTTGGAGTATACATTCCTTGTTATGAACTTTGGATAGCCAGTTTTCACTCCTGACTCCTTCCTACTTTTAAAATATATTTATAATGGAATATTTAAAATAGAATAAGACACTTACGTACCCACCATCAGCTTGAAATTTTAAGTTATGTTTGTGTTCTTTTTAAGTAGAATATATGTATACAGAAGCCCCCTGTTATCTCCTCTCCATCTCATTCTGCCACCCTTCCATTATCCCACCTTTTTATACTTTTACTACCCAAATGCATACCCATAAACTAAATTCTGTATGTCTAAACCTGTAATTAAATGGAATCATACCACGCCTATCACCCTACACCTTTCTCCTTTCAAAATTATACTTTTGAGATTTATCTAGTTGATAAATTTCTAGTTTGCTTTCATTGCTCATTGCAAGACTAACTCACCATTTGTTTAGCCATGTGCAAAAGATTCAGCAATTAGAACCCCAGAAGGGGATTTGCTAGGAACTTTCCTAGCAAATTATCTATTACCAAATTGCTCCCTGAAATGACTGTACCAATTCACAATCCCATCGGCGGTATGTGTAGCTTTCGGTATCTGGTGGACTGGTTCACACCTGAGAAATGTGAATAGTGAGAGGCTGGCTGGGACAGCCTGGGGTGGCACAGTTGGGGCTGCACTGGGATCACCCTGTGCCTGGAATCTGAGAGTGTAAAGGATTTGCAAACGTTTCCCTTGGTGCACATGTGGATCACCATGAGAGCCAGCAAGGAATTATCTTAGATCTTGCCCAAGTGGCCTGGGTGGAAGGGCAAACATATAGCAGAGAGAAGTGAAAAGCATCACTGAATCTCTAGGGACTCAGAAGGGATAAATGACCAGCTAGACAACTGCCAAAGGAGCCACAGGTGAGTGGTTCCCTGGTGATGGGGTTGACAAAGGACCTATGAGAATGCACACATGAATCACACAGTGATCCTCAGCCACTGTGGCAGTAAAAGCCAGGGAAGAACTTGCCTGCCCCCTTTACTCTCCCTTCTGCCTCTCTACAATCTAGCAAGATAAAGAGGGAGGACAGTTTGGAAGGAAGACTAGGTGGGGAAAAGAAGAGAAGCCACCATTTCCTCTTCCTCAAAGGTCTGCTGGTAATAGGCCAGAGCTAAATGAGGGATGATGCTTCAACTGAAAATCAGGTTTGGAACTTTGGACATATTAATTACTGCAATGACACTGTTTTACGACTTTTTTAAGAGACTGGAGAGTAGGACTTTTTTGAAACCTAAGAGTTACTCGAAAAGTCATGAGTCTGCCTGAACTTTCGTCTAAAAACAGAAGAAATAGGCCCACAGAGTAAATATAAAATGGGAGGTTGGAAAGAAAAACAAAATAAATTTACAATTATATTCCATTAAGTAATGCTTGTTCAAAACAAGAAACAAAATGAAAATTCCTCCATGGTAGCTTTATCCTGCCTTCTAAAAAGCTTCCAATCAAAACTGCAATCTGTTAAAAAATTTTGGCTGGGCGGGCCACGGTGGCTCAGCAGGTAAGAATGCTTGCCTGCCAAGCCCAAGAACCTGGGTTCGATTCCCGGTGCCTGCCCATGTAAAAAAAAAAAAAAAAAAAAACATAAAAATTTTGGCTAAGTCATATATAAAATAAAAGTAATACTAAAAAAATTATGTTTCCAAAGCCCAATAAAATTGGAGATTCCATGCTCTTCTAAGAAGGTATCTACTTGAAAGTACTATTTCCTATAATTGACTGAAATTCTTAAATAGGCCTATGTGCCAGTTTGAAAGTAATTAAGTCCCCCAGAAAAGCCATGTTTTAATCCTGATTCAATCTTGTGGGAGCAACCATTTCTTTTAATCCTAATTCAATACTATAGCATGAAACTTTAGATTATCTTCACAGAGATGTGGCACACCCAATTGTGGGTGTGACCTTTTGATTAGGTGAAGTGACTCCACTCATTCCAGGTGGGTCTTGATTAGTTTACTGGAACCCTTTAAAAGAGGAAACATTTTGGAGAGAGTCAGAAATGACAGAAACTTCAGAGAACAGTGACCCGGATGTTTGGAGATGCTTGGAGCCCAGCAGACATCACCATGAGATGTTAACAGAGCCAGAACCTGGAGAGAGCCAAGGGAAGCCAAGAGATGAAAGCCAGTCCCAGAGAAGCAAAGGGAGGAACCCCCACAGGAACAGAGGCTGAAAGCAATGGAGACCAGGAGCAAAGGACCAGCAGATGCCAGCATGTGACTTCCCAGCTGACAGAGGTGTTCCTGACCCATTGACCTTCCTTCAATTAAGGTATCTCTCTCTGGATGCCTTAGTTTGGATATTTTTATAGGCCTAGAACTGTAAACTTGCAACTTATTAAATTCCCCCTTTTAAAAGCCATGCTAGAACTCGTATATCACGTTCTGGCAGCTTGCAAATTAACACAGCATATAAGTAACTTTCACCAATACCTCAAGAAATTATAATAGGCAGGTAGCACCAAATTAAAAAATATTTATATTTCACCCATCAAAATATAATAGGGGACCCCCGGAGGAGGCGCCCATAGTTTGTGGAGTACTTAGGCCACGTGCATGGGAATAAATTGCTTCTTGTTCATGTCTGAGACTGAGACTGATCACACTTTCAGCTGCATTAAAGGAGGGTCCGCCATGAAAATATTACCTTTTCTAGACTGATAAAGAGCCTCTGAGTGTGCAATTTGATGAAAGCATCATCAAGACTTCCGGAGAAGATGGCGGCTTAGTAAGATGCGCGGATCTTAGTTCCTCCTCCAGAACAGCTACTAGGGGAGTAGAAACGATACAGAACAGCTCCCAGAGCCATGACAGAGATCAAAAAGACAGCGTACCCCATCCTGGAACGGCTGACTGGCTGAGAGAACCCGCTCTGGTGAGATCGCCGAGGGGCGCGGGCTTAACCGGGTGGGGCGGCAAGCGGCCGGAGTTCCTCCCTTCCCCCTTCCTGGGCCGGCTGGGAGAATTGGACAGGCGGTCCCCGCAAGCTGCGGCGGCTGGCCCCCCACACCACGCGCGGCCCCCCGGACCAACTGAGAGAATTGGATCGGAAAACCTCAGGCCGCGGAGACAGTGACAGGAGGGCGGGGGGCCCTTCCAAACACGTGACTCCCCGGGAACGGTGCACTCTCCCAGGCGGGCCGCGGCGGCTGGTGCCCTCTCACCACGCTTGGCGCCCCGGGCCGACTAGGAAATTCGGACGGGCGCTCTCCCGGGCTGCGGCGGCCGGCGACCCTCCCCGTGTTCGGACCCTGGGCCGGCTGGCACTCTTCCAAGCCGCTTCGGCTGGCGAACCTTCCCGACGGCGAGAGTTTTCCAAAGTTAAAGGACCCACAGCACCTTTTACTGGTGGGACCCGCAGACAAACATGTGCCACGAGCACCACCTACTGGGCAGGATGAGAAAAACAGATCCCAGAGATTTCACAGAAAAATCTTCCAAATCGTTGGGTCCAGCACGCAGGGAAATCTGACTAAATGCCCAGATGCCAGCAGAAGATAACGGATCACGCTCAAAAAATTGAAAATATGGCCCAGTCAAAGGAACAAACCAATAGTTCAAATGAGATACAGGAGCTGAGACAACTAATGCTGAATATACGAACAGAAATGGAAAACCTCTTCAAAAATGAAATCGATAAATTGAGGGAGGACATGAAGAAGACATGGGCTGAACAAAAAGAAGAAATAGAAAAACTGAAAAAACAAATCACAGAACTTATGGAAGTGAAGGATAAAGTAGAAAAGATAGAAAAAACAATGGATACCCACAATGATAGATTTAAAGAGACAGAAGATAGAATTAGTGATTTGGAGGATGGAACATCTGAATTCCAAAAAGAAACAGAAACTATCGGGAAAAGAATGGAAAAATTTGAACAGGGTATCAGGGAACTCAAGGACAATATGAACCGCAAAAATACATGTGTTGTGGGTGTCCCAGAAGGAGAAGAGAAGGGAAAAGGAGGAGAAAAACTAATGGAAGAAATTATCACTGAAAAATTCCCAACTCTTATGAAAGACCTAAAATTACAGATCCAAGAAGTGCAGCGCACCCCAAAGAGATTAGACCCAAATAGGCGTTCTCCAAGACACTTACTAGTCAGAATGTCAGAGGTCAAAAGAGAAAGAGAGGATCTTGAAAGCAGCAAGAGAAAAACAATCCATCACATACAAGGGAAACCCAATAAGACTATGTGTAGGTTTCTCAGCAGAAACCATAGAGGCCAGAAGACAGTGGGATGATATATTTAAATTACTAAAAGAGAAAAACTGCCAAACAAGACTCCTATATCCAGCAAAATTGTCCTTCAAAAATGAGGGAGAAATTAAAACATTCTCAGACAAAAAGTCACTGAGAGAATTTGTGACCAAGAGACCAGCTCTGCAAGAAATACTACAGGGAGCACTAGAGTCAGATACAAAAAGACAGAAGAGAGAGGTATGGAGAAGAGTGTAGAAAGAAGGAAAGTCAGATATGATATATATAATACAAAGGCAAAATGGTAGAGGAAAATATTATCCAAACAGTAATAACACTAAATGTTAATGGACTGAATTCCCCAATCAAAAGACATAGACTGGCAGAATGGATTAAAAAACAGGATCCTTCTATATGCTGTCTACAGGAAACACATCTTAGACCCAAAGATAAACATAGGTTGAAAGTGAAAGGTTGGGAAAAGATATTTCATGCAAATAACAACCAGAAAATAGCAGGAGTGGCTATACTAATATCCAACAAGTTAGACTTCAAATGTAAAACAGTTAAAAGAGACAAAGAAGGACACTATCTACTAATAAAAGGAACAATTCAACAAGAAGACATAACAATCATAAATATTTATGCACCGAACCAGAATGCCCCAAAATACGTAAGGAATACACTGCAAACACTGAAAAGGGAAATAGACACATATACCATAATAGTTGGAGACTTCAATTCCCCACTCTCATCAATGGACAGAACATCTAGACAGAGGATCAATAAAGAAATAGAGAATCTGAATATTACTATAAAGGAGCTAGACTTAACAGACATTTATAGGACATTACATCCCACAACAGCAGGATACACCTTTTTCTCAAGTGCTCATGGATCATTCTCAAAGATAGACCATATGCTGGGTCACAAAGCAAGTCTTAACAAATTTAAAAAGATTGAAATCATACACAACACTTTCTCGGATCATAAAGGAATGAAGTTGGAAATCAATAATAGGCAGAGTGCCAGAAAATTCACAAATACGTGGAGGCTCAACAACACACTCTTAAACAACAAGTGGGTCAAAGAAGAAATTGCAAGAGAAATTAGTAAATACCTCGAGGTGAATGAAAATGAAAACACAACATATCAAAACTTATGGGACGCAGCAAAGGCAGTGCTAAGAGGGAAATTTATTGCCCTAAATGCCTATATCGGAAAAGAAGAAAAGGCAAAAATGCAGGAATTAACTGTCCACTTGGAAGAACTGGAGAAAGAACAGCAAACTAATCCCAAAGCAAGCAAAAGGAAAGAAATAACAAAGATCAGAGCAGAAATAAATGAAATTGAAAACATGAAAACAATAGAGAAAATCAATAAGACCAGAAGTTGGTTCTATGAGAAAATCAATAAGATTGATGGGCCCTTAGCAAGATTGACAAAAAGAAGAAGAGAGAGGATGCAAATAAATAAGATCAGAAATGGAAGAGGAGACATAACTACTGACCTCACAGAAATAAAGGAGGTAATAACAGGATAATATGAACAACTTTACGCTAATAAATACAACAATCTAGATGAAATGGATGGGTTCCTGGAAAGACAAGAACAACCAACTTTGACTGAAGAAGAAATAGATGACCTCAACAAACCAATCACAAGTAAATAAATTGAATTAGTCATTCAAAAGCTTCCTAAAAAGAAAAGTCCAGGACCAGACGGCTTCACATGTGAATTCTACCAAACATTCCAGAAAGAATTAGTACCAACTCTCCTCAAACTCTTCAAAAAAATTGAAGTGGAGGGAAAACTACCTAATTCATTCTATGAAGCCAACATCACCTTCATACCAAAACCAGGCAAAGATATTACAAAAAAAGAAAACTATAGACCAATCTCTCTAATGAATATAGATGCAAAAATCCAAAATAAAATTCTAGCAAATCGTATCCAACAACACATTAAAAGAATTATACATCATGACCAAGTAGGATTCATCCCAGGTATGCAAGGATGGTTCAACATAAGAAAATCAATTAATGTAATACACCATATCAACAAATCAAAGCAGAAAAATCACATGATCATCTCAATTGATGCAGAGAAGGCATTTGACAAGATTCAACATCCTTTCCTGTTGAAAACACTTCAAAAGATAGGAATACAAGGGAACTTCCTTAAAATGATAGAGGGAATATATGAAAAACCCACAGTTAATATCATCCTCAATGGGGAAAAATTGAAAACTTTCCCCCTAAGATCAGGAACAAGACAAGGATGTCCACTATCACCACTATTATTCAACACTGTGTTGGAGGTTCTAGCCAGAGCAATTAAACAAGAAAAAGAAATACAAGGCATCAAAATTGGAAAGGAAGAAGTAAAACTATCACTGTTTGCAGACGATATGATACTATACGTTGAAAACCCAGAAAAATCCACAACAAAACTACTAGAGCTAATAAATGAGTACAGCAATGTAGCAGGTTACAAGATCAACATTCAAAAATCTGTAGCATTTCTATACACTAGTAATGAACAAGCTGAGGGGGAAATCAAGAAACAAATCCCATTTACAATTGCAACTAAAGGAATAAAATACCTAGGAATACATTTAACTAAAGAGACAAAAAAACCTATATAAAGAAAACTACAAAAAACTGTTAAAAGAAATCACAGAAGACCTAAATAGATGGAAGGGCATACCATGTTCATGGATTGGAAGACTAAATATAGTTAAGATGTCAATCCTACCTAAATTGATTTACAGATTCAATGCAATACCAATCAAAATCCCAACAACTTATTTTTCAGAAATAGAAAAACCAATAAGCAAATTTATCTGGAAGGGCAGGGTGCCCCGAATTGCTAAAAACATCTTGAGGGAAAAAAACGAAGCTGGAGGTCTCGCGATGCCAGACTTTAAGGCATATTATGAAGCCACAGTGGTCAAAACAGCATGGTATTGGCATAAAGATAGATATATCGACCAATGGAATCGAATAGAGTGCTCAGATATAGACCCTCTCATCTATGGACATTTGATCTTTGATAAGGCAGTCAAGCCAACTCACCTGGGACAGAACAGTCTCTTCAATAAATGGTGCCTAGAGAACTGGATATCCATATGCAAAAGAATGAAAGAAGATCCATGTCTCACACCCTATACAAAAGTTAACTCAAAATGGATTAAAGATCTAAACATTAGGTCTAAGACCATAAAACAGTTAGAGGAAAATGTTGGGAGATATCTTATGAATCTTACTACTGGAGGTGGTTTTATGGACCTTAAACCTAAAGCAAGAACACTGAAGAAGGAAATAAATAAATGGGAGCTCCTCAAAATTAAACACTTTTGTGCATCAAAGAACTTCATCAAGAAAGTAGAAAGACAGCCTACACAATGGGAGACAATATTTGGAAATGACATACCAGATAAAGGTCTAGTATCCAGAATTTATAAAGAGATTGTTCAACTCAACAACAAAAAGACAGCCAACCCAATTACAAAATGGGAAAAAGACTTGAACAGACACCTCTCAGAAGAGGAAATACAAATGGCCAAAAGGCACATGAAGAGATGCTCAATGTCCCTGGCCATTAGAGAAATGCAAATCAAAACCACAATGAGATATCATCTCACACCCACCAGAATGGCCATTATCAACAAAACAGAAAATGACAAGTGCTGGAGAGGATGCGGAGAAAGAGGCACACTTATCCACTGTTGGTGGGAATGTCAAATGGTGCAACCACTGTGGAAGGCAGTTTGGCGGTTCCTCAAAAAGCTGAATATAGAATTGCCATACGACCAAGCAATACCATTGCTAGGTATCTACTCAAAGGACTTAAGGGCAAAGACACAAACGGACATTTGCACACCAATGTTTATAGCAGCGTTATTTACAATTGCAAAGAGATGGAAACAGCCAAAATGTCCATCAACAGACGAGTGGCTAAACAAACTGTGGTATATACATACGATGGAATATTATGCAGCTTTAAGACAGGATAAACTTATGAAGCATGTAATAACATGGATGGACCTAGAGAGCATTATGTTGAGTGAGTCTAGCCAAAAACTAAAAGACAAATACTGTATGGTCCCACTGATGTGAACCGACATTCGAGAATAAACTTGGAATATGTCATTGGTAACAGAGTCCAGCAGGAGTTAGAAACAGGGTAAGATAATGGGTAATTGGAGCTGAAGGGATACAGACTGTGCAGCAGGACTAGATACAAAAACTCAAAAATGGACAACACAATAATACCTAATTGTAAAGTAATCATGTTAAAACAGTGAATGAAGCTGCATCTGAGCTATAGGTTTTTTTTGTTGTTGTTGTTTTTTGTTTGTTTTTGTCTGTCTGGTTGTTTTTATTTGTTTTTACTATTATTATTACTTGTATTGTTTTTTCTCTATATTAACATTCTATATCTTTTTCTGTTGTGTTGCTAGTTCTTCTAAACCGATGCAAATGTACTAAGAAACAATGATCATGCATCTATGTGATGATGTTAAGAATTACTGATTGCATATGTAGAATGGTATGATTTCTAAATGTTGGGTTAATTTCTTTTTTTTCTTTTTTCCGTTAATTAATAAAAAAATAAAAAAATAAAATATATATACTAGGTATCATGGAATGAACAAAGAAGGCAAATAGTCTTATTTAATATAAAAGTTCTACTTAGAAGAACAGAGAGTGTCACTCATTTCCAGAGAATAAATTATGTCACTGGAGTAGCATTTGGCATATGTGAACATCAATTTTATAGCAGGAGATGTACACAAGTCTAAATATGTTATATCTTCTCATTTTGTAGTTGCTGGTAGAAAATGAGTAACACAAGTCTTTCAAAAACATTTCCTTTCAGAGTCCAGGATGAAAAACTCAGAAGTGAAAGTAAGCCAGAAAAAGAATACACCTCACTTTAATGTCATAAGGTTTTATTACAATTATTTTTCCATGTTGTATACAAACTTATTTTGAATTAAACCCAAGTAACTTCTTCAGAATGATTCTAGATTTGAAAGGCATAATGCAAAGCAAGTTACTACAAACCACTGAAATAGAAAAAGTTTAAAAGTTATTTTTAGCACAGTTTCCTTTACACCAAATTCAATTCTGCGCATGACTGACTATTATCACATATATTAAGTTTGACATTTAATCTTTTTCGCATTCATCTTCAAGCAGGATTAAGACATCAACCATAATATCATGGAATGTTCAGGATTTATGTTTGGTAACCAGACATACATGACTGGCACAACCACATGTAGAATTTAATTTGTTCAGACAAGTTGGTGATTTGGGCATATCTGGAGAGAGTAAGTGATCTTAAATAAGATGTGAGGGGAAAGTCTCCCATGCCAAACTTCATAGATGAACCCTACAGACAAAACTTAAAACAAAGGAGACTTGGGGGGGCTTTCGATCTATATTACTATGTTAAAATAGTAAACCGAATGCGTATTCCTACTAACTGAATGCTCATGATTTCAAATTAAGAAACAATTAGCTACTCCCAAAACAGGATTGGGGAAAAAAAGTGATTTTAGAATAATCTTCCAGTCTTCCAACTTTGATCATTTTTCACCAAAAAGAAAACTTCTCTTAACTACAATAGCATAAGAATTCTGTTTAAAAACATGGAGTACATTTTTATTTTTAATTTCCTTTCAGATTTTATAAGCTTTGAAATGCAAGTACAGCTTTAAAGCATCATAATGACTAATTATAGATGAATAATAATACAGACAGTCCATATCCTAGGAGGCAACTGTAGGCGTTTTAATTGGAAATAAGCATTCTGAGATAATGCTAATTGCAGTGTAGAAAAATGCAGTTTTAAAAAAATCCAAAGTGTTGGGAATCCTCCTATCCTCCATGGATTTTATTTAATCATCTCCTCCACAGAGAATGAGCAGTACCTTCCTGTAGTCTCCAGATGTGTCACCCTACAGGCGAGGAAAACAAAGTTACAGTCAGATAAATGGGTCTTAAAATTGAAGGCACAGCCCAAAGTTGTCTAAGTTACCTTCTTCAAGCCTCTCTGGATTCTTCTCAGATAGTTAGCTCTTTTTTTAGAAAAATCTCCATAATATTTGTGATTTTTCTATTACAAAAGTAAATCTTGTTTAAAGTAGGTAATAAAGTCATAAAAGATCATTAAAACCACCCATAATATGGGGGTGCCAGGATAGTTCAGTGGTAGAATTCTCACCTGCCATGTGGGAGACCCAGGTTTGATTCCCTGCTCAGGCACTTCCCCCACAAAAATAAAATAGAGTATTCAAAAAAAACATTACCCATAATCTACCATCTAGAGATGACTATTCATATTTTGGTATGTGCATGAACTTTAAGTCTTTTTCCCATGTATATACAAATAGAGATACCAATGTGATGGAACTGTAGGATTCTTCGGTGCTCTACTATTTTCACTTAACAATATAGCTCAATATTTCCCTATTTTACTAAGTATTCTTTTACATCATTCTTTAGTGGTTATACAGTTTTCCATTGTACACAGGTAAAACATTTTATCAAACCCCATTGTTGGATATTTATGTTGTTTTCAATTTTTCACTGTTAAAAATGCTGCTGCAATAAACATATTTAGTAAAATTTTTGTGCATATTTTTAATGATTTATTTAGGACAAATTCTCATAAAATGGGAATTACTGGGTTAACGATCATGCATTTTCTTAAGTCTTTTGACCTAGGTTGCCAAATACTCTTTCACAAAGTTTCTGTAATTTCTACAGATAAATTTTTGTGGTTTAATTAAAAATTGATCAATTTTTGTCAATGTTTCATAGGTTGTTAGAAAAAATTGATCTCTTTCTTTAGGGCTCAAAGTGGGATCTCTTTCTTTAGGGCTCAAAATTTAATATATATCTCTTAAAATCAGTCTTAAGTATTAATGTCTCTCTTTAGCATAGGATTTCTACCAATGTCTTCTTTTGGACCCTCAAGCTTTTTATTTATGTATTTGAATGCAATACTATTTGGTACCTAAAATTGCATGACAATTTATGGTCTTTGTTGTAAATCATTTCTCCTATTAATGCTCTTCTTAAATTCGTCCTTTTTACTAATAGTGTACTCTGCTTTCTTTTTGTATTTATTGAATGTTCTTGTATTTTTTCTTTGCATTCTTATGTGTCATGGTATTTTAGGTGTTCCTCACAGGCAGCATAAAGTTGGATTTTATGTTTTAACCTAACTTGAGAGTTTATTTTTTAATTATTATAAAATACATTTTTTGGCCTTATTTCTGTCATTTTTTCCTATGATTTATATATTTCAGGCTTCTATTCTGCTTCTTTTGTTTCTTTGGCCAATTCTTACTGAATGAGCAATGTATTATTTATGTTTGTCTTTTCCAGGGTTATGTGTATGTGTATATATACATACACACAAATATTTACAGGTTTATATATATTTAAGTATATACAAACATAACACAAATTTATTATATTTATAGTGATGTTTTACCAAGCCAATCTATTTGTACCCCATCATTTTAGTGACTGCATAGTATTCCATTGGATGAATTTTCCACAATTTAAGCCATATTGGTTAATATAAATAATATAATGATATATGAATAATATATTTGCATGTTATATAATTATACATGTTATATACTATAAATAATAAATTTCTTTTTCTATAAATAATATAAATAATGCTAGGATGAAAATATACTATTTTAGAGCACTTTTATTTTATTACTTTCCCTAAAGAAATTCCTAGCCATATATAATAGCTAAGAAGGAGGTGCAGTTGTTTGGGGGACAACTCATTGCCAAACTGCTTTCCAAAAAGGTAATACCAGTTTATAGTCCTCCCTAAGATGTGGTGAATTTTCACCAAACACCTTCCAATGTGGGTTATGATCTCTTTAAACTTTGTTGAGGTGTTGGTTGAAAAATTATGATTTGTTTTCATTTGCAATTATTTGATTACTACCGAGATTAAACATTTTCTATATATTTATTGGCCATTTTATGTTCTCTTTTGTAAGAATCATGTTTAATATCTTTTTTTCCAATTTTCTTTTTGGATCTTTCTCTTTTTTCTTAATCATTTGTGGAAGCTCTTAATATAGGCATAATAGGGCTATTAACCCTATTATATATGTTACAAATATAGTGTCATAACTTCATTTATGGTCCTCCTTGAATCTTAAAAAGTGTTTCACTTATCGCTGGTTATATTCAGGTTGGCAAAATAAAGTGACTTCATAGGTAATACAGAAATGGAAACAAGTTCCTAAAAGAATGCCTTGTGGACATAGGAATAAAAAATGCTGCTGAAATCACCTCATACTTACACCTCTCCCAGCTGTCAGTAATACGCAGAAAATTTATTTAACTTCACAGATCAAATCCTGATTTGAAATTTGTTGTACAGGCACTCCAGCTTCTAGGAAAACTGGTCATGGCCTCATGTTCATGGGACCTACTTGTTTCCTCAAGAACAGAAATCCTAGTATTGAGGGGTTTTGAATGATGTGAATCCCTTCTCATCACTCTCATTCCCTCTTAGAACTCTTAGAAATATGGTGCCAGGTAAGGAGAAGCACCTCAGGATAACTAAAGTGCTTTCCGCTATTTCCAGACCTCAGCTGGCCCTGGAGAGGCGTCTAGATGAGTGGTTCAGTTGCTCACCTTTCATGGTAATCAGGTAGACGAGGAAATTATGCTCTTAAAAGTATACATTAACATGTAATCTTTGTCTGGGGTCAGCATGAAATAATTACTGTAGTTAGAAGGCAAACACTTCCAGCTTCTAACCTTGCAAAGATTAAATATCCGTGTGAAAGGAGAGAGACTATAAATATTTGAATTAAATGACCCACTTTAAAGGGAATGATATATGCCAAGTAGGAGGGGACAAGAGGTCCACCGCCTGCTCTCTCATCAGTGCTTTCCCTGGGCAAGGCTCTTGTGGCTCACCTTGATGAAAGAGTACAGGGACTTCCCATAGAGCCTCTTGAAGTTTGCCCGGATGTCCAGCATATCAATCTCTGCTCGAGAAACCATCACTCTGATGAGAGTGTCATCATCGGTGCCCAAGCCCTAAGGACGACAAGGAGAGCCCCACAGTCAGAGTCTACGCGATCTTCAGACGGCCACTTTCATCTAGCAAGGCAAGCCCACGCGCGACTTCTCGGACCATGTCCTTTGTGTGCTCCACACCCTCAGAGGCCTGCAAAGATCCTTGCTCCTTCCCACAGCATTCAACACTTACTTTTCCGTAACTTATTTTTCCCACGCCGTGTTCTGAACAGAGGGATTACACTGCCACTCGGCCCTGTGCTGTCTGGCCATCCCTGGTCTTATCCACAATGATCCTGCCTGCCCCTGGAATGTCATCCCCCAGCCCCCACCTTACCACCCCTCCTTCACCGTTTAAAATCCTCTGATGTAAAAATTCCATTAAAGTCCTGCTCAAAGATACCAACTTCTTTATATAATATTTTATATTCCCCTACCCTCCCAATACAAATATTGGGGGGGGGGACGACACCTTTCCCCTTTGTTCCAATAATATTTGGATCCTCAACCCCTCTGGTACATTCTATTTTGTTATTACTGGTGCTTTGCACATGCCTGCCTTTCCCACAAGTTCCTAGATTTCTTTGACAGCAGGACTACCTTTTGTTCTTTCCTGCACCAGTTATGGTTCCAGCACAGTTGCTTGCACAGAATATGGGCTCTGGAGCTAGACTGCCAGGGTGTGAGTCCCTGTTCCATTACTTCCTCACTGAGGACCTCAGGCCAACTGCATATCCTCTCTATGCCTCCAGTTATCATCCATAAAATGTGGGGCAATAATAGTCCCTGCCCCATGGGGTTGTTATGGAGATAAATCTATACATATAAAGCATTAAAAACAGTGTCTGTCCTGTACATCCTGAGTACTCAATAAATATTACCTAGTATTATTATTATTAGCAATCGGTACTGGTAAATTGAATTGAATATCTCAGGCTGAAATTTGGGGGCGGGAGGGTATATGCAATCTCAGGAAAGAGCACAGAAGCCATGCCAAGTCATTCAGATGCTAAAAACGAGGTCATTTACCTTCATAGATTTATAAAGCCTTTCAGCAAAATATGCAGATTTGTTCCTCATGCACTTTACTGTCAAGAGAAAAAAGAAATGAAAAAGATTACATCTAAAACCTATAAGAAAAAAGAAAATGACAGCTGTTCCTTCTTTTTTGACAAGGTATCAAGCAGTATCTTTCAATTATTTTGCCTGAGAAATTTTAGGCAATGTTTCATGAACATGGGCTCTGCTGAGGACATAGTCACAGATGGAAAGTACCCTCAATTTATCATCCAGTTCCTGGAGGACTAATTAATAAAGCCCAGCAAAGCAGAGGGCAGCATTTAGTTTCAAAATGACCACTATCTCCATCATCTGATACAGTTATTTGTTCCAGCTATTCCCAGACTTGCAGAATGCAGCCAGTATAGGATTGTCTTTCCCATGTCCTGAAATATAAAGGCACAGGGGATATAAACTATATAAAGCCAGGGAGTACAACAGCGATCACGTTGTACATAATACGTCTTGTTTAAAATTCTGGAAAACACCATGAGGGATTTAAACCACTTTTATCCACCTCCCCACAAAAAAACAAAAACAAATGGATAACAAGGAAGAAAGTTTAAAGACATTTGTTTCCCCATCTCACCACCTACCAGCTTACCTATAGCCAGCAAAGCATCTTCAAAGCTACCAGACATTTCAGCTTTAATACTCTGTTCAATATCCTTCTGAGATATCCTTTTGTATTCATCAAATACTGCAAACAGTAATAAAATGACATTATTAAAAATAAAGGAAACTAAAATTTATGGAGAGGATGCACATCTTTTAGCTAAACTCTTTATTTAGCTCTTTATTCTTTGGCATAGTTCAAGAAAAGACTAATTATCAATGTAAGCAAGAAGCCAGGAGGGCTATGGCACACTGGAAAGGGCTGGAGGAGAGGAAGAAGGAGCACTGTTCATCTTGGAAGAAAACAAGAGGCAAGTCCCTTTCCTTATCTGGGACGCTGTTTTTTTTCCTCATGTAAAATGGAGTTGATCTCCGCAGAGATGTGCTTTCTTCATTGTTTCCTTAATAAGCAGAATGCATCTTTTTGCAATTTTGGCTTGGGCAACCCCTTGTATGTTCATCTTCCTTTTTGCTCATCAAAACTAGAGCAATTCAACCTCTTTAAACCTGAATCACATGTAATAACAGCTGTTCACATCTTTTAATAGACTTTAACATAATTTTTTCCGCTTCCTTGTCAAGTATTTTAAAAAAATTTTTATTAATAAAACCAATCAACATACAATATGAACATTCTGTTTTTTCTTCACATAGTTGCATATTCATCATTATGATCATTTCTTAGAACATTTGCATCAATTCAGAAAAATAAATAAAAAGAAAACAGAATAAAAATTCATACATACCATACCCCTTACCCCTCCCTTTCACTGATCCCTAGCATTTCAATCTACTAAATTTATTCAAGTATTTTTTTGATGCGATGAATGTTTTCCTGTCTTGCTGCCTCCTTCTGGAGCCTTCTTAGTGTGAATATCTGCTTTGTTTATCTTCCTAACATCGTTTTCTTTGAGGTGCTGCCTTACCCCACAATAGTGTGATCCTCAAAAGGATGTCAGGCAAATGACACCCCTACTCTCCAAAACATACCATAACCTTCACTGAACAGGTGAGCGGTTCACACAATCAAGACCAATCTGACTTTCCTTCCTGGGAAATTTTTTAATTGAGCGGAGCACGGGGGTGGCTCAAAGCACTGAGTCATCTTATGAGAATGGCCACTGTTCTTTAACATCAGTGAACATAAAAATCACCCAGGGAGTCTGCTAACTTTGCTGGGTCCCCCTAAGAGATGGAATGTGAAGTCTGGGTTCTGAAGTCAGGGTCAAGGGTCAGCAGTTTAAATAAGGAGAGCAGACTTTAGAAAACTCTGCCTTAGAAATAAATCCATGAATTCCTTCCACAGAGATGCCCAGAGATTTCCACGCCTTGATTTCTATTCTTCCCGACGTCGTTCAGCTACCCTTTCAACTAATTCTATGAGCCACCAGTGTTTGCCATGTTCCCACTCTATGTTATTTCCTCTTAAATTGAAGTCAAGGTGGGTTGCTTGGATTCAAAGAGCCCTAATTGACACATTTTCTAATCCTCAATTTTCTCCTCTGCAAAACAGGGAAAACAATGACTACACCACTGGGATGGTGCAAGAAACAATGCTTATAATATGCTTAGCACTGCACTTGGATGACAGAGAATTATTAACAAAACCTTAGCTATTATGAATCCTCACTATTTTTGTTGCTTGGGAAGATAACTATGAAGTTTTCTTTATCCAAGTAGTTCTTAATATATTTGCTTCCCATGACTGACAAACAGAGCCAATGATTTACAGATAGTTTTTAACTGCCCCAAAATTGATTTATGCCAGGAAATGAAAATGTTACTAAAGTAAATCCATTTACGAGGACCTACAGTTCTCGGCAGATACCACAAGGGGGAGACATTTGTGTTATTAGTGATTAGACAAGGGAAGGAAATGAAATGAGCTGGGAATCACAAGTTGGTGTGTCGGATAGTAGCCTATGATATTTATTAATGGAATGATTACCTATATTCTGTCACTGTGGAATATATGAAATAATTGTAACTTCAAAACATGCTATATAGTCTTCAATTACTTTGTTTGCAATTTAGCAAACTCATTCTAATATTTCCCACAAGCTTTGTAAACTTGTGTGATTATAAGAACATGTTGTGTTTACAAATTATGATGTACCACACAGACCCAAAGATCTTAAAAAGAAGATTAAATATATTAAGCCCTTATTGCTGTTTACAAGGTGAAAATAAACTGACAACAAATATTCTACAATACTATAGTATTTTTCCCCTAAAGTTAAAAACACATTATAAATATTAGAATTTTCAGAGCACATTAAAAACATTACACATACCAAGGACTCAATATTCATCTTGTGCAGCATATTCCCTGTACCCGTTAGTATTTGTTGTGTACCCAGAAAAGCTCAGTTCTTTAATCCTTATTCAGTATTGCTGGGTGGGATCTCTTTGATTGTTTCCATGGAGCTATGACCCACCCAATTGTGAGTGGCATCCTTTAATTAGGTAGTTTCCACGGAGATGTGTCTCCACCCATACAAGGTGGGGTTGCTTACTAGAGCCCTATAAGAGGGAAACATTTTGGAAAGAGCCAACAGAACCAACAGAGCCCACACAGCCAGGGATTTTTGGAAATGCAGAAGGAAAATGCCCCCAGAGAAGCCTTATGAAATGAGGGCAGAAAGCTAGCAGATATCCATGTCCCGGGGAGCTTCATGAAACAGGAAACCAGCTGAGAAAGAAACCCCGAACTTCATCAGCCCTTTCTTTAGAACTAAGGTATCTTTCTCTGGATGCCTTAATTTGGACAGTTCCACAGCCTTAGAACTGTATAAATTCCCCCTTTTAAAAAGCCATTCCGTTTCTGGTATACTGCATTCCAACAGTTTTAGCAAACTAGAACACCCCCTAAAGAAATCACTTCTATTAACTTCATGGCTTGGATGTTAAATAGGACAAATGTCAGCCAACATTTCTATTTTATTGCTTACTGATGTATTGCAGATTATTTTCTTATGTAACTAAATTAAAATGAAAATCTTGGGGTTGTTTCAGAAAAAGGACTGACTATGAAAGTTGGTTTCCTAGAACCAGGAATGTCAAATTTCTATGAATACATTGTTTATTTGCTCATTATTCATAATTAATCTTTCAGAAATTGGTCCTCATGCATATCGTTGCACTCACACATTTCCAAGGTAAGACAACTAAGACAGTTCTGCTCTCTCTGCTAAGTGAAGAGGAAAGGTTATCAATTAATATTGGGCAATTTCATTTTCCCTATCTTTCAGTTTCTTAGGACACTGAGGCAAGCACCTTACCATGCAACAGATGATTTCGATTCCGGGAACAGAGAATGGTTAGAAATTGCACCTCATCTGTCCCCCATTTCTTCTCTCCAGCTTCATACAGTACCTGAAGCCAAATAAAGCACAGGTTTAAAACACCATAGAGGATGTGCCAAGACTTATGCATCTATTTCCAGAACTTTAAAGAGTTGAGTTGACTTGATTTTGTTTTGTTGGTATTAAGAGTAGAAGTGGTGTAGGTGCTGAGTAGGTGTGCTGTTTTGAAATGATTTATGTACCCTAGAAAAGCCATGTTTTAATCCTAATCCCAATCCCATGTTGTAAAGGCAACCGTTTCTTCTAATCCCTATTCAGCATTGTCTGTTTGAAACCGAGAGTGGTTGTTAAACTGGATTAGGTGATGACATGTCTCCACCCATTTGGGTGGGTATTGATTATTTCTGAAGTCCTATAAAAGAGGAAACATTTTGGAGAATGAGAGATTTCTGAAACAGCAGAGCAGAATGACATAGCCCCGAGAAGCAGAATCCACTAGTCAGCGACCTTTAGAGATGAAGAAGGAAAATGTGTCCCGGGGAGCTTCATGAAACAGGAAGCCAGGAGAAGAAGCTAACAGATGACACTGTGTTCACCATGTGCCCTTCCAGATGAGAGAGAAACCCTGACTATATTCACCATGTGCCTTTCCAGATGAGAGAGAGTCTCTGATTGTGTTTGCCATGTGCCTTCTCACTTGAGAGAGAAACCCTGAGCTTCACTGGCCTTCTTGAATCAAGGTATCTTTCCCTGGATGCCTTAGATTGGACATGCCTATAGACTTGTTTTAACTGGGATTAAATTCCCCTTTTTAAAAGCCATTCCATTTCTGGTATATTGCATTCCAGCAGCTAGCAGACTAGAAAATGAAAATGACTTAGGAGTTTTCATCAAGCACAGGATTAATTAATGGGACCCTATACATGTCCCTGAGAGTCAGGACAAACACCAGTGTCCCACATACAGACACCGTGGTTCTCTCTTAAGAGCCAAAAGGAATATCTTCAACTTGGCCTCTTCCATACAGCAGCCATACCATAGACATGGTTATTTAAATTTTAATGAAATTTTTGTTAAGTAAATGTAGGTAAAGGTCCAACTTTGAATCTATCTCAGGATGATGCTTTCTGTAAAATACCATAAAAGGACCTTAAAAGGTGAAAATGGTTGTTTTTTTTTTAATAACTAGTGAGTTATTTGCCATTTCTAATTTTTCTTTTCTGAGTTGCCTAGTTAATGCTCATTGTCCATTTTTTTTTAAACTGGGGTATACTGCTTCTTCATTTATAAAACCTCTTTATATATTAAGCTTATTATACATAAGGCTAAAATTTTCCCATCTTTATCATGAACCTTGAATTTTACTTATGGCATTGTTTGATAAAACTGTATGTAACTTTTTTTGGGGGGGGTGCATGGCTGGGAATAGAACCCAGGTCTCCCGCATGGAAAGCAAGCATTCTACTACTGAACCACCCGTGCACCCTAAAACTCTATGTGTTTTTAAATAGCCAAACTATCAGTCATTTTCCTTTATGGTTTTTGCCTTTAGTGTCATGCACACAAAATCCTTCCCCATCCAAGATTTGAAAATATTTTACTACAATTTATTATAGTATATTGATGGCTTCATTTCTTGACATTTACATTTCCAATGTATTTGGAATTCATTATGATGTGAAGTGAAAGTAAACATTTAGTTTTATTCTTTCCCAAATAGTTACTGATTGTCCCAATTCCCTGAATACAAAACACAGTTTCTTGTGTTTTCTCCACTGAAATGCAACCTATACATACTCATATATGTTTGGTTCTGCTTTTAGATTTACTAATCATTCCACTAATTTCTTTTATTCTCACACCAGGGTCACACACTTTAAATTATTTTACCTTTATTATACATTTAAATATATATTAGAGCAAGTTTATCCATATCCTTCTCGTTGCAATTCTAATCTCCTTTCATCTAATCTCATATTTCTTCATCTGTTATTCCTCTTCTTTTATCAGTTTGTCCTTTTCTTCTGAGTTCTGCAGAGTTTTACAGTACTGCTTTCCACAACAATGATTCTGTTTTCTGCAATGTCATTTCTGATCATTCCTGCTTCTAAGAGACTTTAAAATTCTGTTTTTCCTTGTTTCATTTAGCAACTTTTGTCCTTAACTCACCTTGTTCCCTTTATTATCTCCACTGGCCCTTCATCACTTTGTTTTTCTCACTGAATCTTTTTTTTTTTTTTTTTAGCTCTTGTTTCATTAAAATCAGTTTTTGTTTTTATTTTATTTAGGGTCCAAAGCAATGTGAAATCTGTTTCTGTTCCTTGCAGTGTGGCTTTGTTCAAGTTGAGGATTTGTTGATCTTCCCGCTTCATTCATCCTTAAATGATGAGCAGTCTACCCAGATATCCAGACCTGGTTTTTTTTTTCCTCTATAATGAAGGGAGTGGATTCTTCTTGGATCTCGTCACTTTTCACCTGGGTGAATTTCAAGCAGGAGCAGTTTGTTGCGGGTACAGCAGGAGTCACTGGGACACAGTTCCAGTCCCGGGAAATCCCCCAATGGGTGCTCTTTCTCTGCATCTGTGCCTGCTTCCAGCTAGGAGGGGGTCAGCCTCCTTTCAGGAACAATTTCAGGAATTTTCCTGTGTCCTTGACCCAGGTTGTTTGCTCATCTGGCATTTCAGCGGCTCTCCTTCACAGTTTCCATGTTTGTGCATATTTTTCCCTACTTTTGTATTTCCTGGTTATTATTCTTTTTAGTGATTTTAATTTTCTAGCAAAAAGCTCTAAAGGTCAATTTAAATGTAGTTTTAGTATATGATGAATTTCTCCTTAACACAGGAATTCTGTACACTACTTACGACTTCTTTTAGTGCAAGTTTCATACAAAGAATAGATAAAACTGGATTTCTTAGATTATAGTTTCTATTTTAAAATGTCTCTTTCATATGAAATATAATTTCATAAAAATGAAATAATTTCATCTGTCCTGACCAATCCTCTCATCTCAAACCAACTTGCTTTCCTAAACCAAAATCCAGCCATCGTACTCAAATGCTGGAAATTCTCCTCTTGCTGCTGATGCAAGTGAAAGAGCAAAGACTGACAGACAAGATTTGCCTGCTGGCCCACCCCTGGAAGAGAGGACATCTTGGATGGAGTGGTTCTTAAATGCCTTTCCTTGGTGACACTTGTGAGGATCCAGAGAAATCCCATTCTGAGTTCTATTCCCTCACACCACCTTCTACCAGGACAAAAGTGTTTGCAAGCCCCTTTTCACCTGGTTCCTTCCAAGGAGAACTGTGCTTGCTGAAGAACCCCAAAATATTTGTTTGCTAATTGCATGGTTTCTAAAATCAGACGGACATGGATTCAAAGATTCCAGTTCTTCTGGCTTTGTGATCTTGGGCAAGTTGTTTAAAACTGTGCACTAGTTTCCTAATCTATAAAACAGAAGTAATCATACCTACATCACAGATTTGTTGTAAGGAATAAATGAGATGATCTATGTAAGTATGTATCACAAGGCCTGGCACCTAGTAAACCCACACACACAAAAAGATAGCGGATATGTTTCAGAAATAAATTGCTCATTGACTTCATTTAATGTGGGATTTACCTGGAATACAGAGGTTCCCCCTAGCAAGGCCCAAAACGCTCTCCTTGAGGCAGGTGAAATTCACTTAAGTACCCGAGAGTTCCAGTGTTGTCAATACCTTCTTATTCCTCTTTAAGGGTGCCGGATAGAAGGCAGTTTCCTATATTTCCTATAGGGATGTGGCTTCTGGAATCTTCAGAACTCTTACCACGCACATGTGCACACGCACACACACACACACACACTCCTCCCCCGTCTAATGAAAGCAACAGGTGCTTTCTTGCACAATCCATAAGGGCTCACACCTCACATGCTGAATGGGACCAAGACTTCTCTATGGTTGTGTATTGGTTAAGAATACAGGACCTAGACCCATATTGCCAGTTCTGCCATTTATTATCAAAATGAACCTGAGCAAGGAACTTAACATTTCTGATCCTACTGGACATAGCAGTATTTATCTCATAGGGCTAGTGCAAGGATTCAATCACATAACTCATAGAAAGAGCTTAGAACAGTGCCTGGTACTTGGTAAGCACCAACTTTTAAATTAGCTATTACTATTATTAGTGTTATCTGGCCATTGCTGATTAGACCAGGGCTTGGTGCCAAGGCACCTGCGGGCGGTGTATCAGGGAAGCAACCCCCAAGCTTTTTTACACATAAAATGTTCTCTTCAGGGAAGAAGAAATGCAAGGTAAACAAAGCAAAGCCAGGTCTTTTCACCTCCAAGTGACCCTGAACTATAAGAGGGTACCCACCAACCAAGGCCTGATTTATTGGCAAAGGAGAAGAAACCTGGAAGAAGGAAGGGACAGTTCTACCCACCTGGGCATCCTGTCTCATGAGACTGTCATCCAGATAATTTCCCTCATCCCTGCCACCCTGAGAACAAGAAAACAAACGGAAGTGAATTAGTATCCATGAGAACTTTGTGGACACTGAAAACAGAATGTCCAGGAACCCAAGGACATGGTATTAGAAGATCACTGGGGATGCCTTCGGCCCTGGGGACGGAGGATGGCTGTCCTCTGTGCTGCTGTCCCCACCAGTTCTCCTTTGTGCTCTCATCCGTGCTCAGAGAACATCACCACCCAGTACTTCTGCCAAAAGGGGGTGATGATCAAGAGAATGTGGACCCAGCAGCAGAGCTTGGGAGCACAGGAAAATGCCCTAGCCCCTCCCTAAGGCAGCCCGCAGAAAGGGTTGACACCTCGGACAAATGTGAAAGAGTGACAAAAAGGATTACTTTCCTCTGGTTTGTCAGACTCTGTTTATTATCTGATGTCTCAATATTCTATGGTCTAGGCATGGCTCGGCAGGGTGGTACATATATGCACAAAAAGGAAAAACGGGTAGGAAATGAGAACAGGCAGTCACTGTGAAGCAAATGGGAGAGATGTGAGAGAAGTGGGAGGGGGATGTTCCTGGGGTACCGTTTTGGAAATCGGAAGACTAGCAACTATCTTAACAGAAACAGGCACCTCAAGAAGAACTGGTTTGGAGGGAAATGACGGATTTGAGGCGATGATGGAATACCCATAAAGAAGCATCTAAAAAGCAGTGGGAAATGAGAGTCTCTCACTCAGGAAGGAGGTAAGGGATAAAGATAAAACCGGGAAGTCATGCGAAATATCTCTAGCATCCATCTTCTCTTTTCTGGCAGCCCTGCTCCCACCCTAGCCCCGTCCTGCTTTAATTTGTCATCTAGAATACTGAGGCAACTTCCTACCTGGTCTCCCAGCTTCTGGTTCATCCTACAGAGCACCATTCTATTACTTTTCTGATAATGCAGTTCAAATCACATCACTCTACTGCTCCCAAACTTTCAGTGGCTCCCTACTGCTCTCCAAATACACTGTAACTGCTCAGCCTGGCAGGATTCTCCTGACATGGAATCTCAGGTCTTCCTTCCACCTCAGTCCTGGAGTAACCAGCCCAACTCTCGGCCAACTGTTCCCTGAACACATGCCCTGTTCCTGCCCCCTTGCTTTGCTCTGCTGCTCCTCTTGCCTGTGATGTACCCACCCACATCTCTGTCTCTTGAAATCCTAGCAACCCTTCAACTCCTCTCTGAACCAGCATCTTTGCCATGCAGCCCTTCCTTGTTTCTTCAACCAAAATCTCTCCCTGAACCTTGCCTTTCCTATGTGCCTCTCCTTTGGCACTTAATCTTTCCAGGCCTTTATTATAGCAGCTAGTACACCTGATATATTCCCTAAGAACAATATAAACTCTTAAATCCCAGGAACTGTCTCTTAATTATCTTCATAACTCCCAATGAACTAAGTAATGGCATGCATTAGGTACTTATAAATGTTTCTTGAATTTAATTCGGACAAATGGGCAGACATAACTGGCCAGAGTCTCTGAGGGAGAGATTAGAGAAAGGAACAGAGAGGCCCAAGAACAACATCTGGGGAATGTTGACATGTGAAGCTGAAAAGATGAAAAGGTGGTCAAGAGGAAGGAGTGGGCAACTCAATAAAACCCACTGCCCAGGAGATGCAGCCAACAGAAGCAACTTACAGTTGCCAGAGACACAAGCACTCGCTGGAACATGAATGACGTGTCAGAGCAAATGTCATCTTCAAGGCTCCGTCCGAATCCTACCAAGACAGCATAATTAGCTAAAGCAGCAAAAAGATCCTTCCCACTGCACATCCCCCTCCAGAGTGCTCGGCCGGCTCCAAAATCAGCCTGTTCACCGAAGCCACTTGTTGTGAAGTTTTACTCTCTGCACACAGTTTTTCAAAAACTAAACTCTGGCAAAATGGTCAAGATATGTTTATCTTATTATTGTGGAAGCGAGATGTTCCTGCTCCTTAGAATGGGAGCAGAGAAGGCTGGAGCTGTCATCCTCTCTCTAGTTCTCCCTGCCCAGGGTCCTGCGGGGAGTGTGGCTCTCAGGGGCGCTGAGAACAGGAGCTGCTGGCGCATCTGTGAGGCAGCTGCATTTGGGGAAGGTGGGGGGCACTGGAGGACATGGGAGGGCACTGGGGCACAAATCCTGGCATGTGCCTTCTCAGCCCTGTCACTTCCCTTGAGAGGTTTTGAGTGCTCCCCCAGGAGAGGCATTAACTTCTTTGTGGCTTTCAGGGGAGAAAACCTGCATTTGGCAAACCTGAGGATCTGGGTGCTAAAATATTAAGCCAGACTCCCAAAGTTTAGAATCCCCTGCTCTGAAGACTTACCAAAACTCTTATTGTTTTGTTTTCTTTCTATAAATGTACAGGCTTATTCCAGACAACTTAGAAAAAAAACAGATAAATAAAAAGAAGGGATGATAACCCAATCACTCAGAAATAATCACTGACAACATTTTGATGAGAACTATTCCTCAGTTTTCTGTATGTACATACATTATACATTTTTCCTGAAGTAATGGAATTGAAGCCTAATTTTATGATTTACCTTTTTCACCTATCCATATACCCCACATGTTAATGTAATTCAATAACATACTTCGCTGTAACCACGGTATAGTCTACTGTGTGGGCGACCTTATTTTGCTTCAACAGTCTGCTGCTGTTGGACAGTTTTAGCTAATATACACAATACCGCATAAATGCCATGGTTTCTAAACCTTTGTGTAGTCTTAATTATATTTTTATGGTAAAAGAGTACACCTATTTTATAAGATCTCTATATAATATGTCCCCTGGAGAGTTTCAAGAGTTAGTAAGTGGCTCTCATTTTGAGATGGCTGGAGGGCAGGCACCAGGAACCTCCCTCAGACCATTCCTCGGAGGCTAAGATTCCCTGGTGGGGTGCTCTTGGGCAAAAACTCAGGCGAAGACTGAAAGCACTTTTGTTCTCAACTCCCCAACTTTCAGGATAATGAAACACTGCACTGGTAGCCTGAGCAGAACATGTGTCCTCTTCACCCGAGAAGTCTGGAGAAGCAAACAGACAGCCAACTGCCCAGACAAGGAGCTGCCTCCAAGCAGCGACTGGAATGGAGAGTCGACTCACGGTCACCATTTCTGTGAAGAGTCTAACTAACAGAAAACCACCCACTGCTGATCCCCATTCTCAAAGCACAACGAAAGACTCAGCCGGGCCGCTGGGGGTGTCACATACGCTGCTGGTAGACCTGGTTTATGCGCCGGATCTCCTCTGGGGACCGGGAGGCCAGAATCTCAATCAGGCAGCCCTCGTCCGTGCCGGCTCCCTACATGAGAGACCCAGAGAAAACGCATCATGAAGTAGGGCTCCAGACACAGAAGGAAACAGCCACGAGTCTGCAGGGAATAAACCAACTCACTGGGTTCTAGCAACAGGTTCCGCTAAACTTTTACTGCCCTGCCCTAAATTCAGTGTGCTTATCATAATCATTATCAGTCATAACAAACACTTATACTTATGGACTGTTTACTACATACCGGTTATTGTGTCAGGTCAGGTATAGTTTCTGCTCTCTGCAGGCTTAATTGTTCCTTGACTTTCTTTGTACTCTTAGCTTGAAGGGCAGAATCTTCTGGTGAAGAGTTTGTACCTCCTCGCTTTCTCAGAGCCTACCCCAGAACCTTCCAGAAGGCTGGAGTGTTTATTGGTATGTTTGAGGAAGTTCAATGTGTTTGAATTTCATTCTTGGTCATTAAAAATCAGCAGGCTTTGGGTGACCTTGGGTTAGGGTGCAGTGGATTGGTCATCTGGGGTGACTAAGGGCCTTTTTCTAAGGTGACAGCAGAGCTGGAGGCTCACTAGGTATCAGTTATAAAGTTACATTTCTCAAAACTGGCTAACATAAGAAGTTTCTGGAATGTACCCAAAGCACTACTATACTCACTCCTTGTTCAGCTTCAGACAAGAGCAAATGATTTCATAACTTTTGGAAAACAACTTTAAAGTACAGTTGCTATACTATAATGCTATATAATGTAATGTCCTGTTCTCAAGTGCTGTAAATGAAGGAACCCCCTTTCCGATGCCCCGTTCCTCCCTCTCGCCCCGGGGTTGAGCTGGTGAGGGAGGCACAGACTTTCATGGCCCGCCGCAGCTCCTCCACGTCGTACAGCACGGTGGGCATCGTCAGCCCCACGATCACCCGCTCTAAGTTGCCGCTCAGTTCCGACTTCAGGTCATCCACCAGGTCCTGCAATGCAGAGGAGGACACCACTCCACTTACCTAACACGGGAACTTAAATCAGCCACCCTGAAGTGTGGCCCAGGGATACCGGGGCTCTCCCAGACACTGTCAGGGCACCCAGGAGGTCAAAACTGCTTTTATAAAAATACTAAAACTTTATCTACCTTTTCACAGTCATTCTCTCATGGGTGTATGGTTGGGCTTTCCAAAAACTACTCGATACAGCTACAATTATCTGAAAAAATTGTTAAAATGCTCCCTCTTGGGCGGGCCACGGTGCCTCAGCTGGCAGAGTTCTCACCTGCCATGCCAGAGACCCGGGTTCATTTCCTGGCGCCTGCCCATGCAAAAAAAAAAAAAAAAGAAAAGAAAGAAATGCTCCCCTTTTCCAACTACATGTCTGTGCAAGGCCAGATGCGCTTCATTTACCTCGACTAAGACAACACATCACAACAAAGTGAATGTGGAAGCCGATACGAGAATCCCGCTATTTTCTATTATGGCAGACATTAAAGAGAGTTGCAAAAATGAAAAACAATACCACCCTTCTTACTAAATGTTTTTGAATATATAGTTATTTTCCATAAAAATGTTTTTTTACCTTAGCATGTGAAAAGCTCATTGTTGTTACTTTAAATAAATTTTTAAAATACTTATTTTTAAGTGTTCTCAGTTTTGACGTCTGAAAAATATCAATAGATATAAGCCACAAAAACAAAAACTGTTTTGGGTCTTCAATAATTTCAGAGTGCAACAGGTTCCAGGATCAAAAAGTTTGTAAATACTTTGTTGCACTTAACAATATATCCAGAATATATTTCCAATTGAATACTCATTATTAACAGCTGCATATTATTTCTTTAGATAAATGCAATATTTTCTTTAACCAGTCCCATATTTCTATTTTCCTACTATTAGATACACAAGGCATTTAGTTGTATCTTTATAATCATTCATGATTATTCCTTAAGCCTCAATTTCTAGAAAGAAATGTGATTACTTGGAAAAAGGACCAAATTCTAAAGATATTAATTCATATTTCCTTCTAGAACTACATAACTGGACTGCTGTAGGAAGGCAAGTAATTCTGTAAAACCACCACATATTCTATAACATTTTATATTTCATTATTGCCTCTGCCGGTAATATCTGTATGACCAGCTTTCTCATTCACAGCCAGTTCTAATATCTGTCCCAGGTTTATTACAAACCATGGGATGAAATAACTTCAATGTTAATAGCCATCTTTTGTTTAGCACCTACGATGTCCCAGGCACTGGGACAACTGCTTTGCAGTTATTCCCAATCCTCCTAACAGCATTATAAACCTATTAACATTATCTTTATTTTATAGGCCAGAAATTTTAAGGACCTGTTCAAGATCAACCAACTAATAAGACACAGAGTTGATATTTCAAATCCAGATATCTGATTCTCACGAACTTGATTCCACAATACTGCACTTCAATCAAAAATGTAATTTTTTTTTTGTATGCTGAATGGTGGGGATCACATTTCATTCTTTTTCCATGTGAGTATCCCATTACTGCAGCACCATTTGTTGAATTTTTTTGTTTGTTAATTTTTTCTTTCTTTCTTTGCTTGTTTTGGGGAAGTGCATGGGCTGGGAATTGAACCTAGGTCTCCCGCATGGCAGGCGAGAATTCTACCACTGAGTTTTACCCTTGCACCCCCCAAATGTAATATTTTTACGTTACATCCGTGTATATATTGAATGAATGAATAAACAAAATAGTGCTCAGTTAATGCTGGGCCCTTTCACAAACTACCATCAGATTAGCTTAGTTCTGGAGCCAAATATCAACCCCAAACGTGTGTGCCAATACCAGCCTGGTCTCTAGTTCACACAGCACACGCACGTGCCTGCCCACGGGTGCTCATCCCACTTCTTTGAGGAAGGAGAAGAGTTAAAACGCCCAGCAGACACAGAGCACTTCTGCTCTGGAGTCCAGTCAAGGTGTGCTGGGTGATGGCTCAACCATTCCTCTCCTGCCCAGCAGTCAGTGCCCAGCGGGGGAAGCAGCCTCAGAACAGACACACGGACTTACTGTGCTCTGCCACCTCGAGACGCCCACTCGTAGGGTTTCCCCAGTACAAGGGTGATTGTGATCATACGGGTTGGCTTTCAGTGATGTGGAAGGACTGGGTGGAACGACACTGGTGAGTGAGTCGTTTACAGTGGGGACTAAGAGAGGCTCTTGGGAGACGTGGGATTTAAACCAAAAGGGTCCCAACAACCTCTGAATGCACAAACACTAAAATATACCCACATCTAAAATCCCATTCTAGAATGAGAGGGGATGCCTTTAGTTGATGGTCATCAAAGGAATATGTGCTGAAAATGGGCTTATGAGGGCGAGTGGGAAGTGACCCTAAATAGGTGGTGAGGCCTGCGGACAGGAGCGTCCTTATCCCGTCTGGGTAAGGAGAACGGACAGGTCGCAGGAGCGACGGGGACCTACCCTGCCGATGGTGGACTTGTAGGCGGTCTTGATCTCCTGGCGCTGGGCGGTGCTGCGGTTCGCGAGGACCGCGATGATGCCATCCTCGTCCGTGCCTGGGCGGAGGGAGAGGCCGGTGAGCGGGGCCGCAGGGCCGCCCGGTCATCCAACTTACAAACACGCAGGGAGAGCGTTGTGAGAAAAAAGCATCACTGTTCAGAGGGTTTGTCTATTTTATTCAGGTTTGCCTTTACCTTTTGTGTGTTTGTTTTCCAAGTCTTTTAAGTTCTGTTTTTGCTTTTCAAATTCTCCCTTTTTTGTTAGCTGGGTGACTTTGGTCAAGTAACAACTTCTCTGGGCCTCGGTTTCCCCTCCCACCCTTCCTTCCACTTAACTTCTCTGTGCCTCAGTTTCCCTTTCCTTCCTTCTTTCCTTTCCTTTCTCTCTCCCTCCCTCCTTCCCTCCTTTTTCCTTTTCTTTTCAATCATTTTCATATTTCTGTCAGTGATTACTGGATTTTGTTCTGAGAACATGGTCTGTATAATAGGTAATCAATTTTGGTAAAATAGTCACATATATTAGAGAAGACGTGTTCTCTGCTTATAGGTGAAAAAGTTAGATATTGTATTTAATCAATTTCATGATGCCTATATTATTCCACATATTAAAATCTCTACAGACAGGATACATGTTATAATGGTAGCATCTTATCGTTAATTTTCAACTGTTTTTCTTTCTTAATGGAACATAAGCTAATGGTATTTTACAATAGAGTCCAAGACTCAGTGAAATTAACCCTATCTACTAAATTAACCTTATTAATTTTATTATTATTTTTGATGCCTAAAACAAATACTGAGAGAGATATGTCAGTCTCCCAGTATGATTATGTTTATGTTTTTTCAAATTTCTTTATTGTAATTTTTACTATATATTTCAATGCTATCTTACTTGGTATACAGAAGTCTATATTTGAGCTTTACAATAGATTATATCATTTTATTCTTCTAAATGCAGTTTGTCTTAAATTTTATTTGTTCAAATATTTACACTGCTACCTTATTTTCTTTTGGTTTCAGCATGCCTGTAATATCTGTCTATCCCATTATGTTTAAACTATATACTTTCATTTTACAGATATTTTCTTTTATCTCTATTACATCAACAATCTTCATGTTTTAATAAGCAAGTTTAGTCCATTCACTAATGAATGGATTCAACTGATGAGAAGAATGAATTGAATTAAAAGAGGAAAAGAAAAAATTATCCCGATTATCTATTACCCCAGTTTTTTTGTCTGTTGGCTTGGGCAGGCACCAGGAATTGAACCCAGGTCTTCAGCAAGACAAGCGAGAATTCTGAAACTGAGCCACCGTCTCACCATCCTACCAGTTTTTTAAGGGAACAGAAAGTAGGTCCCTAAATATGTTAACATAAAGTTCGATAGCGTCTCCTTTTTACCCCACAGACACAACCATCCTTTCCTCCTTTAGTATTCTCAGTTGGTGGGGAGTGAAGGGAAGGGAGGTTTACTACCTGTCCCTTTTGCTCACCTCCTGTTTCTGTGAAAGGCACCACCCTTCTTCCAGTCAATCAGGTCTGAATTCTCAAAATAGCTTTGATTTTCTGTTACCCTCTCCCTTCCTCCACATTCAAATTTTCTGCCAAGTCATGCGAAATATGGCTCTACAACCTCTTTTTGCATCTTTCTCTTCTTTTAATTCCTACCACTAACACTCCATCTTAGGAGTTCAGGATTTCTTCCTTGATGAATGCAAAAATCTGCTAGCCAGTATTTTCAACTCCTAATTAGTCTTCCCAGAGTCTTGCCAAATTATTTTTCCTAAAATGAAAAACTCTCATAATGTCCCTCCTCTAGTGAGGCACTAACAATGGCTCCCCACCATCCATGGGACTTACTATGGATGCTGCAGTCTGACGTTTGAGGCTGTTGACAATATCTCATTCCCTCTTGTAATATGATATTGTATATGGCCACATAAAGTATCCATATACTAGGCAGCCAAATTCACAGGTGTGGCTATTGAATTATTATACTCGAGCAACTGTGCTGCACTCCTTTCTCCTGACTTCCTCCATTACCAGCCTGTTGGCTTATACCTCTCCCTAAATGATTCTGGCATTTTTTCCCTGCTTCCTGTTCCCCCTCCCCTCATATTCAATAGGTGGCCTTCTCAGTAGCACATCCAGACCTCCCCTTGGTGCCTGTCCTTTTGCTCCACACCAAAGCAAGGTGTCAATAATACGGCAGGATATGGGAATCCTGTATCATATGCATGATTGTTCTGTAAACCCACAACTTTTCTAACAAAGAAGAAAAAATAAGTGCCACCCAGCCCACTGCTATGCAGGTACTCCTGCTGCAGCCACCTCTCAGGTATTTCCTTCAGCTTCCCCAGGCTTCAGCTACACCCGAGAACAGGATGATGTCCACACTCACCCCAGGCCTGTGTTAAAGCGATTCCAATCACCTGAAACACATTCTCTCTTATGTCCATCTATTCAAACTCGACCCATTCATGTCCCAAGGCCCACCTCAACTTCAACATCCTCCATGAATCCTTGCCTGATGTCCCCAAATAAAATATGATCCCCTCTCTTTAAACCCCAATGGGTTCCTGTTTGTGGGATCCATCACGATCATATTATGAACAGATCAGGTTATTTCTGGGCACGCCCTGGCTATGCTTTCAGCCCATGGGGTAACTGACTATAGGGCTGTGTTGGATAGTCCTTTTCTCCTCCCACAGTCTGTCTCGCAAGGGTCCACACAGAAAAGGCACTGAAAGCTGAATACCACTCGGCTCTTATTTTAAGAATTCTGAATGCCACGTGGTCCACTTTCTGAATTATGACGTTCTTGCTATTTCCCAGAGAATGAAGATAAACCTAAAAAAAAAAAAAGATGGGTCCAGCACCGTTTCCATTTTACTTATGAGAAAGGAAAAATGAAGGAAAGATAGAGATTCAGGACAATATTCTGTTCAGTTCAAGAGGTGGGCAGTAGGAGAGCACGGGGACTCAAACACCAGCTCTGGAGTCAGCCTGCCTGGCATTGAATCCTGAATCTAACACTAGTTCTGTGCCCTTGGGCAAGTACTCTCACCTCCCCAGCCTGCAACTCTCTCATCAGTAATAAGAGGCTGTTGCAATCATTAAAAGAAAGAATCCATGTAAAGCTTCTAGCCTTGTGTCTGACAAGGAGTAGTGCTGAATGAATCGCTGCTGTTCTTGTTAATGTCATGGCTATTGGTAGCATCAGTACTAAATAAAATGAACTCTTTTTTGGATAGAAAGACAGGGAAATAAGGTCTTATGGTCAAGTATTTTTACCCAAATCTCAAGATGATTCTAAATAAATTCTCCAAACCAGGAGGCACTTCTTTGGTCAAAACTCCTCCTGGGGAAGGTCTTAGAGGCTCTTTCAGATGCAGGATCTAGGTGTGGGTGGCCTTCAGAGCCCACCAGCGTGTGGCGTTTGGTCCTCTGGGAGCTCACTGGAGGGCGGGGCATGGAAGACAAGCCCTCCTGGTCATGTACACACAGCCTTCTCACATGAACTCCCACATATGGCATGTCAATACCATCGCAGCCGTGTCTATCACAGCAGCAGGCAGAAGGACATAAGGGAAAGAATGTGCTCTTGGAGCTGGCAAGCCTGACCTTGAGACCAGACCCTGTGCCATTTGACCAATGGCGCTATCTCATTTACTGTGTGACTTTGTGTGAGTTACTGAACTTCTCTGGTCTCAGTCTCTACATCTGTAAAATGGGGTTAAACAATAGCTGCTTTCACTAAATCACTGAGGGCTGTTGCCTATAACCAATGAGATCATGTCTGTGAAAGTGCTTTGTAAATCCTCTGGCACCACACACATAACAGCACTAATTGTAAAACTAATACCTCTCTGAAGTTTTTTCTAAATTCATATTTTCAAATTCAAAACAGATTGAAATCAATGGGGGAACCCAGAATGAGTGCTTTCAATATAAAATTCTTTAGTAAAGTGCCTAGTTAATGCCCTCTCATCCACCTGTCTCGAAAAACTAACTTGTTTCCCACTGCATTTGCTTCAAGTCAGAGCTACTCACAGTTGCTGGTGGACACAGAATCCGTCGTAAGTCACTGAGTCCGGGGAAGCGTCCCCATCATGAACCCATGTGAGTCTCTGCTGTAGGAGGCCCAAGGGAGGACCCCCCCCCTGCCCGGGGGACACTTACCAAGCCCTTTCATGGCCTTCCGCAGGCTCTGGGCATCTTGGGCGGCACTGAATCCAGACGCAGCCTTGACGGTGCCTCCCTTGGCTGCCTGAGAACACAGAGGTGCCGGGACTGAGAACAGCACCTGAGTAACTCGGAGGTGTCATTCATTTGTTCAGCAAACATCCTCTGAGCACCTACTGCCATGTTCTAGGGGAATGCGGCAGTGAACATAAAAGACGAGGCTCCTGCTCCCAGAGGGCTGGTGTTCTGTTTGGGGAAAGTCAACAAGCCAACAAATAAATATTCTAGGACGGGGCCCTGGAGGGGCTGCTGTGAAGAGTGATGTTGGGGCTGAGCTCTGAATGCGACGAAAGAGCTGGCCATGCTAAGATCACCGGAAAGCGCTTCAAGAAGAGGAAACAGCTACTGAGGCTGGGTAGGAAGGCCAGTGTGGCTTAAGTCTGGTGGGCAAGGAAGGGCGTAGAGGGATAAGGAAAACTCTTGTCCCCTGAAAAAAGAGAAAAACTGATCCTCATGGATCAAGCCTTTAGAGCCAGATACTATGGAAACAGAGGATAGAGGAAAATGTTCAAGCATACCACAGGGTCGCAATCAGCAAGGTTCAGACTGAGAAATACTACCAGACACATTTTCTGTTTTGTCTTCAACAATAAATTGTAAGGGGTAGAAAGAGAGATTGAATGAGGAGAACTACAGTTTAAGAGAGATTAAAAAGGCATATCAATAATCACTGTGTAAACCTTATTTGATTCCCAAGTCAAACAGTGAAAAAATAATTTTAATGACATTTATGAGACAATTTTAAATTAGTTTTAAATTAAATTTTTATTATATAAAACTATTCCTAGATGTATCTTACCCTTTATAAAACAACTAAAAAATATATGAGATGCAGAGCTGAAGGGATACAGACTGTGCAACAGGACTGGATACAAAAACTCAGAAATGGACAGCACAATACTATCTAACTGTAATATAATTATGTTAAAACACTGAATGAAGCTGCATGTGAGAATGATAGAGGGAGGAGGGCTGGGGACATAAATGAAATCAGAAAGAAAGATCAATGTTAAAGATTGAGATGGTATAATCTAGGAATCTCTAGAGTGTATAATAATAGTGAAACGTACAAGGTACAATTTTAAAAATGTTTTTGCATGAGGAATAACAAAGGAATGTCATTATTGCAGGGTACTGAAAATAGATGGTAATTAATATTTTAAAATGTCACCTTCTTTGTGAGACTAAAGCAAAAAATGCTTGTTACAAAATTTATATTTTGACTAGTGTATTTCCTAATATAACTTATGTAGATAGTTTGATTGAACGCCATAAGTACTTGGAATCTCAGGTAGGAAATGAGATTTTGTTGGTTTGCCCAGAGTGATGCCCTGATGAATCCCAGAGTGATTCGATCAGTGAGTGGAAAAGTATCTGCAAAGCCCCCTTTGGGGAGTGGTGAGAACGGGGAGAAATTCAACTTCCCCAAGTTGAATTCTTGATATTCTCACAAACAGTGTGGACAACCAAAGCTATAGGCAGAGCCCCCAGTCTTGGGGTTTGTTCATATGAAACTTAACCCCGCAAAGGGTAGGTCAAGTCTACTTAAAATTTAGGCCTAAGAGTCACCCCCAAGAGAGCCTCTTTTGTTGCTCAGATGTGGCCCCTCTCTCCAGCCAACACAGTGAGCAGTCTCACCACCCTACCCCTCTCTATGTGGAACATGACTCCCAGAGGTGTGGACCTTCCTGGCAACATGGGACAGAGATCTTGGAATGAGCTGAGACTTAGCATCAAGGGATTGAGAAAACCTTCTCGACCAAAAGGGGGAAGAGGGGAATGAGACAAAGTGTCAATGGCTGAGAGATTCCAAACAGAGTCGAGAAGTTATCCTGGAGGTTATTCTTATGCATCAAGTAGATATCATCTTGTTATTCAAGATGTAATGGAGAGGCTGGAGGGAACTGCCTGAAAATGTGGAGCTGTGTTCCAGTAGCCATGTTTCTTGAGGATGACTGAATAATGATACAGCTGTAACGGTGTGACTGTGTGATTGTGAAAACCTTGTGTCTGATGCTCCTTTTATCTGCCTTGTCAACAGATGAGTAGAACATATGGAATAAAAATAAATAATAGGGGGAACAAATGTTAAAATAAATTTAGTTTGAAATGCTGGCGATCAATGAAGGCAAGGGGTAAGGGGTATGATAGGGATAATCTTTTTTTTTTTTTCTTTCCTGTGTTCGTTTTATTTCTTTTTCTATTGTCTTTTTGTTTCTTTTTCTGAATTAATGCAAATGTTCTAAGAAATGATGAATATGCAACTAGGTGATGATATTGTGAATTACTGATTATGTATGTTGTTTTGTTTCTTTTTTTAATTAAAAAAAAAAAGATGTAATGGAGAGGCTGGAGGGAACTGCCTGAAAATGTAGAGCTGTGTTCCAATAGCCATGTTTCTTGAAGATGACTGAATAATGATATAGCTTTCACAATGTGACTGTGTGATTGTGAAAACCTTGTGTCTGATGCTCCTTTGATCTACCTTGTCAACAGATGAGTAGAATATATGGAATAAAAATGAATAATAGGGGGAAGAAATGTTAAAATAAATTTGGTTTGAAATGCTAGTGATCAGTGAAAGTGAGGGGTAAGGGGTATGGTAGGTAAAAGTTTTTTTTCTCTGTTTTCATTTTATTTCTTTTTCTAATGTTTTTTTATTTCTTTTTCTGAATGGATGCAAATGTTCTAAGAAATTATGAATATGCAACTAAGTGATGATATTGTGAATTACTGATTATCTATGTTAATTTTTATTTCATTTGTTATTTTTTAAATTAATAAATAAATTAATGAAAAAAATATATATGAGATGCACATGATACATTTAAAACATGGGAAGATAATCAATATCTTGCTGCACATAAAGACAAATTTCAGTAGACAAATATTAAAAATATCCAACATAACTAAAAGAATCTGAGATTTACTTATAAATTGCTTAATTCCAAAAGGACTTAGTACTTAAGTGTTTTAGCTGATGGAAAAATAAATCTAAAAAAAGAAGTGTAAGCAAAATTTATGTAATAACACATTGGATTTACAAAGCCAAAATATATTTTAGTTTCAATTATTGTATACCCTAAATGAAGTTCATATTAAATGAAAATAAATGTTGAACATCCCTCAATGTATAAAAAAGGAAATCAATTGCTGAAGTACTAGAATACAACTTGACATTCTTCAAATCTACACTCAGAATCATAAATTGACTTTAAAAAAAAAATTATCAACTACTACTAAATGTCATTAAAATGATAAGTGTTATCACTGGACATATGATGCCATTTTTTTCTACTATTGCTTTTATCACTACAGTACAATATAAAACTTCAAATCCAATATTTTATGGCCCTGGTTTCAATCTAAATAATACTTAAAAAATAATTCTAGCTATGAAGTTGGTGGTTTATGGCTCATTAAATAGTGACCAAATAAAGGTCTTAAAGAAGATTTTTCCTTATAAAGAATATGATAGTGGTACAAGATAGGGGAAGGGGAGAGAATGACCCGGACTATGGCCCCGGGGGGGGGGGGGCGGGTGTGTATGCGTGTGAGTGATCATGAGGGTCTTCAGTGATTCTTGGGGAGAAGAGAGGCAGGGGGATCCGGGCAAAATCACCAGGGACAGATGGTGCCGTGCAGGGAGGTGAGGATGGGAGGAACTGGCCTCCCTCTGCTCCAGTCTGCCACAGCTGCCGGCTGGGGAAACCTCCCTGGGTGGCTCTGCAGCCAGCTGCACCCATGGGGAGCCCCAATGCAGGGCTTTCCATCCATGGTGAAGAGCCGGCCTCTGGGCACAGGGAGTGGTCACCCAGCCAGGTGTTAAAAATAGCTGGCCGGTTGGGCACAGTATGTGGATTCAACAAGGCACCGAGGGCCAGCTGCTCCCCCTGGGTGCTTCTGTCCACTCCCCAATTCTGCACCAGGACCAGCCACCCCATCACCGTGGGCCTGGAGCACACAGGCCTGGAGCTGCTGCGCCTGGAACTGCACAGGCCGGCTTCCCAGCTGGCTGCTGTCGTCAGCAAGGGGCAGGCCTGATGGCAGGAAGTACCTCCGGAGCGCCAACTGCTGGCGAGAAGTGGTATACACAGGCTGGCAAATGCCCTATCTGCCTAGGTTTTGTTTTTTCTTTTTTCTATTTTTAAAATATATTTTTCATGATATATTTTTATTAGTAGTATTATTGTTGGTTTTTATTTTTATTGTTATTTATATGTATTTTTATCTATTTATATCTTTATTCATTTTTTATTTTACTTGCTTCTCCTCTCCCTTCTCTGGTCACCAGTCTGAGTTCACTCCCATTAAATCTTGGGCTGTCTGCTTCTGACTTTGGGCCCTACAACTGTTGAGGTGTGCTTTTTTTCATATTTTTATTTCATCCTATTTATTTATTTTGGAGGGGTGCATGGGTCAGGAATCGAGCCTGTGTCTTCCATGTGGCCAGGTAGCCATTCTACTACAGAAACACCCGTGTACCCCTGCATAGCCTTTAATAGACCTTCAGTAGAACTGTACCCCTACATGAGGTCTGGGCCTTGGTGTGGCAGGGAAATACTGACAAAGTGCAAAAGGAAACCTTCAACACAAAACCAAGTAAATACAAAGCTTTAGATTAATGAAGGAAACCAACTTGCAAAATAACCTTACTAAGATAATCAAATGCCCCAAGCACAATAGAAAATCAAAAAGCACGTGCAAATCCAAGCATAACCGGCCCAGCCAATTGACCAAATCATAATGCTGAGGGGACACAGAATATGGAACAACTACTCAAGAATATTTATAAAAAATTAAAGGATATTGGAAAGACACTAAATGAGCATAAAGAAGAATTCAAAAGATTAAATAGAAAAATGACAGATCTCACAGAGATGAAAGTAGACCAAATTAAAAATATACTTGTGCTGGTTTGAAAGGATGTATGTCCCCTAGAAAAGCCATGTTTTAATCAAAATCCCATTTCGTAAAGGCAGAATAATCCCTATCCAATACTGTATGTTTGAAACTGTAATCAGATCATCTCCCTGGAGCTGATCAAGAGCGGTTGTTAAACTGGATTAGGTGATGACATGTCTCCACTCATTTGTGTGGGTCTTGATAAGTTTCTGAAGTCCTACGAAAGAGGAAACATTTTGGAGAAAGGAGGAGATTCAGAGAAAGCAGAGCAGAACGACATAGCCATGAGAAGCAGAGTCCTTCAGAGGACTTCAGAAGCCAATGACCTTCAGAGATGAAGAAGGAAAATGTCTCCTGGGGAGCTTCATGAAACAGGAAGCCAGGAGAAGAAGCTAGCAGATGATGTTGTGTTTGCCATATGTCCTTCAAATGAGAGAGGAACCCTGACCTTTCCAGATGAGAGAGAAACTCTGACTGTATTTGCCATGAGGCTTCTCACTTGAGAGAGAAACCCTGAACTTCATCAGCCCTCTTGAACCAAGGTATCTTTCCCTGGATGCCTTAGATTGGACATTTCTAAAGACTTGCTTTAATTGGGACATTTTCTCGCTCTTAGAACTGTAAACAAGCAACTTATTAAATTCCCCTATTTAAAAGCCATTCTGTTTCTGGTATTTTGCATCCTGGCAGATAGCAAACTAGAACAATACTAGAGACAGATGATAGCAGATTTGAAGAAGAAGAAGGAAGAATAAGTGAGCTAGAAGACAGAAAAATTGAAGTAGCGTGCACAAAAGAATAAAAGGCAAGATGGAAAAAATGGGACTTGATCTTAGGGAAATGGGAAATGATGGAATACAACAGGCATGTAAATATAAGAATCATGGGTTTCCCAGAAGGAGAAGAGAAAAGGACTGGGAAAGTTAGTTGAAGACATGATTGAGGAAAACTTCCCAATCCTTATAGAAGACATAAATAAACAACTCAAAGAGGCCCAAAGAAGTCCAAATAGAGTAAATCCAAATAGGCCTACTCCAAGACACATACTAATCAAACTGTCAAATGTTGAAGAAAAACAGAAAGTCCTGAAAGCAGCATGAGAAAAGAGATCTGCTACACACAAGGGAAAACACTTAAGACTAACTTCAGACTACTCAACAGGCACCATGGAAGCAGAAGGCAGTTGTATGATATATTTAAGATCCTGAATGAGAAAGACTTCTAGCCAAGAATTCTTTATCCAGTCAAGTTGTCCCTCAAAACTGAGGGAGAAATTAAAATCCTCAAAGACAAGAAAAGACTGAGAGAACTCATCAACAAGAGACCTGCCCTACAAGAAATACTAAAGGGAGTCCTCTTAGCTAAAAAATAAAAGACAGGAGAGGGAGATCTGGATGAGGGCACAGAATTGATGAGTACCAGTAATTTGAAAGATAAAAAGAGAGAGAGGGAAAAGAATAATAGTCTACCAAATAAAAACTAAGAGATAAGATGGTAGATTCAAGAACTGCTTGTACAGTAATAACTTTGAACATTAATGGACTAAACTCAGCAGATAAAAGATACAAATTGGCAAAATGGATCAAAACATATAATCCATCTATATGCTGTTTACAAGAGACACATCTTAGACTCAAAGACACAATTAGATTGAAAGTGAAAGAATGGAAAAAGATCTTCTATGCAAGCTGTAGCCAAAAGAAAGCAGCTATACTAATAGCAGACAAAACAGACTTCAAATGTAAAGACATCATAAGAAACAAAGAAGAACACTATATATAAATAAAATGGACAATTCACCATGAAGAAATAACAATCATAAATGTGTATGCTCTCAATCATGGAGCCTCAAAGTACATGAGGCAAACACTGGCAAAACTGGGGGGAGCTGTAAATGTTTCAGTAATAATAATGGGAGGCTTCAATACACCAATCTCCACCATAGAACAACCAGACAGAGGATCAACAAAGAAACAGAGAATCTAAACAATAGGATAAACGAATTAGACTTAATAGATATATATCAATTATTACCTACCAAAACACCAGCATATATGTTGTTCTCTAGTGCACATGGAACATTCTCCAGGATAGATCATATACTGGGATACAAAATGAGTCTTTGAGAATTTAATAAAATTGAAATTATCCAAAACATTTTCTCTGGCCACAATGGAATGAAGCTGGAAATTAATAATCACCAAAGAACCAGAGCTTTCACAAATACATGGAGATTAAACAACACACTCTTAAATAGTCAGTGGGTCAAAGAAGAAATTGCTAGAGAAATCAGTAAATATCTGGAGGTGGATAATAATGAGAATACAACATATCAGAACTTATGGGATGTGGCAAGGACAGCGGTGAGATGGAAATTTATAGCCCTAAACGTCTATATTAAAATATAAGAATGAACAAAAATTGAGGACTTACCTGCTCACCTGGAGAATTTAGAGAAAGAACAGCAAACTAACCCCAGAGCCAATAAAAGCTGAGAAATCACAAAGAGTGAAGCAGAAATAAACAAACTGGAAAACAACAGAAAGAATCAACAAAACCAAAAGTTGGTTCTTCGAGAAAATCAATAAAATTGATGGCGCCCTAGCTAGACTAACAAAGAAAAAAAGAGATAGGACATAAGTAAACAAAATCGTAAATGAGAGTGGTTGTTACCAAGGATCCTGAAAAAATTTTTAAAAATCACAACAGAATACTACCAACAACTATATACTTACAAACTAGACAACTTAGATGAAATGCACAAATTCCTAGAAGCACATGGACTACCTCTACTGATTCATGAAGAAATAGAAGATCTCAACAAACCAATTACAAGTAAAGAGATTCAATTAGTCACTAAAAATCTTCCACAAAGAAAAGCCCAGGATCAGATGGCTTCACAGGGGAATTTTATTAAACATTCCAAAAAGGACTAACAAGAATCCTGCTCAAACTCTTCAAAAAAATTGAGGGAAAAGGAATGCTACCTAACTTTTTTTTTTTTTTTAACATGGGCAGGCACCGGGAATAGAACCTGGGTCCTCTGGCATGGCAGGCGAGCATTCTTGCCTGCTGACCCACTGTGGCCCACCCGCTACCTAACATTTTATGAAGCTAACATCACTCTAATACCAAAACTGGATGAAGGTGCTACAAGAAAGGAAAACTACAGATTAATCTTCCTAATGAACATAGATGAAAAAATGCTCAACAAAATACTAGCAAATTGAATCCAACAACACAGTAAAAGGATTATGCATCATGACCAAACCAGGAATGCAAGGGTGGTTCAACAAAAGAAAATCAATCAAGGTAATACAGCACATTAACACATAGGAAGGAAAAATTAGGAGATCATATCGACTGATGCTGAAAAAGCATTCAACAAAATTCAGCTCCTTTCCTGATAAAAACACTTCAAAAGGTAGAAATCGAAGGGAATTTCTTCAATATCATAAAGGGCATATATAAAAAACCTTAGCCAGCATCATACTTAATGATGAGAGACCATAAGCATTCCCCCTAAGATTGGAAATGAGACAAGGATGCCCATTGTCACTACTATTATTCAACATTGTACTGGAAGTCCTAGCTGGAGTGATTAGACAGGAGAAAGAAATAAAAGTCATCCAAATAGGATAGGAAGAAGTAAAATTTCATTATTTGAAGATGACATGATCTTATACTTAGAAAACCCTGAGAAATCTTTCACAAAGCTCTTGCGCCAATAAGTAAATTTAGAAAAGTGGTGGGATGCAAGATTAATGTATAAAAATCAGTAATGTTTCTATACACAAACAATGACCTATCTGAGGAGCAATTAAGGAAAAATTCCATTCAAATAGCGACCAAGAGAATCAGATATCTAAGAATAAGCCTAACCAGGGATGTGAAGGATTTGTACATACAAAACAAAAAACACTGCTAAAAGAAATTTAAAATGACCTAAATATATGTAAAGACATTCCTTGCTCATGGATAGGAAGGCTGAATGTCATTAAGATATTGATTTTACCCTAATTGTAAGTACCAATCAAAATCCCAACAACCTACTTTGAAGACTTGGAAAAGCTAGTTATCGAGTTTAGTTGGAAGAGAAAGAGACCCCAAATAACTAAAGATATCATAAAAAAGAAAAGCAAAGTAGGAGACTACCACTTCCTGACTTTAAAGCTTACTATAAAGCCACATTGGTCAAAACAGCATGGTATTGGCACAAAGATAGAAGCATTGACCAATGGAATCAAACCAAGAGTGCAGAGATAGACCACCAAATTTACAGACAATTGATCTTTGATAAGGCCCCCAAATCCACTGAACTGGGACATGGGAGAATTGGGTATCAATGACCAAAAGAATGAAAGAGGACCCCCTACCTTACACCTTATATGAAAATTAATTCAAAATGTATTAAAGACCTAAATGTAGGAACCCAAACCATAAAACTCCTAGAAGAAAATGCAGAGAAACAGCTTCAAGATCTAGCAATAGGAGTTGGCTTCTTAAACTTTAAACCTACATGCAGCATAAGCAACAAAAGAAAAAATAGTCAAATGGGAACTCCTTAAGATCAAGAGCTTCTATGCCTCAAAGGACATTGTTAAAAAGATGAAGAGGCAGTCAAATTAATGGGAGAAAACATTAGGAAACCACATATTGGATAAAGGCTTGATATTCTGTGTACATAAAGAAATTATACAGCTCAACAACAAAAGAGCAAACAACCCAATTATAAAATGGGCAGAGGATATGAATAGACACTTTTCTGAAGAGCAAATACAGATGGCTAAAAAGCACATGAAGAGATGCTCATTTTCATTAGATATAAGGGAAATGCAGATCAAGACTACAATGAGATACGAACTCACACCTATAAGAATGGCTGCTATTAAACAAATAGAAAACTACAAATGTTGGAAGGGATGTGGAGAAGTTGGAACACTTAGTCACATTGGTGGGAATGTATAATGGTTCCTCAGTCAGATAAATCCTGGGGCCCACAGGGATGAGCCTCTCCAAGATTATGGATTGATTACAACCCCCTAACCTTTAGTGTCAACACCCCTTCTCAACATAAAAAAGTCAGAACAGACATTACCTTTATCGCCTAAAGATCCATACAGATTGGGAGAGGGATAAGAGGAGAAGGAGGAGGTATAACAGAGAAAATAGAATTTGACAAACGAGTATGGCTGCTGAATATTAATATTCCTTCCAGCCTCCGTGTTTTGGAGCAGATAGAAGGAAAAATCTGAAATAGTGGAATGGTAGCACATGGAAAACTCTGGGATTTGTTTGGTAACTACTTGTTGAAGTGTGCTTTGAAAATTATTGCTTTTTAAAAAAATTTTTATAAAGAAATGCTTTATATATATGTTATATTTTACAATAAAAATATGATAGAGGGTTTTTTCTTTCTTTTTTTTTCTTTTCTAAGCTTGCTTCATAATATACTGTTCAGTCCGAATTTTTTTTCAGGTAAAAAAAAAACCCAAAGAGAGGTATAAGTATCCTGAATGGCCTCCAAGCTATTGTGATGGGTTTGTTTGATTTTTAAGGCAAAAACATTTGAAAATAGGTCTTTAGTTCTGATAACAGATAAAAATAAGGTCTCAAAAATTCACATTTTCTTCAAAAAATTTTAACTGGTGAGCTTCCACATTGTGAGTCATATACTTTAAACCCATGTATTTCCCCAAACGTATTTCTCTCCAATTCATTCTCCATTTCCAAAAGACCATATACCAGCATTAAAAGTTGAACCTCCAGACCACAGATTGCATCAGCTTCCAAGATTTCAACTACTCTTCTGATTTTTTCAGAACCTAGCACAACAGCTAAATGTGGCTCTTTAAAATGAAGTTCTTCTGTCTCTTTTGCAACTTTTCCATGAGGTATCAGTGTGTTGCGATATTTCCAGTAAAATCTGAACTCTGACACTGGATTTGGTACTGGGAGATCTTCACAGCTCTCTTTAGGGTCCAGTTTTGGGGTCTGAGTCATAAATTGTACCAAGTTACTCATTTCATTTGTATGACCTTTTCTTCCTGGAATCCCCATTGGACTTATCTGTTGAACGTGCAGAAGAACTTAACTCAACCTTAGACAACGGTTCCGCACCTTTTCCTAAGCAGCACTGTAGTCAGAAGAGAACCACTGGGCAGGGATGGGCTGACCCTCGTTCTGTAACTTTTCTGGTCCTGCCACACTCCAAGAGGCTCTCCTCACTGAAGAGACTGCAGGAAAAATCTCTGCTTGGGACTGCTTTAGTCATCTCCTCTCTCTCCCGATAAAGGTTGAACCATCGATGATGTGCCCTTATTCCTTGGCGTTGATGTCAAATTTGCTTTCCAACAGTGGAAAGAGAAGGCAAAAGTCAAGAAAGAATGTCCTGGAACCATCTCTTCTGCCAGCACTGCCAAATCAGGGAGTGTTCAGATCCAGGGCTGTGCAGCTGTAAGCCTGCGTGGATTCTGTCCTGGTTTTCTATAATATGTTCACCAGCCACTCAATCAAGACTGATAGGAGCAAAGAGCTTAATGAGCTTCTCCATGGAATCCAAATGGTCCTGGTCCTTTGGCTGTTGGTCTTTGCTTAGAGGCTGCAGAGCCTTCACCACATCCTTCCCTCCCTGGCGGCACCATCAGAGCACCATGTGGGAATCGGGTGTTCAGACTGAGCGCTGGACTTCGCGTTATCCTGTATTCTCTTCTCCTTCACTGGAGAAATAGTGCATTTACCTTCTAGCTCATTAGAGGAATCGAAGTGTCTTGGTTGATTCTCCTGAACTAAATTTCATTGAATTGCTCCTTTCTGCAGATATGATGTTGGGGGTGGCTCGCTACTCTATGGGACAGCTCTTGCCCGCTTTGCAGGGCTGGCCTTCCTGACTGGCAGATATCTTCACGGGGCCGATGACCACAGGTTTCTCCTGGGGCAAATGTTTGCTTTCAGCCAGTATGTATGTCTGGGAGCCCTCAAAGGAATGTGGTTGGCGCAGGATTACATCATTATTTGATTGAGTCTTCCCAGAAACCCTTATAGTAACAGGCTTGGATTTACAGTCACCCCTGCTTCCCCCCTTTTTTAAAATGTTAATAACATATCTAATTTAATCCAATGTCATTCCAACATTTAATCAATATAAATTTTTTTTCACAATCACACAGCCACATTGTAAAAGCTATATAGTTATACAACTGTCTTCAAGAATCAAGGCTACTGGAACAGTGCTCAACAGTATCAGCTACTTCCCTCCAGCCACTCCAATATACCATAAACTAAAAAGGGATATCTACGTAATGCATAAGAATAACCTCCAGGATAACCTCTCAACTCTGTTTGAAATCTCTCAGCCACTGAGACTTTATTTTTTCTCATTTCCCTCTTCCCCCTTTTGGTCAAGAAGTCTTTCTCATTTCCATGATGCTGGGTCCCAGCTCATCCCTAAGAGTCAGGTCCCACATTGCCAGGGAGATTTACACCCTTGGGAGTCATGTCCCACGTAGAGGGGGAGGGCAGTGAGTTCACCTGCTGAGTTGACTTAGAGAGACAATCACTCTTTTTTAATAATAATCTTTTTTTTAATTAAAAAAAAATATAACAACAAACAAAAACATTCTTAACATATGATCATTCCGTTCTACATATATAATCAGTAATTCACAATGTCATCACATAGTTGCATATTCATCATCATGATCATTTCTTAGAACATCTGCATCAATTCAGAAAAAGAAAAAGAGAAAAAAATTCATACATACCATACCCCTTACCCCTCCCTTTCATTGATCACTAGCATTTCAACCTACTATATTTTAATAATAATCTTTAAATATTATTTTGCCTTTGCAATCTTCAGAAAACAAGGAGATCTGGCGCTTTATGTATGGCTGCTTCCATACGCTCCTCAAGAGGGTCTTTCTTCAGGCTTTTTGCTCAGCATGGCTCTGAGTACTTCTACCAGCTCTGGGCTGTAATCTTTTGCGGAGGGCTGCAGCTTATCTTCACTTCAATGACCCGGTAACTAAATAATTCATGCTTTTTGCACTGAAAGCATGCTTCAGGGTGGCCTTTTCACAGACACACCATCCCAAGGCCCAAACATCAGACTTGGAGTTGTAGAGTTTGTTTGAGAATAGTTCAGGATTCTTAACAGTCAAAGATTACTCATGTTTGCCCCAAATCTCTTATGCTTTAATTTAAAATCCATTTCTTCTTGACTGATTCTCCCCAAACATGAAGAACATTTATTCAGAAATATTTATGGTGCCTTTACATTGTGACAGATGAGGTATTAAGCTCTGGGGACTCAAAAATTAATGGACATGCCTCTTGTCTTCCAGAAGCTCTAACCATATCACCCTTAGTGTTCATTCTACTCCAGGAAAATTCCTCAGTTGCTTTCATCTTTCTTCTTAGAACAGTTTTTCCATCATGTCGATTATTTATTGGAAAGATATAGGACATATCTTAAGGGAAGGAAAACCACGTAATACTATCACAATATTGTAATTTCCAACTGTTTTCCATCATTTTATTTTAGGCTTTACTCATTTGTGTGATGATTTTTAAATAGTAGCAATAACAGCTTAAGTAACAATTCTGTTTTCTGCTTTTTTTTCATTTAATATAGGAAAATGCTTGGAATAGAATGAGAAATGAAAGAAGCAGGATACAAAAGTATATATTTGCTCTCATCTTAACTATGCAATATGTTTATATTAAATTTTATATCATTAAATTATTCTAGATGGAGGACTTATGGGAGTTTTAACTTTCTTAATTCTTTTTTTTTCTAAGTTTCAAATTCTCAACATTGAGCATCTGATAAGTGATACATTTCTAAAGAAAAATTATTTTAAAAGTCATTGTACCTGAGTATTTAAATTTTTAAGGAAGTATAGTGAAACACATAGCTCTTAAATTTACTTTTAGGTGAGTTTTGATGAATGCATATACTCTCCTATCAAGACAGAGCATTTTATTATACTAGAAAGTTCTATCATGCCCCTTCCTGGCCAATTTCTGTCCTGCCCCCCTCCCCACCCCAAAAACACAACACTCTTCTGATATATTATCAGTATAGTTATTTGTACCTGTTCTGGAGAGTCCTAGAATGAAGACATACAGTATGTACTCTTTGGTGTGTGGCTTCTTTTGTTGTGTATTATATTTTTAATAATTCATCCAAGATGCTATATATATATATATCAGCAGTCTGTCCCTTCTTTTTATTGCTGATTAGTATCCCATTGTATTGCATCTAATTTTTTTATCTTATTTTAATGACTGAATAATAATTTATCAACTGTGATGTAGCCCCTATTTACAGCTATTCTTTTTTATCATTCTTCCCCATATCTTCCCTCTTTTTTCTGTGCCCATTCTGTGCTCATTCTTCCTGAGATGGACTCTGCTGCCTTCCCTGAACAGATAATGGCACATTTTGCCCTGAAATTCAATCGATACAGATTCTTAAGTGCTAAAAGGGGGCAAATTTCTTGAGCTTATCTTTCTCCTGGAAAAAGCATTACTAAGATTGTTAACTATAAACCAAATCACTCTTGTAAATCTCTCTATTGATTCATCTTGTTAGATATTAATTTTAATCCTGGCGTAGTGCCCTCAGCAATGCAATTTGCTTTTAAAATCCAATTCAGCATTTGAGAACCACCCCAAAATTTTTCAATACTTGCGTTCCAGGAGAGCCTTCTGAGCTGTTTGATTCAGAAAGCTGTCTCGGGTAGAAAAGCCAAGGGGTGAGTTAGGTCATGTCGGAATTTCAGCAGCAAATCCCCAATGCTTAGGTTGGGGAAACAGATTGTACAAGAAAAGAAGTACCTAAGAAAGTTGCTTCCTAGACTTGTACTTCCTCTGTCAGGTGTGTGAAGGGACTGTGTGATGTGGGTGCTGGATGCTGAGTGTGTCCAGGACATGAAAACCTGTTCATTCAGTGCACACAGCCCATGCCCTCTGGTAGCTGTGGCCTTTGGGTGGGCATGATGAGAGGTCCAGGCCTAGCCGGACTGGCTCACAAAGCTCAAAGATGGCTTAATAGAGAACTGCCCTTAAAGTATAAGAATCCTCCATTCCTTTCGATGACCCACATCACCTCCTTGGGTAATGTTAAATCTCAGAAAGCTTTAGATACTACATCATTTTTGCAAACTTGTTACAAATGCCCTAGTCTGCATTTTGTTTTGTCCTCGCCCAATAGGCTTGCATTGAGGCTGTTATGAGACGGAGATATAAGAATCTCACTATTATATTTATTGTGGAGATGTTGTTGAAGTCACATTTAGTAAATGATGACGATGATGATAACCAAGTTTGTTTACTGTTTGTTAGGCTCTGTGCTAAATGTATTACATACATTATCCTACTTCATTGTTATAACACTATGGGTTAATACGATTTCCAGTGTACAGGTGAGAAAAATGAAACTTTCCCTAGGCCACACAGCCAGAAAGTTTGAAGCCAAGAGACAAACCCGGGTCTTAGACCACTCCAATACCTGTGCTCCTTCCACTAAGCTAGACCACCTCACTATAGCTAAACATGTCTCTTGCATGACTATCCATAGGTGAAATTTCCCTAAGAGCCAGGATCCCCTTCGTAGTGTTCATGGTCCCCCCGGGAACGCAAAGGAAACTGAGCTGAATATCACCACGAGTCTTAGGAGATTTTACTGGTGACATGGGCTCCAGGTTATGGGGCACATTTCGGTCAAGGCTTATGTAAGCTGTAAAACCATCTCCCTCTGCAGAAGTTGCAGTCTTCTCCCTGTTCAGCCTTCCCATCACTGTAACATCCCTCTACTTGTGACAACTAAAAGAGGTATTATCAGAAAATCCAGGAGAAACAGGCCTGCCGATGCAACCTCAGCCCTGAGATCAGCCTTGGCAGTCTTTTCTTAACCTCAGCTTGTGTGTTCTTTGCCTCTTAAAACACCAGCCTATGCAATCATTATATTGATGTTTAGTCTCCGGTATCTTAGAGCAGCTAGAAGTAAAAACCCAAAATTGCAGAATTGTAACCCATACCAAACTCAGAAATCTGTTCTACATCCAGTTGTGATGTGCTTTGAAATTTATTGCTTTTTTGTATCTATGTTATTTTTCACAAAAAAGAAAAAAAAAGTCAATTGTGATGATAAATGCACAGCTATATGATGATATTGTGAACCACTGACTGCACCCTTTGGATGATTACATTATATGTAAATATATAATATATATCAATAAAAAATAAGCAATTAAAAAAAATAAAAAGAAAGAACACCAGCTTATGTACTTTACTGACATCTTGGCATCAAATCCTCCCCAATGTGCAGCCTTAGTAGATCAAATGCACACCCTAAGGACATACACTTGACAAATAAATTAAGGGAAAGGCAGAACAATTTAAGAGAGTTCTGGTTATTTCCAATTAGGCCGGTTTTAAGGACAAGAAAGCAGGATTCAGAATATCAAGATGCAGTTTGTTAAAGGGATATAAAAATGTTTATTGTCCAGTACAGAGGGGAAAATATATTTAAAAACCAAATCTAATTTGATTCTACACTCTACTGCTTGATCAGGTTGCCCAGAAGAGGTCCACAGATGCAGACAGACCCTCTAAATTCAGTGCAGAGAAAAGTAGTGCTCTCTCAAGCAGCCAGTCTCTTTTTTGCTTGTGGACACAGCCAGTCTCATACAATTCCTCCGTGTTGTGGCCTCTAGGAACTTGCAGAGAAATCTGTGGCTCACCACTAATATGCAGATCGTTACTGCAATTTGGTTTCCTTCCCATTCTCTGGATTTACCTTGGTATTCTGTGTTTTTGTTCCCTGTCACTGAATTTCCCTATCTATTTATGTTTTATATTGAGTTATATGTATTTCTCTACACTGTTGCATGTAACATATTAATAAATCAGTAAATTTGTTAGAAACATGTGGGCAACTTGATCTTAATCAGTAAATGATCTCATAATCCAACTCTCCGGGTTCCTACAGGTTGCTAACCTGTTTTTCTTGTTGATGTTTTTAGTCTTCATTTGCAGATGATCAGGTTCACTACTTTTTTTTTTTTTTTTAGTTTCACTAACTTTTTACCACTCTGCACACATCTTCGTAAAAGAAGGCATCTGGAGCTGGTGGGATGTCCAGTTCCTTTCCGGGTATAAGATTCTACTTCTAATGTTCCTTCCCAGAAGACCAGGAGTCAGAATTACTGGCCTGTTCAGAAACCGTCCTAGGATGGGAGGAGAGCAGATGGTGAGCCTCACATAGAACCACGTTTGCAGTTTAGAGGCTCAGCTTCCACCGCAGCACTGATCTTTACAGAACTCTCAAAGGGATCCAGTTCCTCGCCTGTCCCAAAGATCAGATAACCAATCTCAAGGAGTCGGATCACAGCAGAAGGCAGGAGGCAGGCGACAAGCCCGCCTTGCTAAGGAACACTCTCTTGATGAGTCCGAGAGGATGAGGCTACACCAGAATTTCCACAGCCATCATCTTTGCGGTAGAATCGGCAAGAATTTTAGCTTTTCTTTGAGTTTTACCTAATTCTTTTATGATAAACATGTAGTGTTTTTGCAGAGAAAAAAACCTAAAACGTCATTCTAACATGTTCAGGATGTTAGGAGGAGTCAAAGCATTTTCTCTTTGAATTAACTTTCAGATTCAAATTATTCACAGCCTTTGAAAGAAATTAAAGCGGTGTTCAGAACAAACAAACAATCAACACTGCCTTTTCATTTCTTCCTCCGCCCCCCCCACCCAGTTGAGCAAACAACTCTTTGTTTAAGCCACAGGCCCCTGGTACACATCCTGTACCTGCCTGGGACTGGCACCAGGTAGGGCGAGGCACTCCCCAACTTACCATGGCCGGGACTCTATGCCAAGGTCAGAGTTCAGTCACCCAAACCGAAGTTCTTCTGTGATAAAAGCAGAGGGAAATGACTAGGATGAGAATGATGCCACTTAAATCATTAATCAGGAGAACTAGTAGTTTGCAAGAAGTTAAACTATAGGGAAGTGACACCCCATTTCATCAAAAGCTCAGCTATTAATGAGTCAAAGAGAGCCAGGCTAATAATTAAAGAGAAACTGTTACAGAGTGGGCAAGTTTATTGTACCAGCAAGTATTGTACCATACTTTCCTATCTGTTCTTCTGCTTGGAAACACACCATACAGAAATGAATCCTATTGTTTTATTAGGGTGAAGTAGCATTACTTGTACTGAAGCCAAACATAGATTCTAAATCATGTAAGACAGTTGATCAGAAGAGGTGCCTACTTGGAGAGAAAGGATGGTCCAACTTACATCAAGGAAAAGTACTGCACCCCACATACACTCTCAGCAAGTGTGTGTTAGCATGTGTATGTGCCTCTGTGTGTGTGCACCCAACCAACATAGAGTCTTCCTTTTCCAACGGCCACTTTCACTGCCACCATCTCAGGACTGAATAGTGCATCTTCCCTTAAAGCTGTAGCTCACACACTCAACTTTGTCCTCAGTTCTCTTCATCAAGAAGACTTGAATCATCACTTATTTATTCAGACACTCAGAATGCAGGACTCTTGGGCATTCCGTGATATGTAGGTAGGCCCTGAGGGGCATGGCAATCGCCTTCCTGTTCCCATATGTCTGGGCAAGGTTCCTTTCCTAACATGAGCTTCACCTGGGAACCCATCAGTAATGCAGACTCTCAGGCGCCATCCCAGACCTATTGCCAGAATCTGAATTTGAACAGGATTCTCAGAAGATCTGTCTGCATCGAGTCTGAAAAACACAGATCTAGACAAGTGTACTACATAGCTCTTTTCAACTATTCCTCTGAAATGACAAAATCTTTTTTAACTCACTTCATTAACATGTAAGCTGTGTTTGGTTGCAATCACTTTTCATCGTCCAGCTTTCCTGAGGCCTAGCTCCATCCTTCCTTTGCTTCCCATCACTCACAGCAGAATCACCTCCTATTACAGAGGGATTTGTCCCTTCCTAAGGGGAATGTCAGTGGGTCGGGGGCACAGCCCTAGCAAAGGGGCAGAAGTTCCAGGACAATGAGATGAGGCTGCTGGAGCACAGGGCTCATTCCAGAAAAGAGCCAGAGATAAGGTGTGAAGGCAAGTGGGGAATTGGTAAGGGCCTCGGATACCCACCAGAGGCGTCTGAGTGCACCCTGTAGGTAATTGGAAAACAGTGGGAACATTGTTTTTGCAGAGAAACGATTTAATAAAAGAAGTGCTTTAGCAATGTACTATATTATAGGGTAGACTAGACAAGGGGTTAGGAAGACTTCAGAGAAAAGATGAAAATACAACAGGATAATGGTAGAGACAGGGGTCAACAAAGTATAGCACATGGACCAAAGCTTATTTTTGTACAGCCTGTGAGCTAAGAATGGTTTTTCATTTTCAAATGGTTAATAAAATAACTGAAAGAAGACTATTTCATGACACATGAAAATTGTAGGAAATTCAAACGTCAAAGCCCATAAATGAAGTTTTATTGGCATACAGCTGCACCCATTTTGTTAAGATATTGTCTTGGGTTGCTTTCATGCTATGATGGCAGAGTTGAGTAGTTGCAACAAAGATCATATGGACCACAAAGCTGAAAATATTTACTGCTTGGCCCCTGACAGGAAAAGTTTGCTGTCCCCTGGTACAGAGGGTGACGTGATGGGGCTACTAGGCAGGAGGAGGTCTGGACAGGGTGGTCATGGAAGGCCTCTCCAAGGAGGTGATGTCTGAGCTAAGACCTGAATGAGAAGGGGCCAACCATTCACAGGTGTGGAGAACTGTTTCAGAACAAGGGCACAGTTAGTTCAAAGGCCCTGAGGCAGGAACGAGCTTACTGTGTCTGAGAGATGGACAAACGCATCATGACAAGGGTGAGGGTAGCATGAGAAGAAGCTCAAGTAGGGCTCGGAACCTCTGAGGAGATGGGGAGGTGGGAGGCGTGCTGCATTCTCATTTGCCCAGAATGTGCTGGGAGGCGGACAGCAGGGCTTGTTGAGACTTTTGGTGACCTTAGGCACTCTTTCACCTGGTGCCCTGTTCCATAGCACATGAATTATCAAAATACACCAGATGGGGCGATGTGATGGTGCTCAATGGTAGAATTCTTGCCTGCCATGCTGGAGACCTGGGTTCGATTTCTGGTGCCTGTCCATGAAAAAAAAAATACACCAGATCTCCCTTGAGGTATACTTTATAAGTGAATTGAATTGAGTTGTTGTCAACTAGGTGACAATCCTGGCAGATAGGCCTTTTAGGAGCAAGGGTCTTTCCTTTGCTTCCATGTGGTTTTAGAATAAATGACTAGTCAGGAGGTGGGGAAAGGGGACAGCTCCCTAAAAATAGCCAACTTTATTTTTTTCTATTGTGCAGGCTCGGGGAATTGGACGCGGGTCTCCAGCACCGCAGGCAAGAACTCTGCCACTGAGCCACTGTTGCCCACCCAAAAAGCCAACTTTTTAATAGGAACATTTCCCCTCCCTTTTTACCACATCAAGAAGTGGAAAGACTGCTTAAGCAAAACCTTCTGGAAATATTGAGAGTCGTGATTCAATAAGCTAGAAAATTTTACCAATGGGAAAAAATGCAGTATACTCAACACTGGGTTCTTTCACCCAGGCAAACTATTTTGAAACTTGGGGAGGTCACAGCATTAGACCATGACTACAGAGACAGCTGTTGTATATTTATTAAGGTTTTACTAGTACCAAATGAGTTTCTAGATCGATTACAAAAATGAATGCAGAAAATGGTATTCCTTGATTCTTTCAATAGATATCAGACAATGCATGTAAAGTTAATCTACTCAAATTCTTAGTAGCACAGTAGGGCACCTAGCAAGATCTCAGTAACTCAGCAAGGGGTGAGGGGCAGAAAGGAGGGAAACCCACCACCCCCTTCAGAACTGCTGCAGGGCAGGTCACACAAAAATGATCAACGTCAAAGGGATGGAAGGCCCTTCTCCCAAAGTGCTGCCTGTAGGGCCTTCCCACATGTTCTATCTGTCTCTTTGCCGATCCTCTGCAAATCCTTTTCTTGCCTCAGCTTCCAAGAGTCATTTGTTCTTTTTCTCTGAAGGCCATCCTGCAATTCCACAAACTATCTTGCAAGCCACTATGACCAAGTTCACAATGACTCAGACTTTGCCTTGGGGTTATACAAGCTCCTTTGGTGCTCTTCGGTGGGGCACAGTAATTAGCACCTGTGCCTCAGTTTTCACATTTGTAAAATGCAAAAGCACTCAGCTTTGGGGTGGTTCAAATGATCCAAAAGCATCACATTCATCAATATGGAAAGATGAAGGTTGAAGGGATCATACGTTAGGAAGTAAAAAAAAAATAAAACCATATTGGTATATGGTATGTGAATGGGAGACTGCAACTTTTTAATATCAGAACTCTACAACTAGGGCCCTTGAAGTTTTTAAAACAGAGTTTTAGAGCAAATGGAAAACAGCTGGGAACCAAAGGCATGAGACTCATGCCAAAATCAATTTCTTAAGAGGAAAATAAGTTGCAGATAAGGGTTAACTCATTTGATTAGATAAAATTAGATTAGATAAAATTGTGGAAATAATTTACAAGGGATTAATAAAGAAACATTAGGAATGCTGAGAACATGTCCCTAACATTTCCTGGTTGGACATCCAGAAGAATAATTATTACACTATCCCACAAATTGCCTTATGATATCACTACTAGAAGTACCAGGGCCGGACGCTGAATCAAATATAAAGCTTCTTATGTCTTTACGATAGACTGTAGGTAGGCGAAAGATTGACCTGAGTTCAAGTAACACAGTTCAACAGGCAGATCTGGAGGCTACGATGTGTGGTACATCCCTCCCCACTCACCCAGAATTTAGGAAGCAGGGAAATTATTCCCTGAGTGGTAAAATCAGCAAATATCCATCAAAATAAAGATATGCAAAGTCACCTCAAGGAGAACAGGAATCCCCTCTGGGCTAAAGCAGGCTTGTTGGAAAGTATTAGCATTTTTAGAAAAAAAATTGGGTCCATTAGCAAAACAGTCAGAGAGGCTTAGCTTGAAATATTCATTGAAATCCTATCCTAAGGAAAGGGGCACTTGGTCCCAGGATCCAATGGTCCAGTGGCCATAAATCTCACTTTTATGAAGATGAATTTTATCCATTTAATACCCTTTATTCTGGTTCCATGGTTGCCAAGCACCTTTGGACTAGAATTTGTCTTCCTCCATGAACCTCTCTATAAAGCCTAGGAGGAGGAACATTTCTAAGTAACAATTGTATTTCTCAACGTAAATAAATAAATTCACAGTGTCTGTATGTGTGTGCATACGTGTGTGTGTGTGTGTGTGTGTGTGTGTGTGGAGAGAGCTTGGTAGCTGTGAACCTATCCATGAGAGGTGAGCCCCTCCTTGGGGTGCTGATAAGACTTTTCCAGGAATGCTGGAAGTTGCCCTACAATGAGCTCAGCTGGTAACATCCGCTGTCCTTGAGCCTTCACTGGGCAACCTCCACTCAGAGTTGTAACACTGTCTGGATCACACTCCAGGACATGCGTCCCGAATGATCATTACAGGTAGGGACTTGCTCTCCTTGTGGCCCATTCTCACTGCCTCTCTCTTCCCTGGAGGATCACATGTGAGTGAGTCACTCACCATTTTTTTCTGGTACGTGGTTTCATTTTACATCCCACAAGGATGACAAATTTAAACCGCTCTGTGGATTTGTGGAGGGTGTCACTGGGCCCCACCCCAGCAATAAAGGCTTTCAAAACAGTCTATGAAATAGGAAAAGGAAAGCAACTCTTTCTTTTTGGAACTTAAATCTTTCTGAAGGTAAAGGAAGTTTTGTTTCGGTGGCAGGGTCTGAGGCAGGAGAAATAAACATTTTCAAAGATTTAGTCAATGCAAAGTGTGTAAGCTAAATGAACGCAGATAAATTTAGAAACCTAACTGTTATGTAACTTTAGGTGAGAATCTATTCCAATTCAGCACCTGGTGATAATTAATTGACAGTCTCTTGTCCAAGTTTTAGCCATTTGTTCATAGCATTGTGGGAGACTAATTTCAATCAACAGATAATTTTAAAACAAGCAGTTTACACATTTTAATTTCTCTCTATATACCTTTCATACAGAAAATTATCCCTATACATTGTCTGTTCAAGAGTAGCCAATGATTAAAAAAATTCCGAGAGGCTGTGGCGATAACTCGGTTGAACTTCCTGCCCCTCGAAGGCCTCTACAACCTTTCTGAATGGCCACCCCCAACTCCTAGCCATCCTCTTCTGGCCGTGGGCTCCCTCTTCCATGGGGCAGGCCTTGCCACTGCACAGCAGCTCTAAGCATCAGGAAAACTGGCCTTATAGTCCCAGTTTTGGCCTCTGCAACAAGAGACATCTTTTTAAAAAATATTTTCTGACACTTAAACGTGTCTAGGAGCTTTGTCGGTATTGTATCATTGTGCCCTCTTTCCAGTGAATTGAGCATAATAATTTAAGTTTCAGAGAAGTTAAGCACAGTGTCCAGGGGCACACATGTAGCAGGTGGTGAAGGCTGTTTTCTCAGGTCTGTCTGTCTCTGGCGACCTTTATTTTATGCCATAGCAAATGCACATACACATATGAACACGTGTATATAATTATGGATATAGACAAGTGCCAATTCTAAGATTTTTGAATAATAATGGAAAGAAATCTTTAAATGGTCACATTTCTTGCTGAACCAAATGCTTTCTTTGTTCTTCATATCCCTAAAAACTGGGGTACAAAAAAAAAGAAAGAAAAACAAAACAAAATTGCTCCTCTCCCAGATTTATCTGGTAGGAGCTATACCACACTTGGACCTGCAGACAAGAAAGCTCCCAGTCAAAAGTGTGTAATACCAAGCTGGTGGCTATGTGAAGCGAGAAGCACATTTCTACACCCACATGTCCCTGCCCAACGTCAGGCTATGGCTTTTCTGGCAAGAGAACAACACAACTGACTCTGCAATAATGTCTTTGAGTAGATGCGTGGTCAGAGTCATGCCGTCTCCAGCTGAGAGGGACATGAGGATTTCACCCAGACACACCCTGTGCCTCCCCCTTAAGAGGGCCCAGCATCCTGCACTGAGCTTACCTGGTGCAGGTGGAGGAGGTCCCGGCTCATCCAACTTCAATTTAAAGCGCCGGAAATACAGGCTGCTCCAGAGTCTGACCTTCTCAGAAACTGACCATCATGCCTTCTGGGGTGGTTAGAGTCCAGAATCAAAGGGGATTATAAACAATGACCCCATTTGGTTATGTTTTTCCTGGCCCTAGCAATATTAAGATTATCCAGTATATACCAATACATAGAAAAAGAAGGAATGCCAGAAAATAGCCCTTTTAGCTTTTACTAAGAACTGAAAACATCACACGCTTCCATTCAAAACCTACAATGGGCTCAGCACAGCCATGGCTATGCATTTTTCAAGCCCCACATGGCAGTTATGCTATTTGAGGCAATGCTCCTATCTCAGGCTAAATTTCAAGCAAACCACAGGAAAGAGAGCAATTGCAAAGTGGAGATGGAAGTACACAAAAAAAGCAGGAGTGGCACATGAGCCCCCAAAAGAGCTTATTTCTGCCAGCATTAGAATGCAAGGGCAGAGAAGACTTTGAGGGCACCAGCCCACCCCTTCATTTGGCAGAGGGTCAAAAGCCCTATCGATAGGCCAGCAGGTCCACTTCTGCGGAGGCGCAGGGTAACCATGGGCTGGTTCTCTCTGCCAGTCCAAAGCCTGGAAGGTGCTGGCATCGAGGGCCACACAGGTTTCACCAAGATAGGAGAATCCAGGCAACCTTTCTGATGAGAAACAGCAAAGGGAAGGAACATTTCTGAGTGTGGTGCAGCCAACTTCGTGGCCTTGGGGCTAAATGCGTATGACAGCCACTCAGACAAGCAGAAATTCTCCTCTGAAGACCAGCCCATTCTTCCACCATAACAAAGTGGCTAAAAAACTTGGAGCCCATCCACTTGGGTTTATATTTCGACCACAACCCCCTACCTCCCCCCACCCCCATTTCTTAGTTGTGCAATTTGGGACAAGTTAATAATCTGCTTGTGCCTCAGTTTCCTCACTGGTAGCATGAAGTTAATAATAGTAGCTACTTTATAGGGTTGTTGCAAAGATTAATCAAGTTATTACATCACTTAATGTGGTGCACAGAGTACTAAAGAAATGTTAGCTATTCTTTCCAAGTCACCCTTATCTATCACGTCTGCATATACTAGCTACTTGCTTAGTGAGCTGTTTAAAGTGTGGGTTACCAGCTCCATCGATGTTCAAAGCATCTGCGGTGTGCAGAGGTCAGGCTCTCACATTAACCAGTACACCAAACCAAATTTCCTCTGTGGTTCTTTGGGTCACTAAGTCAATGACGTCTTCCGTGTGTCTCCTCTGGCATCATCATTGTCCTCTCAATTGTCTGAATTCTAAGGCAGCACCTTCTCTACCTCTGCTCACCAAATTCCCATCCTGGGTCCTACTTTCCTGCTTCTCGTTCTTGGCTGTGATACGTACATGGTAGGACTGCAAGAAGGGCCTGCTGACTTTCACTGAACTTGCTGCTCCCGCAGCTGCTGCAGGGCAGACATTAATCACCTTGGCTCCTTGGACTTCCTGCAGGCCTGGTCTCCAGGCAGGGTACCCTGCAGCCCGCCCTGTGGGTCTCTTCTTTTCACCTTATTTCTGAGCCTTGGTTCTCTCTAAACAGCCATTTGCATAGCTTTGATTTACTCCAGTCACACTGGGCTTTATTTTCCATCCAAATATGATTTTGGACTAGAGTTTTGTTTTTATCACCAGCCTCGCAAGCAGACACATGCGCAAAGGCGCACTATGGACAGCTGACACCCACAGCCTCAACACAGGCCTGGTGGAAAGTGGGCCAAAGCCAGACAGGGCACAAACGCCCAGGACCCCCTCTGGGCTTCGTCCTCCAGGGGACATAGGTTCCTTCAGGGAATCCCACAGCACTGCTCTGAGCAGCCTTTCCTTTAAGAGGCAGCCCATTTTTGGAAGAGCCAAAACAATGTGGGAAAAGAATAACATTGGGAGATATACATCATCTGATTTCTAGACTGACTGTAAAATAATCTAGAGGATTTGGGGTGAATATAGACAACCAGATCAATGGAAAAGAATAAAATGTCCAGAAATAGACCCAAACATATGTGGTCAATTGTTTTTAACCAAGTCAGTCCAATGAAGATAAGAAAGTTCTTTTTTTATTAAATGTTGCTGGAATAGCTGAATATTTGTAACAAAAATGCTGAAATAACTGAATATTCGTATCAACAAAAAATACCCTTTCCCCATTCTGTAGACAAGAGCACTGATTTGAAATGGTTCATAGACCTAAAAGTAAAATCTAGAACCATAAAGTTCCTAGAAGAAAATGTGAGAGAATGTATTCTCTACCATGAGATAAGTGAGGATTTCTTAAACAGGATACAAAAAAGCACTAACCATAAAAGGATAAATTAAATTTCAACAAAATTTAAAATGAAAATGAACAGAATAGCCATATGTCAGGAAAAAATATTCACAGCAAATGTATCTGACAAAGGACTTGAATCTAAAATGTATCTTGGAATCTAGAATATAAGAACTAAAAATCACAATAAAAGGATAAACACAAATTCTTAAATGGGCAAAAGACAGACACTTCCAGAAAAAAAGATAAAAGAATAGCCAAAAAGCACATAAAAAGGTGTTCTACATTGGTTATCCAGGACATGCAAATTTAGAACATAATGAGATATCATATCATGTCCCCTAAAATAGTTAAAAATGTAAATAAAAACTGACACCAGTAGATGCTGGGGAGTATGGAGAACAACTGGAACTTTCAAACATTGCTTCTAGGAGTTTAAAATATTCTAACAACTTTAGAAAACTATTTGGCAGCTTCCAATAAAGTTAAACATCCATCTACCCTTTGACCCAGCAATTCTAGTTCTAGGTATTTACCCAAGATAAATGAAAACCAATGTCCACAAAAAGACTTGGTCAAGAATGTTCACATGCACTGCCCCCCCCCCCCCCCCCCAAAAAGAATGTTCACAGCAGCTCCATTATGAGTGTGTTATTCTGGTCAAACAGTTCCGGCCCCCAATGGGAGGCTACTGCCTAGAATTCCCTGCTGGTCTCATTGATGATAATGAAAGTCCAGAAGCAGCTGTTCTTTGGGAGCTTGAGAAAGAAACTGGCTATACAGGTGACATTGCTGAATGCTCTCCAGTTGTGTGTATGGATCCTGGTCTGTCTAGTTGCACTACCCATGTTGTGACAGTGACCATTAATAGAAACAATGCAGAGAATGTCAGGCCCAAGCCAAAGCCAGGAGACGGAGAATTTGTGGAAGTAATTTCTTTACCAAAGAATGACCTGCTGAAGAGAATTGAGGCTCTGGTAGCTGATGGACATCTCACAGTGGATGCCAGAGTCTACTCCTATGCGCTGGCACTGAAACATGCGAACACTAAGCCCTTTGAAGTACCCTTCCTGAAATTCTAAAGCCACAAAAGACCTGGCAATGTTTTTGTAAACAGGACCACCAGATTTTCACTCAGACTTTGTATGCAACACAGATTCATGTCAATTTAAATTAGCTTTTTCATAAAATAAAAGGACCATTAGAATGCAAAAAAAATAAAATAAAATAACAGTCATAAAGTGGGACAACACATCAACAGATAAATGGGTGAACAAATTTTAGTATATTCATACACCGGAACACTATTCGGCAATACAAAGGAACAAACTACTGATTCACTGATAACAAGTATGATTCATAAAAACGTTCTGAGCGAAAAAAGCCAAACAAAAATGTATAAGAAGTTTTAGAATAAGTAAAGCAAATATGTAGTCCTAGAAAGTACAGAAGTGGTTGCTTGGGGCCAAGGAGGTGGTGTTGTGGGATGGAGGGGATACTGACTGCAGGAATTGTGGCTGCAGAGGGGAACTTAAGGGGATAGTGGTGCCAAAACTCATGGAAAAGGGCCGGCCAGCGTGGCTCCGCAGGCAGGATTCCCGCCGGCCAAGCCGGAGACCTGGGTTTTATTCCTGGTGCCTGCCCATGTAAAAAAAAGGAAAAAAAACTCACGGAACAAAATACCTAAGATCTCTTTTTATTGTATGTAAATTACACCTCAATAAAAAAAAAAACATAGACAGTCTAAGAGGCCAAGGTCCCAGACATACAGACTAACAGCAGCCTTTCAGAAGAAGCATTCTACCCACACTCTAGGCAAAATCCAACTCAGTGGAACCCAAAGATCAATATGCCTATTGCACAGCATTGTGTATATAACCACATCTCCTCACACACATCAGTTTGAAGAGAAAAGAAGTCTAGCACCATTAGGCTTTGTCACAGGATTACGTTGTGTTTCCTGGTCCATTCTCAGAATGAAAAGGTCATGATCTGTTATTTTAGAATCAAAGCCCCTCCAGGAAATGAGAAAAGGGACTTAACTTCATGTTCCTTCTTGAGAAACACCATCAGAAAACAAAAATCTAACACAGGTACCCCAACAAGTTGGTGACAAGATACTGGCACTGATGTCCAGTTCTTATCTGCTCTACCACAGAGTTTACTCTCTGCCCATCTGTACTGGGGCCATGCCTTGCCTCTCCTTGTGGATCACATGCCAAGGGCCTCAGTACCCAAGATCCAACCTCCAAGGTTGACCAGGACTCCTGGTATCTTCTCTTGTTTCAGTAATCCAAAATTGTAAGGGTAAAACAAAAGGAGTTCCTTATTAGAAAAGAGTGAGAGCCATCAGCTTAATATCTGGTCTTCCTCTTATAATCTTTCCCAGAGAGTTTAAAATTCAGTCCATCTATCTTTCCAGATTCTCTGTGATGAAGGAATGATTCAGACTGAACGCACACGAGAGAGTCAAGTATAGGAAGGAAGAGATTTGCAGTGAGTCAGTGATAGAGCAGACATGAAGCTAGGCTTTCTGTTGTCCTCCTGATAATTTTTACTTGTTTTTTTTTAACCTAATATTTTCCATTTTAACAATTTTTAAGTGTACAATTCAGTGGCATTAATTATATTTACAGTGTTGTGCTACCATCACCCTATTACCAAAACATCTTCATTACCCAAACAGAAACTCTGGACCCATTAAGTAATAACTCCCCATCTCCACCTCCAACCCCAGTGCCCCTGGTAACCTCTAATCTGCTTCCTGTCTCTCTGAATTTGCTTATTCTAGACATTTTATGTAAGTGGAATCGTGCAATATTTGTCCTGTTTTATGTGCCTATAGGACGGAATGCAGGTACCAGTCAGCCCAGCCCTTCCCGCGCGGCTGTAAAGGCACACCACCACCACTTCCGCCTGCCCACGAGGAGGGAAAACGCTTCTTCCAGATGAACCAGAAAAGCAGCGGAATTCTCTGCAGATTTACACTGGTCCAACCTAGGCCATCTGGAAGTGAGCAGAGAAGATACATTCCTCTCTTAAATGTCTCCTTTCATTCTGACGCCTCCCATGCCCTACAAATACACTCGTTCTAGCTTTGTGGGCAACTCCTTCCCACCCCGGATCAGCCACTCCCTCACTGGGTGGGGACGTGGTTCCATTCCCAAGTCTGTCCAGAATTCAAGCAGAGTCTGGCAGAAGGACATAAAAGCCGAACTGTTGAAATTCTTCCACAGCAGATTTCTGATTCAAATTAGAAGCTTGCTATTTCTGTTGCAGCCTCTCCCAATTTCTCATTTAAAACCTCATGAAGGGGGCAGGCCACGGTGGCTCAGCAGGTAAGAGTGCTTGCCTGCCATGCCCAAGGACTTGGGTTCGATTCCCGGTGCCTGCCCATGTAAAAAAAAAAAAACCTCATGAAGGCAAGAGGAGGAAAAGGAGGAAACTAGGGCTGACATGAAATAACATCGGAGACTGAGAGGAACTGAAATTAATTGAAAGCAGATGGGGCTGGATGGGGCGTGGGCGCAGGGGGAGGAAAGACAGTAAGGAGATAGCTCCCGCCAGCTGCCAGGCGCCGACGTGCACCCACCGCAGTCCCCACGAGGTGAGGGGCTGGGAGGTGCGCCAACTACTGACTCAGCTCAACTCCAAGCCTGCCAGGTGATCGTGTCAAAACCATAATGGAAAGGTGCCGCTGCCCTCCAGCAGAAATGCTCCCCGGCCAGTATATTTTTGCAAATACTACTTTAGTTTAGAGACCCAGGTATTGGGGGTAGAAAAAAAAAAAGCAACCTCAGAGAGGCAGCAGGGAATGAACAGAAAATCAGCTAGAAACTGGGAATTAGCACAGGCACAGTGCAAACGACCCTCTCTCTGGCTTTAAAGCAGATTCCAAGACACAAAGGTGCAGAAGGTAGAACGAGGGGCATTCCTGTTTCTGGATGGGGCTCGAAGCCAATGTGCATGACAGCCAATCTATGACACTGGAGTTTCAAAAAAAAAAAGAAAAAGGTTTTATCGCAATGCACAAAGCAAGGAGGACAGGAGGCTCATGGGCTTCAGATCTGTCTCCCAAACTGCAGTAACTCTGGGGATTTTATAGTGTTCAAAGACAGGCAAGTTTAGGATAATGAATATAATGGCCTGAAATGGTGACATGAGAGATAGTCTCATTATTGAGCATGCGCAGATTGATGATATGCTTAGTCACAGGACGTAATACAATGATGGGTGTGATTTTTTTATAAGGAGGTCTAGGTCACCTATAGGTTAAGGTTTATGTTACTGCACGTCAGGTGGGCCCATTCCGGGCATATCCAAGTGTCCAGCAAGGAGCCTAGGAGTTGGGGAGGTCAGCTCTGAGCTGCCTCAAGGTCTTTCATTAATAAACACAAAGAGGCTGTGTGATCATAAGACTTCAAAGTTGTAAAATAAGATAAGGGGGGTGTAAGTGGGACCAGTCATGAGTTATCATGAGACTTTACAGTTACAAGGTAAAGATTATATAGTTACACAATCAAGCATCATCATCAAGGATCAAGGCACCTGGACTGCAGTTCAGTGAGTTTCAGTACTTTCAGGGATTTACTTTTGGCCAGTCTACAATATGCTGGAAAGGAGGACAGCATCTATATAATGATGCAGTAAACTATAATCATTTGTCAGCTCGCAGTACATTTTGTTCGCCCTGTCTTTTGACAAACAATCTCTGTACCCATGCAGTAGAATACCCATGTGGTACAAATGTGGCTGTGCAAACGAGGAACTAATATCCAATTTTGTTCAATTGTATCTAATTAAAATTTAAATTAAAAAATGACATGTAAAATATTTTTCCATTACACCGACTTTATTGTTTTGGTAAGGCTTCATTTCACTTTAACCACTGCATAATGCATTGCGTAATGCATCTATCAAGCATGTTGCATCTTTTCTGATATCACACATAATCCCATCACTCATCTCATTGGTGTCAACAGATTTATTCACTTAGAAGTTTTTTCTTTTACATACTGATGTAACATCTTAATGTGTTTATTTGGATCATTTTTACTGACAGCACAAGCTACAATAATATCTTCATAAATTATGATTTGTAACTAAATTGAAATAGTTATTATTTTAATGCTAACATAGCTAAATTTTTCTAGTTTCGAAAAAACAGGTATGGACAAATTTTTAAATGTAAAACACAGGGACACTCTTGCTATAGACTCCAGTGGAAGGCAGAAGCACTAAGGCTGGAATAATAAAGAAAAAGAGGCTGAACTGACGTGAGTTAGCACATTCCCTTAACTTGGACGGACATAGTCTTAAAAGTGGCAGGCTTTTTGTTTCAGAGTCAAATCAATTCTAAAAAGATGACTCAGTTTATTCACTGTGGTTGTGAATATTAATGGAAAAGAATTTTTTTTAGTACTCAATTGAGCTACTGGAAAAATGTTCAGAATAATTTGGATATGTGAATCTACTTGTTCAACTGTAAATTTTACAAACTCTAAATACAGGTCAAGTATTTCCAATGTAAATTTAGTATTTAAATTTAAATGTGCTGTCAGTTAAAATACACGCCAGATTTCTAAGACTTGGTATGAAAAGAAGATAGTAAAATATCTCATTAACAATTTTTATATTGATTACATGTTGAAATGATAATATTTTGGGTGTACTGAGTAAAACAATCTATATTATTACAATTAATTTCATTTATCTGTTTTTTTAACGTGACTACTAGATATTGCAGATGTATATATGTGGCCCACATTATATCTGTAATAAATATTAATTCCCTAAACATATCTCCCATTGTTTAATAATTATAATGATCAGATTATTTATTTTAAAACCCTTTCATTTATCTTCTTTAGGGCCTTCATTAACCCACTTGTCATAAAAAAGAGAAAGAAAAGCACAGTGTGGATCTATGACAAAATGCTGGAGAACAAGAAAATGGAACACAAGTTCAGAATACTCTAAGGAGGTGCCTATCCCTAAAAATAATCCATTTAATTATTCAGAAGTGACATGCAGCAGACTATCTGGATCCTTCAGTATTTCATACAACAACCCAACATTTTAAACAGGATTGGAAAAGTGACCACTATAGTAATATCAATAAGTTCTCTGAGACTAAAAGTGTTGGCCTATATATTCCCTAGTCAGCTCATCAAGGCCAAGATTAATTTTCTATGATTATCCTTTCCCCCTTCTCTATACTCAATCAAGAGATAAGAAACTTCTAGATTTCAGATTTCTAAAATGTAAAAATTTAAAAGGACTTACCAATTCATACCCAAACATCGTTCCTTTCAATACTGTTTGATTTCAACTAAACTGTATTTTCATAAAAAAAATCCTTCAGCAGGATTCTAAAAGGAATCTATTTGCAGAGACCATTAAGAATTTAATACTAACTCCCAAGAAACCAGAGAAAAGGTAAATCAAAAAAGCCTAATTATTATTTTAAAATAACTTTTATTTATTTTTTATTCTAAAGATAAATGTAAGTGAAATCTAGAGTAGATGATGATGGTGGTTAATTCCGTAAATATAAGAAAGTTCTTACATGAACTGAAACAAACTTATGTAACTATTACAAGGTTTTAATAATAAGGTGGTATCTGGGAAAAATACAATTAATGTAAACTAAAATCTATAATTAACAGTAACAAAATATTATTGCATCCATTGTAATAAAGGCACTAGACGAAAGCAAAATGTCAATAACAGGGAGATAAAAGAGGTATGAGATTTTTTTCTTTAGAAAAAATGAGAATATTCTCATATTAACTGTAGTGGTAAATGAATAACTATGTGATTATACCATGAGCCATTGGCTGTACACTTAGGATGGATTGTATGGTATGTGAATAAAACTGCTAAAAAAGAAAGATAAATGTATGTGCCAGAAAATTTATCATTTGTTTTTTATTTCTGTTTTAGGACCTTAGGATTTTATGGTAGCAGCAATAAAGTATAGATCCTAGACAGTCATTGTCACTATTAATTTCCTCCTTCCCTTCAACTATTATTATCTAAGTTGCCATCCTGATCTGATCAACCTGTTTCCCAAACTCAGCAGAAAGTGGGTGAAGGAAAATTTTCCATTGCAATCCTCAAAATCACAGAGCTTTCCACTGCCTACGAATGGAAAAGATTAAATTTCATAGTATTTTAGAGACTGTAAACCCTTTAGCAATTACTCGTTTCACTATTTAATCTTATATATTAAATTTAAACATTGAAAAGGACATTTTAAAAAATGTAAACTACCATCTACTTTCAATTTGCTCTAGTCCTTTAGCACAGTTGTAATCAGAAGATATGTATATACATATAAAATTGTGTTCTACTTTTTCCATTTAATTTTCTAAATTCAACACAATAACTATATTTATCATTTTTATGAATTTATACTCTTCTATCATATTCATATATTATAATTTATTCAATTTCCCTAGTATTGGTTGTTCAGGTTTTTTATATCATGACTAAAGTCTTTATAATTATCTTTGTAGAGGTTTCTCTTTTTATTTTGACCTATTACTGTGATATCTGATAATTATGAATACTTGAATTGTCCTCCAAATTTACAAGGATATTCAAAGTCCAGCTTTAGGTTTCCTGGCTCCCTTCCTTTTTTCCTTCTGTCCTTCCTTTATTTCTTTGTCATTTAATATTTAGGTGTAAAATTGAGTCTTATTATTGGTTTAACTTGACTTTTTTTTTTTTTTTTTGGCTTGAGTAGGCACTGGAAATTGAACCCTGGTCTCCAGTTAACTTGACTTTTTTAAATTAGTGGTGGGAATTTTATCTTGCATCTTCTTTGAGAATTAATAGCATCCTTTGCCCATTATTGGGGTTTTGGTGCTTTATTCACATAATTATATAAATGGTGCATATATTCTAAATTTTAAACCTAAAACATTTTTCCAATTTAATATTCTTTTTTTAGTTCTGTATAGACAAAATGTGCAAGGAAAATTTAAAACATACCTATCTTTTCCTCTGTATGCCTCTTATTATTTCAGTAATTAGAAAAGTCTGTCTTTAGGTGAAATGTTGAAAATTGTTGAGCTGGGTGATGAGTATGTGGTTATTTTTGCTATTCTGTTTCTTTGTTGTCTATAGGAACATGTCATAACAAAAACTTAAAAAAAAAAAGTTTCTCTTCCCCATTGCTAGATTAATTACTTTATTTAATTTAGACCAGTTTTTCTCCCATCCCTGTCATTTAACAGTCAAGGAAACTCTTGCCCACGAAGATGAAGTGACTTGTTTAAGATGTGACTCACTTGTTTTCCCCACACTAAACTTAGCCAGAACCTCTACTTTTTTGGGCACGGCAACACATCTAAAAGCAGAGCTATCTGGAAAGGGCTGAAATCCATTGAAGAAGCGGGGCTTGTAAACTCCAAGTGACTACACTTTATTCCTACAAATTAAACACCAATCCCCACTAAGACAGTATGAGCAGTGGTGTGCTGGTAACTTTATCAACCAGTGCCCCAAGGAAAGAAAGCCCTGTTTTGTAACCATTTCTCCAGTGTAAATACGTCCTTCATGAGTAATTTCAAGCTACCAACGGATATCCCTGAACTTGGGAGTTGAGAATAGATGGGCAGGAGCACACCATTTTGTGGAATTTCCATCATAAATGTATAATAAACATAAATAACCTCAAGAGCATAGATAATAGTAAAATAATTAGGAAGTGGAATTGTTTTTAATATAATCATAAATATTTATATTTGAATATGATTTATTCAACTGTAAGTTTATATGTTAACTTTAACTAATGCTGTATTTAACAATCAGGTTGAATCCCTAAAACTTTAATAGTTCTCACAAGCCCATCCAAGCAGGCTCCAGTACACACTAGGAGATGAATAGCAATGAAAGCAGAACTGAAAGACCAATATTTAGTGCTGACTTTAGTGCTCAGATAACCACGGCTGGCTGCAGGATTTGTGGGCCATGGGGGGCCCATCACTCCCCTTCTCACTTCCAAGGAACGAGCCCAGGCCGATTTCTCCCAGTGCAGATGGCCTGGGGAATCCTATTCGCCACAGCAGACACACCCAGACTTGGAAACCTGGGAAAGAGCAGTGCACAGACCCAGGTAAGGTCGTGGTTTTTATAGGAGGCATAAAAGAACCTGCAAAGGGTAGAACGTGCCTGCCTTGTGCATGATGAAAACCGGTCACTGTGGGTCATTTCCGCGGCTGCAGCTATCCATGAACTTTGGGAACAAGAGCTTCCAGCCGCAGCCCCTAGACAAGGGCAGCTTCCCACCGGATCACTTAGTGAATGTAAAGACTTCAAACAGAAATTCATGAAATGTCTCTGTGACATTAATTTCAAAATTGCTCTGTGCAGAAATGAATCAAAATAACACAATGCGGAATGGAGAGGCAGCTAATGGCACAAGAACAACTGGAAAAACTGGGATTTGGAGATTTGATAGATGGAAAATCAGAAGCCAAAAATAAATCTTAGTGGAAAGAAGACATGGGACTAGGTTTAGGGGGACAGTGCGCAATGGAACACTGCTGCACCCCGAACCCTGAGGTTTACCGTGGGCCTAAGCAGTTCCTGAGGGCTGGCAGCTGGCAAGGCCCTGGAAGGGTTGGGCAAGACTTATTAGCAGTTCCCCTCTGCATGGATATGTCTCAGGTTAGGGAAATGGCTGCTCTTTGCAAACTCCCAGAAATATTTCCCAAAATTATTATTCCTTTTTGATTCTCCTTTTCCCTGAGGGTGACAAAGTTCATGGGGGGTTTGACCAGAGGTATGAATGTCCCAGTAACTATCAGTAAGTGACTACTTCGGGTCTCTGTAAAATGGTAGTTTTGAAGTCTAATACTCTGAATATCTATTAACTAATGGGTTAAATTTCAAATTAAACAAATTTCAGTCTGCTATATAGATAGATACTGTCAAAAAAATAAACATTTCCTAGTAAAATGCTTTCCTTTTTGCACTCATAAATATACATGCCAGCTTATTTCCTTCTTTTACAAAAAAAGAGCACACAATTGGAAGTGAAAAATATTTTGGCTTTATATGAATTTGACTTCTTGAAATCTTCTGGTTATGCATGAACGCCTAGTATCTTTCTAATAAAAGGATCATTTTCTATTTTGTATCAGACTGTATTTATAAAACTAGATGTTTAAGTTCTAACTCATTTATTGTAAATTTGAAAATCTGAAGGCCTAAAAAGTTCCCCAACTCCCCCAAAGACAAAGTGCTCTTGAAAAAGAACAAAATTAGTAGGCTTCAGCACTATCACAGCAACAGCAGAGGTAAATGATGGGAAAAAGAAAAAAAAAAGAAAAAAAAAAATTAGTAGGCTTGCACTTCCCAATTTCAAAACTTACTTCAAAGCTAGAAAAATCAAAACACTGTGGTACTGGCATAAGGATAAACATAAAGACCAATGGAATAGAATTGAGAGTCTGGAAATAAGCCCACATATTTAGGGCCAATTGATTTTCAACAAGAGTGCCAAATCCACTCTTGGCAAAGAATGGGAAAGAATGGTCTATTCAACAAATGGTGTTGCACAGCCAGATAACCACATGCAAAAAAATTATATCGGACCTTCACCTCACACCATATACAAAAATTAACTCAAATTTCATATATTTAGCGCTAAAACCATAAAACATAAGGGAAAATATTCATTACTTTATATATATATGGCAATAGATTCTTAGACATGACACCCAAAGCATGAGTTATACAAGAAAAAATAAAATGGACTTTGTCAAAATTTAAAACTGTTGTGCGTCAGAGGACATTATTTAAAAAGTGAAAAGACGACCTACAGAATGGGAGAAAATATTTGGAAATCATATCTGGTAGAGGTTTAATTTCCAGAATACATAAAGAACTTCTACAACTCAACCACAAAATGACAAACAACCCAATTTTAAAATGGGCAAAGGACTTGAATAAGCATTTCTTCAAAGAAGATATAGAAGTGACCAATAAGCACATGATAAGATGTTCAACATCATTAGCCATTAGGGAAATACAAACCCAAAACCACAATAAAATACCTCTTCATATGTACTAGGGTGGCTCTTAAAAAAAGAAAAACAAGCATTGCCAGGTGTATGGAGAAAATGAAACCCTCCCACATTGCTGCTCAGAATATAAAATAGTACATCCACTGTGGAAAACAGTCTGGCAATTGCTCATAAAGTTAAACATAGAATTACCATATGACCCAGCAACTCCATTCCTAGGTATACATCTAAAAGAATTGAAAACAGGGTCTTGGCATATATATGTGTACCAACTTTCATAGCAGCATATTTTACAATAGCCTAAAGGTGGAAGCAACCCAAGTGTCCTTCAACAGATGAACGGATCAACACATTGTGGTATAAATATACAATGGAATATTATTCAGCTGTAAAAAGGAATGAAGTTCTGATATATGCTAAAACATAAATGAATCTTGAAACATTATGGTAAGTGAAATAAGTCAGACATGAAAGGATAAATATTGTCTAATTCCACTTATATGAAATGGTTAGAATATACAAATTCATAGAGATAGAAAGTAGATTAGAAGTTGTCAGGTGCTGGAGAGGGGAGAAAGGTGGAGTTATTGCTTACTGAATACAGAGTTTGGGGTGACGAAAAAGTGTTGATAATGGATAGTGGTGATGGTAGACAGCACTGTAAATATAATTAATGCCACTGAACCATACAGTTAAAAACGATTAAAATGGCAAATTTTATGGCATATGTATATGTGCTGGTTTGAAAGAAAGTATGCCCCCTAGAAAAGCCATGTTTTAATCAAAATATCATTTTGTAAAGGTATAATAATCTCTATTCAATACTGTATGTTTGAAACTGTAATCAGATCATCTCCCTGGATGATGTGATTTAGTCAAGAATGGTTGTTAAACTGGATTAAGGGATGGCATGTCTCCACCCACTTGGGTGGGTCTTGATTGGTTTATTGGAGTCCTATAAAAGAGGAAATATTTTGGAGAATGAGAGATTCAGAGAGAGCAGAGAATGCTACAGCACCACATAGCAGAAAGTCCACCAACCAGAGACCTTTGGAGATGAAGAAGGAAGACGCCTCCCAAGGAGCTTCATGAAACCGGAAGCCAGGAGAGAAAGCTAACAGATGACACCCTGTTCGCCATGTGCCCTTCCAGCCGAGAGAGAAGCCTGACTGTGTTTGCCATGTGCCTTCTCACTTGAGAGAGAGACCCTGAACTTCACTGACCTTCTTGAACCAAGTCGGACATTTCTATAGACTTGTTTAATTGAGACATTTTCTCAGCCTTAGGGCTGTAAACTAGCAACTTATTAAATTCCCCTTTTTAAAAACCGTTCTGTTTCTGGTATATTGCATTCCAGCAGCCAGCAAACTAGAACAGTATACGATCACCATTAAAATTTTTTAAATGGTGTGTTGAGAGAAGGTCCCCAAAAACCACACTGTGGACATTTCATAAGTGTAGATTTTGTTTATGGTTTTACTTCAAGTATAAAAGAATTTTTAAAAAAGGAGAAACAAAAAGGCATTTGCCAAAGATTTATAAAATGGATGAGTTTGCAGAAACTTGCACTACAAATATGCATTGCTCCTGGCAGTTATTATACTATATATTATACATATAATATCTATGTTATTTTATGATATCTGAGAAACTCCAAATTAAATTCTCTTTCCACACATGGCTGTGTAGGCTGTACACAGAGATCCTTCAATGCTGGAGGCAGCAGGTTGAAAATCCTGAACACGAGGGTGGTGCACTGGTGGCTCTGGCAGAATTCTCACCTGCTTTGCCAGAGACCCAGGTTCGATTCCAGGAGCATGCCCATGTGAAAAAAGAAACCCTGAACTGCCCATGTAAAAAAAAAATCCTGAACACACGGTGAGTCATCCCCTACCCTTCCTATTTAACCCCCTCAAGGAGTACAGGTTTCTTCTGGCTTAAAATATGGATGGTAGAGGCTGTTTTACAGGATTTCTGGCAGGAATAGCAATGATTTTAACAGCTACCCCCACTACACTGTCCTTTGTGTAAGAGAACCTCCTTTCCATTTAGGGATTGGGCCACATAAACTAGGAATGTGGGGCTAGCCCCAGCGGGGAATAATGATAGATCCAAGGAAATCCCCGGTTGGGTTAAGAGTGGTCAAGGAGAAATAAAGGCAATCCTGCTAGGTGGCTTTGGGAAAGAATCTACCTCTGGGGTAAGAGAGGGTTATCTGGCCAACAGCTCCTTAATTCTGGCCTTGCTGGTTGTTAGCACATGTGCCTGAATCTGTGGCTTGATCTTAATAAAGACTGTAGAGCACTTACCATGGTCTATGGAAAAGTTCTCAAACTTGGTGTGCACCAAATCACCTGGTCAGTTTAAGAAATAAAAATTTGGAGACCAATGGACTCAGCAGGCTTTGGGCAGGCCCCAGAGACTCTGGTTGCAACAAACATCCTTGGTTATCCTCATCACTCCCTAGCTACCTCCTTGATTCTAGCAGAGGTGGTCTCCAGGCCACAGGTCCAAATGCTGCTCTGGGTGTGTATATATACTCATCATATTTAAATTTATTTGCCCTATCATGTACTAGGCATTGTGGGGGAAAAAGAGGTAGAGGAGACATGATGAGAATCTCATGGTGCATGTAACCTAGAAAGGAAACAAAACGGGCATATAACTGATCCAGTGAGAAAGCAGCATCTGGTAAGTACTGGGGCTGCAGAGTGGAAGGAGAGAACAAAGACAGCCAAAAGATTCAAAAAGTCGCATCTGACTTAGGTTTCGAGTGACAGATGGGAGTTAACCTAGACAGGACACTAAAAATGAAGTTTCAGCCATGGTTACAATGGGAAGAGTTACTTGGAAAGGAGTCTTTTTTTTGGAGTTGGGCTGGAGCTTAAGGATACCTTGAAGGTACCCTTAAATACCTTAAAGCTAGAAAGGCAGTTTTTCACAAAATGGGTTATTTTGTGGCAGGTCGGGCTTGTAGACTGGATTAAAATTTGGGAAACTGTACATTCATTCAGCAAACCTTTACTGAGCACCCACCATGCACTTAGCACCGAGCTAAGACGGGGCTAATGGTCTCAGTCATCAGAGGAGCACAAAGCAGAGCACAGGAGATAGACGCGTAATCAGACATAATAAGGTATGAGCATGCCAGTGATGGGGAAATCACAGAGAGAGACAGAAGTCCATAGGAGGGGACCTAACCAAAATAAAGTGGGTCAGCTCTGTCCAAGCTAAACCTTGAAGATACACTTATGCATTGGCCAGGTTTAGGGCAGGGAAGCATGGAGTCTTGTTTCTCTAAGACTGAATCTCTGATTTGATTTTCCTTCGAAAATCAAAGAGACCCAGGTCTCTTTCAATTTATTAAAATATATATATATGTATGTGTGTGTGTGTGTGTACGTATATATATATATATATACACATACACACACACACACACACATATATATAAATTAACTGTGCTAAGGCCTGGAGTACACGCAAAAGAAAATAGGGATTTACAACCCCAGCAGGTCTTAATATGGGATCCCTGGACCTGTCCCCCAATCCTGCCCTGCCTCCAACAGGGCTACGGAATGGTCTTAGTTCCTCAGGGAGCTCCTCCTCTGCCCTCTGGGACTAGCCCTGCTCTGATCCAGTGTGCCACGGTCTTGCTTTCCCATCGCCGGACCTACATATAAGCCCTTCTTCTCCTATCTCATTCTCTATTCAAAAGTTCCCCCGCCCAGAAGCCTCCAACCTCCCATGATGGAGTGATAATACGGTAATAACAACTTCCTCTGTGATTCCATGGCAGTCTATGCATAATGTTTCAAATCATTTATTACATGGCCCCATGATTTTTCAATCGTTGTAAGGATATGGTCTGTTACGTTTCACCCACGAATCCCTAGTACCTGTCACACTGAATATTAAAGAAATGAACACTTGTCCATTTGGCAGAGGCCACTGAGTACCTGCCTAGCTCCTGAAGACCCTTCTCCAAGGTGCTCAGCGGTACGCTGCCTTCAGATGCTGTCCTAAATGCTGCTGCCACAGGGCTACCGGAGTCATGATGCAGCACATAGTTCCAGTTCAATCGCACCTACCAGTTTCCGCTCTCACCTATCAGCTGGACACCTAGAATGACCCAGGTTCAACCAACATCAAGTTCAGCATGGACAAGTGGTTTTAACACAGACTCTACGTCTTCCTCTATGAAACAGTATAGTTTCACAGTCAGCCTAACCTCCCAGACCTGCCTGTTCCCGGCTGATTCCTCACTTTTAACCCATTTTACAGTAAAACAGAGTGGCAGAGTATGGAATATAGAATCAGCTGCCAGGTTCAAATCAAACCACGTGCTAGGATGCGTCCTTGGGCAAAGTACTCAACCCCTTTGTTTCTTCAGCTGTACCATGGGTTGACAATAATAGCACCCACCTCTTACAGGTAAAAATTTAATAAAATAACATGCCAGGTGTTTGGTACAGGACCAACCAGGCTAGGAGAAAACATACAGTAAATGTTTAGCAGTTGATACCTGTGGTATGGAAGTTCCAGCCTGTTGAGAGGCAGAACCCACACAGAGTAAGACACAGCCTGGCTGAAAAGTGGGGTCCAGGCTCTAAACCCAAGGTCACTACCCACAGTGCCCATGACCTGAGATCACTGCTAGGACTTTTCCTGACAACTGGCCCTGCTGCAGCAGATCTATCTATTCCACAGGTCCTCACTTACCCCATCTACCTCCTCTCTCTGCTTCTGAAGCTGAAGACACATTGCCCAGGATCAGATCATTTCAAAACAGAATGCCCCTCACCATCCAATTCAGGGCACCTTACATTCTTTTTGGAACAAACAGGTATACGCAAACGCATAAATAACCCAATGGATACACGTGGCAAGAATGAGCACAAGAATGAATGGTTGTTATTTCATCTCATTGGAAACTGAAGCGTAATTGCATCAGTTACCTTTCTGCATAAATTTTTAAAATATGTGCTCATATGTTAATTTTAAGGAAGGCAAATTTGCTAATTATACATTCCTCATCGCTGTCTCATTCTCTCTCTTTACAAACAATGTTAAGTGGGTATGTGGATTTCTGTAACTCCCTATTTTAAAAAATAATGATAATACATGAACATAAAAACTATTCAAATAGTACAAAGAGGTGTCTAATGATAAATCCGTAAGATCGTCACCTCCCCAGAGACAATTACTACTGTAATTTTTCTGTGTATCCTTCCAGGAATATTTAATGCATAAACTAAGAATATAATAATATATATAGTCTACATCAATTTATATACAGAAATGGTAGCATACTATGCAAAGCTGCACTTTACTTTTTTTCTTGGACAGTACATCTTTGATATCATTCCTATATCAGTACAAATCTATCTGCATCACTTTATTTATTATTTATTTATTTTTGGAGTGCACAAGCCAAACATCAAACCCAGGTCTCCTGCACTGCAAGCGAGAATTCTACAACTGTATTTTGCATCGCTTTTTAATAGCTACTTAGTACTGGACAACATAGATGTACCATTTTTAACCAATCCCTTACTGATAGATGGACTGCTTTCATCTTTTGCTACTACAAAATGTCCAGGTATATTGATAAAATAATTCCTAGAATTGAATTTCCTGGAACAAAGGCAAGTGCATTTTTAAACTGTGATAAATATTGCCAAATTTCAGAGCAAATCTTAACATGATGTCTATGTACCTTCTAGGTATTTATGATTGGATTTAGAGGGGTGTCTGTGAACCCCCTGAAGGTGTATGAGAAATGTTAAAACGTGAGTTTTTTTCTCAAGAAAGGATCCATGGCTTTAATCAGACACTCAAAGGGGTCTTTTACTCTAACAAGGGTGAGATGCACTGATGCTGTCCTTTTACAGCATCAAACAACAGCTGTAGCAGAAGTTAAAGCAAAGCAGGACCGCAAAAATGCTTTCCTGAGTCCCCTGGACATGTGTGAGAGGGAGGATGCCCACCAGGCTTACATATATAATCTCCTCCAGGGTAGATGGTTCAATTACACATAAACCAGGAGAGCTTGTTCCCTGAAACCACAGTTCTCTGCAGCTAGCTTCTGGTATTAATTTAATATGTTACCTCTTCAGGGAAGTGAGTGCCTTAACCCAGAGAAATGAATCCACAGTGGCTAGGCAGGGAGTTCTTCCTGACGCTTGAGAAAAGCCTACTCAAGGGGCCTCCTAGTCTGTTTTTGTTTATTTTATTCTGTTTTAAATTAGGCTGCTCAAGGTCTGTGTTTTCTCTTGGCTTAATGGGTTAATGATGTTGGGGAAGAAATGGAAATTTTTTCCACATTATTTTACAATGTGGCTACCAGCTGCAATTTATGCTGCCACTGATGGTGAATATACAGCATAAATTGCAGCTGGTAGCCACATTGTAAAATAATATGGAATATACAGGTTTTTACAGCAACAGTCCCGACCAAGAAGGAGTACAGCAATTTATAGACCTCAAACAACTTGAACACATTCAAAATGGCAGTTCAGGTTCCAACTGCGAAAGCTCTCAGTTCATTTCAAATACAAGGAACACTAACAAGTTCCTCCAAATAAAACCAACAACGGGACTTAGATAGAAAGTTTAAACTCCTACGGAAATGAATCTTCATGTAGGAATCCATCTCAGTTTCAGTTAAATTAAAAACCAAGAGTAGTGTTAATTGTAACAAATGTACCACACTTGTGGAAAATGTTATTAAAAGGGAAAACTCTGTGTGTGGAGGGGTAAGATATGGGAACTCTGCGCTTTCTGCAGAATTTTTTTGTAAACCTACATCTGCTTTATAAACTAAAGTTTGTTTAAAAAAAGAAAAAAGCAAAAACTTTGGCAGCCTTCAAATAGGTCTCCAGGTGTTAAGTAAGCACTGTAAGACTACAGGGCACATACCGAGAAGAAACCCTGTTGTTACTCAGGTCACAAAGGAGATGTGATACTATGGATACAAGCACCTTCCCATGGAAAGGTGCTTTCCATTTACCACCTTACCTTGAATCTGCAGCATAAGGACAGGCCTAAATTCCCTTAGGAAGGCCCATATGTTCTCACTAAGGCTTTATTCAACTGATCGAGCACGCACCTACTCATATGTGTTTCTAAAGCAGTTTCCAAAGTGAGACCCCAGAAGCATTTGCATTACAATCATCTTTTAAATATGCAGATTCTTGGATCCCACCCCAGTCATACAATCTCAGAATTTTGGGAGGTGGGGCATGAATCTCCATATTGCACAAGCTCCCAGGTGACTTTAATGCACCCTGAAGTTTAGGAACTACTGACTTAGAAGTCCACTTAGTTAATCTTCTATCCTTTATGAGCCCCATCACAAAGAGGCTGGCCAGTCTTTGGGTGGGTACCTCTAATAAGAGAGCTCTCACTGTCTCCACGGCAGTCTATGGGTTTTAAAAGACAAACCCTTAAATCTAACCAGAGCCCACCATCCATAAAGCTCCTACCTAATGTATCTGGCTTTGCCTGCCAAAGTCACACAGAGGGAAATTACTCCCTTGTCACCATGCCATGTCAAGCCCCTCAGGAATTTCATGTGCCCCCACACCCACAAGAGTCTTCCCTTTCCAGTCTAAATAGCTCCAGTTCCTTCAACCATATCTCACATGCCAGTTTTTTATCTGTCTGCTTCAACTGAGGCTTGACAAGAAAAAAAAGTTGAAGATAAGAAAAACATTTGATCAAGATTTAGTTTATAAATTAGGAAACCACAGATCCCAATTCTAAAGCACTGACGGAGCTACAGTAGAGCAGAGAGGATAAGAGAGCAAGCATCAGAATTTCACTGCTGGATTTAAACCTCAACTTACAAGTGGCCTGACTGACAAATGACTACAACTCCACAATCAAACAAGGCTAATAACTGCACCTTAGGGTCAAGATTAAATGAGATTGCTGGAGATGACTGTTATTAAATCATTCCAAGGAGGACATGGCAGTACTTATCCAAATGACCTCCACAAGCAGCCCTAAATGCGAGAAAAGCCAACCCTAAAGGGCTAGGTTTGAACCAATTGCAGCCCCAAGTCCGAGCAAAATTTATCTGCAGTTTTTCATTTTATATTAAAAAGGCATACAAATTTTGTATACAACTCCAAAATATATCTGTGATTATTTTAATATTAAATTGTTCCATTCTCAAATATTTGGGTAAAATTAACACTCAAAGAAAATGCCCTTTGTTTATTCTGTGGCTTCAGTCACTGCTTGGCATACCACCTACCAACCTCAGAGCCTGCTACCCACCTCTGTCTCTGTTGGAGAAGAGAAGGGTTAGTCTACAAGCAGATGAAAAAGACCAGAAACCAAATGAGTGGCAAGACATGAATAAAGAAACAGGCCACATGAGTCTAGGGACGCCCAAGAGTCTCAACCCTCAAAATGCTGAGGGCTGGTGTGACTCAACTTGACTGTTTCAGAGAAACTTGATCCCTAACCAAGTGCAAAGGAGGAAAATCCATAGATGCTCTTGATTCAGCTGTCGTGGTGTGTGTGTGTGTGTGTGTGTGTGTGTGTGTGTGTGTGTGTGTGTGTTAGTGCTTGTCCCTGAATCAATACAAATCTGACCTGAGCTGAATGCAAGGGATCTGGCCTTGGAGGGACAGGGCTCTGGGAAGGATGCAGGTCTTGAGTGGGTTGTAATTACCCATTTTTTCCTTATTGTCCCCTTTCCCTCCTGCTTGCTCTTCCACCTCTCCATAGTCTGAGAATTCCCTGGTTCGGATTAATTATTAATAGTTATTAATAATTATTAATAGAGTTACTTGCACTATTAGGGACATGTGAGGGGTCCTGGAGTTGTTGGGCAGCGGTATGAATAATTTGGAGGGATCTTATGCATTCTTTCTACTGTCAGCTCAGGAGGGCAGGTGCCTGTCCGGTTCTCCATTGTCCATGAAAGGTTCTCAGGACCCACGATGCTCAAAACAGGTCACAGGAGGTCTGCCTCAAACTCGAGACCATTAAAAAATGCAGGGTGTTGAAAAGCAATAGCTTCTTTGGGCCCAGTGTCTCCAGACCAGAGAATGAGAGTGTGTCACTGGCAGACACAGTCATGGACCTCATAGTGATAACAGATTCCCATGTGCCAGGCAGTGTGCTGAAGGCATTAGACACCCAAGGAGAGAAAGGGGAAAGGAACCAAGAGAAAGGAGTAAGTAAGCATCTTAAGATGGAGGAAAGAATTAAAAAAGTAAAACTTCGGCGTTACACCGAGTTAGATCCAGAGAACGCGAATTCAATCCTTCCTTTTTGATGTCCGAGCCCAGCACAGCGTGTGCCCCACGGTTTCTCAGGAAATAAGCGCCGCGGTCTCTGCCTGGCATCCTGAGCCGGGTAAACCACTCGGGACGTGCTTCTGGATGGGCCGCTGGGTGAGGGCCGTGTGTGCCTCCCTCTCGCCACCCGGAGCGAGCCCCGGCCCCGCCCACAGGCCCTAGGACGAGCCGGCAGCCGCGGGCACCTTCCCAGGCCCCGGCAGCCCCGCGGGGCGCTCTCGGGCCGCCGCGCCCCCTCCTCCCTGCCCAGGAACCCCAAGGCGGGCCAGGGGCTCCCTTACCGCTCGGAGCCTGGGTGGGGCTGCGCTCGTCCTCCGCGGCTGCCGAGGTCACACCCTCGCCGGGGCCGGGCCGCGGGTCTTATCCCGGGCTAGACCCGCCCCTGTGCGGGGTGGAGACAGAGCCTGAGTTCCTGGTTGTCCCTCTGCCCACGGGACCGGAAAATCCTCTCCCGGCCGGAGCGCACCTGGCGCTCTGGCGCGGTCTGGGAAGGGCCTGGGCTCGCCTCTCGGCGCGAGGGCTGCGCGGGGCAGGTGCCCCCGTCCCAGGCCGCCCTGGGGGCTCCCTGGCCGGGTTCTCCTTGCCCGAGCGCACAGCCCGCCGGGCCCCGCCCGGCCCCGCTCCTCCCCCGCAACGACGAAAGTGTCTTTGCGAGACTCTAGTTCCCCGGGCGTCCCCTCACCCTCTGAGGTCCGAGGCCTCGCGGCCCCTCGCGCTCCCTTTCGGGCGGGTGGAGCTCCGCGCCGGCCTCCCGAGTCTTGCCGCGAATCAAAAGTTGCCTTGCTGGGAAACTGCAGTTTCTCTCCGCTGGAAAAGGAAATAGTCAAGTCAGAATAGCACATTTCATTTCCCTCTTATGCATTCCAAAAAGTTCCCTGCAGCTCCACCTCTCCATTGAGGAAAACTGAGTTTCCTTTCCTTGTGTGTCCAGCAGCCCGGGAAAAACCTTTGGTTGGGAATAGGAATTAGGAGCACCAGATCTCTTTCTTTTCAAGATGTAAATGACTGTTGTTTAGTACTCTTGTCAGTAGAGCCACCTTTTTACTTTGGCTCGTGGGTTCCCACTTTCCAACAGTTTTCTTTTTTTTTTTTTTTTTTTGCACGCTGTATGGCAGGTCACATTTCATTATTTTTCCATGTGAGTATCCCGGTATTGCAGCACCATTTGCTGAATTTTTGTTTGTTTGCTTGTTTTTTGGGACATGCATGGACTGGGAATCAAACCCGGGTCTCCCACATGGCAGACGAGAATTCTACCACTGAACTGCCTTTGCACCCCCTTGTAATAGATTTTTGTGTTCCTATCTGCTCCCCTACATGACACAAGTTCCTTGAAGCCAAAGACTTGGTCGAATCTCTTTGCACCCTGCCCAGTGTACAGTTTCTGGTACATAATAGGCGCTCCATGGGATTTTAACTGAGGATAAGTAATTTTTGGAAATCTGCTCTCTAACAAAAATCCATGTCGCTGTTAGCATCCTTATAGCTGGAGAGGTAACGTTAAATTATTTCATTAAGATGTAGCTGAAGAAGATGGTCTAACGTGGTTCAGAACATGGGTTTTAGGATCACACCTATTTGGATTCAAGACCTGGTTCTGTTCCTTTATTTGCTTGATCTTGGGCAAATAACTTAAAATTTTCTGAGTTTCAGCTGTGAAATAATCTTGATGAAACAAAACTAACTAAAAGCACTTGCATTGGTTCAGGCTCTGCTTCGAGAGAAATTAATATAATATAACAAATTAGTATAATTGTTTACATTCAAGACTCAAAGGAGCATTTAAATTAAAGAGAGCAGAACCAGCACAAGCATTTACTTCAGTTCCCTCATGAAATTCAACTAAAACAATAGATTTTCTTTATTAGAGAAGTTGTAGGTGTACAGAAAGTTGTGCATAACATACAGAATTCCCATATACTCCCTTATTATTAATACCTTGCAGTAATGTGGTATTTTGTTACAATTCATGAAAGAACATTTTTATAAGTGTTCCAGAGGATCTCTGGAAATGGGGGACTCCAGGTATAGTCAAGGTATTCTGGGTATCTAAGGCCACCTGAAAAACTACCGCAAAACTTAGTGACTTAACCACCGTTTTATTTTATTTCATGATTTTGTAGGTCTGAATTTGGGCAGGGTTAAGCTGGATAATTCTTCTGTTCCATGTGACATTGGCAAGGTCACGTGGTGGTGTTGCGCTGGCAGTCAGGCTGGTCTGAGATGCACTCACAGGTGTGGCACCTGGCTGGGATGGCTGGAAGGCTGGTCTCAGCTGGCACCATCAACCAGAGCACCAATACATGCCTTCTCCAGCGTGGCACTCTCGGGGTGGTTAGAGTTCCAGGCCCAGGAACTATGTGGAATATTTTATTCTAGATAAAATATTACAAGGGGCCCAGGCAGAAGCTACAAGGCTTCCTATGATCTGGGCTGGGAAGCCCCTGAATATTACTCCTTCAGCATTCTGTACCAAGTCACTCAGGCTAGGCCAGGTTTAAAGGAAGGGGCGTTAGTCTCCATCCCTGAATGGGGAAAGTAGTGTGGAATTTGCATCCATATTTAATCTACCACATGAGGCCTGGAGGAATTCAAAGATCCATATGAAGCTTAATATGATGAATTTTGAGCTACTCAGTATTCTTTACTCCCTAAGTTTATATTCTCTAGGATAGAGAGTTTATATTCTGGCAGGTTTATATTCTCTAGGATAGAGAGTTTTAAATGCTCAGGAATCTAAGAGAAAAAGCCTAACTATACTGTCATCAGTTACTCGACAAAAGAGTCCAGCTCCCACCCTTTAGCGACCTCACGGTGGTTGAGCCCCAGCAGGCATTTCAGATTTGGATTGCCAGGCAAAACACGCGACACTCGGTTAAATTTGAACTTCAGAAAAAGAAAAGTATTTTTAAGGTACTTACATACTGTAAGTATGCCCTAAATATTTTACAGGACATGTTTATATTAAAAATGGTTATTTGTGTAAAATTTGGATATATTTAGGTTTAGTTTTATTTGCTTTGCTCTATTTGTCAACCCTACTCACTTTTTTTAAAAAAAGCATTTTTTATTATGGATGTTCTAGTTTGCCAGCGGCTGGAATGCAATATACCAGAAACGGAATGGCTTTTAAAAGGGGAAATTTAATGAGTTGCTAGTTTACAGTTCTAAGGCCAAGAAAATGTCCCAATTAAAACAAGTCTATAGAAATGTCCAATCAAAGGCATCCAGGGAAAGATACCTTGGTTCAAGAAGGCTGATGAAGTTCAGGGTCTCTCTTTCTCAAGTGAGAAGGCACATGGGAACACAGTCAGGGCTTCTCTCTCAGCTGAAAGGGCACATGGTGAATACGGCGTCATGTACTAGCTTACTCTCCTGGCTTCCGGTTTCATGAAGCTCCCCGGGAGGCGTTTTCCTTCTTCATCTCCAAAGGTTGCTGGCTGGTGGACTCTCTGCTTCATGGTGCTGCAGCATTCTCTGCTCTCTCTGAATCTCTCATTCTCCAAAATATTTCCTCTTTTATAGGACTCCAGTAAACCAATCAAGACCCACTCAAATGGGTGGAGACATGTCATCCCCTAATCCAGTTTAACAACCATTCTTGACTAAATCACATCTCCAGGGAAATGATCTCTTTACAGTTTCAAACATACAGTATTGAATAGAGATTATTCTACCTTTATGAAATGGGATTTATATTAAAACATGGCTTTTCTTAGGGGGCATACTTCCTTTCCAACCAGCACAATGGAATATAACATAAATACAAAAAAACAATGAATTTCAAAGTACATTGTAGCAAGTGGTTATAGAACAGATTTCAGACTTTGGTATGAATTACAGTTCCACAATTTCAAATTTTTCCTCCTATATGCTCCAAGACACTGGAGACTAAAAGAAATATCAATATAATTATTCAGCAGTCATACTCTTTTGTTAAATCCTAACTTCTCTGTTATAATTTCTCCTTCTCCTTTGATCCTTCTCCTAATCTTTAGTATTTCGGCTATACCCTTTCTAACTTTTTCATGTTGGAAACAGGATAGAGGAATAGAATTAGCTGATGTACTTGGAGAGGCTGGCCCCTCTGGGTTTCGGGACTTATCTGGCCTAAGAACCATCTGAAGGATGTAGGTTTCTGAAAAGTAATCTTAGTGTATGAACTTTTGTAGACTTTCCGATAGAGCCCTAGGTGTTCTTTAGGGTTAACAGGAATGGTTTTGGTTGGAGTTTGACAAACCATGGTAAATAGCAATGTCTAGCTGAAGCTTGCATAAAACTAGTCTCCAGAATAGCCTCTCGACTCTATTTGAACTCTCTTAGCCACTGATACCTTATTTGTTATACTTCTTTTTCCCTATTGGTCAGGATGGAATTGTTGATATCTTGGTGCCAGGGCCAGACTCCTCCCTGGGAGTCATCTCCCACGCTGCCAGGGAGACTTTCACCCCTGGATGTCATGTCCCACGGAGTGGGGGAAGGTAATGATTTTACTTGCAGTGTTGAGCTGAGAGAGAGAGAGAGAGGCCACATCTGAGCAACAGAAGAGGTTCTCTGGAAGTAACTCTTATCCATACCTATAGGTAGGCTTAGCTTCTCCGCTACATACATAAGCTTCACAAGAGCAAACCTCAAGATCAAGGACTTGGCCTATTGACTTGGGAGTCCCTAATGTTCAAGACAGTATCAGGCATTTCCTCAGTGTTAAAGTTTAATAGTTCCATATTTTTTCTCCAGTCCCTCAAAGGACTTTGTCAATACTTAAAAATTGTCTGCTCAGCGTACTCTGGGATGTATCCAGGTATGACATTAAGCTGTGCAGTGTTACAAGCCCTCTTTCCCATTCTGGACTTCATATGTTTGGGTGGTTTCAATGAGCTATCCAAACAGGTTGAGTTAGATTATGTGCTACAGAAAATCTAGGTTTTAGGAAAAATATACCTCTCTTCCTCTGGTCTCACAGAGTAGGTGAAGTGCTAAAATATGACAATGTCATCTTTACCCCTGTATTCTGATTTACTGTAGTCCTGAACAGATCAGCTTTGCTCTTTTCTCTAGTTGAAGGCTGATTTCTTGTTTGGGTTTCTTTTATAGTTGTATATAGCAATGCTGACTTTCAGAGCTGCAGAACTATAACTTTTGACCCTGCTCACCCTTAAGAGCAAATAGTTAAAAATCATCAGGATTTAAGGGGAGGATCCAGCATGAACAAATAACCCAAAACAATCTGTCATTTATCTCCACTGAGAAATGAATTATTACAGCCTTAAAAATGGAATAAGATACTTGAAAAAAATGAACACTCAGAAAACCCACAGAGGTCTTTTAGCATCCTTTCTTTTTTTTTTTTTTTTTTAACATGGGCAGGCACCGGGAATCAAACCCGGGTCCTCTGGCATGGCAGGCAAGCATTCTTGCCTGCTGAGCCACTGTGGCCCGCCCTCCACAGAGGTCTTTTAGAATCAACATGTGATAGCAAAAATGAAAAATTCAGCAGAGTAGTAGGAAGATAAAGTTGAGGAAGCACCCCAAAAATTAAAGTCAAATAGAAGTGAACAAGGTAAGAAAGGATAAACACAATTAGAAAGCCAACCCAGGAGTTCTGGGAAACAAAGGGGAAGAAATCAATTGTAGAATTCATTTTTATTTCTTAGCACTAAGACACTTAAGTTCCATGTTGAAAGTGTTCACTGAGCTTAGCACTGTGGACAAAAGCAGAGCCACACCAAAGCACATCATGATGCAATCTCAGAAAACTGCAGACAAAGAGGAGACCCTGCAAGCCTCTAGAAAGAAAAATGAAGTTCCATACAAACGATTAAAAATCAAAATGCCATTAAATTCTGAACAGCAACAGTTGTAACTGGAAGGCAATGGAATCATGCCTTTACAATTCTGAGGGAAAATGATTTCCAACATAAGACCTATCAGTCAGGTGTGGGAGTAAAATAAAGATATTTTCAGATATGAAAGATAAAAAAAAATTATTCCCCATGTATCTTTTGTCAAGAAGGTTTCAGGTGGTGTGTTCCACCAAAATAATGCAGGAAATCAAGCAAATTTAATTTTAAAAAAACAATAGCAAAATGAACAATGAAAATTTAATAGTGAGGAGGGATGGTTAATTAGCACTATAATTATTGATTTTTAATTTTCCTTAATTGCAAAGTATGGAAAACATTTATACAAACGCTTTGTGCCGGTCACTATTCTAAGTGCTTTATATAAATAACATGAACCAATTAATTCTCACAACAGCTCTATGAGTTATGGCAGATGTCAGTAAGTGTTACCATTGATAATCATTTATTAATTCAATTCAATTTCCTGTGGCAGATGATTGTCTTTTCCAAAAATGGCTGCAACAGTGTATCTCATCCCACATGCTCTCCCCAAAACCCTACCACTACCCCATCAAGAAATGGCATTTACATTCCCTACCCCTGAACCAAGGTGGACTTCTGTAACCACACAACAAAAGGGATGTTATGTAACCCTCAAGTCTGGTTATACAAGGTGACACAGCTTCCATCTAGTTTCCTCTCTCAGGGCCTTTAGAGCCCTAAGCTGACATGTAAGAACTACCACCACCCTGAAGCCACCATACTCCAGAGGACACGTGGAGAAACTACAGGAAGGTAAAGAGGCATCCCACGGAATCCCAGTTACTCCAGCCCCAGGTCCAGGCGACAGAATCGTGAATGAGGTGATTCCATCCTCATCCACTGTCACTGTAGCCACCAGCGAGACCCTCCAGGGAGAACCACCTCGCTGAGCCCAGTCAATCACCAGAATCACGACAGATAATAACACAAATTTGGGGGGTAGTTTTTTTAATACCACCTTCCGCCTCTTAGGACAGTGGCTCTATAAAGAATTAAGCAGGATTCTTGCAAGGGTGACATTCCTTGGCAGACGGCTCTTTCCACCATCCTTTTAGGCTTTGGAAGGTAACCAACCTTCCAGCGTAAGTTATGAGAGAAGGATGCTAACGACATCCAAATAGCCCAGATGCCAAAAAGAATTAGCTCATCCTGTTTGGGGACAAATGCAAAGCATGGATAAAACTTTCAAATCTTTCAAGGATGAATAAGCATTAAAAATATATAGAACTATGAAAAAATTCTGGAAGGTTAGAAGAGAAAACATAGCACCAAAGAGGCAAAGGAAGAAATTTTTTAGAGTTTTATAATATGAGACAGAAGTAAATTTTGCATTGCCTCTACTATCTTAGTTTTTGATAGATGAAACAGATCCAAAAATATAGAAGTAATCTGAGTAATATTATGTGTTGGTAGAATGAATAGTTATGGATTGAACTTCATACCAACAGAGAAAGCACCTTTTTTTTGGTCATCCACTGGATATTTACTAAAACTAATGAAATATTTATTTGCAAAGAAACCTCCTTAACTTTCAAAATAAGAATGGCGATTTGAATCCCAGCTCCACCATTTATTGTCCAGTGATCTTAAGAAAGCCACTTACCTTCTTTGTGCCTCAGTTTCCTCGTCTATAGATTGGGGATAATGATAGGACCTACTTCATAGGTACTATAGTATGAGGATTAAGTGATTTAATACGAGTAAGACTTTTTGAAGAGTGCTTGGTCCATTGTAGCTCCTATGTTAATGTTGACTCTTTTTCTGACCACAGCTAAATAAAATGAAAAATCAATAATAAAACTTTTAACCAACTACTCCCTTCCCCAATCAACAGCGTTTGCTACCACCTAATAATACAAATGCCATATCAGGGGGCTTGAAAGGAAGTTAACTTTGATACCATCCTGCAAGATATTCTTCCATTGTCTCCTAGAATCCACTGATGAAAATTTAAAACGTGATGCCAAACTGATTCTTGTTCCTTTGTAGGTAATATAGCTTTTCTCATTAGAAAATTTAAGAGGCACTCTTTCCCCTCACAGGAGTCAGTACACTTCATTAATACCTATTGACAGTCTTAGGTCTGTTCGGTCTAAAGACTTGAAACTTTCCTGCACTCAGAAACTTCTATTATGTTACTGATTAATTTCCTCTTCCATTATCTCCATCCCTTCATTCTGGAATTTCTATTTGATGCTTTGGCATCTTTTGGCTCCATCATGTCACTTAACCTTCCTTCCTTCCTTCCTTTTGTCTTTTAGCTTTGAGTTTGGAGAGAATTCTTAGGTTTGCTCTTAGAAGCTCATTAAATTCATTTTCAGTTGTATCCATGCTGCTCAGTCCATCTATCGAATTCTTAAAAATATACCTTCTATTTTCATCAAAGTGACACATGGACATAATCTTAAAAGGCATAGTCTTAAAAACCTTCTACAGGGTTTATTGCAAAAAGGAAAAAGCAGCCTTCCATCTTCCCTGTTTGCCTCTCTCTTTGCCAGGTGACTAACACTGCTTTAGGCCCTAGGGAAAGAGCGGTGAGAAAAGGCTAGACCAGAAGGAGCCAGGCCAGCGTTGATGACAGCACTGCCTTCGATGACCAGCATTCGTCATCCTCTTCCCCCAACCTTGGTCCTCTGCAAACATGGGCCAACGAATCCCCTCCATGGGGGAGGCGACACCGCAGCTTGCTTCCCGCCTGGCCTGGTCTCCGAGGGAATTTAAGCCACAGCATAAGCAAAATGCCTGAGATTTGTACAACCGTTTGATTAGCGTCCTCTTTTGGTACTGTGCTAATCTTTATTCCCTGAACTTCACCGGTGTTTGGAAAGAAGTTGTCTAATTTTTCTCACTTCTAGATATTTCCAGTTTTTCTCACTTCTAGACATTAGGGTCTCAGAACTTCATGTTTGCCTAAAAGACAGGCATGGTAAGCAAAGAAGATGAATCCCCCACTCATTTCCCATCAGGATGTAGTCTCATATGCAGCTAAGAAAAAGCAGTGACATTTGCTATTTTTGTTTTTCCATGCCCCAGAAGAGGAACAACCTTTTTTTCTTCCTCCAAACCTGTTTCAATTACTTTGAGATGCTGCGAACTTTATTTGACCATGGGGAGGTTAATCATTTGCATTATATCAGTATAAACCTCAGGATCATTTGATAATCAAATATCAATGCATTTGCAGATCATCACTTCCAGGGATGTGCCCCACCTCCGTCCCTCATCTCACCTAGCAGCACAGCAGCTAGTGTCAGAGCTGTGCTCTTCAATATTATTTTCTTTATTTTTATATTTTCCTTCAATATTATTGACTTTACTTTTTACCATCTGCTCCTCTAGCTTGTACCTTTCCTGCTGCTGCAGCTCACATACGAAACTCATCAAATCAAACCGTCATTGTGAAAAGTAGCTCGGATCATAGGCGTGAGCATGGCCTCATTTGTATTCACAAATGCTCCAGGTGGGTGGGAAGGGCCCTGATGGGACTGCAGTTCAGTTAACGATCACAAAAACATAGTGGCTGCAAATAGCACAGCATGACAACCCATCTTTTTAATATATATATTAATATGGATATATATATATCTCCATATTTGAAGAATTTGAAGATTTAAGCTGAGATCATGGCCACTGTTCGATTCAGGCCTTTCTGGAAAGGTCTGGCAAGGTGGTGGGAAAAGTTCACCTGAGATCTGAGAAGCTTCATGCAAGATAGAAGGAGCCAGGTATGAAGAACTTAATTAACAAAGACGCAGTCATTGCAGGGAGATCAAGACTCCAAAACAGGACGAGAACCCAGTCTCCAGGAAACAGATGTACAGTCTAGAGTGGCATCGAGCCCAGCCTCATGCAGTTGACCTCTGCATCCTGGTGGACACAGGCAGGCCTACTGACGACTACAGCTGTCAGGAATTTGAATATAGACAGTGACATCGTGGTATTGGCTCCCCTGAATGCCATCTCAAGCCCATCTACCTGAAAGGCAGCTCTTGGAAGCCCTTAATGGGTTCCAATTTTGCCTCACCCAACTACACTTTCTCATTATCACTACAGGATAGGGAAAGAAAACCTACGACAGTGGTGCCTGCTTCCTTTCCTGCGTTTTAGGCATTGCTAACGGTCATCATCAAATAATCCCTAAGCAGTGGGCACTGCTGCAGCTGCTAGGCTGGCCACACTTCTATAAAGTCTGCCAGTAAGAAGACAGCAAGCCCAAATGAATTTAGACAGTTTCTTGCTCACTGCATGGTAGGCAACATAAGCTTCACATTTGCATGGGTCCCGTTATGCCCAGGTCTCCTGGGGGCTATGCAGAGGAGGGCCAGGTAAATACTGGGCACACAGAGGCTATGTCAAGCTTAGGGACATTGAACCTAAGAAACCATGTATTAAAGAAAATAATCTTGATAATAAGTGCATGATAATCATTATTGATGGACTGTAGATATAAACGTGAAAGGAAAAACAAAGTTTTTAGAAGAAAACATAGGTGCACAGCTTTGTGACCTTGGGCTAAATAAAGATTTCTAAAACAGAACACAAAAAGCACTAACAAGAGAGTGAAAAAATGATAAATCAAATTATATTAAACTTAAGAACTTCTAGACAACAAAACACATCATTAAGAGAGTGAAAAAAAAGCAAGTCTTAGAGTAGGATATTTACAATACATGGATCAAAGAAAGAATTAATAACAATCATATACAAAGCATCCTATAAAACAAATTATAATCATGCAAAATTGTAGAGCAAAAGATCATGAGAAAAAGATATTTCATGGTCTCAAAGTATTGTCTTACTAGAAATTTATCAACAATAAAGGAGAAAATTGTAACTTTGAGGGGAGACACCTGGAAGGCGTACTAATAAGATAGTGACATCAAATGTCTCCTGATGGATGCACTTAGAAGAATGCAACATCATTTCTTGCAAAAATACAAAACAGGAATTTTTAAAAATTTATTTATTAATTAAAAAAATGAAGAAGCCAAATAAAACATCCACATATATAATCAGTAATTCACAATATCATCACTTAGTTGCATATTCGTCATTTCTTAGAACTTTGCATTAATTCAGAAAAAGAAATAAAAAGGCAATAGAAAAAGAAATAAAACGAACACAGGAAAGAAAAAAAAAAAGATTATACCTACCATACCCCTTACCCCTCGCTTTCATTGATCACTAGCATTTCAAACTAAATTTATTTTAGCATTTGTTCTCCCTATTATTTATTTTTATTTCATATGTTCTACTCCTTTGCCAGCCAGTATTCTTAAAAAAAAGACTGAGGGACTGTCTTAGAGTAGTGACAGACATTTCAACTAAGTACAATGGGAAACCCTGCATTGAATCCTAGACCAGAAAAAAACATTAGTGAGACAACTGATGAAAATATAATGAAGTCTATGGATTAGTAGTCATGTTAACTTTTTGATTTTGATAATTTGACTATAGTTATGGAAGATATTAAGATATCCAACTGGGTGAAGGAAATATGGGACTTTTTGGTACTATTTTTACAAATATCTGAAATTATTTCAAAATGAAAATATGCAAAGACAAAGTAAAATGAAATATTTTTGTGATGTGCCTTTTCAAGGATTTTTAAAGAAAAATTAGCAAAAACTTTATTTGTCATTATTACAGGGTGCTGAAAATAGCTGGCAATTAATATTTTAAAATGTCACCTTATGTATGAGACTAAAGCAAAAAATGTTTGTGTGGTACAAAATTTATATTTTGACGAGTGCATTTCCTAATATAACTTATGTAGATAGTTTGATTGAACACCATAAGTACTTGGAATCTCAGGTAGGACATGAGATTTTGTTGGTTTGTCCAGAGTGATGCCCCGATGAATCCCAGAGTGATTCGATCAGTGAGTGGAAAAGTATCTGCAAAGCCCCCTTTGGGGAGTGGTGAGAACGGGGAGAAATTCAACTTCCCAAGTTGAATTCTTGATATTCTCACAAACAGTGTGGACAACCAAAGCTATAGGCAGAGCCCCCAGTCTTGGGGTTTGTTCATATGAAACTTAACCCCGCAAAGGATAGGTCAAGTCTACTTAAAATTTAGGCCTAAGAGTCACCCCCAAGAGAGCCTCTTTTGTTGCTCAGATGGGGCCTCTCTCTCCAGCCAACATGACAAGCAATCTCACCACCCTCCCCCTGTCTACGTGGGACAGAAATCCTAGAATGAGCTGAGACTCAGCATCAAGGGATTGAGAAAAACCCTAGAATGAGCTGAGACTATGCACCAAGGGATTGAGAAAACCTTCTCGACCAAAAGGGGGAAGAGTGAAATGAGGCAAAGTGGCAATGGCTGAAACAGTCCAAACAGAGTTGAGAGGTTATCCCGGAGGTTATTCTTACGCGTTAATCCCGGAGGTTATTCTTACGCGTTAAGTAGATATCACCTTGTTATTCAAGATGTAATGGAGAGGCTGGAGGGAACTGCCTGAAAATGTAGAGCTGTGTTCCGAGAGTCATGTTTCTTGAGGATGATTGAATAATGATTTAGCTGTCACAACGTGACTGTGTGATTGTGAAAACCTTGTGTCTGATGCTCCTTTTATCTACCTTGTCAACAACAACAACAAAAAACAAAACTTGAGCATACACTTTACAAAAGAGCATATCCCAATGGCCACCAGAGCATGTGAAAAGTGCCCAGCTTTATTAGTCATCAGAGAAATGCAAATCAAAACCCTGGTGAGATAACACTGCATGCAGCAGAATGTCTAAAATGGAAAAGACAAGCTCTATCAAATGTTGGTATTTTGGAGCAATTGCCACTCCATACACTGCTGGTGGGAGTATAAATTGGTACAACTCAATTCCAATTTTCAATTTTATAGCAGCATTATATGTAATAGCCGGTAACTTGAATCAATTTAGATGTTCATCAATAGTGGAATGGATCGTTAAATTGTGGTATATTCATATGATGGAATACTATGCAGCCAGAGAAAGAACAAATCACAAGTATGTACAATGTGGCTGTTTCTTAAATACAACATTGAGTAATACAAGCCAGACACGAAAGAGTATCTATTATACGATGCTATTTAAGTGACGCTCAAAGGCAGTAAAATTATCTATATTCTTAGAAGTCAGGATAATAGTTATCCTTGAAAGGGGGCTCCTGGGGTTCTTGTAATACTCTGCTGCTTGATCTGAGTGCTGGCATCATGGGTGTGTTCCTTTTGTGAAAATTCACTGAGTTGTATGTATGTTATGCTTCCCTAAAAAGTTTTCATTAAACAAATCATCTCTCAGGAGAAATGATTGCATTTCTCTAACGTGGTAATAAAGACACAGCCAGTGCAGGCTAACAATTGAACTCCTGGGCCGAAGAATGATTTGATTGGTTCTTTGGAAAAAATTATTTTCAAAACAAATAATCCATGTCACTGAAGGGTTTTGATAATTGTCTCGGCTGCAGCCTAACAACTGCATAGTGAAAGGACTTCAGGAGAACCAAGCTGTGAAGCAAAGACTAAACATATTTTAAAGAATTTCATGCATTTACAACACTTGAGAGAAAATTATATTAGTAAAATGATAGGTAAAATTAACAGGTACTTCAAATACTGTTTCTTCCTTTAAAATAAATGATTGCTTGGTTTTACCAGAAAAGTACAAAAACAGAGGGCTGTGATTAATTAAGAGACGAATTTAGCCTTTTCTAGGGCACATACTCCCTGCTTCTCCCACTGTTTGCACTCCTTTGGGTCTTTCATTTTCTTTGGGTTACGGGAAGCTGACTTTGAAGATGAACAAGAGAATTTATCAGTTTAATGGAAATGTTCTATGTCCTAATTGAGGTTGGAGTTACACTGATGTCATACTCACTGAACTGGGCACTTTAAAATCTGTCTTTAGTTGTATGTAAATTATGCACCAGTTAAAAAAACAGAACACGAAAATTATTAATAGCTTTAGACTACCTGGAGTCAGAATCTATTCTATTATAAATAAGGACTCCTAGTATTTCCCAGAGGTGTGTCAGGGAGCTAAATATTTTGTCACTCAACCTGTGCCTCTTGGGTTTAAACATCTGGAGATTGAACAACAACAAAAGAGAGGCTGTTTGTGAGCTTAACAACTGTTGTGAAACTGTTAATTATTCCATTTAGTAAAATTGCGTGCAAGGACAATAATTTCAAGTTGCAAAATAAAGAAGCTGGGATCAAAGGAAACTCCGTGCCACACAGGCAGCTCCCAGCTCTCCCCCTTCGCCCAGTTGGGGCCCCAGGGAAGTCTCTTTCCAGTAGCTGGGTGAGGTTGCCATCTAGTGGCAGGAAAGTTCAAAGAGAATGCAGATCTTGGAGGAAGACAATTCCCCACCTATGGATTGCCACGGGTGGGTTAGTGACCCATCAAAATTAAGGGCTTGTAAGAGCTCTGAAAATAAGCTTTAAAGTTGAAGAGAAGGGAAGAGCTCTTTCCAAAGGACAGTCGGGTGCCTCTCAGGCTCTGACCTCTCCTCCCCATCCCCATCCCCAGTGCAGCAATGATAGTGACAGCTGAGGACATAGCCCATATGCACTGATGCATTAGTGCCAATTAGGATAGGCACCTTGCAGCTGGGTGCATGGCTTGGTGAGTGGAAACAGGCTGAATTTCAGCCCTACCCCCTCCTACCCCTACCCCCTACCCGCCCCAGCCAGGAGCACTTACGCAGTGGTTATCCTGGACAACCATATATTGCAACCCTGATGCAGAAACAGAGCCTTCTCCTGGCCTTCAAATGCCCATAGCAAACACCAATTCCTAAAAAGTGACTTGTTGGGGGAGATGAGGCACTAGAAGGGCACATCCCACCCCCAGATGTATCCTTAAAATCCTTGGGCAGCCACTGTTGCGCCTGAATTTCAGTGTGCTTTTCAACAGGCATTATCAATTTTAGTTTTCTATTCAGGCTTGGTGTTGACAGCGTCATTTCAGATGAAATGGAGAAAAGGTTGAGAGCTTCTAATGTAGTGTCCTTAGGAAAATAACACTACAGTGCTTTGTCACACTTTAAAATCCATGGACAAAGGAAAGAACATAGAAGAAAGTCAGCGAGGATGTTTATTCATTTAGCAAACATTTCTTAAGCACCTGGGTTGAGACAGTGGGCTAAGCGGCAGGTTCAAAGGTGACTAGAACAAGAGTCCCTCTGCCTGGCAATCCCCACCACCACCTCCATGCCCCGGAAAACCCTTACTGTCATCTCCCGAGTTTGCAGTTCAAAAAGCTTGTCTTTGGTGAAGCTTTCTCCTATTTCCATCTACATCTAGTTTCTTCATAGCACTTTGAGTGTCTTTCTAGGCACTTATCCCATTTTATTATAATTACTTCTTGACGACACTGGTATTTCCAGTAAAACATAGACCCCTGGGGCTTGTCACTTTCATATTTATATCCCCAAGCTTGCCCCAGGCCACATATTTAGATGGAAAAGATGTGAATTTGGTAAATGAATGAATATTGAGCATGATACTTTACATCTATGAATTAGTTTATAAAGCATTTATCATATAATTTTTCAAAATATATCTTTATAATATCTTTTTCTGTGAGGCATGTAGAAAAGTCTAATGTTATTATTTCCATTTACAGAGAACTCAAAGGGATCAGTGCCAAAGTCATTTAGTATTTGAATTCAGATTTTTTTCATTTCTATTCTATTTCCATCCTATCTTGCTGTTTCTCTTACTATGTCTGGCAAATCACTGGTGAAAAGTATCCATTCTTACCAAAAATTGATTACAGGAATATGATACGGTCTTTTCTGTAAAAGAGCTGGAAAAAGCCAAGGGATCTCGATCCGTCCTCATTGTCTAGTGAAACATTCCTGCATTTAGGATTTAAACACTGAAGAGTGATTGCTTTAGTCTCCTAGCCGCTAAAACAGATGCCAGACACTGGGTTGGCTTAACAAGAGGAGCTGGCTCAGGGTTTCAGAGTTCAGAAGGCTTGCTTCCTCCCAGGGTCAATTGATTCTAGCTGGTCGACAGCGTTTGGTTCCTTGGCTCTTGTGTCATATTACAATGCAGGTAGCAATGTCTTCTTTCTTTTCCAGTTCCTTTGACTTCTGGCTTTGGCTGCTCCCCCTGGCTTCCCTTTCCACGTGACTTTCACCCTGCTTATAAAGGATGCCCGTGACCCAGATCAAAGCCCAACCTGATTTAGTTGGGCCACGCCTTAGCTGAAGTGACATCATGAAGATGTGTAGCCTAAATACAGGCTAAGACCAAGAGCATGTCCTAACTCAGGTACACTGTTCAGTCCACCACAGTGACCTTCCAGTCTCACAAACGTGATCATGTTATTGCTTCTCTGGTTAATTTCCCATACTGCAGCAAGAGGCTCTTTTAAGAACATTACATCTGTTCAAGTCATTCCCCTGTTTAAATTCCTTCTGTGGCTCCTCCTTGCCGTCAGGATCTGTTACTTTGCCTGCTGGGAGGGCCTTCATGATCTGGCCTCTGCTGAGCCTTCCAGCCTTATTTCTTTCTTTGGCTGCCTCTGCTCCTCTCCACCCTGAATGTACCTTGCATCAGCTGCCCTGAACTTCCTGAAGTTCCAAGGACGATGCACTGTCCTCTTTCAGCCAGGAGGCTTGGAAACCATGAGGTTGGAGTAGCCTGCCTGAAAGTAGTCCCCCAGGCAGTGCTGCAGTGAGAGGTGGAGCTGAAAGGAAGCAGCCAGGGAAGTTACCAATACTAGCATCATCCTCAAAACAATGGAAAGTTCCTTGGAGGCAGGGATGGCAATTGTCTTGCTTGTGTCCCTCTCCCTGACTTGCAGGGTCAAGTCTTAAGCACATGAAACCAATTCTGAATGGGATGAAATCACCTTCTCAGGAAATATTCTGCAATCTGCTTGGTTATTTTGGGAGGGGGCCCATTTACTAAGCAGAATGAGAGTCAGCACACCATAACAGCACCGCCAATTCATCCATTCCTTGAATGAATTCCTAATCACCTTGGTGATTCCTAATCACCATATGTATGGATCACCTACTATATGCCTGATACATTGGGACTATAATAACAATCAGGAGCCTTATGCCAATTGGTAAAAACTGGAAAATTAATCGATGATTAGAAGACAGTCTGTAACTAACACAGGGAGAAGGAGAGCTAGCTCAGACTTGGAATATCAGGGAAAGCTTTACAAAGGAGATGATACCTAACTTGAGTCCTGAAGGACAAGCAGAAGCCACTTAGCTGTGTGTATGTACACATTCACACGTGTCTGTGTGTCCTAGCGTTCCAGACAAGGGAAGCAGCAGGTGTAAAGCCTTGGAGTCAAAGCTAAAAAGCATGGCAGATTCTGAGACATGCAAATGATTCTGCCAGTCCGGACCTGACTGATCCTATGACCCTTCCTAGTGACCTCAAATTCTGGGTTAGTATTTCCCAGACATAACTGAAATACCATCTGAGAAGGCTAAGTATAATTTAGCTCCTGGCTGTGAATTACATCTCCCGAGAATCTCTGAGTGCAGGGAAGAGAAGAAGGAAGGGTAGATGATGAATATGCAGAAGATGGAGGGCTGGCAGTGATATTTATATTGCAATTTACCTTCAACAGCAGCCTTCTTTTGGAACTCTGAGGAGCAGGGATGACCTTGGCCCAATTTATCCAGAAAATGTGGGATCCTAGCTTCTGTTATGTAGATGCAAGCAAGGTTCTCCTTGGGTCACACAGCAGGAGCTTGACATTTGGATAATGTGATTGATGAGTTCTGTCCTCCCACTGAGGACCCCCATGGTGAGAGAGAACTCCGGAAAGGAAGTAGCCCAGGGACTTTCCAAACCGAACATCTGCAATGAAATGCAGAACATGCTGAGCTACACAAGACCAGACTTCCCACCATTAACAAAACTTTAAAATTCAGCCTTCTTCCCTAGAAGACCTCTCTGAAAGCATCCTAGCTGGATCACTTTCCTGAGAAGGTGATTTCATCCCATTCAGAATCGGTTTCATGTGCTTAGGACTTGACCCCGCAGATCAGGGAGAGGGACAAAGATTGTGTGATTTTCTCAGCGTGCTTGTCACCTGGTAGAAAGTCAAGCTCCAAGGGCATGTGTTATAGGGATCTGGGCAGATCCAGAGTGTAGGCATTGCAGAGAGGATGAGATACCAGTCCAGAGTAAAATAAGGGGCCCAGGGCACCTAGTGCTGACAGAAGGCTTTTGGGGAAGAAGTCACGGGGAACAAGAAATTCCAAAGAAGAGAAGGGCATGGGTCAGGGAACTTCTTACAGACCCCTAGTCTATTCACAATTTTCTCTAGGACTGTAGATACCTCAGAGTCATTATGAAATCTACTATCCTCGTCCCTCCCCTTCTCTCCTCTTAGAACTCAATGAAAAAAAGTATTAATTGTGCAGATCCTTTATACTATCAGTGAACAGTTTATAGCTCTTTGAGAATTCCCCAATTCTCTAATACCATTAGTAGTTATGAATGCTGGGCAGAAGGTAGGTTCACTCACTAGCAAAATAATAAGGCTTGCAAAGCAGCTAAGAAGACACATGACAGATTTCAATTTGTGTTGAGATCTTTATAGGTTCCTTCTCATTTAGACATCCTATAGACTTGGGAAATTGATATCATTTTCTGTTTTCAAAATATCTGCATATAATAATCTTTTGATATGTCACTCTTGTGCTTTTGCTACTGTAATTGTTAGGTTCTGGTGTTAGCTTGGCCAGGTGATGATGTCCAGTTGTCTGGTCAGGCAAGCACTGGCCCGACCATTGCTGCAAGGATATTTCATGGCTGGTTGATAAACCAGAAGGTTGATGTATTAAATCATCAGTCAGTTGATTGCATCTATGATCAACTAAGGCATGTTTCCTATCAGTAAGATAACCCTGCATTCAGTGTTGTAGCTTGAGGGGTTAGAAAGGGCATTAACAGTTTGTTTGGATGGTTGGCTGAAACACGGATTCAAAGGTGGTCAACATTACCTGAGGTCAAAATGCCAGAACTGCTTTGGTGTAATGTAGATGAGGCGATCCAGAGGCTTAGAAAGATTGGAATGCTAGAGTGGGCTTATCATGGAAGACCTCAGGAATGTCCAGAGGACACATCTTTCACCAGGACCTTGAGAAATAAATTCATGAGACCAGCTACATCATCCCTGAAGAGTTCTTGTACTCGCTTTTCTCTATAGATCAGATATTACTCTGGGAACTGTTGTCACTGAGCTGGAATCCTTAAATACAATGGGAATGATTGGATCCCAAGTTAGCAGAAGCCATGTGGTGACAGTTAATCACCACATACAAGGTGGGGGTGGCCACCATAATGGACAGCAGACTCAAAACAGGGGTCAAAATAATCTGACCCACAGAGACTTGTGGCATTGACTAGTAGATCATGGGGTACCTAGAAGTAAAACAGATAGGTTCTACTAAATTCTTGTTTGAGCTGTATAAGCAGAAGAATTCTAGGTCAAGTAAATAGAAGTCCAACATGAGTTACAAAAAACAGAGAGTCATGGGCCCTTAATCAATTTCCAGACTTGGAAAGTCTACAGACCCAGAGCCCCTTGAATGAGGGAAGGGCTTGTTACCCTTGCAGAAGGACCCTTTAACCCCACCCCAAAATTTATAGTTAACCTTCCCCCCAGCCTTCCAAGGAGACCTACGGCCTTTTACCAGGGAGACTGTGCATTGGGGAAAAGGACATGATCAGATATTTCAGGAATTATTAGACATTGGCTCAGAAGTGACACTAATTCCAGAAGACTTAAAACGTCACTCTTGGAACGACATTGGTAGCTCAGCAGGCAGAGTTCTCACCTGCCATGCCGGAGACCCACATTCACTTCCCAGTGCCTACCCATGTGAAAAAAAAAAAAATCACTCTCATTCACCAGTCAGAGTAGGGGTTTATGGAGGTCATGTGATTGATGGAGTTTTAGCTCAGGTTCATCTCACAGTGGGTCCACTGGGTCCCCAGTCCCATTCTGAGGTCATTTCCCTAGTTCCAGAATTCATAATTGGAATTCACATACTCAGCAACCAGCAGAATCCCCACATTGTTTCTCTGACTCATGGAGTGAGGGCTATTATGGCAGGAATGGCGAAGTAGAAGTCCCTAGAACTGCCCCTACCTAGCAAAATAATGAATCAGAAGCAATACCGTATTCTTGGAGGGATTGCAGAGATTAGTGCCACTCTTTATATATACATATATATATATGTTTTTATTGACAAGTCTTCACACACATACGGTCCATACATGGTGTACTAGTTTGTAAGCCATTGGAATGAGATATACCAGAAATGGAACAGCTTTTAAAAAGGGGAATTTATTAAGTTTCAAGTTTACAGTTCTAAGGCTGTGAAAATGTCCAAATTAAGGCATCCAGGAAAAGATACCTTGGTTCAAGAAGACTAATGAAGTTCAAGGTTTCTCTCTCAGATGGTAGGGCACATGGTGATGTCTGCTAGCTTTCTCTCCAGGCTTCCTCAACTTTATCTCCACGGCTCTGTCAGTTCTGGTTGCTCTTTCCAAAACAGTTCCCTCTTAAAGGGCTCCAGTAAGCAACCCCACCTTGAATGGGTGGAGACACATCTCCATGGAAACCATCTAATCAAAAGTTGCCACCTACATTCAGGTAAGTCATGTCTCCATGGAGACAATAAAAAAGATCCCACCCAGAAATATTGAATGAGCATTAAATGACATGGCTTTTCTGGGGCACACAACAGATTTAAACTGGTACACATGGTGTACAAACAATGGCTCACAATATCATCACATAGTTGTGTATTCATCACCATGATCATTTTTAGAACATTTGCATCATTCCAGGAAAAAGAAATAAAAAGAAAAAACTCATACATCCCATATCCCTCACCCCTCCCTCTCATTAATCACCTGTATTTCAATCTACCCAATTTATTTTACCCCTTACTCCCCTTATTATTTATTTTTTATCCATAATTTTTACTCATCGTCCATACCCTGAATAAAAGGAACCCCAGACACAAGGTTTTCATAATCACACCATCACATTGTACAAGTCAGACCATTATACAATTGTTCTCAAGAATCAAGACTAGTGCCACTCTTAAGGACTTCAAAGATGCAGGGGTGGTGATTCTCACCATATCTCCATTCAACTCTTCTATTTGGCATGTGCAGAAAACAATGGGTCTTGGAAGGTGACAGTGGATTATCATAACCTTAACCAGGTTGTGACTCCAATTGGAGCTGCTGTTCCAGATGTGGTATCATTGCTTGAGCAAATCAACACATTGCCTGGTACCTGGTATGCAGCTATTGATCTGGCAAATGTTTTTTTCTCAATAGCTATCAGTAAGGGCCACCAGAAACAGTTTGCATTTACCTGGCAAGGCCAGCAGTAGACCTTTATTGTCCTGCCTCAGGACAACTCTCCAGCCCTATGGCACAATCTTGTTCTCAGGGACCTTGATCATTTCTCCCTCTCACAGGACATCACATTCGTCCATTATATTGATGATATCATGTTGGTTGGACCTAGAAAACCAAGAAGTAGCAACTACTCCAGACTTATTAGTAAGGCATTCGTGTGCCAGGGGATGGGAGACAAATCCAACAAAAATACAGGGGCCTTCCACCTCAGTGAAATTTCTAGGTGTCCAGTGGTGTGGGGCATGTCAAGAAAAACCTTCTAAGGTGAAGGATAAGCTGTTGCAACTGGCCTGTCCTGTGACCAAAAAAGAGGTGCAATACCTAGTTGGCCTCTTTGGATTTTGGAGACAACATATTCCTCATTTGGGTGTGCTACTCCAGCCCATTTACCAAGTGACTGGAAAAGCTTCTAGTTTTGAGTGGGGACTGAAACAAAAGAAAGCTCTGTGAGATTTCCAGCTTGCTGCCCCCTGGGCCATATAATCCAGCAGATCCAATGGTGCTGGAAGTGTTAGTTGCAAAGAAGGATGCTTCCTGGAGCCTCTGGGAGTCTCCTATAGGAAAATCACAACACAAACCCTTAGCATTTTGGAGCAAAGCCTTACCATCCACTGCAGATAACTACTCTCCTTTTGAGAAACAGCTTTTAGTCTGTTACTGGGCCTTGGTTGAAACTGAATGTTTAGCCATGGGCCACCAAGTTACCATGAGACCTGAGCTGCCTATCATGAGCTGGTGTTGCCTGACCCATCAAACCATAAAGCTGGGTATGCACAGCAGCCCTGCATCATAAAATGGAAATGGTATATTAGGGCTCAAGCAGGTCCTGAAGGCACAAGCAAGTTACATGAGGAAATGGCCCAAATGCCCGTGGTCCCCACTCCTGCCACATTACCTTCATTTTCCCAGGCCAGAACTATATAGCCTCTTGGGGAGTTCCTTACAGTCAATTAGCTGAGGAAGTGAAACTCAGGCTTGGTTTACAGATGGTTCTGTACAATATGCAGGGACCACCCAGAAGTGAACAGCTGTAGCACTTTCTGGGATGTTATTAAAGGACAGTGGTGAGGGGAAATCCTCCCAGAGGGTGAAACTTTGAGCAGTGCATGCACCTGGTTGTTAATTGTGCTTAGAAGGAGAACTGGCCAAAGGTGTGTTTGCATACTAACTCATGGGCTGTTGCTAATGGTTTGGCTGGATGGTCAGGAACTTGGAAGGAGCATGATTGGAAAATTGCTGACAAAGAGGTCTGGGGAAGAGCATATGGATAGACCTTTCTGAATTGGCAAAGAACATGATGATAATTGTGTCTCATGTGAATACTCACCAGAGGGAGATTTCAGCAGAGGAAGGTTTTAATGGATTAGTGGATAAGATTAAAGTTTAGTGGATAAGATGACCCATCCTGTGAATACTAATCATCCTCCTTCCTCAGACACTCCTGCCATTGCCCAGTGGCTCATGAACAAAGTGGGCATGGTGGTAGGGATGGAGGTCATGCATAGGCTCAGCCAGGCCTATTTGGCTAGGATCACTGCTGAGTGACCAGTCTGTCAGCAGCAGAGACCCACACTCAGTCCCTGATATGGCACCATTCCCCAAGGTGAGCAGCCTGCCACCTGGTTTTGATTACAATGGACCATTTCCATCATGGAAGGGGCAGTTATTTGTTCTAACTGAATAGACATTTACTCCAGATATGGGTTTGCTTTCCAGGGATACAATGCTTCCACCAAAAGTACCATCCATGGACTTACGGAATGCTTTATCCACCATCATGGTATTCCACACAGCATTGCTTCTGATTAAGGAACCCACTTTACAGCAAATGAAGTGAGGAAAAGGGCACATGATCATGGAATTCTCTGGTCTTATCATGTTCCCCATCATCCAGAGACAGTTGGGCTGATAGAACTGTGAATGGACTTTTGAAGACACAATTACAGTGCCAACTAGGTGGCAATACCTTGCAGGGCTGAAGCAGTGTTCTCCAGGAGGCTGTGAATGCTCTGAAGTAGCATCCACTGTATGGTACTATTTCTCCCACAGCCGGATTCACTGGTCCAGGAATCAAGGGGTGGAAATGAGAGGGGACCACTCACCATCACTGCTAGTGATCCACTAGGAAAATTTTTGCTTCCTGCCCCTGAAACCTTAAGCTCTGCTGGCCTACAAGTCTCAGTTCCAAAAGGAGGAGTACTCCTACCAGAAAACACAACAATGATTCCATCAAACTGGAAGTTAAGACTGCCACCTGGCCACTTTGTGCTTCTCACGCCACTGAATTTACAGGCAAAAAAGAGGGTTACTGTTCTGTCTGGGATTATTGATCCTGACTATCAAGGGGAAGTAGGAATGCCACTACACATGGAGGTAAAGAAGAGTTTTCCTGGAATAAAGGAGATCCCCTAGGCCATCTCTTAGTACTGCCATACCCCATGATTAAACTTAATGGAAAACTGCCACAACCCAATCCAGGCAGAACTATCAATGGCCCAGAAACTTTAGGAATGAAGGTTTGGGTCACCCCACCTGGAAAAGAACCACAGCCAACTGAAGTGCTTGCTGAGGGGTAAAGGGAACATGGAATGTGTAGTAGAAGAAGGTAGTGATAAATATGAGCTATAACCACATGACCAGTTACAGAAATGAGGACTGTGATTGCATGAATATTTCCTCCCTGTTTTGTTATGAGTATGTTTGCATTTGTACATGAGCAAATATCTTGTTTTCCTATTATCATATGACATAAGTTGTATTGTTCATGTTATAGTATTTAAGTCATAGGATATGAAGTTTAAGAGTGAATGTCAGCTAAGCACTTGAACCCTATTCTGGATAGGTGTCGTGCATTTCTGGTTGTATGCAGGACAGTTGAGTATTGTTTAGGCAAAAACCATGTCTGTTATTGTGTTCTATTTTGAAATTAAGGGTGTTTCAAGGTGATATGTATTGCTGCCAAGTTGACAAGGGGTGGACTGTGATGGTTAGATCTGGTGTCAGCTTGGCCAGATGATGCCCAGTTGTCTGGTCAGGTAAGCACTGTCCTGATCATTGCTGCAAGGATATTTTGTGGCTCGTTGATAAGCCAGAAAGCTGGTGTATTAAATCATCAATCAGTTAACTGCAACTGTGGCTGATTACTTCTATGATCAACTAAGGCTCGTCTTCCACCAATGAGATAATACAATCCATTAAAGACTTTTAAGGAAGAGGAGGGACTATTTCACTGCTTCTTCAGCCAGTGAACCTCCCCTGTGGATTTCATCTAGACCCTTCATCAGAGATGCCAGCTTCACAGCCCGCCTTACGGATTTTGGACTTTTCCATTTTCGTGGTTACGTGAGACACCTTTATAAGATTCATATTTACAGATAGCTTTTGTTGGTTCTGTTTCTCTAGAGAACCCTGAATAATAGAGCTACTTTGAATAGTAGAAACCAGGAATTGTTAAATCCAAATGTGACAGCCTATTCTGGTCTTGATGCAGCTCTTTGATTGACAATGGAAGTGGATGCAAATGAAAGTCCACCCAAAGGCTTTCATTTGTGAAGCCAAAAACTGGATACAACCAAATGTTCATTGGAAGCAAATTGTTACCACACTATAAATTTTTTAAAAAAGTAAATTGTGACATATTTATACAATGAAATACCACACAGCAATGAAAAGGAATGAACTCCTGGTACAATGCAGCAGCATGGATGAACCTACAGACATAATGTTGAATGAAAGAAGTCAGACACAAAAGAACACACACTATGAATCCATTTATATGAAATGTAAAAAAAGGCTAAATTAATCTATAGTGATAGAACTCAGAGAGTGGTTATGGCACCAGCCTCAGTGTTTCTGCCCTGCAGTTCCTGCTACCTCATGTCCAGCCTTGATAGCTGCGGTGGTTTGGAGCTGTCAGTATTCCAGAAAAATATGCTCTTAAGCTTTAATCCATTCCTGTGAGTATGGACTCACTGTAAGTAGGACTTTTTGATGAGGTAACTTCAGTTAAGGTGCGGCTCACTTCAATCAGGATGGGGCTTAATCCTATCACTGGAGTCCTTTATAAGAGAATGAAATTCAGACACAGAGCAAAAAAAAAACATGGGAAGCAAGAAGCTGAAAGTCAACAGAACCCAGAAGAGAAGGGAGAGACCATGTGGAAGAGGAGTCAAGGACCAAGGATCCTTGGTCCAGCCAGCCCTAGAATGCCAGTCTTTGGGAAGAAAGCATCGCCTTAATTTGGACTTCTCTTAGCCTCAAAACTGTGAGTTAATAAACTCCCATTGTTTAAGCCAATTGTATGGTACTTACCATTGTAAGTACCATTGTATGGTACTTACTTTAGCAACAAAGAAACTAAAACAACAGCATAGCCAGGCATGAAGACATAGAGGCCAACTTTACAAAATGGATGGGTGTTTTTAAGGGACATGTTAATATATGCTTGAGTTTGAGACTATTCATCTTGAGCCACCTTATCACCCCAGGGTGCCAGCTCCTCCTACCTGCCAACCCCTAAACTAAAGGAGTTCACCCAGCCCACTTCTTCTCTATCCCATTACAACGCTTTATTGTCTTCCCAGCACTTACCTTGTTTCCTTTTTTGTTTACTTGTTTATTATCTGTTTTGTATTCTCCAGAGTGTAATCCTAGGAGAACAGAGACTTGGCTGTCTTCTCAGCATCCTGTTTGGCCAGTGGGAGGTATGCAATAAACAGTTGAATTAAGGACTAAAAAAAAACTTTTTAGAATCTTCAAATCAGGCATCTCTTCTAATACACATACTAGATAATTCCACTTAAGTGTCTCATAGGTACTTCCACCTCAAAATGGCCAAAATGCAACCGCTTTTGTCCCTGCTCCCATCTCTGGCAAATGACTAAGCCAAGAACACAGGAGTCATTTTCTATCCTGATCTCTCACTTGGATTCCTGCAGGTGTCTCCTAACTATTTCACTACCTCCATTGTTTTTTCTTTCTCAGATCCATCCTCCTGAGTGGCCTTCTGAAACACAAGTTTGATCATGTCACTTCCCTGCTCATGATTCTTTCGCAGATTCTCCTTTCCCTCATAAAAAGACCAAATGTTTTCACATTTAAGGCCTTCTTTGATGGGCTCTTGCCCATGCACTGAGCCCCTCCACATACCTTAGCTCTGACCATACTGAGAACTCTGTAGTTCCCTGAGGGTAGATGCTGATTCACACCTAATCCTTTGCCTCTCTTCTGGCAAATTCCTTCTTTCCTAACTCACTTTATCTATGAAGACTTTTTTGCTCAAAATTGTATCCCTGGGGACTCTTGGTTTTAAGGGACAGAAACCCAACACAAACTAGTTTGAGTAAAAAAAGTATGCACTGACTCATGTAACTGCAAAAGACTGGACGATGTTGGCTTCAGGAATGGCTGTATCCAGACTCAGATGATATTGTTACAACTCCCTCCCCCACTCTCTTTCAAACACATACACATTCTTGTCCTATATTTTGACTTCTAGTTATGAGTTGGTTTCATTCTTCCTTCAGTTGAGCTAGGGGAGATTGTGGTCACAGGTAGTTCCAGGTTTACATATAGCGTGGTCACTCTAGGAGAAAGTGGATTCTTCCTTCCACCGGTTTCAGCTGATAAAAGTGATAGCAAGACTGAGGTTAGCCTAGCTGAAGACCTGTGGGTGAAGTTGTCAAATTCTATGTTTGTCCAGTACTTGGACCATCCCTGTTGCCCTGGGGAGGGAGAATGGGTACATTTTTGGCAGGGAGCAGTTTTTCAATAAAAGAGGGGTGTTATTATCAGGAAGAGAAGGGAGACCACTTACAACAACCAAATTCTCACCACTCTCCCTTTGTGTCCCCACTTCCCTCTGTGCAGAGGCAGAATGGCCATTGGGGGACAAAACAGAGTTTGGAGTCAAATCGACATGGATTCCATTATTAGCTGTATAGTGACTATGTAACCTTAGGAAAGTCTTAAGCCTTTCTGTCCTTCTACTTCCTCACCTCTAAGCTCTTGTAGGGTTGCAGCGGGGAGGGTGAAAGACAACATAGCCAAAGTGTCCAGCACACAGTAGTTACTACTATGGATGGACTCAACAACACGCAACTGTATGGGCTTGCCTATCTCCCCTTCTAGACCTGGAGCTGCCTGAGGCAGGAACTTCTTTTAGTCTCTTCTTTCTCTTCAGCGCTTAGTCTAGCCCTGGCACATACTAGGTGTTCAATAAATGTTTGATAAATTGATTTTATAAAGATACAATGAAACTCAGCTATAAGGACAGTGCTCAGATGTATCAGATTGGTAGCTGTCCACCGAAGCAGGATGATGGCAAAAGGCATGCATGATAAATTAAGTTTTGAAGACACGGAGGCACTCATTTTTTTTCTCCTCAGTCTTGGCTTTATAATAATGGTCTATTGAATATACATCATCTTCTTTTTTTTAAGCTCTCCAAAGCATCTATACATCTGTTTCTTAACTTCACTGTCATCCCAGAGGGCTCTGGGTTAGGCTTCAAGAAATCAGTTGACTTGGCCACGCGGCAGAGGAGCTCAGCGGAGGTGAAGGCGTTTGTGGAGAGGAGAGTACAGGGCAAAAATGCAGAGCTGGAGTCGGGTGTACTGTTCCCTGACCAAGAAAGGTCATTTGAGTCAAATATCTCATGGCCTAAAGGAAGTTTCTGCAGTGCCTTTGAGAACTTACACAGATCAATCAACTCATAAACGGGAGTTGGCTGCAACGTCCAGATGGGTCCTTGACCAGATAAATCCTGAAATGCAGAGGGGTCAGCCTTTCCAGAGCATCAGCTAGTTCCATCCCCATCCCATATTATTGACAGCCCCTTCTAATATGAAAAAGTTAAATTGGGCATAGGCCAAATATCCCTAAAGAGTGAGAGAAAGATCAAAGGTGATGGAGTTATACAGAGAAGGTAAGATTTAATAAATGTGTATAAGTGCTGAATCATTATATTGATATTTCTTTTAGTCTCCAGTACCTTAGAGCAGCTAGAAGTAAAAACCTAAAATTGTGGAATTGTAACCCATACCAAACTCTGAAATCTGTTCTACAGCTAATTGCTGTGATGAACTTTGAAATTTATTGCTTTTTTTGTATATATGTTATTTTTCACAAAAAATAAAAAGACAAGGAGGCGTATAACAGAGAAGATAGGATTTAACAAACGAGTATGACTGCTGAATCATTATATTGATATTTCTTTTGGTCTCCAGTGTCTTAGAGCAGCTAGAAGTAAAAATGAAAAATCATGGAACTATAACCCATACCAAACTTTAAAATCTGTTCTATAACTGTGTTAAAATGTGCTTGGAATTTTTTTGCTTTTTTGTATACATGTTATATTTCACACTAAAAAATGAAGTTAAAAGGAAAAAAAAAAGTCAGTTGAGGAGGATACAGAAGATGCAGGAGTAACAAAGAACAGACAGCAGGGGGCGCTGTGGACAAGCCCGGGGAAGCCCGAGGGTAAGCACAGGTGCGGTTCTGAACCTAGAGCCCGGGCAAGCACAGCGTCCTCCACCTGAATCAGGCACTTCTGGACACGGGTGCCTGGCTGTGGGGTCAGGCTCAGGCTGAAGCTTGGCTGCCTCCCAGGGCACCTCACCACGAATAAGGTCCCAGCCCTGGGATGTGTCCCCATGCAAGCACTCTCTCATGTATTGGAGCTGGGGGGACAACACAACAAGTTCGGTGGCAGCCCCACCGGCCTTTCAGTCCTGCCTGGGTCCCAGGAAATGAAATGCTGATGTTTGATAAGCCCTGTGTGGACTCGCTGTGGACCACAGGCTGCTGAACTTGGCCGGCGTCCAGGTGCAGGCCCTGGAGAAGGCCAGAGTGCTATATGAGGTCCCAGACGCAGTCCCACATTGAAGTCCAGGGTTCAGGTCCTTATGCACCCCCTGCTTTGGTTACCAGGAGCAGGTGCTTGTGTTCTGCCCACTCATTTCTATCTGAGGTCCTGTGGTGGGTCGCTTTTGGCGCCCACGGCAGCCTTCCCCCCTTCTGGAAGCAGTGCAGGCCCCTCCTTTGGAAAAGATCATTTTCCATTCCCAGGCCTGGTGGGGCTGGCAGGCAGGATTGCTCTCACATCTCCCCCTTGCCCTCTGGGCCCAGCCGGCCACTCGAGGTGGGATAGCCCCACGGCTTGTAGGAAAGCAGGCCTAGAAGGAGAAGAGTCTCCCAAAGGGGAAGGTAGAAATGTGCTAAGAATGCAGCCTCAGATGTCTTAAAAGCCTGGCAGGATGCTACACACCAGACACGATGGCACAGGGGCGTCATCTGAGATGGAGATTTAGACTAAACACACTCTATGCCCCAATCTCTTGTGGAGGGCAGAGCTGTCAAAAGCAATGTTTCTTTGAGGCTAGGTTTTATTTTGTCTGTGTAAGAATTTTCCTTTCTCCTGTTCATGATGGGTAGCGGGAACTTTGTGCTACTTCATCAGGTGACAAAAATTGCTAAAAGACATTTCTTTCTGGAATTTTTTGTTTTTTGTTCTGTAAGGACGAAGCACCTAAACTCTTTAAAGATTTAGGTGTCCCAGAAGGAGAGGGGAGAGAGAGATGATGCTGTTAGGGAAAATGTGGAAGCAATGGAGGGATGAGGGGATAGTCCCCCAAAGGGGACAGCGATCTGGGGTTCTGTGACTAGGGGGAAGCTGAGACTCCCCATACCCACATAACCATGGGGCCAGCACACAATGGCTCAAATGTTAAATTTTCAGGAATTTTACAAGCTGGTTGGTAGCTTGAAATCAGCCACGGTAGGAGTGTTTACACCACAGAGACTGGTAAATGCTATAAATCGGGGCTCCTACCCATTCCCAAAGCAGTTTGCTAAGCATCTGCCAGCCCCCCACTGCTTATCCTTTCTCCCAAGCTTATCATTTCAATAAATGGTTATTTCCTTGGGAAGAGTAAGTGGCAGGGGTGGGAGAGAGGACCAGAAAGTGTGTGATTCTAGTAGTACTCAAGCCTATGGTGTGGGAGGATCTTCATGGAAACATATGAAAATAGCGGGGTCCCCCCTACCCTCCTTCCTTCTTTCTTTCTTCCTTTCCTTTCTTTTTCTCTGTTTCCTCATTCTCAAAGCAATACATGCCTACATTGGAAGTTTTAGAAAATAAGAAGCTGCAAAGTACAGTGGCTGAGAGCAAGGCTGTGGAGTCGGGCAGAGTTTGAGTTCTCACCCCAACCCCGCCCCTCGAGCTGTGTGATGTGTCAGGCAGAGTAAAGGTGCAATCAGAGTATCGTGATGCATTTTTGGGGTAGATCACAGGCCTCTGTTCACTGCCTCTCTCAGGGGACCCTAACTGGCCCCAGAGTCCTCCTGTTGTCCTTTCTGAGCCACTGCCATGAATGGTGATCAGGCCCACAAACCTGGTCCATGGCTCCTGGTGAGGAGCAAGGCAATGTCTTGACAACTCAAATGGAACCCAAGCTTCAACAGCACGGGAAGCTCTCATCTGCCTCTCCTAGACAGGTCTAAAAACAAAATGCCAAACAGAAGATTGTTCCATAACATTTGTCCTTTGGTCCTTCTTTATGGGGTCGTGGGTAGATCCCATGGCTTTTCTGAATTTCAATTTCCTCATCCATAGGATGGAAATGACAACAATGCAGCCTCATCGACGTTTGCGGTTATATGGTATGAGGCTCAGAATCCTGGCAAGTTTGTTAGGGAAGGTTTCTGGAGTTTTCCAATTGGATTCAATTTGGAGCATGGCTGGTGTGGCAGCCTCACACAGGCTGAAAGAAAAATGCCGCCATTACCCTTTGATTATTCACAAAAAACCCAAAGGAAAAGTCCTTGGCCCAGGTCCTAATGCAGCTATTAAAGCTGTTTTCCTATTCAGCTGTTTAAACTCTGGGCAAATAACCTGATAATTTTCTGCTGCTTTTCTCCATGGAGTGTGAAGGACCAGGAGTGAACCCTCCCCAGTAAGGAGCTCTAGGGCAGGTGCTTTACCTTTACCTTCTTGCTTCCTCGGTTTACTTTTCTCCCGTTGTTTATGTTGTTGGCATGTTGGAAAGTGTGCGTGTGTGTACGTGTGTGTGGTATAGGAAGGCATGTGTGTGGTCTGATTAGAGGGAGATGTTTGGAAGCACAGAAAGGTCACACAAGGGGTGTAAGACTCCCCAGGGAAAGGAGAGGCCAAGAAAATGAAGAGAAAAACAAGAAAAGAAATTGAGAAGAAAATAAGCAATACAAATAAGCATTTGTACGAAGATTCATCTTTCCTTTTCCTCAATCTCCTGCTCGCTTTCTTTTTTCCTTTTGTTACTATGTAGTTTTTTCCCTCGCTTCTGTTTGTCTCTTTCCTCTCTCTGTGATCTTATTAATTCAACTCTTTCAACACTTACAAAACCAGAAGTCATTCATTATCCTGACACCACTGCCTGCTATCCACACCGTTGGAGATTTACTTCTTTTCCTGACTTCTGCGGGCTGCTCTCAGATTATCTGTCAGGTCAGCTGCCCAAGCAAAAAGGACAGAAAAACAAAAACCTCAGAATCATTCTGTGCTGGTTTGAAAGGATGTATGGACCCTAGAAAAGCCATGTTTTAATCAAAATCCCATTTCGTAAAGGCAGAACAATCCCTATTCAATGCTGCATGTTTGAATCTGCAATTAGATCATCTCCCTGGAGATGTATCCCAATCAAGAGCGGTTGTTAAAATGGATTAGGGGAGATGTGTCTCCACCCATTTGGGTGAGTCTCGATTAGTTTCTGGAGTCCTATAAAAGAGGAAACATTTTGGAGAATGGGAGATTCTGAGAGAGCAGAGAATGACACAGCCACGAGAAGCAGAGAGCCCATAAGTCAGCGACCTTTGGAGATGAAGAAGGAAAACGCCTCCCGGGGAGCTTCATGAAACAGGAAGCCAGGAGAGAAAGCTAGCAGATGACGCCGTGTTCTCCATGTGCCCTTCCAGATGAGAGAGAGAAACCCTGAACTTCATTGGCCTTCTTGAACCAAGGTGTCTTTCCCTGGATGCCTTTGATTGGGCATTTCCACAGACTTGTTTTAACTGGAACATTTTCTCGGCCTTAGAACTGTAAACTAGCAATTTATTAAATTCCCCTTTTTAAACGCCATCCCATTTCTGGTATGTTACATTCCGGCAGCTAGCAAACTAGAACACGTTCTCTATTTTTTAAAATCCGCTTTATTGAGGTATAATTTACATTAAAAATTCAAGCCTATTTTAAGTATACAGTTTAATACACTTTAACAAATGTATGCAGTAATGCAACCGCCACGACCATCAAGACAAGTCACTTTCAAAATATTCCCTTATGTCCCTTTGCGATCAAGTGTGCCTCCACCCCCAGACCCTGGACATCATTGCTCTCTGCTCTCTATCATTATAGTTTTGTCTTTTCTAGAATGTGATAGAAGTGGAATCATATAGTAGATAGGCTATTGTCTAAGCAAACAGGTTAGACTGAAAAAGATCAGATTTTGAACATGTAAATTTTGTAGATTTTGTACTTATAAAGGTCTTAACCTGTAAATATTTGTGTCCTTTTACTTCTTCTCATTTCTAACACATAGGTTATTTTTATTGTCCTTTGAAGATTAGCAGGAAAGTACCATTACTATTGGATGTATTGAGAGGAAAGATTTATCCTGAACCAAAAACATCTCTACAGGGGTCACTTTGATAAGAAGGCCGCTTCCTAAGGCGACATGTTTTGTGAGGGTCAGTGATTTGACTGCTCTCAGAGACATTTTTGAATAGGTCAATTATTTTACCTAAGGTGGCATACTAAATATGTTTGCTAATGAATGACCTTTAAAACCAAGAAATAACATTTCAAATTGTTATTCAAATAGAGTAGTATTCAAATAATAGAGGTTGTGTTTTTAAAACTAATTTGGGAGCCAATCAAAATCCAACAAAGTTTTTCTTTGAAGCGTGATAAACTAATTCTAAAATGCAGGTGGAAATACAAAGGACCCAGACTAAGTAATACAAATTTGAAGAAGAACAATGTGGGAGGAATTTATCTGCTGTATGTTTAGATATATTATAAATCTCTAGTAATTAAGCCTGTATAATTTTGACACAAGGATAGACAAATTGGCCAATGGAATAGAACTGAAAGCCCTGAAAGAGATCCATGCATATATGGATATTGGCTTTATAGCAAAGAAGTAAAGAAAAGATGGTCTTTTCAATAAATAACATTGGGACAATAGTATAATTATGGGAGTAGGGGAAGAAACTTGACTCTTACTTCAAAGTATACATAAAAATTCAGTCCACATATATCACAGACTTACATTAATTAAAAATATAGAGTATAGACAAGACAATTGCAACATATATAACCTACAGAGAGCTTATACCCAGAATGTGTAAGGAAATACTACAAACTAATAAGTAAAAGGCAGTCAACCCTGCCAAAAAATCGGCAAAACATGTGAACAGATACTTCTGAAAGTATATTGAAATGGATAATAAACATATGAAAAGAAACATTATTATTAATAAGGAAAAGTAAATAAAAGCCATAACCAGATACCATCACATGCCCACCAGAATGGCTGAAATTAAAAAGACCATCATTACCAAATGTTGTTGAAGATGTGGACAAGTACTCTTACATACCGCTCGTAGGAGTGTAAATTGGTACAATACTTAGAAAAAATGTTGATACTATTTACTAAAGTTAAAGCCGTACATATCTTATGAACCAACAATATCATTCATAGGAATATACCTCACAGAAGTGTCAGCACATGATCTCCAAGAGATATGTACAAGGCATAGCAGCCTTATTTGTAATAGTACCAAACTGGAAACTGCCCCAGTTTATCAACAGAAGGATGAATAAATAGATGGTGGTATATTTGTATGAAATACTAGCTAGCAAAGTAAAAAAATAACCGCAGCTACACATAACTTGGATGAATCTAAAAAACATATTGTTGAACAAAAGAAGCTAAGTCCAAAAAGACATATACTGCATAATTACATTTATATAAAGTTCAAATATAGGCAAAACAAGGCTATATTGTTTAGGGTTCCATGCATAAGAGATAAAATGATAAAGAAAAACAAGGAAATAATTATCACAGAAGTTCAGATAACAACTACCTTGGAAAGAACAGTTGGGATAGTAGCTGGGAGGACTCACTAGAACTAGAATAGTAAGAAAAGGGAGTTGATGTTTTAGCTTGCTAATGCTGTCGGAAATGGGTTGCTTTTTATAAAGGGGATTTATTAAGCTATAAGTTTATAGTCCTAAGGCCATAAAAATGTCCAAAGTAAGCCATCCAGAAAAAGACATCTTGACTCGGAAGAAAAGGCTGATGGCATTTAGGGTTTCTCTGTCATATGAAAAGGCACCTGGCAACGCCTGCTGGCTTTTTCTCCTGGCTTCTGAGCTTCAAACGGCCCTCCCAGGAGGATATTTTCTTTCTGCATCTCCAAACATCTCTGTCTGTTTTGGCTCTGATCTTTTTCCAAAATGGTTCCCTCTTAAAGGACCCCAGTAAGCGGATTAAGACCCACCTTGAATGGGCAGATACACATGTCCATGGAAACCACCTAATCAAAAGGTCCCACCCGACAATATTGAATCAGGATCAAAGAACATACTTTTTCTGGAGTACATAACAGTTTCAAATCAGCACAGTTACCTAACTTTGATAAGCAGTATCTACAGGTATGTTTTGTAGGCATTTCATTTAATTGTATTTAGGCTTTCTGGTTAAGCAGAATAATTTGTCTTTATTATTCAAAATTAATTAAGTCAGTACAGTTAGACTAAAAAGGGATAGCCACAAGCAGCAGGATGATGTTAGGCCTCTACCTAAACATCATGTATAAAAATTAACTCAAAATGGATCAAAGACCTAAAAGTAAAAGCTAAAATCATAAAGTGTCTAGAATGAAATACAAGTGTATACGTGCATTGGATTAAGCAATTGTTTCTTAATTATGACATCAAAAGCACAAACAATAAAACAAAAAAATAGATAAATTGGGCTTCATCAAAATAACAACTTTGGTGCTTCAAAGGACACTATAAAGAAAGTAAGAAGACAACCCATGGAAGGGGAAGAAAATGTCTCCAAATCATATATCTGTTAAATATCTAATATTGAGAATATTTTTTAAAAACTCCTACAACTCAACAATAAAAATACAATAACCTGATTTGAAAATGGGCAAAGGATTTGAATAGATATTTCTCCAAAAGAGATAGACAAATGGCCAATAAATACATGAAAACATATCAATGGCATTAGAAATTAGGGAAATTAATATCAAAACCACAATGAGGTACCACTTTAAACCCACTAGGATAGCTGTAATAAAAAAGAAAGACAATAACAAGTGTTGACGAAAATATGGAGAAATTGGAACTCACATACACTGCTTTCTGGGATAAAAAATGGTGCATAAAATGTCACCTTATGTGTGAGACTAAAGCAAAAAATGTTTATTTGGTACAAAATTTATATTTTGACTAGTGCATTTCCTAATATAACTTATGTAGATAGTTTGACTGAACGCCATAAGTACTTGGAGTCTCAGTTGGACATGAGATTTTGTTGGTTTGTCCAGAGTGATCCCCCAATGAATCCCAGAGTGATTCGATCAGTGAGTGGAAAAGTATTTGCAAAACCCCCTTTGGGGAATGGTGAGAGCAGGGAGAAATTCAACTTCCCCAAGTTGAATTCTTGATATTCTCACAAGCAGTGTAGACAACCAAAGCTATAGGCTGAGCGCCCAGTCTTGGGTTTGTTCACATGAAACTTAACCCCACAAAGGATAGGTCAAGTCTACTTAAAATCTAGGCCTAAGAGTCACCCCCAAGAGAGTCTCTTTTGTTGCTCAGATGGGGCCTCTCTCTCCAGCCAACACGACAAGCAGTCTCACCACCCTCCCCCTCTCTGCGTGGGACATGACTCCCAGGGGTGTGGACCTTCCTGGCAAAGTGGGACAGAGATCCTGGAATGAGCTGAGACTCAGCATCAAGGGATTGAGAAAAACCCCTGAATGAGCTGAGAATTAACATCAAGGGATTGAGAAAACCTTCTCCACCAAAAGGGGAAAGAGGGAAATGAGACAAAGTGTCAATGGCTGAGAGATTCCAAACAGAGTCGAGAGGTTATCCTGGAGGTTATTCTTATGCATTGAGTAGATATCACCTTTTTGTTCAAGATGTAGTGGAGAGGCTGGAGGGAACTGCCTGAAAATGTAGAGCTGTGTTCCAGTAGCCATGTTTCTTGATGATGATTGAACAATGATATAGCTTTCACAATGTGACTCTGTGATTGTGAAAACCTTGTGTCTGATGCTCCTTTTATCTACCATATCAATAGAAGAGTAGAGCATATGGAATAAAAATAAATAATAGGGGGAACAAATGTTAAAATAAATTCAGTTTGAAATGCTAGTGATAGATGAAAGCAAGGGGTAAGGGGTATGGTATGCATAATTTTTTTTGTTGTTATCATTTTATTTCTTTTTCTATTGTCTTTTTATTTCTTTTTCTAAATTGATGCAAATGTTCTAAGAAATGATGAATATGCAACTATGTGATGATATTAAGAATTACTGATTATATATGTAGAATGGAATGATATGTTAATATTTTTGTTTGTTGTTAATTTTTTTAATTAATAAAATATATATACATACAAATAAGTAAAATAAAATAGTGCAGCTGGCTTGGAAAACAGCTTGGCGGTTCCTCAAACACTTCAGCAGAGTTATCATCTAACCCAGGAATTCCACTCATAAGCATATACTCAAGAGAACTGAAAACATATGTTCACACAAAAACACTTGTACACAAATGTTCATAGCCACGTTATTCAAAAGAGACAAAATAGAAACGATCTAAATGTCCATCGATTGATGAAAGAATGAAGGAAATGTGGTATATCCATACAATGGATTATTTTCAGCCATAAAAATGAATGAAGTACTGACACATGCTACAACATGGATGAGCCTAGAAAACTTTATGCTAAGTGAAAGAAGCAGAACCAAAGGGCCACTGATTACATGAAATGTCCAAAAAGGCAAATCCATAATAGATTAGTGGTTTCCTAGGACTGGGAGAGGGAGGGTGTTTTGGTTTGGTAAAGCTGCCAGAATGCAGTCTATCAAAAATGGATTGGCTTTTCTTTTTTGTATGCTATATGGCAGTGTCACATTTCTTTATTTTTCTATGTGAGTATCTCATTATTACAATACCATTTGTTGAATTTTTTTGTTTGTTTTGCTTGTTTGCTTTTTGGGGAAGTGCATGGACAAGGAATCGAACCCGAGTCTCCCACATGGCAGGCGAGAATTCTACCACTGAACTACCCTTGCATCCCCTGGATTGTCTTTTACGATGGAGGGTTATTAGTTTATAAATTTACAGTTCTAAGGCCATGACAGTGTCCAAATTAAGGCATCAAGAGGAAGATACCTTCTCCGAGGAGAAGGCATCTGCTGGTCCTTCATTCCTGGGTTCTGTTGCTTTCAGCTTCTGATTCCAGTGGCTTTCTCTCTGAGTGTCTGTTCGTCCTCTGTTAGTAACTCCGGGGCATTTCTCTTTAAGCTCTCTCGCTGTTTCTGTCTTCTTATAAAGGGCTCCTGTAAAGGATTAAGACCCACCTAGAATTGGGCAAGTCACATCTTAATTGAAATAACCTAACCAAAAGGTCCCACCCGCAAAAGGTCTGCACCGACAAGAACAGATTAAGAGAATATGTCCTTTTCCGGGGTATATAACAGCTCCAAACTGCCACAGAGGAGGTGTTGGGAATGGGGAATGACTGCTAATGGCTATAGGAAATATACTAAGAACCACTGAATGTACTAATTCATCACTTTAAAATGGTGAATTTTATGGCATGTGAATTATATCTCAATTTTTAAAAAGTTAAAAAAATAGGAAATGAGAAAAGAAGAAAACTTATTTTTTTCTAGCTAATATAATCATCTTCCTAGAGGTCAAAGCATCAACTAACAAACTATTAGAGTAGGAGACTGCAGCAAAATGGCTAGATACATGTTTAGTATATAAAAATCCAATAATTTTTCTATATACCACCAATAACATAAAATACACCTCAGTCATCTAGCATCATTCCAGGATTGCAAGAATGATGAATTATTAGGAATTCTATCAATATGCCACTATTTTAATAGTTCAAAAGAGAAAAACAATATAATCACCTCAATATATTTTTGAAACACTGATTCAACAAATAGTCCACAATCAAAACAAGCAGAAATCAGAAGCTAACTAATGTCTTAGGAATAGATTTTTTTCTTTGCTTTTATGAAAGTCTAGGATCATACTTCAATTCCCATTAAAGTAAGGGGGAAGATGTTACACTTGAATAATGTTCTGGGAGTCCTAACCAGTAAAATTAAGTAAGAAAATTATTTAAGAGGTGAAATGGCAAGGAAGCATAAGGAAGACTTACTACTTGCAAATGATATGAAAGAATAACCAGAAATCTGAAGAGAATCCACTAAAAAATATTAGAAGCTGTAGGAAATTTCAAAAATGGCCACTACATATATATGAGTGTGTGTGTGTATATATATATATATTTTTGCTACAATATTTTGCAGCTCTTTACAGAGACACAGTATATTTCTTCAAACTTTGGATCTGATTTTGACCGTGTGACTTTCTTTCGCCAATGGGACATTAGCAAACAATGTGAGCAGAAGCTTGAAAAGTCTTTGTTTAATGCAGACCTGTCTAGCCCTAGCTGAAATGCCCACTGACTGCAGAGATGAGCTGAGCTGGCCAGTTGACACACAAAGCAATGAGAAATCATATATGCTTGCTATTTTAAACCACTAAGTTTTGGGGTGGTTTATTATGCAGCAAAAGCTAATGATACACAATTTGTATGATAATTTAGTAAAGTGGTTGGTTCAAAAATAATGTTCAAAACTGTTAAATAGTTAGAAAATATGATTAAAGAAAATATCCCATTTACAATAGCAAAATTAGCCAGAAAAAGGGAGGACTCTACATAAAGAAAATGTAAATTCTCTATTAAGGTATATTCTTCCTAAATCAGTCTAGAAACTCAATGTGATGCCAAGAAAAATATTTTTAAAAATTAAACATTTTACAAGATGGCACTGGGTTCATCCATAGAAATAAAGAAGAAAGAATAGCCAGGGGAAATCTAAACCGAAAGATACTGAAGGAGAATAGTCAATTTAGGTATTTAAATGCATTTTGAAGTTACAAGAATTAAAAATGGTTTAGTTCTAAAAAAAAAGACTTAGAGTGATCAATGGAGTAAAATAGAGAATCCAGAAATAGACCCAAATATACATGGGAATTTAGTAGATGATAATGGTGAAATTAAAAAAAAATAAACAAATCAAACAAACAAACAAAAACAGTGTTGGAATAATGGCCAGACTATTTGGGTAAAAAAAATTCATAACCCCATTTCTTTCATCACAATAAAATCCAGAAGAAATGTAATATATAATGTAAAAACGAAGCTATAAAAGCACTGGCAGTAATGAAGCCATGCACAAAAGGTCGCATACTGCATGATTCCACTTAGATGGAATGTTCTGGGAATCCAGAGAGACAGAAAGTAGGTTAGTGGTTGCCAGGGGCTGGGGGACAAGGAAAATGAGGAGACTCCATAAAGGTTATGGGGTTTGTTTTTAGAGTGATGAAAAAATTCTAAATTAGGTAGTGGTAATGCTTTCCTAACAGTGAATACACTAAAAACCACTGAGGTGTATACTTTGAAAGGCAGAATGTGATGGTAGTAAATTATATCTCAATAAAACTGTTATTAAAGACAAAGCAAAATGTAAAATGGAAGACCAGAGGCTGGGGCATCCCGAGGAGGCCCTGACCCAGGTGATGCGGCTGGGGAAGGTTGCCCAGAGGCACAGCAGCTGCAGCTGGGTCTGGAAAGGCTTTTCGGGACGTAGATGAGATAGGTGAGGACGAGGGCAAGACGTGTGGGCAAGCGGTGCACAGGTGGCTCAGTGGGAGAATTCTTGCCTGCCATACGGGAGACCCAAGTTGGCTTCCTGGCACATGCATTCCAAAAAAAAAAAAAAAAAATCAACATATGGTGCTGCGATAATGGGATATTTACATGGAAAAAGATGGAAATGTGACCCCCCCACTGCACAGTATACAAAAAAAAAAAAGGGTGGGCAGAGGATTAATCCCTCTTGGCTCCATTATCACTCCATTATTCTGACTCTTCCCAGGATTTAAAGACTCAGTATATCCTAGACAATATTTTAAACTTAATACTTTTTTTTTTAAGCAAAAAAGTACTAGAAGAAAATATGGGTGATGTGATGGTTGGGTTCAGGTGTCAACTTAGCCAGATGATGGTGCCCAGTTGTCTGGTCAGGCAAGTAACTAACTGCTACTGTAAGGTTATTTTGTGGCTGGTTGATAACCAGAAGGCTGGCTTATTAAATCATTAGTCAGTTGATTGCATCTGTGACTGATTCCATCTACAATCAACTAAGGGGATGTCTTCCATGCACAGGAGAATCCAATCAGTTGGATCTGATCCAATCAGCCAAAGACTTGAGAAGAGAGAATTTGCACTGCTTCTTCAGCCAGCCAGCCCCTCCTGTGTCATTGAGACCCTTCCTCGGAGCTGCCAGCCTCACTGCCTACATCCCCACAGTTGCGTGAGACACTTTTATAAATCTCATATTTGCAGATATTTCCTGTTGATTCTGTTTCTCTAGAGAACCCTGACTAACACAGGTGAGTTCCTAATTTTGTAATGAAGAAGGCCTTTCTAAGCACAGCACAAAATTAGAAGGCATATACAAAAATAGTTGATAAATTCCATGAAATTAGCAGTATTTATATTTATAATGCCATAGTCCTGTGATAATAGTAATATATTATGTTTTTACAAGTCTTTGTCTTTTAAAGACACACACTGAAATGCTTGTGGAGGAAATAATGTCATGTCTAGAATCTGCTTCAAAATATTCTGGGGTTGAGTCAGGGTAGAGATGAAATAGTTGATAGTTGTTGAAATTTGTTTGTGGGCACATGGGAATTCATTATGCTAGTCTTTCTACTTAAAAAAAAATGTGTTTGATTTTTTCCATAATATAAAAAACAGCAAGTGTGTAAAATATCTGTGTACTAGAGAAAAGACAAAGTGAGAGAATATTTACAACATATGAGACATTACAGGGCTAATTCTTTAATATATAAAGAGCTCATACAATATTTTGTTTCTTTTTCTTTTTTAATTAAAAAAAAAAACTCCATAGAAAAATTGGGCAAAGATATCAACAGACAGAACAATGAAAAAGAAACAAAGTATCCAATAAATGTGAAAAGATTATCAGCCTTACTGTTTCTTACTCCTTTCAAGGGTAAGCAATAATGAAAAGCCCTTTCTCACCTGCAGATTGGCAAACATGAAAAGGTTAATAACAGACAATATTTAGTGAAGGTGGGGAAAAAGTTATCCCTGCACACTGTGACGGGAGTGTAGGTTAGTCTACCGTTTGGAAGGACAATTTCATAAAATCCGTTAATGTGTAAAATATATCAATCCCTTGATCCAGCAAATTCCCCTGCCAAACATTTACCTTAAGTAAGACAAGCAGAAATAAGTCAAGTATGTTCATTTCCCTTGTCTGCAATAGCAAAAACTTCAAAAATTTTAAGTGCCCAACAATAGTGGATTGATTAAATAAATTATGGTTTTGTAACCACATGGTTTTATAAATCAGCAATGCACTAAATAAAAAAGAAACCATGCAATATACTACTCTGCAGAGAATAAAAAGATGGATTGAGTTCTGAGTTATATTATTACATAATGAAAGCAACAGTGCACAGAATGTGTATTGTATAATATATGAGTTATATATTTTAAAGTGGGTGTTGTGTATGTATATGTGATATACTTATAATAATTTTTACATATACATAACACTTTTCTGGAGTATAAATAAATTGTTAAAAGCGGGGAACCTATAGTTATGCCTAAGGGTTACTTCTAGGAAACCTCTTTTGTTACTCAGATGTGGCCTCTCTCTCTCTAAGCCCAACTCTGCAAGTGAAATCATTATCCTCCCCACTATGTGGGACAGGACATCCAGGGGTGAAAGTCTCCTTGGAAACGTGGGTCATGACTCCCAGGGATGAGATTGGTCCTGGCACTGTGGGATCGACAACACCTTCGTGACCAAAAAGGGGGAAAGAAATGTAACAAAAGAAGATATCAGTGACTAGGAGAGTTCAAGTAAACTTGAGTGGCTATTCTGGAGGCTACCCTTATGCAAGCTTTAGCTAAATATTGCTAATTACCATGGTTTGCCAAACCCCAACCAAAACCATTCCTGCTAACCCTAAAGAACACCTAGGATTCTCTCTAAGATTCTACAAAAGTTTCACATACTAAGATTACTTCCCAGAAACCTACATCCTCCAGATGGGTTCCTAGGCCAGATAAGTCTTGAACCCAGAGGGGTCAGTCTCTCCAAGAGCATTAAATAGTTTCACCCCCTATCCCATAGTATCAATACCCCTTTCCAACACGAAAAAGTTGGAAAAGTCAGAGCCCAAATATCCCTAAAGATTGGGAGAAGGTTCAAAGGAGAAGCAGGAGTTATAACAAAAGAAAATAGGATTTAACAAATGAGTATGACTGCTGAATCATTATACTGATATTTCTTTTCATCTCCAGTGTCTTGGAGCAGTTACAAGTAAAAACTGAAAATTGTGGAACACTAACCCATAACGAATTCTGAAATCTGTTCCATAACCACTTGTCACCATGTATTTTTAAGTTCATTGCTTTTTTTTATTAATTAAAAAAATTAACTAACACAACATTTAGAAATCATTCCATTCTACATATACAATCAGTAATTCTTAATATCATCACATAGATGCATATTCGTTTCTTAGTACATTTGCATCGATTTAGAAAAAGAAATAAAACGATAATAGAGAGAAAAAAAGAAAAAAAAGAAAAAAGAAAAAAGAGAAAAAAACAAAAAACCAAAAAAAACTATACCTCAGATGCAGCTTCATTCAGTGTTTTAATCTAATTACATTACAATTAGGTAGCATTGTGCTGTCCATTTCTGAGTTTTTGTATCCAGTCTTGTTGCATAGTCTGTATCCCTTCAGCTTCAATTACCCATTATCTTACGCTATTTCTATCTCCTGATGGTCTCTGTTACCAATGACATATTCCAAGTTTATTCTCTAATGTCGGTTCACATCAGTGGGACCATACAGTATTTGTCCTTTAGTTTTTGGCTAGTCTCACTCAGCATAATGTTCTCTAGGTCCATCCATGTTATTACATGCTTCATAAGTTTATTCTGTCTTAAAGCTGCATAATATTCCATCGTATGTATATACCACAGTTTGTTTAGCCACTCGTCTGTTGTTGGACATTTTGGCAGTTTCCATCTCTTTGCAATTGTAAATAATGCTGCTATAGACATTGGTGTGCAAATGTCCGTTTGTGTCTTTGCCCTTAAGTCCTCTGAGTAGATACCTAGCAATGGTATTGCCGGGTCATATGGCAATTCTATATTCAGCTTTTTGAGGAACCGCCAAACTGCCTTCCTCAGTGGTTGCACCATTTGACATTCCCACCAACAGTAGATAAGTGTGCCTCTTTCTCCACATCCTCTCCAGCACTTGTCATTTTCTGTTTTGTTGATAATGGCCATTCGGGTGGGTGTGAGATGATATCTCATTGTGGTTTTGATTTGCATTTCTCTAATGGCCAGGGACATTGAGCATCTCTTCATGTGCCTTTTGGCCATTTGTAATTCCTCTTCTGGTAGGTGTCTGTTCAAGTCTTTTTCCCATTTTGTAATTGGGTTGGCTGTCTTTTTGTTGTTGAGTTGAACAATCTCTTTATCAATTCTGGATACTAGACCTTTATCTGATATGTCATTTCCAAATATTGTCTCCCATTGTGTAGGCTGTCTTTCTACTTTCTTGATGAAGTTCTTTGATGCACAAAAGTGTTTAATTTTGAGGAGCTCCCATTTATTTATTTCTTTCTTCAGTGCTCTTGCTTTAGGTTTAAGGTCCATAAAACCGCCTCCAATTGTAAGTTTCATAAGATATCTCCCTACATTTTCCTCTAACTGTTTTATGGTCTTAGACCTAATGTTTAGATCTTTGATCCATTCTGAGTTAACTTTTGTATAGGGTATGAGATATGGGTCCTCCTTCATTCTTTTGCATATGGATATCCAGTTCTCTAGGCACCATTTATTGAAGAGACTGTTCTGTCCCAGGTGAGTTGGCTTGACTGCCTTATCAAAGATCAGATGTCCATAGATGAGAGGGTCTATATCTGAGCACTCTATTCGATTCCATTGGTCGATATATCTATCTTTATGCCAATACCATGCTGTTTTGACCACTGTGGCTTCATAATATGCCTTAAAGTCAGGCAGCGTGAGAGCTTCAATTTTTTTCCTCAAGATGTTTTTAGCAATTCGGGGCACCCTGCCCTTCCAGATAAATTTGCTTATTGGTTTTTCTATTTCTGAAAAGTAAGTTGTTGGGATTTTGATTGGTATTGCATTGAATCTGTAAATCAATTTAGGGAGAATTGACATCTTAACTATATTTAGTCTTCCAATCCATGAACACGGTATGCCCTTCCATCTATTTAGGTCTTCTGTGATTTCTTTTAACAGTTTTTTGTAGTTTTCTTTGTATAGGTCTTTTGTCTCTTTAGTTAAATTTATTCCTAAGTATTTTATTCTTTAAGTTGCAATTGTAAATGGTATCCATTTCTTGATTTCCCCCTCAGCTTGTTCATTGCTAGTGTATAGAAACACTACAGATTTTTGAATGTTGATCTTGTAACCTGCTACTTTGCTGTACTCATTTATTAGCTCTAGTGGATTTATTGCTGTGGATTTTTCAGGGTTTTCAACGTATAGTATCATATCATCTGCAAACAGTGATAGTTTTACTTCTTCCTTTCCAATTTTGATGCCTTGTATTTCTTTTTCTTGTCTAATTGCTCTGGCTAGAACCTCCAACACGATGTTGAATAACAGTGGTGATAATGGACATCCTTGTCTTGTTCCTGATCTTAGGGGGAAAGTTTTCAATTTTTCCGCATTGAGGATGATATTAGCTGTGGGTTTTTCATATATTCCCTCTATCATTTTAAGGAAGTTCCCTTGTATTCCTATCCTTTGAAGTGTTTTCAACAGGAAAGGATGTTGAATCTTGTCAAATGCCTTCTCTGCATCAATTGAGATGATCATATGATTTTTATGCTTTGATTTGTTGATATGGTGTATTACATTAATTGATTTTCTTATGTTGAAACATTCTTGCATACCTGGGATGAATCCAACTTGGTCATGATGTATAATTCTTTTAATGTGTTGCTGGATTCGATTTACTAGAATTTTGTTGAGGATTTTTGCATCTATATTCATTAGAGAGATTGGTCTGTAGTTTTCTTTTTTTGTACTATCTTTGCCTGGTTTTGGTATGAGGGTGATGTTGGCTTCATAGAATGAATTAGGTAGCTTTCCCTCCAGTTCAATTTTTTTGAAGAGTTTGAGCAGGGTTGGTACTAATTCTTTCTGGAATGTTTGGCAGAATTCACATGTGAAGCCGTCTGGTCCTGGACTTTTCTTTTTGGGAAGCTTTTGAATGACTGATTGAATTTCGTTACTTGTGATTGGTTTGTTGAGGTCATCTATTTCTTCTTGAGTCAAAGTTGGTTGTTCATGCCTTTCTAGGAACTTGTCCATTTCATCTACATTGTTGTATTTATTAGCGTAAAGTTGTTCATAGTATCCTGTTATTACCTCCTTTATTTTTGTGAGGTCAGTGGTTATGTCTCCTCTTCCATTTCTGATCCTATTTATTTGCATCCTCTCTCTTCTTCTTTTTGTCAGTCTTGCTAAGGGCCCATCAATCTTGTTGATTTTCTCATAGAACCAACTTCTGGTCTTATTGATTTTCTCTATTGTTTTCATGTTTTCAATTTCATTTATTTCTGCTCTAATCTTTGTTATTTCTTTCCTTTTGCTTGCTTTGGGATTAGTTTGCTGTTCTTTCTCCAGTTCTTCCAAGTGGACAGTTAATTCCCAAATTTTTTTCCTTTCTTCTTTTTTGATATAGGCATTTAGGGCAATAAATTTCCCTCTCAGCACTGCCTTTGCTGCGTCCCATAGGTTTTGATATGTTGTGTTTTCATTTTCATTCGCCTCGAGATATTTACTAATTTCTCTTGTAATTTCTTCCTTGACCCACTCGTTCTTTAAGAGTGTGTTGTTGAGCCTCCATGTATTTGTGAATTTTCTGGCACTTTGCCTATTATTGATTTCCAACTTCATTCTTTTATGATCTGAGAAAGTGTTGTGTATGATTTCAATCTTTTTAAATTTGTTGAGACTTGCTTTGTGACCCAGCATATGGTCTATCTTTGAGAATGATCCATGAGCACTTGAGAAAAAGGTGTATTCTGCTGTTGTGGGGTGTAACGTCCTATAAATGTCTGTTAAGTCTAGCTCATTTATTGTAATATTCAAATTCTCTGTTTCTTTATTGATCCTCTGTCTAGATGTTCTGTCCATTGATGAGAGTGGTGAATTGAAGTCTCCAACTATTATGGTATATGTGTCTATTTCCCTTTTCAGTATTTGTAGTGTATTCCTCACGTAGTTTTGGGCAGTCTGATTCGGTGCGTAAATATTTATGATTGTTATGTTTACTTGTTTAATTGTTCCTTTTATTAGTATATAGTATCCTTCTTTGTCTCTTTTAACTGTTTTACATTTGAAGTCTAATTTGTTGGATATTAGTATAGCTACTCCTGCTCTTTTCTGGTTGTTATTTGCATGAAATATCTTTTCCCAACCTTTCACTTTCAACCTATGTTTATCTTTGGGTCTAAGATGTGTTTCCTGTAGACAGCATATAGAAGGATCCTGTTTTTATCCATTCTGCCAGTCTATGTCTTTTGATTGGGGAATTCAGTCCATTAACATTTAGTGTTATTACTGTTTGGGTAACACTTTCCTCTACCATTTTGCCTTTTGTATTATATATATCCCATCTGATTTTCCTTCTTTCTACACTCTTCTCCATACCTCTCTCTTCTGTCTTTTTGTATCTGACTCTAGTGCTCCCTTTAGTATTTCTTGCAGAGCTGGTCTCTTGGTCACAAATTCTCTCAGTGACTTTTTGTCTGAAAATGTTTTAATTTCTCCCTCATTTTGAAGGACAATTTTGCTGGATATAGAATTCTTGGTTGGCAGTTTTTCTCTTTTAGTAATTTAAATATATCATCCCACTGTCTTCTTGCCTCCATGGTTTCTGCTGAGAAATCTATACATAGTCTTATTGGTTTCCCCTTGTATGTGATGGATTGTTTTTCTCTTGCTGCTTTCATGATCCTCTCTTTCTCTTTGACCTCTGACATTCTAACTAGTAAGTGTCTTGGAGAGTGCCTATTTGGATCTATTCTCTTTGGGGTGCACTGCACTTCTTGGATCTGTAATTTTAAGTATTTCATAAGAGTTGGGAAATTTTCAGTGATAATTTCTTCCATTAGTTTTTCTCCTCCTTTTCCCTTCTCTTCTCCTTCTGGGACACCCACAACACATATATTTGTGCGCTTCATATTATCATTCAATTCCCTGAGCCCCTGCTCAAATTTTTCCATTCTTTTCCCTATAGTTTCTGTTTCTTTTTGGATTTCTGATGTTCCATCCTCCAGTTCACTAATTTTAACCTCTGTCTCTTGAAATCTACCATTGTAGGTTTCCATTGTTTTTTTCATCTCTTGTACTGTATCTTTCATTCCCATAAGTTCTGTGATTTGTTTTTTCAGACTTTCCATTTCTTCTTTTTGTTCATCCCATGCCTTCTTCATGTCCTCCCTCAATTTATTGATTTGGGTTTTGAAGAGGTTTTCCATTTCTGTTCATATATTCAGAATTAGTTGTCTCACTCCTGTATCTCATTTGAACTATTGGTTTGTTACACCTTTGACTGGGCCATATCTTCAATTTTCCTGGTGTGATTTGTTATTTTTTGCTGGCATCTGGACATTTAATAAGATTTCCCTGAGTGTGAGACCCAGCAGGTTGAAAGATTTTCCTGTGAAGTCTCTGGACTCTGTTTTTTTTATCCTGCCCAGTAGGTGGCGCTTGTCTGTCTGCGTGCCCCATCAGCAAAAGATGTTGTGGCTCCTTTATTAATGCCAGTATTGGTATTTGGTCGGACCCAGTCCCTGCCACTGTCGAAAACTCCCTACTCTCCCTCTGGGCAGCCGCTTATTGGGGAGGGGCGCCGGTCACCAGCCGCCCAGGCCCAGGGAACTCGCCACCGGACTGGGAAGCCGCCTGTTGGGGAGGGGCACTGGTCGCCGGCTGCCGCGGCCTGGGGAGCTCGCCCATCTGAGACCCGCCGCCGGACAGGGAAGCCGCCTGTGGGGTAGGGGCGCCGGTTGCCGGCCGTCGCGGCTTGGGGAGCCCGCTGATCTGAGACTCGTAGCCGGTCCGGGAAGCCGCCCGCGAAAGAGGGGCGCTGGCTGCCACGGCTTGGGAAACTTGCCTCTCCGAGACTCTCAGCCGGTCCGGGAAGGAGGGAGGGAGGGGTGCCAGCTGTCAGCCGCTGCGGCCGGCGAAGCACGCGCCGCTTGGGGATCTCACCGCAGCAGAGTCTCACCGATGGTCTAGCCAGTCCAGACTGGGGTACGCTGTGTGTCCGTTCCCTGCCGTGGCCCCGGGAGCTGTTCTGCACTGTTTCTGGTCACCTAGTAGTTGCTCTGGAGGAGGAACTAAGATGTGCGTTCCTTACTAAGCCGCCATCTTGGCCCCCTCTTCTCATTGCTCTCATTGCTTTTTTGTATATATTTTTTTCATAATAAAAATACATTTTTAAAAGTGGAGAGAAGAGATGGGCAATGGCTCAGTGGCAGAGTTCTCACCTGCCATGCCAGAGACCCAGGTTCAGTTCCCGGTGCCTGCCCATGTGAAAATAAAACAAGTGGAGAGAAGAGTAGTGATGGTGGTGGTAATTATGAAATTTTAATTTTAATCCTTTATATTGTGGTTGGATGTTTGTTCCATTTGTGTGTATTTGTTTTCTTATTTTTTTTTTAAGTGTAAAGGAAGTGTGACGTTTTGTACTCAGAGGCTGTGAGCCTTGGCATATGGTTTAGAAGATGGATTTCTATTTGGGTGGAATACTTAACCATCCTTTCTCAAATTTCAAAATCGTATTGTCCAACATTATTTGTCTTTGTATACTTTTCTTGGGTTTTCCAGTTTCCCCTCTCTCTATTCCCACTTGGGACTCACTTTCTTGTCTAAACTCAGCCACCCCCATTATGCACTGCATTGGGACGTCTTTGGAGCTGTGGTCTTTCTGCCTGGGTCATTAAATTTCTGAAACTCTCTATGAACTTAGTAATGTACAGCGTGTACTGAAAACTCATTACGTATTTGAAAACTGTATATATTTTTCTGATCATGGTGGATGCTCTTGTTCTGAAATCCTCAACGTTGTAGCTCCAAATCCTTAATTCCCCATGTCTCAACCTTACATTCGGTCCCTCGGGGCCACTCAGTTTTCAGGAGTGCCATGTCCACCAGAAGCGTGAACCTAAACATTTCACTATATGGGTCTCTGACTTGCACACATGATTTTCCCACATCTTTGATCCCCTAGCTCCCTTTTCAAGGGAGGCAATAGAGAGAAAAGAGCCCTGAACCTTGACCAGGGACCAAAATTTAGTCCGAGCTCTGCCACCTTAGTGTGCGGGTGAAGGTGAAGTCTAGAGCCTCCTCCATCCTCACCTCCACACTTTTACTGCTGGCGATGGTGCTGGCAAAGAATAAGCCCTTCTCCTCTTGGCTCACAATTTTTATCCTTAATCTTTTTTCTTCAGAATCTTTCAGTTTATTAGCTCCTTAAAGTATTAGTATATGTGCTGATGTGAGACTATTATGTTCCCCAGAAAAGGCCAGGCTCTTTCTTTGGGGGGCAGGGAGTGGATGCATAGGTCAGGAATTGAACTGGGTCTCCCCCATGGCAGGCAAGCATTCTACCACTGAACAACCCATGCAACCTAAGGCCATGCTCTTTTAATCCATTCCTGTGGGCACAGACCTGATACGGGTGGGAACTTTTATTTTTAAGTACTAATTTATTTAAAAAATTCAGTATCATTGCTTATTATTTTTAGAAAATATTTTTATTGACTCATTTTCACACACATACATTCCATACACGGTGTGCAATCAATGGCTCACAATATCATCAGATACTTGTGTATTCATCACCGTGATCATTTTTTAGAACATTTACATCACTCCAGAAAAAGAAAAAAGAAAAAGACTCATACGTACCATACCTCTTACCCCTCCCTCTGATTGACCACTTGTAATTCCATCTACCCAATTTATTTTACTCTTTATCCCCCCTATTATTTATTTATTTTTATCCCTATTTTTTTACTCATCTATCCATATCCTGGATAAAAGAAGCATCAGACACAAGGTTTTCACAATCACACAGTCACATTGTAAAAGTTATGTCATTATGCAATTGTCTTCAAGAATCAAGACTGCGGGCAGCGCTCCCGCCGCCATCCAGCCCTCCTCTTCCTCTTTCTCCGCCGGCGCTCCCGCCGCCATCTAGCCCTCCTCTTCCCCCTTCTCCGCTGGCGCTCCCGCTGCCATCCAGCCCTCCTCTTCCTCTTTCTCCACCAGCGCTCCCGCCGCCATCTAGCCCTCCTCTTCCCCCTTCTCCGCTGGCGCTCCCGCTGCCATCTAGCCCTCCTCTTCTTTTTTCTCCGCCGGCGGCGCTCCCGCCGCCATCCAGCCCTCCTCTTCCTCTTTCTCGGCCGGCGGCGCTCCCGCCGCCATCCAGCCCTCCTCTTCCTCTTTCTCCGCCGGCGGCACTCCCACCGCCATCTAGCCCTCCTCTTCCCCCTTCTCCGCCAGTGCTCCTGCCGCCATCTAGCCCTCTTCTTCCTCTTTCTCCGCCGGCGGCACTCCCACCGCCATCCAGCCCTCCTCTTCCTATTTCTCCGCCGGCGCTCCCGCTGCCATCTAGCCCTCCTCTTCCCCCTTCTCTGCCGGTGCTCCCGCTGCCATCTAGCCCTCCTCTTCCCCCTTCTCTGCCGGTGCTCCCGCTGCCATCTAGCCCTCCTCTTCCTCTTTTTCTGCCGGCGGCGCTCCCGCCGCCATCTTGCCCTTCTCTTTCCCCTTCTGCTCTGGCAGCACTCCATCCGCCATCTTATCCTTCCCTTTCTCCTCCTATGCCAGCGGCTCTCCAACCACCACCGTGCCCTCTTCCGCCTGCACCGGCTCCTCCGCCACCGGCCTCGACAGCCTTGCCATCCTCACCTTTCCTCCTCCAGAACAGCTACTAGGGGAGTAGAAACGATACAGAAGAGCTCCCGGAGCCACGACAGAGATAAAAAAGACAGCGTACCCCATTCTGGAACGGCCGACTGTCTGGGAGTATCAGCTCCGGTGAGATCGCTAAGGGGCGCGGGCTTTCCCGGGCGGGGCGGCAAGCGGCCGGAGTCCCTCCCTTCCTCCTTCCCAGGCCAGCTGGCAGAAATGGGCAGGCGGTCCCCTCAAGCCACGGCGGCTGGCACCTCCACCACGCGAGGCCCCCCGGACCAACTGAGAGAATTGGATCGGAAATCCCCAGACCGTGGAGAACGGTGACCGGGGGGGGTCCCTTCCAAACACGTGACTCCCCAGTCCGGCTGGGAACAGTGCACTCTACTGGGCTGCAGCGGCTGGCGCCCTCCCGCCACACTTGGTGCCCCGGGCCGACTAGGAAATTCGGACGGGCGCTCTCCCGGGCTGCGGCGGCCGGTGACCCTCCCCGTGTTCAGAACCCCGGGCCGGCTGGCACTCTTCCAAGCCGCTTCGGCTGGCGAATCTCCCCCACGGCGAGAGTTTTCCAAAGTTAAAAGACCCACAGCACCTTTTACTGGTGGGACCCGCAGGCAAACGTGTGCCATGAGCGCCACCTATTGGGCAGGATAAGAAAAACAGAACCCAGAGATTTCACAGAAAAATCTTTCAACCTGTTGGATCCAACACCCAGGGAAATCTGAATAAATGCCCAGACGCCAGCAGAAGATAACGGATCATGCTCAGAAAATTGAAAATATGGCCCAGTCAAAGGAACAAACCAGTAGTTCAAATGAGATACAGAAGCTGAGACAACTAATGCTGAATATACGAACAGAAATGGAAAACCTCTTCAAAAATGAAATTGATAAATTGAGGGAGGACATGAAGAAGACATGGGCTGAACATAAAGAAGAAATAGAAAAACTGAAAAAACAAATCACAGAACTTATGGAAGTGAAGGACAAAGTAGAAAAGATAGAAAAAACAATGGATACCTACAATGATAGATTCAAAGAGACAGAAGATAGAATTAGTGATTTGGAGGATGGAACATCTGAATTCCAAAAAGAAACAGAAACTATCCGGAAAAGAATGGAAAAATTTGAACAGGGTATCAGGGAACTCAAGGACAATATGAACCGCACAAATATATGTGTAGTGGGTATCCCAGAAGGAGAAGAGAAGGGAAAAGGAGGAGAAAAACTAATGGAAGAAATTATCACTGAAAATTTCCCAACTCTTATGAAAGACCTAAAATTACAGATCCAAGAAGTGCAGTGCACCCCAAAGAGATTAGACCCAAATAGGCATTCTCCAAGACTAGTTAGAATGTCAGAGGTCAAAGAGAAAGAGAGGATCTTGAAAGCAGCAAGAGAAAAACAATCCATCACATACAAGGGAAACCCAATAAGACTATGTGTAGATTTCTCAGCAGAAACCATGGAGGCCAGAAGACAGTGGGATGATATATTTAATTTACTAAAAGAGAAAAACTGCCAACCAAGACTCCTATATCCAGCAAAATTGTCCTTCAAAAATGAGGGAGAAATTAAAACATTCTCAGACAAAAAGTCACTGAGAGAATTTGTGACCAAGAGACCAGCTCTGCAAGAAATACTAAAGGGAGCACTAGAGTCAGATACAAAAAGACAGAAGAGAGAGGTATGGAGAAGAGTGTAGAAAGAAGGAAAGTCAGATGGGATATATATAATACAAAAGGCAAAATGGTAGAGGAAAATATTATCCAAACAGTAATAACTCTAAATGTTAATGGACTGAATTCCCCAATCAAAAGACATAGACTGGCAGAATGGATTAAAAAACAGGATCCTTCTATATGCTGTCTACAGGAAACACATCTTAGACCCAAAGATAAACATAGGTTGAAAGTGAAGGGTTGGGAAAAGATATGTCATGCAAATAACAACCAGAAAAGAGCAGGAGTGGCTATACTAATATCCAACAAGTTAGACTTCAAATGTAAAACAGTTAAAAGAGACAAAGAAGGACACTATATACTAATAAAAGGAACAATTAAACAAGAACATATAACAATCATAAATATTTACGCACCGAACCAGAATGCCCCAAAATACATGAGGAATACACTGCAAACACTGAAAAGGGAAATAGACACATATACCATAATAGTTGGAGACTTCAATTCCCCACTCTCATCAATGGACAGAACATCTAGACAGAGGATCAATAAAGAAATAGAGAATCTGAATATTACTATAAATGAGCTAGACTTAACAGACATGTATAGGACATTACATCCCACAACAGCAGGATACACCTTTTTCTCAAGTGCTCATGGATCATTCTCAAAGATAGACCATATGCTGGGTCACAAAGCAAGTCTTAATAAATTTAAAAAGATTGAAATCATACACAACACTTTCTCAGATCATAAAGGAATGAAGTTGGAAATCAATAATAGGCGGAGTGCCAGAAAATTCACAAATACGTGGAGGCTCAACAACACACTCTTAAAGAACGAGTGAGTCAAAGAAGAAATTGCAAGAGAAATTAGTAAATATCTCGAGGCGAATGAAAATGAAAACACAACATATCAAAACTTATGGGACGCAGCAAAGGCAGTGCTAAGAGGGAAATTTATTGCCCTAAATGCCTATATCAGAAAAGAAGAAAAGGCAAAAATGCAGGAATTAACTGTCCACTTGGAAGAACTGGAGAAAGAACAGCAAACTAATCCCAAAGCAAGCAAAAAGAAAGAAATAACAAAGATTAGAGCAGAAATAAATGAAATTGAAAACAATAGAGAAAATCAATAGGGCCAGAAGTTGGTTCTATGAGAAAATCAATAAGATTGATGGGCCCTTAGCAAGATTGACAAAAAGAAGAAGAGAGAGGATGCAAATAAATAAGATCAGAAATGGAAGAGGAGACATAACTACTGACCTCACAGAAATAAAGGAGGTAATAACAGGATACTATGAACAACTTTACGCTAATAAATACAACAATTTAGATGAAATGGATGGGTTCCTGGAAAGACATGAACAACCAACTTTGACTCAAGAAGACATAGATGACCTCAACAAACCAATCACAAGTAAAGAAATTGAATTAGTCATTCAAAAGCTTCCTAAAAAGAAAAGTCCAGGACCAGACGGCTTCACATGTGAATTCTATCAAACATTCCAGAAAGAATTAGTACCAACTCTCCTCAAACTCTTCAAAAAAATTGAAGTGGAGGGAAAACTACCTAATTCATTCTATGAAGCCAACATCACCTGTGGAGAGCCGCCTCCCGGGTCAGGCCTAGTGGTCGCGCTGCAGCCTGCTCTAGAGTTCCCCCCGCCCATCGAGTGAGTCAAGATGGTGCCCGCATCCTGTTTCCGCGTATGACGCACGCGCCCACCAACCCTATCTTCCAATCACCTCTGTATACGTGGCACTAACCTATTGGGTTTGGGCACAGTATATAAGAGGTTACCCGGACAGGGTGGGTGGAGACGACCCACAGGGAGCCGTACCTGACGGCCGCATAGAGGTTGTTCCCCGCGGGGTATCTTGTCCCGCGTGGAACCTGTAACAGAGAATGCAAGCTTAACTCCAGTAAAGGTCTGTGCTCACAACCGTTGCGTGCCTCGAACCCGTGTTTATCACTCGAGTCGGTTTGCCTGCGCCTGTCTCTTTCTCCCCTCCTGTTCCCTTCGCCGGCCGGGGATCAGAAGCCGAACGAGACGGCTGCGGACAAGTGGTGGCCCGTACGGGGAACCTCCTCTCTCGACACCTCTTCTGCAAGGAGAGCCGTACTGTCTCTTCTTGAACTGAGAAGGACGTGCATCCTGAGCTCGCAGCGGACTTCCCGCGCCTGATCACCGCGAGAAGGTGAGTACTTCTTATTACGTGAGAGTTAAGGCCCGCGGGCTTTCAGGTAGCCCCGGGGACTCGGAAGAGCTCTCCGAGTGATTAAAGTACAGTGCCGACTGCAAGCATGGGGCAGTCAGGAAGTTCACCTTTGTTAGCTCCCTTAAAGACCCTTTTGAAGCAGTGGGGTATCTCGGTTAAGGAGAGTTCCCTCCTGCGGTTCCTTGACGATATTGCTGCTTTTGCCCCTTGGTTCGCCCATTCCGGTAGCCTCAGTTTGCCTTCTTGGATAAAACTTGGTAACGACATAGATCGGGCGCACCGGACGGGCCTATGCATGGACCCGATCCTAGTCCCCATCTGGGAAACCGTCCGTGCTTGTCTTGAGGCAGAAGCTGTTACGGGCCTCAGTCCGTCTCCTGCCCTGCTACAGGCGCGGCACGCGCTCCAAGAAACTCAGTCAGCTTCGTCCGCGGACGGCTCCTGTAAAGGGCAAAGCCGCCAGAGTCAAGCACTAGTTCAGACACCTCTGACTCAGAGTCAGATGGTGATGAGACCGAGGGTGCAGACGCGCCTCCGCTGATCGATTGGGGGAGGTCCCCTGTCTCACCCACGCAGCCTTCCGCCCCGCCAGCGCCTGCTGCAGGGGCGCGGCGGCTTCCGGTGAATGGTTTTGGTGATCTCGCCAAAAACCCTCACCACGGGCTCCCTCTGGTGGCCGAATTAGGTAATTACAGTGGCCCTCCTTTGCGAGACCCGGAACCCCCTACAGGCTGGTCTAGGGAGGGGCAGTTACAGCTGTGCCCCCCGCCTGCGTACGCAGGCCCTCAGGGTCCCACGTCATCAAACAATAGAGGGAGGCATTTCTGGAATTGGATTCCTTTTTCAACTTTTAGACCTTTTGGTATGCTGGGTGGTTACAAGCCACTTGGGCCGGAACCAGTCTCAGAAATGTACCCAGTTATTATCAATCCCCAAGGTAATAATCAACATGAGCCATATGATTACAAAGTTTTAAAGGAGCTGAGGATGGCCGTTTCCAATATGGCCCCAGTGCCCCTTTTACCCTGAATATTGTTTCTGATTCCTTGTACGTCGTAAATTCTGTAAAAGTTTTAGAGACAGTAGGCATTATAAAGTACTCCTCCTCAGTAAGACCATTTTTTCTCAAACTTCAAGAGACAATACTTGCTAGACAACACCCCTTTTACATAACTCATATTAGGGCCCATACAGGCCTGCCTGGCCCCATGACACAGGGAAATCACATAGTAGATGTAGCCTCTCGAGAGCCACACATCTTCCCTGTGCAGACGCCGTATCAGCAAGCCCAAAAGTTCCATGCCAAATTTCACATCAATGCAGGTACCCTAGCTAGGCGGTTTAATATACCACGTGCGACAGCTAGAGATATAGTCCGAGCATGCGGAAATTGTGTAGAACAAAGAGCAGTCCCTTCAGTTGGGGTTAACCCTAAAGGTCTCATCCCGGGAGACATTTGGCAAATGGATGTCACCCATCACTCAGAGTATGGTAAAGTTAAATACCTGCATGTGTCAGTGGATACTTGTTCTCAAGTTTTATTTGCCTCTGCCGAATCAGGAGAAAGAGTCCACCAAGTAATTGCACACTGCCTTGCCGCTTGGGCAGCGTGGGGTAAGCCAAAAATATTAAAGACAGATAAGGACCTGCTTACACCAGCAAACCTTCCAAAAATTTTGTGAAAATATGGAAGTACAATTAAAACATGGCATCCCCTACAACCCTCAAGGGCAAGGAATCATTGAAAGAGCACAGGTCTCTCAAAGACTTACTAAAGAAACAGAAAGGGGGAATAGGTCACGGCCTGTCCCCAAAGGCTCAACTGTCTATAGCCTTGTTTACGTATAATTTTTTAAATGAAAATTCACTAGGAATGACACCTGCCCTTCAACACACTACTCCGAGTCCTCCACATAGAGGTCTAGTCCGTTGGAAGGATGTCCTGTCAGGACAATGGCAAGGCCCTGACCCAGTGCTCAGCTGGGCCAGAGGCTCTGTTTGTGTTTTTCCCTAGGAACCAGGACGTCAACCAGTGTGGGTTCCGGAAAGACTGGTGAGAACCGTGACGTCGCCCGAGGATGCCAAGGAACTGTTGCCCAGAAAATTGATAAGCCTCCAACCAGAGCCACCAGATCCGGTCTCCAACTCTGCTGATGATGGCGACGAACGACAAGATGACAACAGGAGCGCTAGTCACCCTTCTATCGTATAGAAAGGGGACCAGCTTTAAAACCTCCCTACCTTTACTAACCTCTCCCAACAGGTGGATTCAGACCTTCGAGTGCTTGGGGATATCAAGTTGACCCCCGTTGATTTCGACCTTTCCAAACTGGGCGAGACTGTACAAAGTCTGTGGAACCGAGTCACCTCATGGTTCTCTTGGCCCAATTTGACTACTTGGATTCTCGTAGCGGTGGGACTATTAGTGGGATTAGTCACTGTTAAATGCTTGTTAGAACGCTTGTTCCAGACACAGCAGCAATTGCGTGTTACTACCATGTTGGCTATGTCACTCGCCCCTGATGCTCCTGGCAACGACCGTCCCGCTGCCCGGTCCTCCCCCTCACCGGACGGTCCATCCCGGCCACTCAGGGCGGGGCGCTCGAAAACAGGATCTGCTGCAAAGCCCATGGCCGTGTCCCGGGTGTAAAAGGCGGCACCAGAAGTCATAATTTTTGTCTAAAGGATGATCTCTAAGGCAGAGTCACGGTCCTGGCCAGACTAGACTCCGGCCATTGCACAGAGACATCTAGTGACACCTCGACTCTGGTTGCCGCTCTCCTGCCCCCTTAACCCAGTTGCGAGGCGAAGCACTGCAGGGAGAGTCACGTGTTTCCAGTTCACGGGCTCTCCGGTCTCTATATGAGGAGGCATTCTGGTTGGTGCCTAGCAAGCCTAGTCCAGACTCCCCAAAGCACCAAAACAAGTAGTGGGCTATCAGCCACGGGAGCTCACTCATCAATGGAGACACTGGGTCAAAATAAAAAATAATAAAAAGGGGGAGATGTGGAGAGCCGCCTCCCGGGTCAGGCCTAGTGGTCGCGCTGCAGCCTGCTCTAGAGTTCCCCCCGCCCATCGAGTGAGTCAAGATGGCGCCCGCATCCTGTTTCCGCGTATGACGCACGCGCCCACCAACCCTATCTTCCAATCACCTCTGTATACGTGGCACTAACCTATTGGGTTTGGGCACAGTATATAAGAGGTTACCCGGACAGGGTGGGTGGAGACGACCCACAGGGAGCCGTACCTGACGGCCGCATAGAGGTTGTTCCGCGCGGGGTATCTTCCCGCGTGGAACCTGTAACAGAGAATGCAAGCTTAACTCCAGTAAAGGTCTGTGCTCACAACCGTTGCGTGCCTCGAACCCGTGTTTATCACTCGAGTCGGTTTGCCTGCGCCTGTCTCTTTCTCCCCTCCTGTTCCCTTCGCCGGCCGGGGATCAGAAGCCGAACGAGACGGCTGCGGACAATCACCCTCATACCAAAACCAGGCAAAGATATTACAAAAAAAGAAAACTACAGACCAATCTCTCTAATGAATATAGATGCAAAAATCCTCAATAAAATTCTAGCAAATCGTATCCAACAACACATTAAAAGAATTATACATCATGACCAAGTAGGATTCATCCCAGGTATGCAAGGATGGTTCAACATAAGAAAATCAATTAATGTAATACACCATATCAACAAATCAAAGCAGAAAAATCACATGATCATCTCAATTGATGCAGAGAAGGCATTTGACAAGATTCAACATCCTTTCCTGTTGAAAACACTTCAAAAGATAGGAATACAAGGGAACTTCCTTAAAATGATAGAGGGAATATATGAAAAACCCACAGCTAATATCATCCTCAATGGGGAAAAATTGAAAACTTTCCCCCTAAGATCAGGAACAAGACAAGGATGTCCACTATCACCACTATTATTCAACATTGTGTTGGAGGTTCTAGCCAGAGCAATTAGACAAGAAAAAGAAATACAAGGCATCAAAATTGGAAAGGAAGAAGTAAAACTATCACTGTTTGCAGACGATATGATACTATACGTTGAAAACCCGGAAAAATCCACAACAAAACTACTAGAGCTAATAAATGAGTACAGCAAAGTAGCAGGTTACAAGATCAACATTCAAAAATCTGTAGCATTTCTAAACACTAGCAATGAAAAAGCTGAGGGGGAAATCAAGAAACGAATCCCATTTACAATTGCAACTAAAAGAATAAAATACCTAGGAATAAATTTAACTAAAGAGACAAAAAACCTATATAAAGAAAACTACAAAAAACTGTTAAAAGAAATCACAGAAGACCTAAATAGATGGAAGGGCATACCGTGTTCATGGATTGGAAGACTAAATATAGTTAAGATGTCAATCCTACCTAAATTGATTTACAGATTCAATGCAATACCAATCAAAATCCCAACAACTTATTTTTCAGAAATAGAAAAACCAATAAGCAAATTTATCTGGAAGGGCAGGGTGCCCCGAATTGCTAAAAACATCTTGAGAAAAAAAAACGAAGCTGGAGGTTTCACACTGCCGGACTTTAAGGCATATTATGAAGCCACAGTGGTCAAAACAGCATGGTATTGGCATAAAGATAGATATATCGACCAATGGAATTGAATAGAGTGCTCAGATATAGACCCTCTCATCTATGGACATTTGATCTTTGATAAGGCAGTCAAGCCAACTCACCTGGGACAGAACAGTTTCTTCAATAAATGGTGCCTAGAGAACTGGATATCCATATGCAAAAGAATGAAGGAGGACCCATATCTCATACCCTATACAAAAGTTAACTCAGAATGGATCAAAGATCTAAACATTAGGTCTAAGACCATAAAACAGTTAGAGGAAAATGTAGGGAGATATCTTATGAAACTTACAATTGGTGACGGTTTTATGGACCTTAAACCTAAAGCAAGAGCACTGAAGAAAGAAAGAAAGAAATGGGAGCTCCTCAAAATTAAACACTTTTGTGCATCAAAGAACTTCATCAAGAAAGTAGAAAGACAGCCTACACAATGGGAGACAATATTTGGAAATGACATATCAGATAAAGGTCTAGTATCCAGAATTGATAAAGAGATTGTTCAACTCAACAACAAAAAGACAGCCAACCCAATTACAAAATGGGAAAAAGACTTGAACAGACACCTCCAGAAGAGGAAATACAAATGGCCAAAAGGCACATGAAGAGATGCTCAATGTCCCTGGCCATTAGAGAAATGCAAATCAAAACCACAATGAGATATCATCTCACACCCACCAGAATGGCCATTATCAACAAAACAGAAAATGACAAGTGCTGGAGAGGATGTGGAGAAAGAGGCACACTTATCCACTGTTGGTGGGAATGTCAAATGGTGCAACCACTGTGGAAGGCAGTTTGGCGGTTCCTCAAAAGCTGAATATAGAATTGCCATACGACCCAGCAATACGATTGCTGGGTATCTACTCAAAGGACTTAAGGGCAAAGACACAAAAAGACATTTGCACACCAATGTTTATAGCAGTGTTATTTACAATTGCAAAGAGATGGAAACAGCCAGAATGTCCATCAACAGAAGAGTGGCTAAACAAACTGTGGTATATACATACGATGGAATATTATGCAGCTTTAAGACAGGATAAATTTATGAAGCATGTAATAACATGGATGGACCTAGAGAACATTATGCTGAGTGAGTCTAGCCAAAAACTAAAGGACAAATACTGTATGGTCCCACTGATGTGAACAGACATTCAAGAATAAACTTGGAATATGTCATTGGTAACAGAGTCCAGCAGGAGTTAGAAACAGGGTAAGATAATGGGTAATTGAAGCTGAAGGGATACAGACTGTGCAACAAGACTAGATACAAAAACTCAAAAATGGACAGCACAATAATACCTAATTGTAAAGTAATCATGTTAAAACACTGACTGAAGCTGCATCTGAGCTGTAGGTTTTTTTTTTTTTTTACTATTATTATTACTTTTATTTCTTTTCTCTATATTAACATTCTATATCTTTTTCTGTTGTGTTGCTAGTTCTAAACCGATGCAAATGTACTAAGAAACGATGATCATGCATCTATGTGATGATGTTAAGAATTACTGATTGCATATGTAGAATGGTATGATTTCTAAATGTTGGGTTAATTTCTTTTTTTCCATTAACTAATAAAAAGAAAAAAAAAAGAATCAAGGCTACTGGAACACAGCTCAACAGTTTCAGGTACTTTCCTTCACCCACTCCAATACACCATAAACTAGAAAGGGTTATCTATATATTGCATAAGAATAACCACCAGTTATCTTGACTGTTTGAAATCTCTCAGCCACTGAAATTTTATTTTGTCTCATTTCTCTCTTCCCCCTTTTGGTGAAGAGGGCTTTCTCATTCCCTTGATAATTCCAGGTCCTGGCTTATCCCAAGATTTCTATCCTATGTTGCCAGGGAGATTTACACCCCTGGGAGTCTTGTCCCATTAGTGGGGAGGGCAGTGAGTCCACTTGCCAAGTTGGCTGAGAGAGAGAGGCCACATCTGAGCAACAAAAGAGGTTCTCTGGAGGTGACTCTTAGACCTAATTTTAGGTAGGTGTAGCCTATCCTTTGCAGGAATTAGTTTCACAGGGGTGAACCCCAAGATCGAGGCTCAGCCTATTGACTTCATTGACCCCACTGCTTGTGAGAATATCAGGAATTCTCCAAATGGGGAAGTTGAATATTTCCTCCTTTCGCCCCAGTCCCCCAAGGGGACTTTGCAAATTCTTCTGCATTCACTGCCCAAAGTACTCTGGGATATATCGGGGCATCACACTAACCTGGACCAACCAACAAAATCTCATGCCCTATTCAAGGTTCCATGTACTTATGGTGTTCAACTAAATTGACCATACAAGTTAAATGAGGTAAAGTATCATTGTTTTTTACTTGTTAAGAATTATGCACTAGCCCCCCTTCGGGGAATGGTGAGAGCAGGGAGAAATTCAACTTCCCCAAGTTGAATTCTTGATATTCTCACAAGCAGTGTGGACAACCAAAGCTATAGGCTGAGCCCCCAGTCTTGGGGTTTGTTCATATGAAACTTAACCCCACAAAGGATAGGTGAAGTCTACTTAAAATTTAGGCCTAAGAGTCACCCCCAAGAGAGCCTCTTTTGTTGCTCAGATGTGGCCTCTCTCTCCAGCCAACACGATAAGCAGTCTCCCCACTCTCCCCCTCTCTGCGTGGGACATGACTCCCAGGGGTGTGGACCTTCCTGGCAATGTGGGACAGAGATCCTGGAATGAGCTGAGACTCAGCATCAAGGGACTGAGAAAAACCCCTGAATGAGCTGAGAATTAACATCAAGGGATTGAGAGAACCTTCTTGACCAAAATGGGGAAGAGACTAAGTGTCAATGGCTGAGAGATTCCAAACAAAGTCGAGAGGTTATCCTGGAGGTTATTCTTACGCATTAAGTAGATACCACCTTTTTGTTTAAGATGTAGTGGAGAGGCTGGAGGGAACTGCCTGAAAATGTAGAGCTGTGTTCCAGTAGCCATGTTTCTTGATGATGATTGAACAATGATATAGCTTTCACAGTGTGACTCTGAGAATGTGAAAACCTTGTGTCGGATGCTCCTTTTATCTACCATATCAATAGAAGAGTAGAGCATATGGAATAAAAATAAATAATAGGGGGAACAAATGTTAAAATAAATTTAGTTTGAAATGCTAGTGGTAAATGAAAGCGAGGGGTAAGGGGCATGGTATGTATAATTTTTTTTCTCTGTTATTGTTTTATTTCTTTTTCTGTTGTCTTTTTCTTTTTCTAAATCGATGCAAATGTTCTAAGAAATGATGAACATGCAACTATGTGATGACATTAAGAATTACTGATTATATATGTAGAATGGAATGATATCTTACTGTTTTGTTGTTCGTTGTTAATTTTTTTAATTAATAAAAAAATTATGCACTGAGCATTATCAGATCACTTTACAATAGAATTTTTAAAGATTTTTTATTAGAGAAGTTTAGGGTTTACAGAAAAATCACGCATAAAATACAGGATTCCCATATACCTCCCTATTATTAACATTAGGTGTGCACTGGTGTGGTGCCTTTGCTAAAACTGATGAAAACACACTTTTATAATTACACTATTAACAACTGTCCCATGGTTTAACTTATGGTTCACTTTTGGTGCTTTGCAGTTCCATGGATTTTTTAAAATAAAATGTTGTAGAATGGTATGATTTCTAAATGTTGGGTTAATTTCTTTTTTTCCGTTAATTAATAAAATAAATAAATAAATAAAATGTTTATTCTAGTAACGTATATACAACTTAAAGTTTCCCCTCTTTGAACTACATTTGAATATTTAATTCAGTGGTATTAATTATGTTCAAAATGTTGTGCTACCACCACCATCTGTTACCAAAACTTTTCCATTGTTCAAGATAGAAACTTTCCTATATTAAAAAAAAATTGGACTTAGGCATGCATCACTCCAAATTGATGGCTGAATTCTACAGTAAGGTATTGTTAATAGTTATTTTTCTGTCCTAGATTTTTTACAGAACTCCAGTTTTTCACTTTGATTTAGCATTGTTATAGTAACATTGTAAGATATTTAATGGTGCCTAAAGAGTTGGAAACTAATGAAAATTTTCATTTAGTCTTTCATACACCAAAACGGTTTTATGGTGGATATCTCACATATTTCATATGTTATTCTGGTGGATTGGAGCTGTGTGTACCCTAGAAAAGCATGTTATTAAAGAATCTTCTGGTGGGTATGAACCCATTGTATGAACCCAGAACTTCTTTTTTGTCAGGCAAGATATTTATTCAGTTGATCATGATTATATTTTAGTGGACAACTAAAATAAATGAACAAAATTCCAAAGCCTATAGACTGTATTTCAAACACCACTGATAGAAGGCAAAATAAATTTGTCAAATGGTATTAAGATTTAAGCAAAGTACAAACTGCTATTAATGAATCAAGTTAAAAAATATGCTTCAAATGATAAGGACTAATGCTTAAGAAAGTTTATCTTTCCCATAAAAGCAAACTATTTTATATTTTCACCACATATTTAAGAAACTGACTATATATAATTTTAGAAAAGACAATCTAGAACAAATTGGAAACACGAATTATACATGATTTTCTTATGTACATATGGTTATGTGATCTCCTATCGTCTGTAGGCAGAACTTTTTGATGAGTTACTTCAGTTAAGATGTGACCCACCATAATCAAGATGGGTTTTGATCCTATTACTGAGTCCTTTATAAGTGGAATGAAATTCAGAGAAAAAGACATGGGAAGAAAGAAGCTGAAACTCAGTGGAACCTGGAAGAGAACAGAGAGGCCAGGAGAGGCCCCCTTGTGTATTGCCATGTGACAGAAGTGCCAAGTGGTAAGTGTCACTGGCAGCCAGGTCCGAAATGCCAATCTTTGGGAAGAAGCTATCACATTAATGATGGTTTGATGTGGCTCTTCTCTCAGATTTATCACCCTGAGCTAAAAATTCCCATTGTTTAAACCAATTTCCATTGCCCGAGCAGCCAGGAAAGCTAAAACAGTTTAGAGTAAGGGTTTTCAATGTTTATTTCAAGGAATAACATCCAGCTTTAATAATTTATTATTCTTCCATGATCACCTCTCCATGATAAAGACTTTCCTGTCTGATTTCCTATTTTACTGATTATTCCTACCCTGACTTTTCTTGTTCACATCAAGACTGGAGCTGACGCGAAGTCACTTAGGCAGAGTGGTTATAAACATAGCGTCCCTTCAGGTGGAGTTTTTTTGTTTTTGTTTTTCTTTTTGCATGGGCAGGCACCGGGAATTGAACCTGGGTCTCCCGCATGGCAGCTGAGAATTCTGCCACCAAGCCATCATGGCCCGCCCTTTTCTTCTGTTGTTTTAAGGGTAAATCATAATAATAACCCATTTTCACATGAATTACACTGAAGACTTAAACTCCCATGTGGGAATTCCCTGATTAGTTGAAAGTTTAGAGCTGTGGCCCCAAATTTCCACATTTATTACATTCATGGTGTAATCTCTCTCTCATGACATCTAAAGTCGTGCCTATGGTTTTCCTCAAGAATTAATATGCTTATGTTGTTTCAGACTAGGGCATTGACCAAAGACTGTGCTGCATGGATGATATTCATATGGGTTTTCTCCAGAATGCTCTGCCTATGGTGACAGAACTTTGAAGAATGACAGATGACCCTTTCACACTGACTACAAATAGATAGTTTCTTTCCTGTGCGAGATATTTTGTGGAAATGAAGGTTAGAAAGTGTCCATCTCCCTGAGAGGTGAGACCCAGAGTGGCACGTGGAAGCTTTCACAGACACTGGAGGGTGACCAGGGCTTCCACCCACAGTGTGTCTTCGGTTTATTTTTCAGGGAGATAGTGACAGCCCCAATAAGCAGTATTTCCTGAGGCAGAGGGAAGTGAGGGCTTTGAGATGAGGTCAACCTATTCACTACCACCATAAAAAAAGGCAAGTATGGGCAGGACCTTTTGATTAGGTTATTTCAGCTGAGATGTGACTCAATTCAAGGTGGGTCTTGATCCATCACCGGAGTCCTTTATGTAGATGAAAGACAGAAAAAAGCCTGGAGAGCAGAGAGAGGAACACTCAGAGAGAGAGCTCACAGAGAGAGAAAAGCCCCAGAGATACTAAGAGAGACCTGTTCTGGTTTGCTGCCTGCAGGAATACAATATACCAGGAACAGAATGGCTTTTAAAAAGGGGAATTTAATAGGTTGCTAGTTTACAGTTCTAAGGCTGAGAAAATGTCCCAATTAAAGCAAGTCTATAGAAACGGCCAATCTAAGGCATCCAGGGAAAGATACCTTGATTCAAGAGGGCTGATGAAGTTCAGGGTTTCTCTCTCAGTTGGAAGGGCACATGGCAAACACGGTGTCACCTGCTAGCTTTCTCTCCAGCTCCCTGAGAGGCGTTTTCCTTCTTCATCTCCAGAGGCCTCTGGGTGGTGGACTCTGCTTCTCGTGGCTGCGTCGTTCTGCTCTCTCTGAATCTCCCTGCTTCGTGGTGCCACAGCATTTTCTACTGTCTCTAAATCTCTCTTTCTCCAAAATGTTTCCTCTTTTATAGGATTCCAGTAAATTAATCAAGACCCACCCTAATCCATCTTAACAACCACTCTTGATTAAATCACGTCTCCAGGGAGATGACCTAATTACAGTTTCAAGCATACACTGCTTAATAGGGATTAGAAGAAATGGCTGTCTTTACAAAATGGAATTAGGATTAAAACATGGCTTTTGTAGGGTAAATACATCATTTCAAACCAGCACAAGAACCCATAGACATTCAGAGAGAAAGCCACTGGAATCAACTGAAAGTAGAGAAACCCAGGAGTCGGGTCATGTGCCTTCCCAGGTGACAGAGGAGTCCCAGAGGCTGGCGGCCTGTCCTCAGAGTGCAGTTATCCTGTTGATGCCTTAACCGGGACCTGTTCATGGCCTTAGAATTGTAAATTTTAAGTTACTAAATCCCCATTGTAAAAGCTGACCCATTTCTGGTATATTGCATTCTGGCAATTTTAGCAAACAGAAAAGCCTTGTACATTTTCCTGGCTGTGTTTAAATTTTTCTCCTTTTCTCCCCTTATTTCCTTTTGAAGGATGCTGAGTCCTTCAATCAATATTCCAAATCATAAAAATAAACCTAGGTTCCTCCTACCGCTTCCCCTCTTAATTGAAATTACAACTCAAAACGACCGCCTTGCAGAGAATTCCGAATTAGTGACATATCTCAGACTTGAGACAGGGTAGAGCTCGGCGTCGCTGAAAGGACACGCGTCTTAGAGTACCGCAGACCTAGAACTGGATCCCGGCGCTACCACTTGCTATCTTACCGGCCCCGAGCCTTAGGTCCTTCATCTGTCCTGTGCCCATCGCCCAGTCCTGACCTTGCCCACCTCATCGGAGCCTACGGCGCAGTGTGTGCACGGGACTCATCCTCTCCGCAGGGGACACCCCCAGGTCCCCAAGCCCTCCAGTAACCCTTGTGTGGGGCCATCGCCACCCCCCGCCGGCACCCCATGACTCAACCTGGCGCAGGCCTGTCTTCTTCAGAGAACCCAAGTCTCCGTGGAGAAAGGGCGGCGTAGAAGAGGACAGCAAAAGGAAGGCGGAGGAAATGGAGGGCAGGCCTTCAGCTCCATAGATTCCTGTGTGAAGGGGCTTCCTGGGGGTCTGATCTGCCCATCTCTTCAGTTTCCCCAAATGAACGCTGAGAATGGCTGCAGACGGGGGCCTGCTGCTTGGTTGGAAGTTCATCTTACGGGGTGAGGTTCACTCGTGCTTTCATCCCCCTGCTGGGGAGGTCTTCGGCCGGCAACGCGGGGAAACCAGAGCTCCCCGGATGCTTCCTCCGTCACTCAGTCGCTTCCATCCCGTCCGTCAGGAAGCATGTGCAGATGTTCGTTTCCCACTCAGGATGTTCTGCGTTTATTACAACACTTTTCCACAACTTTCTTTCTCTCCCACAGGTCCAAAAATAGCAAATAACATTGCTTGCCCGGATTTTCCACCTGAGTTTGTTTTTCATTTTGAGAGAAGTCAGCACGGGCGCCGAGTGCTGCCTCAGCACCAACTAGACGCTGCTATTTAACCCCAGGACAAAGTCAAAGGTTGCATATTTTGGCGCTGCAGCTGCAAATCTGTTTTTGTTCTTGGCATGAGAAGAGCGGATGTTGTGGTGTGAGAACCATATATGGAAATAGCTCAGATGTGCCTGGTCATTTTTTCTTGAAATTTTACATGTACCTAGAGTTATCGTCCAGCAACGTTGAGCTTACCCAGAATGACTGGTAATGTGCTTTTCCAGGCCACGTCGCCCACAGGATTCATATGCGGTTACACGACCAGCCTTAGCTTCCCTGGCCGGGGTGGCTCCAGGGTACAGGGACCTGGGCAGTTGCACAGAGCCCAGGCTCAGACGGGCCCAGACCTTGGTATGCTCTGCTCTCACTGTCTTGGCATTACTATTTTGCACAGGAGATCCTACATTTTCATTTTGCAGAGTCCCACAAATTGTGTAGCCTGCTCCCTGGTTTTCGTTCCTTCTGCTTTTGCTCCCCATGGCAACTGCCCCTTGTTAAATCCAACCCTGCTAATGACCAGGAGCTCCCTGGGGGCTTTACAGACGATTATAAAACCACCCAGGCACCTACCTTGTGCCTCCTTCATTTGATTTCTCTCCTGCCCCCAACAGACATCATGGCAGGGTCCCGGGGAGCTGCAGGTAGGATGCCCTGTCCTGAGTCCCCAGAGAGTTGAAGCAGTGCTGTGTGTTCCAAGCAGGCTTGGAAAGGAGGCCACTCTCTTCTCTGTGATACATTTTTTTTTTCTCTGTGATACATTTTATCCTTTTCCTCAAAGCACCCTGCTTGCCACCCAACATCTCACAGAGCCTTTGGAGAAACTTCCTTCTGCATTGTCTGCTTTCGGCCCCTCTTCCCTCTCTCTCAGGCCCTGGACAGCCACCTGGTACTTCCCCAGACTCCCGTCCTGCAGCCACCGCTTAGTTCCCCAACCTTCCCTTCTCACCTTTCAGCCCGTGAAGCTCTCACTAAACCCACACGCACTTCTCAGAGAACTGTCTTCACCCAGTTTTGTTTGTATTTTTAAGAACATCGGTTCTAGATATATCCATACGGGGCAACGAAAAGGGAGGGGGTTCCCTTAAGCAAATGAATTTTGAAAACACTGCATATTAGATGCTATTCCTGGAGATTTAACTCATCACTATTAGTATGTTGGAAGTCCAGGGAAGAAACTATATAACTTAATTTAACTCAGCTTTTTCCCAAATTAAATTGGGTAGAAATACTCCCATGCACAAACAATTAAGTTAGTGCTCTGCAGATAGTATTCTTGGGTGAGGCTAACAGAATATAATAAAATGAATGGATAGTAAACCAATTCTGAACATTATTTAATCTTTCTTAGAGGTTTCATAAAGTGCTGGTATTTAGCTTTGGATCTCTGGACGAATGGAGATGAAGCACACACTGAATCATATTGAGACATTTAGCCTCACATAAAACTCAGCCTATATTTGTTGAATTACTGACTTTAAAGAAACTCTTTGGGCCTCAGTTTCTAATACATAGTCTGGATTAGTTGGTTTCTGAGATCACTTTAAAAATATTGAGTGTAGGGCGAGCCACTGTGGCTCAGCAGGCAAGAATGCTTGCCTGCCATACCAGAGTACCTGGGTTCGATTCCCGGTGCCTGCCCATGTTTAAAAAAGAAAAAAAAAATTTTGAACACAAATCATTGCGCCCAAATTCATATTTCAGAATTCAGAGTTCTGTAGGCTAGATCTCTTAACAGTGAGTCCATCTGGGGTAACATTCTCAACTTTTTAAAAGAAAAATAAGAGTTACTGGACAGTAATGAATTCAATTTCCCTTCAAGGTCTACTGTTGCCAGGAAGCCCTCCCACGGTGACCACGCAGCTCTGCTCCTATTGTGCTAACTTCTGCCCTTCTAGGGGTCAGTGTGAGGTCTGGACAGCTCAGGAGAGTCACTCCAGGCCCTCCTGCCCGAGCCTGTTAAAATCGTACTGCACAACTCTCTGGGTTTCAAGGCAGCTTCCTGGAGCTCTGTGGCTGGTTCTAAGGAAGTAGTCAATAAGTGTGTGTATCAGTGTGTGTGTGTGTGTGTGTGAGAGAGAGAGAGAGAAATTACAGAGGTTTTTACTACTTTAGCTTGAGTCTGTAATTTTGAATCCAGTTCTTTTCTCTCTTCTGTTTCTAGCTTAAACTCTCAACTTTATCTTGTGGTTTTGCATCTGTTTTTCAGTGTAAAGCCTGTGCTAGGAAGATGAAGATATAAGTGGTGGTTTTTCCAGGATAAAATATTTGTAAAATTTGTATTTCTGTTACCCACATAAGGCACAACATAAAGAGGCAAGAAAAACTGCTGTCACCACCTCCATTCTCAGCACTGATAACTACATACGATTTATCGTTACTGTTATTTATCTGTTAATTCAGAATGTTTCTTCCCAATAAGACTCTGGGATATATTTTCATTATTATTTGCTATGTTTTATACCCAGTACTAAAGCACTATAAATTAAAGCATGGGGCTTAATCAAGCCACCAGTGATGGCCTGATATATGTGCATTTGAGGCCAAGGCATCATGCTACCCAGGAGAAGTGACTCCTTAGGTGGTTAAAGATTTTGCAGAAACTATATTTAAATGAATTCCTCAGTATGGTTTGTCATCCAGAAAAGAACAGGTTTTAAGGGGATGGATAAAAGAGCTAATGTTAGATGCCTGGAAGAATTGTTGGAAAATGAGAGGGTGCCCCAGAGGTCAGAGCATAGGAACTGGATGCAGAGAAAGGCCACTAACCAGGCGGGAGAGGGGAACTGTGGACACATTTTGAGAAGTGCTGAAATTTTGCCCCTGTTGACTATGCTAGAAGTTATAATGCCTTGAATTTTTATTTTGATTAAATGTGTCTAGCATCCAAATAAAACTATGTTTAATCCACCCAGTGGAGTACTATACAACTGTAAAACAGAAGGAGGGATGTGAGGACTGATCTTCAAAATATGCAGTTTGTGAAAATAGCAAGGCAGAGACAAGTGTCTAGAGTATGCTACTGTTTTATCTAAGAAGGGAAGATTCAACTATATGAACATATTTGCTTTTTTTCTAAACAATGAGAATAAACCATATTTTTTTTAAAGGTGAGCTATGAGGGGGAGGGAGAACGGGTTGGAGGGGCTGGGACAGAAGTCAGCACTCTTCCGAATATGCCTGGTATTGTAGATTGACTTTGGAACTGTGTGGATATTTTACACAGTTATACAAATACTTTGGTTTTAGCAAACCAAAACACCCTCCCTCTCCCAGTCCCAGGAAACCACCCTTTCAAGATGAGCCAAACAAAGTAGGGTTAGGGATATCTCTGCATGTGCCGGCAAAGAGCAGTGGATCAAAATTGGGAAATGAGAGACCTGGGCAGGGGGACCGTTTAGCTTTTCCAGCTCCATGGTCTCGGATGCGTGAAGGTCTCTGCATTCCTCCTAAGGGGGTGGCCTGGACCCTGCTGGGTTCCCTTTATCTCATGCCTCTTGGAGCAGCTTCGACTGTAAGAAATGTCTTTCTGTATTGAGCTGAAATCTGTTTCCTGTAGCTTTCTTCTAACCCTTTCCTGCATGACAGGCCCTCCTCAAACATTTGAAGTCAAGCATTTTTCTAGGCCCACCCCCACTCCTCATCCCCTTCTCTACCCCCAAGATTGTGAGCTCCAGCCTCAACAGCTCTGATGCTGCCCGCCGTTCACTCACCCGTGACTCGGTTTCCCCTCTGCACCTCGGCTGCTCCCCTGTGAACTCGGAACAGCATGGCTCGTAAGCGATGCTCTGGGTGTGGCCTCAGCACTGCGGACCACAGCAGGGCTGTCACCTTCCCGCTTCCACTCACCGCCTTCCTCACGGCAGGGGGCTGGGGCCCAAGCTCACAAACCCTCTCAAGAGCCCATTGTTAAATTTTCAGGAATTTTGTGAGCAGTTGTTAAATGCAGCCATTATTAGAAGCAAAATTAATATAAACTAAGAATTAGATACGTTATATTAAAAACAAAAGTAAGGAGGGCAGGCCATGGTGGCTCAGTGGCAGAGTTCTCGCCTGCCATGCTGGAGACCTGGGTTCGATTCCTTATGTCTGCCCATGCAGGAAAAAAAAAAAATAGTAATGGATAGTTGAAACATCACTTCCACATTATTTTACTTATTTTGCTATAATCCCTTCTCTCGGGGTCATTTGTATCTATTGTGTCTGGGTGGGGAAATACCCTATCACGGTATGCTAATAAGTATGTCTTCCAAACTCTGTGTTCAGTGACATCACGATGGCAGCTTGAAATTGGTCATGAAGGGAGTATTGACACCACAAATAATGGCAAGTGCTATAAATCAAGACAGCCGGTTATTAAACTTTTATGGCCCACCACTGGATGCATTCTAACCCATTCTTTACATCTATATTAACCACTTTTAAGAATCGTCATTTTAGATCCAACACACGGATCAGTCTGATTGGATTTTCCAAGATTCTCATTGTCACCCAACTATTTGTCTTACATCCAACTTCAGGTTACCTATCAGTTTGATAAACACGCCTTCTGTATCTTCATTATAAAAGTTTATGAAGGGGGCGGACCACAGTGGCTCAGCAGGCAGAGTTCTCGCCTGCTACGCGGGAGACTTGGGTTTGATTCCTGGTGCCTGCCCATGCAAAAAACAAAAACAAAAACAAGAATGTTTATGAAGGGGCAAGGGTAATTCAGTGGTGGAATTCCCGCCTACCATGCAGGAGACTCGGGATCCATTCCCGCCCGTGCACTTACTTTCCCCCAACCTCCGCCCCCACCCCCCAAAATTCAACAAATGGTGCTGCAATAATGGGATAGTCACATGGAAAAAAGAATGAAATGTGACCCCCAGCATACAGTATATATTAAAAGCAGAGTTTATAAAGGACAGATAAAAAACACAGTCCTGAGACCCACCGTTTCATACTTCCTGATATCAAGGGGTTACTAATTCGCTCAGTGTGCCAGAACCCAGTTCATATTTCTCCACTGAATCCAAAAGAATATCATGAGAAACCTCAGTAAGTGTCTAACTGATGACAAAATACTCCCCATGTATGGGCTTTCCCTGAGTTACTGAGTGAGTGACTATGTCAAGGAGAAGAAGAGATAAATCAGCCTGGCCTATTCTTGGTGAGCGCATTCTGGGTCTCCAGCATTCCTTCCATCTGGTGCCTGAAGCTGTTCCTCTAGAAACCCATTCCAGAATCCTGCTTGAGGTTGAGATGATTGACAGTTGTCTATACTTTTTCTGCTCTACCTTCTTCTTTTTGAATATCAGAATACTCCACCATCTCCAGCCTTCTGGTACCTCTCCTAATAGGTGATGTCACAGAGATCCTTGACAATGGTTTGTGATCTCATAACACTGTTTTTCTAGGGACTCTTTGACTTCACTTTTCAAGGCCAATGGTTCAAACGTTCAATGAGAGTTTTGAACTCATTTGGAAAAGCTCTGGGCTCTTTCATACTCACACACTCCATCTCAGCCTTCCATCTTCCCTTACTGAAGTTCATTTCCTTTCTCAATTCCTCTTCACCTGACTCATTTCGCGTGGAAGGGAAATATCCATGCCCTGAAAGTCAGAAATAGAAGAGAAATGGAGAGCTCTGTTTTTCCTATGTCCTCTGTTGACGGTGGCTCGCCTGTCCTGTCCTCTACTTGATGTTATTCTTTAAACTTTTAAAAAAATGGAACAGCCAGAACAACAGCCATAGCATAACCCTGTAGTTTTAGAATAACCTGAGCTTCTCTGGAGCGTTAGCTTTTTTGACACTTACCAATGTGTTCATGTATATTCCAACACAGGTAATGGCAATTTGATGGCAAGGTAGAGATGATATAAAAGATTCCTGACCTTTCAGGAATTTTGAGACTGCCTCATTGTTTGAATTTGCAAGAAAATTCCTACCTCTTAAAGTACAGCATGCTATATATTAGCATTCCAATTTTCACTTAATTTGGTCTTGAGAATTTTTCATCTTGAAACTTTCTGAGAAAAATAAAAACAACTGTAGATACTTCTGATATCACAATGTCACAGTCAAGGGGATCTACAAATATAGAAGATTCAGTATTTTTAGGGGCTTTCTCTTTCATTTTATTTAGCTGATCTTTAACATAAAACTTCTTAATATATTCAACTCTTGTTATATGGCATTCTTTTACCTGGAACTCTCTAAAAGGCCCTCATGCACAGTTCTAAAAAAATGTTAACAGTGTTTATGAGTTTTAACCCACAGACACTGAACTAAGGGATATGAAACCTAGGTTTTCCACTTCGTTCTGCCACCAGCCAGCTGTGTAATCTTGGGCAAATCCCTTTGCCTCTTTCGTTCCCATGTAAATATTGTTGTAAGTCCCTTTCAGATCTAAGAGAACGGAGCAAAGTAACACCCAGCTGTCTTGTCTCTGAGTTCTTGACCGGCTTCATCTGCTCTGTATAGATATGTGAGTGTGCAGGTGTGTATGGGGCAGTCGGGAAGAGACGTCTGCATTGGGGGTCTTGAGGAAGAGGTAGAAAGAAGACCAAGATTATTCCTCCAAGATTTTTTATAAGTGGTAATTTCAAAACAAAACCAAGTCAACCTATCAAAACAAGATAATGACAAGGGAGAAAGTAAAGGCTTTTGGCCAATCCATCTCACAATCATTCTTTCCCGCCCCCACAAAGCTATCTGAACTGAGATCTTGTTAGGTGACCTCCATTTCCAGTAAACATCACTCACTTAGAACAAAAACGGGAAGCTCCCACATATAGCCGCTGGAAACTGTCCCAGATGCAGGAAGAGGTTTGTATGACATCATCCAGAAAGTTATGCAATAGGAAGGTCTACAGATTAGAAGAATGGCTCACATAAGAGTTATTTTTCACTAGACATTTTAATGTAATGCTTAAAAGGGCCAAGTCTTTTAGAAAATATGTTGCTTGATATATATGTGTATGTATATAGACAGCTCATATTTATCTACCTTTCTGGAAATTCCTCAAATGTTCAGGAAAATGTTATTTGTGTGTTTGTGTTTACACATACATGCATATATGTAAACATTTCATTGAAAAGACTGGAAAAAAAATAGGCAAATATTATTGTCCCTCTGTATGGAAAAAATGTTTTGCTCATCCATTTAAAAAATAATTTGGTTGTTTTGGTAAAAATTATACATGCCTATTATAAAATATTGAAGCGATTCAGAAAAACACAAGGAAAATGAAAATCAACTGAACTCTAATGACCCAGAAAGAAACACAGCCAGAATTTTAGGAAGATTTCTGCAGACATTTTTGCTATGCATAGATATGTTTAATTTTACATGAGTGGTGTGTTCTTTATCTGATGTAATGTTATCTTCCTTCCCCCTCAATTATGTCATTAAAGTCTTTGTAGGTCACCAAATATAGGTATATGGTGTGATGTTTAAGGACCCATAGTTTTCCATTTCATTTTATTTGCTCTGCATCCTTAGCCAGTGCCATCTGGGTTGAAATATAGGTTGTTGAGAAATAATTTTTAAGCTTCAAAGAAACTGTTATGTAAAGAATGTGAAGTTATATAAAATAACTCATCTGCACAAGAATCTGCTTGGGTTGTTGCTACTGCAAAAATATGCAAATAGCTGAGGATCTGTAGAAATATACGATATATTTTTATTTTTACTGAGTAATTAAATAAAATTAAATGTTTAAAAAGTAAGGAGGCATTGGGCAGTGCGACAGTGACTCGGTGGCAGAATTCTTGCCTTCCATGCTGGAGACCCGGGTTTGATTACAGGTGCCTGCCCATGGAAAAAAGAAAAGTAAGGAGGCATCACAAAGTAAGACTAAATAGATTTGACAACATAGAAATGTAAAATAGCATAAAGAAAATTTAAAAGCAAGAGACAATTTTAAAAATAGATATAGCAAATATGACAAAGAGTTAAAATGCTAATATATAAAGAGCTCATTTAACCAGTAAGAGCAATAACATACAATAGAAAAATGGGCAACTAGCGGTTTACAAATTACAAACGGTGTAAAAATAAAATATAGATGAATATCGCTAGTAATCAAAGAAATGGAATTAAAATAGTAGATAACTTATTTTTCATGAATAAAGTGATAAAAATTTAAAGTTGAGTTAGTACATTTTAAGTGCTTAGTTTGGTACCTAGTAAAAACCAAGTGCTCAATAAATATTAGGTCTTATCATTCTTGCTCAGAGGTGGTAAAAATATGATGCAAAGTATTTCTGTTGAAAGTCTAAGTTTGTAATGTATTTCTGAAAAAACGTTTAGCAGCATAAGTCAAGAGTCTTAAAAATATTTTTAATCTTTACCTAGTAATCCTACTTTTAGGACTCTTCTAAAATAATAATTTGCAATGCAGACAAACACTTTTGACATAAAGAAGCTGATCATAGCATTATTGATAACAATAACTGTAAATGACCTAAATGTCCAACAATAAAGGAATGATTAAACAAATTTTGGTGCAGTCATAAGAGAGAATACCTTGAGGGGTAATTTAAAATTAAATTTATGAAGAACCTTTAACAACATACTTAAAGACCTGATAAATATTAAGTGAAAAAAGAGGGACACAAAATTTCATGAATAGTAATTTCAATGATGTGTATAAGGAATAACCTGGAAGAAAATACAAAAAAATGTTAACAACATTTGTCTACTAGAATGGGAATGTGGGTGATTTGTTTACATACATATTTTTCTGTATTTTCCATTTGTTTATATATATATATTTTCTATATTTTCCAAAGTATCTACAAAGATCACATTTAACAAAAATTTTAAATCATAGCTAATACATATTTAATAAATTTAAAAACAAGTTGAAACATAACATAACATTTAGAACTTATCATTTAAAAATTCAAATCTACAAGGGAATTCCAAAACCCAACCACATTTTGCTGCCTTGTAGAAATTGTCTGAACTTTCACAAGTCTCTGTCATCTATTAAGTGTGAGACTTTGAGCAAGTTAGTTAATTATGAACTCTGGGCTTTCCAACATTTCAAAGGCTTTTTCACTGTCCATAAATCTACAAACCACATCTAAGTTTATTTTTAAATTTACTTTTGGAGTGAGATCCTTTATTCATTTGGTTCTGAACCTACTTTCTGAAACTCAGTGCATTTTAACATTAATGTATTTATTATTTACGTTTGGTCACATTTCAAAATGAATTTGAGGCAGCAAAAGTTATTACACAGTAACTAACTTTGTTTAGTTTTAAGTAATAACTAACTTTAAGCTCTAAATAAATCTCTCTCTATGCTTAATTGAGAGTGCTCTGCTAGTTTTAGAGAACCAAATTGAGGAAGTTCCAATGTTTTTTAAATTATAGTGACATTTACATACAGATATTTTAAATTTCATCTATCTTTATGCAAATATAGATGTGATGAATATAATCAGCATGAGTATAAAGCCATTAGACACACATGCCATTTTCCTTTGAAGTCACATCATAGCAGAATACAATAACATAAGCTTGATTTCTTTAGGTCAAAAAAATGCATTTCTATGGACCAGGAATGGAAAGGAAGACCATGAGGCAATTTTTGAAATGAGATTTTTAAAAAATTATCTATAGTGTTATAGTATTGGAGAAAAGACCTTTTTTTTTTTTAATTTTAAGAAGATGGCAAAGAATTGATGTTTAAAATTCATAGGTTGAAAAGTTAGAGAAGAAAGAGTGCATGGTATTTTATATTTCAATGTTTCCATAAAATCAGCCCCTGTGAAAATTGTTCACAAGTCCAACCAATGTGAATTTTTTTCTCCCTGATAATAGACATGGAAATCACTGGGGTTTACTTCTAGGGAAGATGGTGGAGTAGGGAGCTCCAGGACTCAGTCTTTTCACCAAAACAGGTACTGTCTGAGACAACTGTCCTGGGGTTCTGGAGGCCAGAAGAACATTTGTATGTATCTAGGGAAGAGTGGAAGAAAGAGGCTAATAAACTAGAGTGAGTTGAGCAGTGAGTTGCTCTCTCTATGAGGCTGCTATCAGTGCCCATACCACAAATTTGTGGTGAGCTGCGTTGGGGCCCAATTCTTGGTTAGCTTGCTGGAGTCAGAAATGGATATAAAAATCCTCTTCCCCAAGATCGGGGTGGGCATGGCTGATCACTGATCATGAATTTTAATTAGTAATGTCAGATTGCTGGGTCCTGGTTCTGTGCTATTTTTGACCCACCCCAGAGAAAGGGGGTGGTAGCCATTATTTCAACCACACCTGACAGGAGCTGAGGTGGTGACATTTAAAGATGTAGTGCTTCTCTCAGGGCTGCAAGGAACAGTTAGCTGAAGGTGTGTGTAAGTTGGGCAAGCCAGGAAAGCACAGTGCTGGAAAGGCATGAAAGAGGCTTTTAGTGTTATTCCTGATCCCATCCCCAGTGCCCCTTTGTGGCACTGTTTCAGCTGGGAAATACTGACTTGGGAAAGTCCTCTCTGGGGTGACTCTGCTCCCAGAATTTGCCCTTCCAGCAAAATCAGCCAGAGACAATAAAAAAACTATAGAGGCAAAACAAAAACAAACAGGACAGATCAAGATTCCCAGAGAAGGAACAGAGGAAAGCAAGCTTTCTGTTTGATGTGGCACAATTACACACACAAAAAAATACAGTCAATGTTAAAAATTGTACTCAGGCAAGAAGCATATGAAGAGCTGAAAAAATCTGATCAAAGATGGGCTATTCCAAAGGTTTAAGAGGAATCAGGTGTCAAAGAAGAGGCTTAACACAAAACCAATCATTAATAAAACACTAGGCAAGAGAGATAACTGATGTCCAGATTAAAGTCATCAAGATAATCAGATGCCTAGCCATCAGCAAAAAATTATAAGTCATACTAAGAAACAGGAAGATATGGTTCAGTCAAGGGAAAAATGAAAACTTCTGAGGAGACTCAGAATTTGGAACAACTAATTAAAGTTGTTCAAACAAATATCCTAAATCAATTCAAGCAAATGAAGGAAAATATGGCTAAAGAGATAAAGGATATTAAGAAGGCAATCTCAGAGTATAAAGAAGTTTTGAAAGCATAAAAAGAAACAGCATAAATTATGGGGATGAAAGGCACAAGAGAAGAGATTAAAAATACACTAGATTTGAACAGGCAAAAGAAAGAATCAGTGAATTAGATGACAGGACATTCAAAATCATTCAGGTAGAAGAACAGATAGAGAAAAGAATGGGAAAAAATGAGCAAGATCTTACAGATCTGAATGACAGCACAAAGTGCACAAATATATGTGGCATGGGTGTCCCAGAAAAAGAGAAGCACAAAGAAGATTTGAGGAAACAATGGCTCAAAATTTCCCAATCATTATGAAAAACATAGGTATACATGTCCAAGAAGTGCTATGTACTCCAATAGAATAAATCCTAATAGACCTACCCTGAGATCAGAATATCAAATGTCAAAGATAAAGAGAGAATTCCTAAAGCAGCAAGATAAAAACAATTTGTCACATACAAGGGCTCTGCAATAAGACCAAGTCCTGATATCTCATCAGAAATCATGGAGGCAAGAAGTCAGTGGTATGATATATTTAAGGTACTGGAAAAGAAAAACTGCCAGCCGAAAATTCTTTATCTGGCAAAACTTTCCTTCAAAAATGAAGAGAGTTTAAAATATTCACAGATAAACCAAAACAGAGAGTTCATCAAAAAGAGGTCTGTATTACAAGAAATACTAAGGGGAGTTCTGCAGGCTGAAAGGATAAGATAGGAGAAAGTGGCTTGGAGTAGTGTGAAGAAATGAAGATAATCAGTAATAGTAACTGAAAGAGTAAAAAGAGAGACCAACAACAACAAAAAGGACATGACTATAAAAAACAAAAGGATAAAATGGCTGAAGTAAGCATTGCCTTTACAGTAATAACATTAAATGTTAATGAATTAAATTCCTCAGTAAAAAGGCACAGGCTGGCAGAATTGTTCAAAAAGCATAATTAAACTAAATGCAGTTTACAAGAGACTCACCTTAGATCCAAAGACAAATAGATTGAAAGTAAAAAGATGGAAAAAGATATACCATTCAAATAGTAACCAGAAAAGAGATGGGGTAGCTATACTAATATTAGACAAAATAGACTGTAAATGAAAAACTGTTATAAGAGACAAAGGAGATTCTATATACTAATAAAAGGGGCAATCTACCATGAAGAAATAACAATCATGAATATTTATGCACCTAATCATGCTGCTCCAAAATATGCAAGGCAAATACTGGCAAAACAAGGGAGAAATAGATGTCTTAATAATAATAGTTGGAGACTTCAATATATCACTCTCTTCAATAGATAGAACATTTAGACAATGGATCAATAAGGAAACAGAGAACTTGAATAATATGGTAAATGAGCTAGACCTAACAGATATATACAGAACATTACATGCTAAAACAGAAGGATATACATTCTTCTCAAGTGAGCGTGGATCATTCTCCAGGATGAACCACATGTTGGGTCACAAAACAAGCTTCAATAAATTAAAAAAAAAAACAACATGAAACTATATGAAGCACCTTCACTGACCAAAATGAAAAAAAAAGACAAAGATTTGAGCAGAAATAAATGAAATTGAGAATAAAAAATACAATTGAGAGAATTAACAAAACCAAAAGTTGCTTCTTTGAGAAGATTAATAAAATCAACAAACTCTTAGCAATACTGACAAAGAAAAAAGAGAGAAGATGCAAATAAATAAAATTAGAAATGAGAGGGGAAACATTATTACTGACCCCTCAGAAATTAAAGGGACATAAAAGTATACTATGGACAACTGTATGCCAAAAAATTAGACAACTTAGATGATGTAGACAAATTCCTAGAAATACACAAATGACCTACACTGACTGTAGAAGAAGTAGAAAACCTCAACAGACCAATTACAAGTAAAGAGATTGAATCTAGTCATGAAACCCCACCCTCATCCAAATAAAGAAGAAGAAGAAGAAGAGACCAAGACCAAATGGCTTCACAGGAGGATTTTACTAAACATTCCAAAAATAAAACTCCAATTCTGCTCAAACTCTTCCAAAAATTTGAAGAAGAGGAAACACTCCCCAATTAATGCTATGAGGCCAACATCACCCTCATACCAAAGTCAGCTAAAGCTACTACAAGAAAAAAAAGTACAGATCAATATCATTTATGAATACAGATACAAAAATCCTCAACCAAATATTAGCAAACCGAATTCAACAGCATATTAAAAGAGTTATAGGCCATGATCAATTGGGATTTATCCCTGGTATATGAGGGTAGTTAAACATAAGAAACTCAATTAATGTAGTACACCACATTAACAGAATGAAGGGCAAAAACCACATGATCATCTAGACTGATACAGAAAAGACATTTGACAAAATCCTGCATTCTTTCCTGATAAAAACTCTTCAAAAAATAGGAATAGAAGGAAACTTCCTCAACAAGATAAAGGGGATTTATGATAAACCCACAGTAAACATTGTACTCAATGGTGAAAGACTAAAAGTTTTTCCCTCTAAGATCTGGAACAAGACAAGGATGCTCACTAACACTGTTATTCAGCACTGTGCTAGAAGTTCTAGCCAGAGCAATTAGGGAAGAAAAAGAAATAAAAGGCATCTAAATTGAAAAGGAAGAAGCAAAACTTTCACTATTTGCAGATGGCATGATCCTATTATTAGATAGTCCTGAAAAACCCAAGACAAAGCTACTAGAGCTATAAACAAGTTCAGCAAAGTGGTGGGATACAAGATCAACATGCAAAAATCAGTAGTGTTTTCTATAAACTGGTGATGAGCAATGAGAGGAGGAAATTTAAAAATTCCATTTACAAATATCTAGGAATAAATTTAATCAAGGATGTAAAGAACTTGTACATAAAAACTACAAAATATTGCTAAAAGAAATCAAAGAAGGGCAGGCCATGGCGGCTCAGCAGGCAAGAATGCTTGCCTGCCATGCCAGAGGACCCGGGTTCGGTTCCCGGTGCCTGACCATGTGAAAAAAAAAAAAAAAAAGAAATCAAAGAAGGCCTAAATAAATGGAAGGCTAAATGTCATTAAGATGTCACTTCTACCCAAAATGACTCAACACAATCCCAATCAAAATCCCAACAGCCAACCTTTCCAGAAATGGAAATGTCAATTATCAAATTTATTTGGAAGGGTAAGGGGCCCTGAATAGCTGAAAACATCTTGAAAATGAAAAATGAAGTTGAAGGACTCACACTTTCTGATTTTAAAGTTTATTACAAAGATACTGTGGTCAAAACAGCATGATACTGGCACCACAGATAGATATATTGATCAATGGAATAAAATTGAGAGTTCAGAAGCAGATTCCCACATGTGCTGGTTTGAAAGGATGGCTAGAAAAGCCATGTTTTAATCTTAACCCCATTTTGCAAAGGCAGCTGTTTCTTCTAATCCCTATTCACTATTGTATGTTCGAAACTGTAATTAGATCATCTCCCTGGAGATGCGATTTAATAAAGAGCAGTTGTTAAACTGGATTAGATGGAGGCGTGTCTCCACCCATTCAGGTGGGTCTTGATAAGTTCACCGTAATCTTACAAAAGAGGAAACATTTTGGAGAAAGCAGGAGATTCAGAGAGAGCAGAGAATGCTGCTGCACCATGAAGCAGAGAGTCCACCAGCCAGTGACCTTTGGAGACGAAGAAGGAAAACACCTCCCAGGGAGCTTCATGAAAAAGGAAGCCAGGAGAGAAAGCTAGCAGATGATGCCATATTTGCCATGTGCCCTTCCAGCTGAGAGAGAAACTGTGACTGTGTTCAACATGTGCTCTCTCACTTGAGAGAGAAACCCTGAACTTCATGGGCCTTCTTGAACCAAGGTATCGTTCCCTGGATGCCTTTGATTGGACATTTCTATAGACGAGTTTTAATTGTAACATTTTCTTGGCCTTAGAACAGTAAACTAGTAACTTATTAAATCCCCCCTTTTTAAAAGCCATTCCATTTCTGGCATATTGCATTCCAGCAGCTAGCAAACTGAAACACCACATCTATGGCCAATTGATTTTTTTGATAAGGCTGCCAAGTCCTGTCAACTGTGAAAGAATCGTTTCGTCAACAAATGATGCTGGGAGAACTGGATATCCATTTGCAAAAGAATGAAAGAGGACCCCTCTCTCACACCATCTACTCTAAATTAACTCTAAATGGCTCAAGGACCTAAATATAAGAACCAGGACTATAAAACTTCTGGAAGAAAATGTAGGGAAGCATCTTTAAGATCTTGTGGTAGGCAATGATTTCTTAGACTTTACACCCAAAGCACAAACAATGAAGGAAATAATAGCTAAATGGGACCTTTTCAAAATTAAATACTTTTGTGCATCAAAGGACTTTGTCAAGAAAGTGAAAAGGCAACTTAGTCAATGGGAAAAAATGTTTGGAAACCACATATCTGATGAGGGTTTAATATCAATAAGGGTTTAATATCCATGATATATAAAGAGATCCTACAATTCAACAATAAAAAGACAAACAACCCAATTAAAAAATGGGGAAAAGACATGAATAGACATTTCTCCAAAGAGGAAATACAAATGGCTAAAAAGCACATGAAAATATACTCAACATCACTAGCTGTTAGGGAAATGCAAATCAAAATCACAATAAGATACTGTTTCACATCTTCAGGCTTCTGCTGTGGGGTTTCTTTTGCATCTCCAAACTTCTGTTTCTAGGCATCTGCTCTCTGTATGGGCTCAGGCTCTATCTCTGTGAGCTCTTTTAAGAACTCTAGTAAAATAAACAAGACCCACCTTAAATGGTTGAAGTCACATCTCCATCTAATCAAAAGGTCCCACCCACAATTGGTGGGTAGCATCTCCATGAAAACAACCTAATCAAAAGTTCCCACCCTACAATAAGTCTGCCACCATAGGATTGGATTAGGACTGAAAGAATAAGGCTTTTTCGGGGGACACGTAACAATTCCAAACCAGCACAATAGGTGAATGAGGTTAAAAGGGAAAACTTTAGGTTGTATATATTACTAGAATAAAAATGAAAATATAAAACATAGCACTGTACAACACAGGGAACCCCATGGTAGACAATGGGCTATAGTTAATAGTATAAATATAAGAAGGTTTTTTCATGAATTATAACAAATATATGATAATAATACAACATGGTAATAACAAGATGGCATATGGAAAAAATACAGCTAATATAAATAATGGATTATAATTAGTACTATTTTAATTATCTTTCATCAATTGCATCAAAGGTAACCACTATTAAAAAATAGCGCAATTATTTTAAAAAGTGCTATCATCAGTTGTAACATATGTTCCATACCAATGCAAGGTGTTGGTGGTAGGGTAGTATACTGGAGTCATGTATTTTATGCATGACTGTTCTGTAAACCCACAATCTCTCTAACTTTGTGTGTGTATATATATATATATATATATATATATATATATATATAGGGTCTGAAGACTCAATATTTTATTTATTTATTTATATTTACATATTTTTAAATTTTTTATTTTAATGCAATTTTATTGATATATATGTAATAATCATCCAAAGTGTATAATTAGTGGTTCACAGTATCACTGTATAGCTGTGAATTAATCTTTTTTTTCTTTTTTGTGAAAAATGACATATACATAAAAAAGCAATACATTTCAAAGCTTGCTGCAACAATTAGCTGTTGAACAGATTTCAGAGTTTGGTATGGGTTACAATTCCACAAGTTTAGGTTTTTACTCCTAGCTGTTCCTAGACACTGACAACTAAAAGAAATATCAACATAATGATTCAGCACTCATACTCGTTTGTTAAACCCAACCTTCTCTGTATAACTCCACCATCTCCTTTGATCTTTCCCTACCACTTTTTAGAATTATTTGGGTTATGTATATTCTAAACTTTCTCATGCTGGAAGGGGCTGTCAATAAAATGGGAGAGGAGGATAGAACTAGTTGATGTTCTGGAGGGGCTGGTCCCTCTGGGTTTCAGGACTTATCTAGCCTAGGAAACCATCTGGAGGTTATAGGTTTCAGGAAAGTAATCCTAGTGCATGGTACCTGTTCTATTTGCTAGCTGCTGGAATGCAATACACCAAAATGGAATGGCTTTTAAAAGGGGTAATTTAATGAGTTGCTAGTTTATAGTTCTAAGGCCGAGAAAATGTCCCAATTAAAACAAGTCTATAGAAATGTCCACTCTAAGACATCCATCCAGGGAAAGATACCTTGGCTCAAGAAGGCCTGAAGTTCAGGGTTTCTCTCTCAAGTGAGAAGCCACATGGCGAACACAGTCGGGGCTTCTCTCTCGGCTGGAAGGGCACGTGGCGAATATGGCGTGATCTGCTAGCTTTCTCTCTTGGCTTCCTATTTCATGAAGCTCCCCGGGAGGCGTTTTCCTTCTTCATCTCCAAAAGTCACTGGCTGGTGGACTCTCTGCTTCGTGGTGCTGCAGCATTCTCTGCTCTCTCTGAATCCCTTTCTCCAAAATGTTTCCCCTTTTATAGGACTCCAATAAACCAATCAAGATCCACCCAAATGGGTGGAGACATGTCGTCCCCTAATCCAATTTAACAACCATTCTTGACTAAATCACATCGTCCAGGGAGATGATCTCATTACACTTTCAAACATACAGTATTGAATAGAGATTATTCTACCTTTATGAAATGGGATTTATATTAAAACATGGCTTTTCTTAGGGGGCATACTTCCTTTCAAACCAGCACAGTACCTTTGCAGAATTTCATAGAAAGTCCTACGTGTTCTTTAGAGTTGGCAGGAATGGTTTTGGTTAGGGTTTGGCAAACTATGAAAGGTAGCGATGTCTAGCTGAAGCTTACATAAGAGCAACCTCCAGAGTAGACTCTTGACTCCATTTGAACTCTCTCAGTCACTGATAACTTATTTGTTACAGTTCTTTCCCTCTTTTAGTCAGGATGACATTGTCAATACCTTGGTGCCAGAGCCAGACTCATCCCTGGGAGTCATATCCAACATTGCCAGGGAAACTTTCACCCCTGAATGCCATGACCCATGTAGGGGGGAGGGTAATGATCTCACTTGCAGAGTTGGACTTAGAGAAAGAGAGGCCACATCTGAGTAACAAGAGAAGTCTTCTGGAAGTAACTCTTAGGCATAACTGTAGGTAGGCTAAGCTTCTCTGCAACATAAATAAGCTTCACAAGAGCAAGCCTCAAGATCAAGGGCTTGGCTTATTGACTTGGGAGTCCTTAATGTTTGACACAGTATCCCCAGTAGCAAAGTTTAATATTCCATATTTTTCACCCATCCCTGAAGGGACTTTGCCAATACTTTTTGATTATTGCTTAACATGCTCTGGGATGTATCCAGATATTATATTAAACTTTACAGAATTACAAGCTATAGAAAACTTAGGTTCTGGACAAAATAAACCTTTCTTCTTTTGATCTCACAGAGTAGGTGAAGTTCTAAAATACAGACAATGTCTTCTTACCCCTGTGTTCTGAATTACCTTAATCCCAACCTGATTGGCCTCGTTCTTATCTCTAAATACCAGGTGTTCTAGTAAGCAAGCTGCTGGAATGCAATATACCAGAAATGGAATGGCTTTTAAAAAGGGGAATTTATTAAATTTCTAATTTACATTTCTAAGGCTGTGAAAATGTCCAAATTAAAGCAAGGTTATAGAAATGTCTAATCTAAGGCATCCAGGGAAAGATACCTTGGTTCAAGAAAACCAATGATGTTCTGGGTTTCTCTCTCAACTGGAAAGTTACATGGCAAACATGGCAACGTCTGCTAGTTTTCTCTCCAGGTTGGTTTCTTGTTTCCTGAAGCCCCAGGGGCATTTTCCGTCTTCATCTCCAAAGGTGTCTTGGCTGTGTGTGCTCTTGTGGTTCGCATGACTCTGAAGCTTTCTCCAAAATGTTTCCTCTTTTAAAGAATTCCAGTAAACTAATCAAGACCCACCTGTAATAGAGGGAGTCACATCTCCCTCTAATCAAAGGTTAATACCCACAATTGGGTGTGTCACAGTTCTGCAAAGATAATCCAATCAACTTTTCAATCGACAGTGCTGAATCAGATTAAAACAAATGGCTGTCTCCACAAGATGAATCAGGATTAAAATTTGGCTTTTCTTGGGTACATAATCCTTTCAAACCGGCACACCAAGTTATGCATATATAGGACAGCCTCTCAAAATCTAGAAATAACAATTGCCACTCTGGACTCAATGTGGTTGCTATAGGAGTTTACAGTAGGCTAAGCCCCAATTTTTTAAATATGTATTTTCTAAATGAGACTATACAATAGTTGCTGTTTTGTTTCTGGCTTATTTTGCCTCACAAAATGTCCCACAGTTTAATTCACAATGTTGCATACTTCACAACTTCGTTCCTTTCTGTAGTAAGGAACTTACTTGATCATATGAATACACCACCATTTGCCATTCTACTTCTCAGTCAGTGTATCCTTCAGCCACCTCCATCCATAGGGCATATGTCTAATGTCCAACGTCAACAGTCCATCAGTGCTCTCAATTTTAGACAACTTCATTGTTCCCAAGAGAAAAATAACCGATAAACACACCCTCACTAAATAGAAAATCCAAGCCTCCCCTTAACTCTGTCCTTCCCCCCATTATTTACCTCTGGTGTTGCTGTGGGTACTATTGATGTTTTCTTGTTTATGGCCCATAGCATGCAATAGTAGATTGAAGATTCAATATTTTTAAGATGTTAATTCTTCTTATTGATATGTTTAATTCAACCTCAGTGGAAATATGCAGGGTTTTTTTTTTCCAGTTTTAGCAAAGGATTTTATTTGCTAAGCCCCCCAAAAAGTAAAATTCAGAAAATAGCCATCAACTGCAAGAAGAGGCCTATAATAAAACATTTAAAGTCATCCTTTCCTTTCTTCCCAAGATGTGCTCTTTTATATAGATCACATTTTAGAAGACAATAATGCATAGAAATACTGCGTGAAGAACCCATGGCACTTGTTACAGGAGCTCCTACTTTCTGATGCACTTTTCTTTTTTTCTGTAGCTCTCCCTTTTGATAGATACTGCCAAATTTCCTTGTCTTTCTAGCACAATATTTTAAAAATCCCTCCTTTTACTCCATCCCACTTGAGCTGGAAAAGTACAGAATTGACAAGTGTTCTCCCTCCAGCTGTAGTTAAAACACAGAATGTTGAAGAATATCTTGGTTACTCTATATTCTTGGGTTATATATTTAGGCATTTACAGACAAAGCTGAATCTGAAGTTCTGTTCTTCCCCAAAAGGGCTAACAGAAGAGAGGATTTGAGGACAGCTAAAAAGCAGAGCCATTCTATTGCAGAGTTTTAAAGGTAGGAAAGCAGGATCTTGTATTGATATTAAAATATATTATAAATGTATATTACTTAAAATAATTGTGTTTTGGCACTTGAATGGACAGACACATTACTGGGACAATATAGAGAATCCATAAACCCAAATATACATGAAAATTTAATTTATGGAAAGGTAGTATTTTAGATCAATAGAAAATATATTCTTTAATAAATTATGTTAGGGAAAAATAAGCTCTATCCCTACTTAACTGTTTGAACCTTCATAAATTCCAAGTGGACTAAGGATTTAAAAGTAAAAACTAAAACTGTGAACCTCCTAGAAGAAAAGTGAGGAAGTTTAAAAAGCTAAAATGTGTGGGTATAGATGGGTGGCTACAGAGGGGGAGGTAGCTTTCGAAGCAAACATAAAAGCTAGAGCCATAAAAGAAAAGACTGATAACTGTGCCTATATACAAATTTTAAATGAAAACAAAGTCAAAAGGAAAATCTTAAATAAATAAATATTTTCAACTATTTGAAAACTATGATAGAAAAAGTGCTCATTTTCTTAATTATCAAGAACTTTATTAATCAAGAAGAAAAACCTACAATTAATTAGCAAAATGGGTAAAAGACATGAAAGGGAAGACTTACTTTCCATTGTGCTTCCTTTTATATATGTTTTATATAAGTTTCCTTTTATATATAAGTTTTCAATAAAGAGGCAGAATACCACCACCCTGTGATAAATCACTTTCATATATATCTTCCTACAACTTTTTTCTATAAATTTATTTTTCACAAAAAACTGAATTATATCTTATTATAATCCATTTGTTATCCAGCATGTCATAATCATCTTTAGATGTCATTAAATGCTCTTCCATGATACAATTGAAGGCAAAATAATTTTTAATTTTGTGTATATTTGTTATTTTGAGTTTTTTGTTATTGTGAATTTTCCTGAAGTAATATATTAGTTCTTTCTCTTGAAATAAGATTGCTAGGTGAAAGGGCATATGCATTTTAAAGTCCTCAAATAATAATTCTGGACATTGATAGGATGTTCTAATTTACAGATTCTCAAGAAGTGTTTGGAAGTGCCTGTTACTTGCGAAAATAAAGTGTCTGACTTCTTGTCAGATTGGGTATTATTAACATTTAAAGAAATCCTGACCAATTATACTGTTGGGAAAAGCATCCTATCATTATTTAATATTATATATAACTACTATTGAGGTTGAATTTTATTATATACGCATTCTGGCTCCCCCCCCCCCCCCCCTTTGTGAATGTAGGCATTTGCTTAGAGGAAATAAATACTGTGTCTGTTTGGCTAAAATAACTATCTGGACTAGAAAAAAAAAAAGACCTGATTTTTTTAAACAGTCACAGGGCACTTCTGTAGAAAAGCTGACTGGTAAAACTAACGCTATAACTCTACCTATTAAATATATCTTTCTTCCTTAGTTTGCCCAGGAACAAAAGCAAATATCAGTAGTTTGCCCTTATCAATTCATAACTCTCCGTTTCAGTCACAGTGTGTTCCCATTTATTACCCACAGGGGTAAAAATAGAAAACTCCAGGATGTGTGTTTGCCAGTTGCACAGGTGACTTCTGGAGGAGAAAGTTTTACGTGCATGGGTGGGTGTAAGAACTTGGCTTGGAACATTAAAAGGCAGAAAAGACAACAGAATCTCTTTCTCACTGGAGTAGAGCCCAGGCTGTCCTACTTATCTGAAGTTAGCTCCAAATCCTGAGTACCCTCTGTCAGCCTCCTGCCAAAGGGCCAGGGTTCCCCGAGAGTATAAGTTAGCTGGAAGGCTGGCGGGGTAGAGTGACAGACAGGTGCAAACACCTCTTCACCACTCAGCTATTTTGATGTCCTCCCAGCAACCCATGCGGTGCTGGTGCCGGCTCGGGTCAGTTTGACAAGCCGGTCCCGGGCAACTTCTTTGTGCCAACAGGGCACAGGGAAGCAAGGAGAAAAAGGTACAAGGCTCAACCAAGGCACACATGGCAGTGCAGGGGTAAGAAGCCGTGGAAAGCCAGCTCCGGGAGTGTGATAAGGGCCTCCCCCACCCCAACTCCACCCTGCAACTCCCCATTGGTCACCCTAGAGCATGAGCAAGGCAAGGAACTTCAGGGTCTTCAGCTTCAGTCCAGCCTCATGCCTCCCTGGGGTGTCTTAGCGTCCAGAGGAGCAGAATCCCAGAGGGCCCTCCCAGCCCAAAGCAGTGGGATGGAGTGACATAGTGAGGGAAGGAGCACTGCAGAAATCAGATCCTGTTAAGGGCAGACAGCTGGCCCATGCCTTTCTTCTTTGCATTTATTATTATACATTTTTTTGTCTTGAAATATTTACTTTCATGTATACCAATTGACAGTAAAGAAAAAAAGAAAATAATGTAATAAGTTCTATGTATCTATTATGAGCTTCATCAAAAATCTTAATATTTTTTCCGTAATTGTTTTAGATTTTTAAAAAAGAAATAATGTAATAATATGGTTGAAACTATCTGGGAATCTCTACCCAAAGGCACTTTCTTTCTTCTCACTGCAGGGCTAACCATTATACTGAATGTGTTTATCATTCACAAGCATGTTTTATGCTGTTTCTACTATATAGGTATCCATGAAAATATTGTTTGGTTTTTGCTATTTTGAAATTTATATAAATGAAATTATATACTGTTAGGTTTTTATTGGAGGCTTATTTTTTCCACTCAATAGTATGCATTTTATATTCAATCATGTTGATCCATGTGACTGCATTTCATGAATATTCCACAATTTATTCATTGTCTAATCTATAAACAACAGATAGCTTCCAATTGTCTTTCTTTGTTTGCTATTAAAGACAATGTTTTAAGATCATTCTTCTACATGTTTCTTGGTGTACACGTGCATGAATTTTTCTAGGACATAAACCTGTAAGAGTTGAATCATTGAATCGTGGGGATTATGTACCTTTAACAGGAAATGTCAAAATGTTACCCAAACTAGGTGTACAATTTGCACTCTCTAACAGTGAATGCCAGCTCTGACTGCTCCACATCTTCATCAACATTTGGTGATTCTGGGATTTTAATTTTGTGCCAATCCTATAGGCTTGATTTTTGGGGGGGGAGCGGGGGGTGCATGGTCCAGGAATCACACTCAGGTCTCCCACATGGAAGGTGAGCATTCTATCACTGAGCCACCCGTGGGCCTCCTTCCTGTGGCTTTGACTTGCATCTACCTGAATATGAATGAGGTCAAACATCTTTTTATGTCCTCATTAACAATTCATGTATTTGTTCTATGAAATGTCTGATCATGTCTTTTTGGGCATTTTTCTATTGTGGTGTTTGCCTTTTTCTTATTGATTCGTAGGATTTCTTTACATATTCTGGATCCTAACCTTTTCTGTTATTTAAATTGCAGATATTTTGAGTTTGGGGCTTGTCTTTTTACTCTCCCTATGGTGTCTTTTGATGAACAGAAGTTATTGATTTAATGTGGTGAAATTTATCAGTTTTTTTTCCTTTAAGGTTTATGGTTTTGGGGTCTGGTTTAAAGGAATCCTTCACCACCTCAAAGTCATAACGCTATTCTGTTAATGATTTTCTAAGTATTTTAAAGTTTTGCCTTTCACATTTAAGCCCATTCTAGAAATTTTTAAATAAATTGTGTGAGATGAGGGTCCAGTTTCATTTTTTCCATATGGATAACCAAATTTCTCAGTATCACTTATTCTTTTCTCTATGGATCCGACACATATCAGGCATTGACTCAACTGAAGCTCGGTTTCTGATCTCTATTCTACCATTGGTCTATTAGTTTAAACCTGTACCCACATGATAGTCTTTTTTTAAAAAAAAATTTATTGTGGTAACATTTATACAACATAAAATTTTCCATTTTAACCACTTTCAAGTATGCCATTCAGTGGTACTAACCATGTTCACATGTTTTGCTATCATTGTGATCATCCATTACCAAAGCTGCTCCATCACTTCAATCAGAAATTCCATGCCAGTGAAGCATTAACTGCCCATTCTCCAGCCGGTTAATCCCTTGCCCCTGGTAACATGTAATCTACTTTCTATATCTTTGAATTTGCGTATTCTGAACGTTTCATATCAGTGAGATCATCCAATATTTCTACTTTTATGTCTGCCTTATTTCATTCAACATGATGTCTTCAGGGTTCATCCATGTTGTAGCATGTATTCATTCCTCTTATGGCTGAATGATATTCCACTGTATGTATATTCACCTTTTGGCTATTGTGAATAATTATGCTATGAACACTGGTATAAACATCTGTCTGAGTCCCTGCTTTCAGAGCTTTTTGTTATATACCTAGAAGCGGGATTCCTGTGTCATTTTGTAATTCTATACTTAACTTTCTGAGAAATTGCAGAACTGTTTTCAGGAGCGGTGACACCATGTTACATGCAGAGCAACAATGCAAGGGGGTAATATTTCTCTACATCCTTACCAACACTTGTTGTTTTCCTTTTTAAAAATAATAGCCATTCTAGTGGGTAGGAAGTGGTATCTTATTGTGGTTTTGATTTGCGTTTCACTAATGACTACTAATGGTGAGCATCTTTAAATGAGTTTTTTGGCCATTTGTGTATCTTTTTTTTTTTTTTTGAGAAATACCTGTTTAAGTTGTTTGCTCATTTTTCTTTTCTTTTTTGCTTGGGCTGGCACTGGGAATCGAACCCGGGTCTCCGGCATGGCAAGTGCAAATTCTGCCACTGAGCCACCATTGCACCGCCCTGTTTACTCATTTTTAAATTGGGTTGCTTGTATTTTTGTTGTTGAGTTGTTGAGGGAATGTATGAGGGAATACAGAGTTTTTCTAAAGTAATTTAAGGATTATGTCAGCAAAAACATTTGACGATCACTGTAATAATTCACATATTTGCATGACATTTCACAGATGCTTCCAGCAGAGGCTTACCTGAAAGACTGTATATTTCTACTGTGGTCTAATCTCTGCCCTCTTGTCATACCAAGCCCATTAGCAAGAAGAACTGTTGAGAAAATATTTGCAGAGAAACACTAATTTATCATGAATTTATGAAATTTATAATGAATTGAGTCAGTGCTGCATTCAGTAGTCATGACTGTGCATCATATTTAAGACTCCTCATTGGGCCATGGCTGAGGGTGGGCCTGGCCTCAAAAGTACTCTTTAGAGATAAAAATGAAGCTGATCTAGTTGGGACTATGGTAAATCAGAATATAGAGTAGAAGATGATCGTGTATGTACTCGATCCAAAGGCAGAGAGCTTTATTGGGTCTAGAACCTAAATTTTCTGTAACACATAATCTAAACCAACATGTCTGGATAGATCATTTAAACAACCCAAAACTCATGGAACCCAGAACGGGAGATCTTGCAGTTCTGTATAGTTAATGTAATACCTGGAGACATCCGCGACTATGGTCGGCTGATAATTTTAAAATACTAGTAGAGTCAATTGAGGGACGAATTAAAAAAACATGGATCTACTAAATGTTCCCATTTGGGAGGCCTCTGGGATACTCTCAAACATTGGGAATTCCCAGAAAAATAGGCCAAGCCCTTAATTCTGATGAAATGTGGAGAAGCTGAGACTACCTATAACGAGTCCTCAGAGCTGCTTCCAGAAAACTTCTTTTGTTACTCAGATGTGGCCTCTCTCTCTCTCTAAATCCAACCTTGCAGGGAAAATCATTGCTCTTTCTACTACATGGGACATAACATTGAGGAGTGAGGGTCTCCTTGACAGTGTGGGACATGATTCCCAGGGATGAATCTGGCACTGGCACTGTGGGATCAATAATCTTCCTGACAAAATGGGGGAAAGAAGTGTAACATAATAAGACATCAGTGCCTAAGACAGTTCAAATGGATTTGAGAAGCTGTTTTGGAGGCTACGCTTAAGCAAACTTCAGCTAGATATTGCTAATTCCCATGTTTGCCAAACGTCAACCCACGTCATTACTGTTAACTCTTAATAACACCTAAGGCTCTAACTGAGTTTACTTTCCTGAAACCTATAACCTCTGGAGGGTTCCTAGACCATATGGATCCTGAAATCCAGAGGGTCCAGCCTCTCCAAAATTATCAACTAATTAATCCCTCTATCACTTATTGCCAACACACCTTCTTAACATGAAAAAGTTAGAATGGGTGTTGTCCAATGATCCCTATAGATTGAGAGAATTACCAAGGGGTAGGGAGGAGTTATAACAGAGAAAATAGGATTTAAAAAATGAGTACATGGCTGAATAACTATATTAATATTTCTTTTAGCCTCCAGTGTTTGGAGCAACTAGAAGGAAAACTCTGAAATAGTGATGTTTTAGTTAGTTAAAGCTGCTGGAATGCAATTTACAAGAAATGGAACAACTTTAAAAGGAAATTTATTAAGCTGCAAGTTTACAATTCTAAGGTCATGAAAATGTCCAAATTAAGGCACCAACAAGAGGTTGCCTTCACTCAAGAAAGGCTGATGCCATTGGAACATCTCTGTGGCTGGTGTCTGCTGGGGTCTTTGGGTTCTGAACACCTCTCTCAGCTGGGAAGGCACATGGGAATGTCTGCTAGCTTTCTCTCCTGGCTTCTTGTTTCATGAAGCTCCCTTGGGGGCATTTCCTTCTTCATCTCCAGAGTTCTCTGGCTGTGTGGGCTCTATTGACTCTGAAGCGTTTTCCAAAATGGTTCCCTCTTAAAGGGCTCCAGTAAGCAGCCCCACCTTGAATGGGTGGAGACGCATCTCCTTGGAAACCATCTAATCAAAAATTATGACCCACAAAAACCCCACAGCTAATATCATCCTCAATGGGGAAAAACTGAAACTTTCCCCTTAAGATCAGGAACAAGACAAGGATGTCCACTATCACCACTTTTATTCAACATTGTGTTGGAGGTTCTAGCCAGAGCAATTAGACGAGAAAAAGAAATACAAGGCATCAAAATTGGAAAGGAGGAAGTAAAACTCTCACTGTTTGCAGATGATATGATACTATATGTCGAAAACCCTGAAAAATCCACAGCAAAACTACTAGAGGTAATAAATTAGTACAGCAAAGTGGCAGGTTACAAGATCAACATTAAAAAATCTGTTGTGTTTCTATACAATAGTAATGAACAATCTGAGGGGAAATCAAGAAATGAATTCCATTTACAATTGCAACCAAAAGAATAAAATATTTAGTAATAAATTTAACTAAAGAGACAAAAGACCTATACAAAGAAAACTACAAGAAATTGTTAAAAAAAAATCACAGAAGACCTAAATAGATGGAAGGGCATACCATGTTCATGGATTGGAAGACTAAATATAGTTAAGATGTCAATTCTACCTAAATTAATTTACAGATTCAATGCAATACCCATTAAAATCCTAATAACTTACTTTTCAGAAATAGAAAAACCAATAACCAAATTTATCTGGAAGGGCAGGGGGCCCCAAATAGCTAAAAATATCCTGAGGAAAAAAAAAAATGAAGTCGGAGGTCTCATGCTACCTGACTTTAATGCATATTATGAAGCTACAGAGGTCAAAACAGCATGGTACTGGCATAAAGATAGATATATTGACCAATGGAATAGAGTAGAGTATTCAGATATAGACCCTCTCATCTATGGACAATTGATCTTTGATAAGGCAGTCAAGCCAACTCACCTGGGATGGAACAGTCTCTTCAATAAATGGTGCCTAGAGAACTGGATATCTATATGCAAAAGAATAAAAGAGGACCCATACCTCACACCCTATACAGAAGTTAACTCAAAATGGATCAAAGACCTAAACATTAGATCTAAGACCATAAAACTCTTAGAAGAAAATGTAGGGAAATATCTTATAAATCTTATACTTGGAGGTGGTTTTATAGACCTTACACCCAAAGCAAGAGCATTGAAGAAAGAAAGAAAGAACAGGGAACTCTTCAAAATTAAACACTTTTGCACATCAAAGAACTTCATCAAGAAAGTAAAAAGACAGCCTACACAATGGGAGACAATATTTGGAAACGACGTATCAGATAAAGGTCTAGTATCCAGAATTTATAAAGAGATTGTTCAACTCAACAGCAAAAAGATAGCCAATCCAATTACAAAATGGGAAAAAGACTTGAACAGATACTTCTCAGAAGAGGAAATACAAATGGCCAAAAGGCACATGAAGAGATGCTCAATGTCCCTGGCCATTAGAGAAATGCAAATCAAAACCACAATGAGATATCATCTCACACCCACCAGAATGGCCATTATCAATACAACAGAAAATGAGAAGTGCTGGAGAGGATGTGGAGAAAGAGGCGCACTTATCCACTGTTGGTGGGAATGTCAAATGGTGCAACTGCTATGGAAGGCAGTTTAGTGATTCCTCAAAAAGCTGAATATAGAATTGTCATATGACCTGGCAATACCATTGCTAGGTATCTACTCGAAGGACATGAGGGCAAGGACACAAATGGACATTTGCACACCAACGTTTATAGCAGCATTATTTACAATTGCAAAGAGATGGAAACAGCCAAAATGTCCAACAACAGACGAGTGGCTAAACAAACTGTGGTATATACATATGATGGAATATTATGCAGCTGTAAGATAGAATAAAGTTATGAATCATGTAACAACATGGATGGACCTTGAGGACATTATGCTGAGTGAGATTAACCAAAAACAAAAGGACAAATACTTGTATGGTCTCATTGATATGAACTGACATTAGTGAATAAACTTGGACTATTTCATTAGTAACAGAGACCATCAGGAGATAGGAAAAGGGTAAGATATTGGGTTATTGGAGCTGAAGGGATACAGATTGTGCAACAGGACTGAACATAAAAACTCAGAAATGGACAGCACAATACGACCTAACTGTAATACAATTATGTTAAAACACTGAATGAAGCCGAATGTGAGAATGATAAAGGGAGGACGGCTGAGGGCACAAATGAAATCAGAAAGAAAGATAGACAATAAAGATTGAGTTGGTATAATCTAGGAATGCCCAGAGTGTATAATGATAGTGACTAAATGTACAATTTTTAAAAATGTTTTTATATGAGAAAGAACAAAGGAATGTCATTACTGCAGGGTGCTGAAAATAGATGGTAATTAATATTTTAAAATTTCAACTTATGTGTGAGACTAAAGCAAAAAATGTCTATTCGGTACACAATTTATATTTTGACTAGTTCATTTCCTAATACAACTTTTGTAGATAGCTTTGTTGAACACTGTAAGTACATGGAACCTTGGGTAGGACATGAGATTTTGTTGGTTTGTCCAGAGTGATGTCCCGATGAATCCCAGAGTTATTTGATCAGTGAATAAAAAAGTATTTGCAAAGTCCCCTTCAGGAAATGGTGAGAATGTGGGAAAATTCAACTTCCGCAAATTGAATTCTTGATATTCTCACAAGCAGTGTGGACAACCAAAGCTATAGGCTGAGCCCCCAGTTTTGGGGTTTGTTCATATGAAATTAAACCCCACAAAGGATAGGTCAAGCCTACTTAAAATTAGGCCTAAGAGTCACCCCCAAGAGAACCTCTTTTGTTGCTCAGATGTGGCCTCTCTCTCCAGCCAACACAACGAGCAAACTCACCACCCTCCTCCTGTCTGCGTGGGACATGACTCCCAGGGGTGTGAACCTTCCTGGCAACATGGGACAGAAATCCTAGAATGAGCTGAGACTCAGCACCAAGGGATTGAGAAAAACCCAAAAATGAGCTGAGACTCAGCATCAAGGGATTGAGAAAATCTTCTCAACCAAAAGGGGAAAGAGTGAAATGAGACAAAGTGTCAATAACTGAGAGATTCCAAACAGATCAAGAGGTTATCCTGGAGGTTATTCTTACGCATTAAGTAGATATCACTTTGTTATTCAAGATGTAATGGAGAGGTGAAGAGACCAGTTACACTAGGGAAAGTCTTTTAAGTCCCTCAGTGATAATGCCTCTTCATCACTTGAGAATCCTCTCTTTGGCTCATCATCACATGCCCAGTCACACCTGGTTTCAGTGACAATGGCAACACACCAGAGGTTTTACTGCTTCTTGAAGATTTTCATGCAACCATAAGTGATGAACATTTATTGCATGCATATGTGTATTGATATTTACCTTGGTTTTAATCATCATAAAGTTTAATAAAATATTTTCCTTAGAAATAAGTTTAATCACAAGCAACAAAAGGTACTGGAACTTAGAGTGTGTGTGGTCTATATTTATCCATACATTTGATGTAAATAAATTGTAATATTATTAAAAAAAAAAAAAGATGTAATGGAGAGGCTGGAGGGAAATGCCTGAAAATGTAGAGCTGTGTTCCAGTAGCCATGTTTCTTGATGTTGATTGAATAATGATATAGATTTCACAATGTGACTGTGTGATTGTGAAAACCTTGTGTCTGATGCTCCTTTTATACCTTTTTCTACCTTGTCAACAGACGAGTAGAACATATGGAATAAAAATAAATAATAGGGGGAACAAATGTTAAAATAAATTTAGTTTGAAATGCTAGTGGTCGATGAAAGGGAGAGGTAAGGGGTATATTATGTATAATCTTTTTTTTTCTGTTTCCATGTTATTTCTTTTTCTGTTGTCTTTTAATTTCTTTTTCTGAATTGATGCAAATGTTCTAAGAAATGACCATGAGGATGAATATGCAATTACATGATGATATTGTGAATTACTGATTATATATGTAGAACAGAATGATCATATGTTAAGAATGTTTTCGTTTGTTTGCTGTTTTTTTAATTAATAAGAAAAACTGAGACAAAAAAAAGTTATGATCCACAACTGGGTGGGTCACATCTGCATGGAAAGAATAAAAAGATCCCACTGAGCAATACTGAATGAGAATTAAAGAACATGGCTTTTATGGGGTACAGAAGAGTTTCAAACCAGCAGAAGTGGAACACTAACCCATTACAAACTCTGAGATCCTTTCTGTAACTGCTTGTTGAAATGTACTCTGGAAATTATTGCTTTTTCTATCTTTTCTTCGTATCTGTTATATTTCACAACAAAAATCATTAAAAAAAAAAAAAGAAGAAAGAAAGAAAAGTACTCTCTACAGGGGAAGGACAGTTACTGGGGGAAGCCTTGGCTTGAGCAAGAGGACAGGACACATAGCCCAATCATAAGTGACTCTCCAGAGATGGGCTAGGAAATGATGGGTCCTGGGGCCCAGGTGTAATTGCTGGGCTATCCTAACAAGTCTGTGGAGCTCAGGAGTTGGGAATTTGTATAGATTACACTCAGAAAATGAAAGGTGCAGGATTTCATTGGGTTGATGTTTCCACAGAGCTCCAGCACTAGTGAAATCTAAGGATGAGGTGGCCATATGTTCCAGTTTGTGGGACAGTCTGGTACAATGTCTGTTGTACCAGCATAATTATTAAAGTACCCCCCTTCACTCCCAAAGTCTTAAATGAGTTGTAAGTTGCATGTAATATATATATACTGTAAATCTTTATTCCCAATTTCTGTATTTATCTCACTGTGGACAAGTAACAAACAGTTCAGGAGTGATACTTGTCTGCAGACCAAACTTAAAGTAGCACTGTTGTAGGTCCTTGCATTGTTTGGGGTAAAAGGACCAATAAGTCTGATAAGTCATATGTGCAAATATTGTGATTAGTTTTATGGAACTCCTAATAATATAGTAAAAATTGAAGTGTCCATACAACTGGAAAAAAAAAACTCAATACAAAAGAAGGCAAAGAGTTGAAAAACAAAAAAGGAACAAAAAAACAAGCAAGACAATACTGAAAGCACATGTGGGATGGTTGATGTAAACCCAAATATATCAAGTTGCATACATGTACATGATCTGAATGTTACTGAAAAATAACAAAGATTATTAGACTGGATTTAAAAAGGAAAAATATATATATGCTACTTAAAAGAGACATATTGAGAATGAAGAATGAACTGGAACAAAACTAAGGATTTGTCAGGAAGGAAGACAGGGAAAGGAGTGTCAGGTAGAAACCAGTACCCACAATAGTCACATAGTACCTAAGGGTGAGTTAGCACGTGGGACTAGGACTTGTGGCTCTGGGTCCGTGAGCTAGCCCCTATCCTACATTATCTTGCTAGCTTCAAGGATTTTCCTTGGTGTCAGAATAAGATCTGTAGGACATCCTGACTGTAGTTCACTGACTGCTCAGACAAACAGTCCTGCAGTACTGAGGTGGGAGCCATGGTATTGAGCCATGCTTGGCTGAGATGTAGCTTCCTGTTGTCCCCTAGGCACAGACCCCACCTCTAAGATTGAAATGTGTTCTATGCCTGCAGGGGGATCTAACTAAGAGGATGCAGACTAATGGAAAAAGATCTTAAAATATTTGCCTAAGTATGGCCCAAGAACATTCATACTGCTTGAACATTTCAAGAGCCCCAATTTGTATTTTAGGTTAACTATAACCTAAGTTAACTGAAGTTCAGAGCTTTCATGTACCCACTTTAATCACTACAACAGATTTTCAAATGGAAGTTCTGGGCCCCAATTTAAGAAGGTATGCAGTTAGAAGTCCTTTTGCCTCTCCCCAAAAAACCATTAAAATTCCTGATAGGACTCAGAAAAAGATTAAGATATAACAACACTGATCATCTTAAGGATGAGCAAGCAGTTAAAAAAAAAAACAAAAAATAACTCATAGGTTTGTGAAAAGATTTGACAGCATATAAAAAGAAAACAAAGTGCTCAAGATGCAGGAGTTTATGCTTTTGAACAAGCATTACGGAAGGCAATTTATGAAAACTAGGTATCTGTTTTATGCTTGCAATAAAATTTTAAGAACAATGGGCACTAAAAAAAGATAATTGATGAAGCACACCGATTAAGCACACCGATTAAGATGTGAAGGGGGAACTGGTTTTAAGGTAAGTAAAAATAAAAGGAAGCTAGATAAGGTAAGGGACATCTGTAAGGAAATGAAAAATGAATAATTTAAAACTACATTAGATGCAGCAAAAACCTGAATGGTGTGTGTGTGGGGGGGGCAAACTTTAGAAGCTCTTTCAGAATGTGGAGGAAAAGAACAAAGCACTGTAAATGATGAGAGATGAATTCATAGACACAAAGGGCAGGGAACGGAGACCTGACATAGTTGTTCCAAAGAATAGATGTGACTCCAGGAGTATAAACCAACAAAGGCAAGAAAAACCGTACAGGGGACGATAAGTCTACATTTTTGGAAGGGGAGAGCAAATAAGAGTGCTAAATGATTTAGCAGAGGTGCCTCCAAAGTCAGCAGTGGAGAAAGGGAGAGCAAACCTATTCACATTGTGATCTCCAGAAGGCTCAGGAATTGATTGCAAAAGGTGACAGTGGGAGAAATGGCTGAAAATCTGTTTAAGGAGCAGTCTGAGCTCCCCCACTCTCAGCAGTCAAATCACTGCTCCACCCAGTTCTGCCAAGGGACTGGAAGTTTATCTCTGGGACAGATGAAACAGAGGATCCTTTTTCTGGGGAAGATGGGCAGGTTGTAAGCCAAAGCATAGCACTGATGGTAAGAAGATTAGGGTACGCATGCACACTGCAGACTGGCTCCCCTGGGTCTGTCCCCCAACTGAGTCCTCCAACACAGGGGAGCAGGTCTTGCCTTCCAGGTGGGATATAGGAAGCATATTCTCTGGGAAAATCTGACTAACCCAGAAGGCTTAAAAAATGGACTTCAGAGGTTCACCCTGTAATGCCACTTACGGTCCATAAATTCTAGCTGAGCACTGTTTCCAATCTGTGTTTAAATCCACACTCTTAAATATGATTGGACAGCTCTTTTTCTCCCTGGCTGCCTGAGGATCACCCGCCATCATGAATGACACGGTAACTATCCGGACCAGGAAGTTCATGACCATCCGACTACTTCAGAGGAAACAAATGGTTATTGATGTCCTTCATCCTGGAAAGGCAACGGTACCTAAGACAGAAATTCGGGAAAAACTAGCCAAAATGTACAAGACTACACCAGATGTCATCTTTGTATTTGGATTCAGAACCCATTTTGGTGGTGGCAAGACGACTGGCTTTGGCATGATTTATGATTCCTTGGATTATGCAAACACATAATTTGGATTATGTGTTTATTATCCAAACACAGACTTGCAAGACATGGCCTATATGAGAAGAAAAAGACCTCAAGAAAACAGCGAAAGGAATGCAAGAATAGAATGAAGAAGGTCAGGGGTACTGCAAAGGCCAATGTTGGTGCTGGCAAAAAGTGAGCTGGAGATTGGATAACAGAAAGAGTAAGGATTCTTCAGTGACTTGATCCGTGATTGTGCAGATATTTCACCAGAGGATTAATAAAACTAAAAACTTAAAAAAAAATATGACTGGACAACCAAGGATTATCAAATGTTAGGAAAATCCTTGAATATGAAACAGAGAACAAATCAAACCAATAAATAGAAAAAAAGCAACCTGAAGAAAACGGAGACCATGTAAGAAGAAAACAAACAAAACTATCATTAGTCCTCATGGAGCTATTTTATTCATGAAACAAAAACAGAATCATATAAAAAGAAATATCTAAAGAACACATTAAACTGAAAAATTTATGATTTCTAAATTAAGCAAGTCTCATGCCTCGTTTTGCTATCATTTTGTCATTTTTTATTCTGAGTTCCTGGCAGAGTCCATGCACATAGTGGAAAAAGCAGGCAATAATTCAATATATCCTCTATCAACTAAAACTATAAACACACACACATAATTTATACATAAGAAATATATGCACATCAAAAAAGGCAGGAACAATATCAATCTGTTGATAGATGTTTATATTCTTCTTTTTGCTTTTCTATTTTTTCAAATATTACAAAATGATTATATATTATCATGAGCAGAAAAACATTTTAAAAACAACCCTTCATCAAACTAAAAAAAAACACCTAACTTCAAACATGGGGAAAATGGGCTTTCAATTTATGTGACAATAGGTTTTAATTAACATCATTCAAATGGAGAAAGCTGAAATCCAGTCTAACATAGCCACTCAGACCTTCTCTATCACATCATGTAGTACAATTATGTGCATAGCATTCACCATTATCTGACATTTTTCTTGGCTTGTTTGCTTATCTATTGTGTTCCCCCAACCCCAACTCCAACATAAGTTATCTGGGAGGTGGTACTTGTTTATCTTCTTTGGCACTATATTCCCTGTGCCTAGAATAGTACCTAGTACACGGTTGATACTCAATCTATATTGGTTGAACACATAAAAGAGAATTTTCATATTGTGCTGGTTTGAAAGGAAGTATGTCCCCTAAGAAAAGCCATGTTTTAATATAAATCCCATTTCATAAAGGTAGAATAATTTCTATTCAATACTGTATGTTTGAAACTGTAATGAGATTATCTCCCTGGATGATGTGATTTAGTCAAGAGTGGTTGTTAAACTGGATTAGGAGATGACATGTCTCCACCCATTTGGGTGGGTCTTGATTAGTTTCTGAAGTCCTATAAAAGAGGAGAATGAGAGACTCAGAGAGAGCAGAGAATGCTACAGCACTACAAAGCAGAGTCCGCAAGCCAGCGACCTTTGGAGATGAAGAAGGAAAAGGCCTCCTGGGGAGCTTCATGAAAGCCAGGAGAGAAAGTAGCAGATGATGCCTTGCTTGCCATGTGCCCTTCCAGCCAAGAGCGAAACTGTGACTGTGTTCGCCATGTGCCTTTCCAGATGAGAGAGAAACCCTGAACCTCATTGGCCTTCTTGAACCAAGGTATCTTTCCCTGGATGCCTTTGATTGGACATTTCTATAGACTTGTTTTAATTGGGACATTTTCTCGGCCTTAGAACTGTAAACTAGCAACTTATTAAATTCCCCTTTTAAAAAGCCATTCCATTTCTGGTATATTGCATCCTGGCAGCTAGCAAACTAGAACACATATCAATTCTCAAAAGCAGATGCTCCAACAGAAAAATGGGAAGAAGACGTGAACAGGTGACCTAAAAACAAAGAAACATGGACATCTAATAAGTAATCTGTGAGGGAAGGAGCATGTCTGTCATAGTTATCATTATATTTCCAGTGACAATTTTGGCATACAATACGTGATCAATAAAACAACTGGCAAATAAATAAATGAAAATGAAAATGTGTTTAAGCTTGCTAATTCGAAGAATATAAATTAAAGCAATGAGCACTATCTGCACTTATAAAATGCCATGGATTTCTTCTTAAACACGCAAACTCAGTGTTGACAAGTATAGGGAAATACCTGGAGATTAATATCTTCTTTTAAGACCAGAAGCACTTTGAGGGCAGATGGTGTATCTACTTGTATCTATTTTGTTCATTGATAACGTTTCCAGTGCCTGGCACAATGTAAATGACTCATAAATATTTGTTAACTGAATCACTGAGTGGAGAGCAAATCAGCATAACTCTTCCGGATAGGACTATGGCTCTCCAGAGCCAGAAAAATATTCTTACCTTTTAACCCAGATTTTCCACTTATGGAAAAGTAGGCTTAGAAAAATCAAAGAAGCACATGAAAAGATAGTCATTTCAATCATGTATGTAACAATGAACTTTTCTAATTAAACAATATAATGTGCAACAGTAAAGGATTTGTTGAGTTCTAAGCAGCCATCAAAATAACGAGTCCAGGCCCCTCTCTGAGCCATATGGCGGAGTGAGACACTTCAGGGCTTCACCCCATACTGAAGTTTTGAACAACCAGCAAGAACTGGCAGAATCATCTTTCTCAAGGCTCCAGGAAATAGATAAAGGACTGCAGTAACAGGACGAACACTAAATGAAGAAAAAGGCTGTTTAAAAGCAGTAGGCAGGTGCTGGTGCCAGGGTAGTTCAGTGGTACAATTCTCACCTGCCACCATGTGGGAGACCCAGGTTCAATTCCTGGCCCATACACTTCAAAAAAAAAAAAAAAATCAACAAATGGTGCTGCAATAACAGGATAGTCACATGTAAAAAAAATGAAATGTGACTTGCGCCATACAGCATACACACACACAAAAAAGCAATAGGATCTTAGGCAGCTCCCTGAGCTGGGTTCCAGAGGGAGTGAGTAACTCCACATACTGAGAGCATGCATGTCTGTCCCCATCTGTTTGGTGGTGGCTTGGGTAGTTAGCATCCTAGAACTTGCCCTGTATGTAGAAGGCAGCTCACTGAGCTCACTCTCCTACAGAATACAGCCAAGTGGCTGCCTGGGGCAAGAGATTGCTAAATGCAGGATGGATAGTGCAGTGCCCGGGACTGCAAAGAAACTGTGAGGCAGCACTTGGGGAAATTCCTAGGACCACATGCGCATGCCCAAGGCAAGACATATGTGCAGAAAGGATCAGGGTGGATCCCTATGTTTTGGTCTGGAGCTATTCTCTAAATTCATCATATGGATAATGTATAAACATGTAATTTGTGACAAGAACTACATAAAGATAGGGGGTTGTGGGTGTATAGGGACATAATTTGTGTATATCATTGAAGCTAAGTTGGTATCAAAGCAAACAAGATTGGTATAGGTTTAGTGTGTTAAATTTTAACCCCATGGTAACTACAAAGAAAATATCAGAGACATAAATCAGAGTACAGGTTGCTAGGGGCAAGGTATAGGGGGAATAGGGAGCTAGTACAAAATAGGTATAGGCTTTCTATTTGGGGAGATGGGAATGTTCAGTAATGGAAGGTGGTGAGGGTACTTCAACATAGGGAATGTGATTAATCCACTAAATTGTATGCTTGGGAGTGGTTGAGATGGGAAAGTATATGTTGTATATATGTTCTCACAGTTAATAAAAAACACAGTAAAGAGAATAATAATTAAAGGCAATATATGATCTTGGATGGAATCTAGCAAGGGAGGAGAGAAAGCTCAAAAGGATATTATTGGGACATATGAAAAAATTGGAATGTAGACTGTAAACTTTTTATCAATGTTAAATTTCTTGAATTTCTTGAAATCCTGTTTTTAGGAAATGTACATGGTAGTATTAAGTCTTCAAGGAGCATGATGTATACAATCTACACTCAACTGTTCAGAAAATGGATTGATAAATAGACGGATGGATGGATAGATAGACTATATGGCAAAGGTGGAAAAATTTTACAATTGGTGGATCTGGTTATCTAGGGGCAGAGGGGTATGTTCTCTATATGGAGTTTGTATTATTTTTGTAACTGTCTTGTAAGTTTGAAAATATTTTTAAACAAAATTAAAAGTTTTTAAAAATAATGTGTTTAAAGGGTAAAATAAATTCAGAAGATGGAAATACTAGCGGTAAATGAGAGGAGGGAGGAGTGAGGGGTATGGTATGTGTGAGTTTTTTCTTTTTTCTTTTTGTTTCTTTTTCTGGAGTGATGCAAATGTTCTAAAAAATTATCATGGTGATGCACATTTAACTATGTGATGATATTGTGAGTCACTGATCATATACCATGTATGGAATCTATGTATGTGAAGATTTGTTAATAAAATATTTGAAAAAATATATTTAGAATGTGTTCAGAGAATGTATAAGGAAATGGAAACCTATTAAGTGAAAAAAATATAAAAAAGTATACTAAATATATAATGTGATTCCATAGGGCAAAAAAATTGTTGTATTTATATATGGAAAAAATGCTAAAAGGAAAGTGATCAAAATGTCCATAGCAGGGACATTCTGATTTTGATTTGATTCTGAGATGGAGAATCACAGGTGATTTTTATTTTCTTCTCTAGCCTTTCTACAATAAGCACATAATTATTTTCTAACCGGAAAACAAAAAACTAGAACAAAACCAAAAAATTTTCTTTTTTTTTTTCTTTTCGCATGAGCAGGCACCGGGAATCAAACCCGGGTCTCTGGCATGGCAGGCGAGAACTCTGTCTGCTGAACCATCATGGCCCACCCTAAATGTTCTTTTTAAAGAAGGGAAATAGCTATTACAAGATCCCTTCTGCTAAGCACTGGTTCTCAAACTTGAACATGTTTCAGAATCGTCTGGATGACTTCTAAAACAGATTGCTGCCTTCGGCTCTCCTTCCCAGTCAGTAGCTCCGGGTGGGGCCTGAGAATTTGTATTTCAAAAAAGTTCCACTGGGCTAAGAGATGGGAAGATAGCATCATGGTGTAGTGAAAATGACAGGGGTTTTAGAGGCAGTCAGTTTCTATTCTGGTTTTGCTCTTTGCAGGCTGTGTCTAACTATAGCTAATCCTTCTCAACCTCTGTTTGCACTTCGATAAAATAAAAATGAACACCTCATAGTTGCATTGTGAAGGTTACATGATATGGTATAAACATCTAACATAGGGTCTGCCTTCTTTAAGGTTCTTAATCAGTGTTAGTCTCCTTCCCTTTCATTTCCCCTGAAGGTGCAGCACACATGAGCCTCAATTGGGTTACCGTGACATGATTTAGCTGCACCACAGGTCAAATCATTTCCTCTAAACCTACCAAACTACATGAGTCCCCCTGATACTAGCAAATTCTTTATTGAGTCATCTATAGAATTGGGTAATGGTATCCTGATATCTACTTTGATGTAATAGACAGTAGTATCTACTTTGCAGGGATGCCAGGAGGATTAAACAAAATAGTATGTTAAGTGCTCGCTACAGTAGCTGGCATTTGGAAGATACTCACCAAATGCCAATTTCCTTCTCCCTTCTCTTTCACGGGTATTTCTCCATCATAACTCCTAGGCCTAGTTAAAAAGCTTATCTCGTCTAGGATACTTCATATCAATTTTTCTGCCTCAATCAGATTGTTACTTTCTGTGTAACATTTAATTTTTGCATGTTTTTAAAATTAATTATTTCAAAATATAGAGCTCCATTTACCCCCCCCCCCCCAGTTTTCCCTACTAACATTTTACACTAGTGTGGTATGTTTTTTACAATTGATGAACCAATGTTATTTATTTTTACTTTTATTTTGTGGCATAGGCAGGCTCCAGGAATTGAACCCAGGTCTCCAGCATGGCAGGCGAGAATTCTCCCATGGAGCCACCATTGAACCAATGTTATTATATTAACTAAAGTCCATGATTTACAATAAGGTTCACTCTGTGATTTATTGTGGTACTATATATAATATAAAATTTACCATTTTAGCCACTTTCAAGTATGCAATTCAGCCGTGTTGATTACAGTCACAATGCTGTGCTACTATCAATGCTAATCCATTCCCAAAACTTTTCCATCACACCAAAGAGAAACTCTGTACCAACTAAGCTTTAACTCCACATTGCCTGCTCCCACCCCTGCCCCTGGTAACCTGTAATCTACTTTCTTTCTCTTTGAATTTGCATATTCTAGCCATCTCATATCAGTGAGATCATCGAATGTTTGTTCTTTTGTGTCCGGCTTATTTCATTCAACACGATGTCTTCAAGATCCATCCATGCTGTAGCATTATGTCAGAACTTCATTCCTATTTATGGCTGAATGGTATTTCACTGTATATACACACATATGTATGTATATACCACATTTTGTTTATCTATTCATCTGTTGAGAGACACTTAGATTGCTTCCACCTTTTGGCTTAATGATGCTATGAACATTGGTTTATAAACATCTGTTCGAGTTCCTGCATTCAGTACTTTTTTGGTATATACCTAGAAGTGGGATTGCCGGGCCATATGGCAATTCTATACTTAATTTTTAGAAGAATAGCCAACATGTTTTCCACAGGGGCTGCACCATTTTACATTCACACCGACAAAGCAAGGGGGTTCCTATATCTCCACACCCTTGCCAACATCTGTTTATATTCCATTATTTAAAAACTAACAGCCATTTTAGTGGTCGTGAAGTGGTACCTCATTGGGTTTTGATGTGCATTTCCCTAACAACGGGTGATATTGATCATTTTTTTCATATGCTTTCTAGACATATTTGTATATCTTTTTCGAGAAATGTCTATTTAAATCCTTTGTTCATTTTTTAAATTGGGTTGTTTGCTCTTTTGTTTTTGAGTTGTAGGCATTCTTTATATTTTCTGGATATTAAACCCTTATCAGATATATGGTTTCCAAATATTTTTTCCCATTCTGTGGCTGTCTTTTCACTTTCTTGATAATGCCCTTTGATACACAAAATTTTTAAATTCTGATGAAGTCCAATTTATCTATTTTTTTTCTTGTGTTACTCGTGCTTTTGATGTAAAGTCTAAGAAACCATTGCCTAACACAAGGCCTTGATGATGTTTTCCTACATTTTTTCTAGAAGCTTTATAGTTTCAGTTCTTATGTTTAGATCTTTGATCATCAATTTTGAGTTAATTTTTGAATATAGTGGGAAGTAGGGGTTAACTTCATTCTTTTGCATGTGGATATTCAATTTTCCCAGCACCATTTGTTGAAGGGACTTTTCTTTCCCCATTGAATGGATTTGACACCCTTCTCGCAAATATAAGTGAAGGTTTATTTCTGAACTTTCAATTCTATTCATTGGTTTATTTCTGTGTGGTTACGTGGCACAATTAGTTCAAAGTCAATTATTTGCTTATTTAAGTATAGGTAAGGACCCGCTCTATGTAAACTACTGTATTGGATGTTCAAGAAAATAAATAGTACATTATCCCCTGCATTCCGAGATACTTGGTTGAATTGACAATATACATGAAAAGGTGAATAGGAATGCATGGCAGATTGAGATAAATTTTACAGAAAAGCATGGTAGGAGTTTTGAGATTATAGAGTGGTGATCTGTGATTATTTTGTACTGTGAAACCAAAGAATTACTGAATGTCGTAAAAGAACTCTGGTTTTATGATTGAGAAAATAGGCCAGAAATTTTAGTGGCTTCAGGTGACATCTATGGAGTAGCAGAGGTTTTCTGTCACTTACTACTACACTGCTTGTAGATGTATTTCTAACTATCCCCAAATCTTTTCAAATATTTATATTTGCATTTTCAATATAAGCAGTTTATTGTACTCAAACACTGGGCTCTAAAGCCAAAATGTTTGGGTTTGGATCCTGGCTGTGCCTCTTACTAACTCTGTGAGGTTGGGGAAATCACATATCTCTGTGCTTCTGTTTCCCTGTCTATAAAATGGTTATATAATAGTACCTGTGTCATAGGGTTGATTTGAGGATTAAATAACTTATTATATGGAAACCTCTTTCTAATTGTGGCCTTATCATAAGAGCTATTAGTGTGTTATCAGTCTCTGAGAGAATGGAAGGAAAGGAATTGTCTTTTTTTTTTTTTCTTCTGTTTTCAACCACCTCCCTCAGATTCTGATCAAAGCAATCAGGTGGATGTTCAATAAATACACATTAGCTATCTTATCCTATTGGATAAAAGGTATATTTTTGTATTTCAGAAGGAGACTTGGGATTTGGGCAAAGGTGGTCTAACTCAGTACTATGGAAAGTCTAGAAAATGAAATTCTGAGTTGATAACAGATTCTAGGATCCAACAGCCTCCCTTAAAAAGTCAGTCAAAATTAATGGGTGTTGAGAAAAAAGTCAGTGCAAAATTAATGGGGCAATGAATGTAATTCCAAATGAGCTTTCCCTTCTATTTTAAGATCTATGCCAAACTTCCTCAGACAAAACCTAGCCTTTTAAGGGAAGTGCAGAGAAGATGCTTACCTGGGTTTGCTTTGAGGGAATGTTTTAGTTAAGTGCCTTATCCCATCTTTGAGGTGGCTGCCTAGATTTGTGAAGTGAGGCAATAACACTGACTCCTTCTGAAAGAAGAGATGCCCTCTCAACACAGGAAGTGTAATTACAATGATACTTCTTTAAATCTAATTAAGCAGCAGTAGCAGCAGCAGCTGCTGCCAGGGCCAGCCTGGTTACAGGTCGGCTCAATATTCAGATTAGAAAGAGCAAGAAGCATTTATCCCAGGGCACTCTTCTCAACTCCAAATTACTGCCAAAGAAATTCTGGGATGAATTACAAGCAAGGGGTTGTCGCAGTACTAGGGAGAGTGGAGAACAGGTGGAGGTGAGAACCTATAATCAGGGTATAGAAAAATCATGGAATATTTTGCAGGGATTTGGCACGACCTCCAGCGCCATCTATCAGGAAATCTAGGACGGAGAAGAGTACCAAGGCCTTCCAAATTTTCCGGGTTTGGCAATGCAAAGCACATCGCCCAGCCCTGTCAGCATTTAGGGGATATTGGGGCTAAATAAGCATCAAAAGGACTCTCGAAACGAAAAAAAAGTAACACAAGGTCGGCTTAGGTTTCCTTTGTGGGAGGCGGGGTTAGTGACGGTCAGGCTCCCGCATAGCATCAGCAAAGGTGGAAGAACTAAGGGTCACCGCGGACATAGGAGCCCAAAGTTTGAGGCGGAGACAACCGGCCGGGTCTCCTGAATCCCAGGGTCTGTCTGCACACAGCCTTTATAAGTTCCTCGGTTTGAGCCTCGTGTGTAGGTTCCCGAATCAGGCACTGTTTTACTGAGCGTTTTTTTCAACGCCTGGCTTAAGAGCTGACTCTTGAGCCGGCTCTCAATAACATCTGGGAGCAAAAAAGTAGCTTTCGAGATTTGGGGCAGAAGGCACCGGACGGTTTTATTTATTTTAGGCTTGGCGTTCTGCTGTTGCCATAACCATCTGCCAGGAGATTTCTTTTCCGATCACCCTCCTCCTCCACCTTCTGTCCAGGTGACGTCGGCAATCCTGGCAGAATCCGCCAGGGGCTAAGCGGTTAAGCCGCGTCCTTCAGGTGTCAGCCTCATTCCGTCTGGAAACCACAATCCCCAGGATCCCTTTTGCATGGGGCCAAGCCACAAATAAGATGGCTCCAGGGGGGTAGACCGTGCAGCGGGGAGAAATCCTGATACCTGGCAGTTTGTTTACCGGATGTGTTTAAATAACCGAATCCCCACATTTGCACCACCCAGCTAACCACCTTCACGGCGGCGAAGGCCACGGCAGGCACTTCGCCCGTTCCCCGAGGGGCATCCTGGGAGTTGTAGTCCAGCCGGCGGCGGCTCAGAACTACATCTCCCAGGGTGCCCTGCGCGCCGGGACTATCAAGGTACTTTTCCAAAACTCGGTCCGCACTGAGACCCCATTCCCTGACCCCATCCTCCCCCTAGTCGGCTGCCTCCGGTTTATCGCGACAGGGCGGCGGTCTCAGGGGAGGCTCGGCCCTGGCCGCGCAGCCCCAGAGGCACTTCCGGCGGCGGTTCACTTCCTGGCTGGGTGGATGGAGCCGGGCGGGAGCGCGCGCGGGGGAGGGGCGGCGGGTCAGTCTCCGCCGCAAGCTGGGAGGATCAGCTGGCGGGCTGGCGGGCGCCGAACGCGGCCCCGGCTCTCGCTGCAGCGCCGCCTCCTAACCGCGTCGTACGATCCGACGGCCGTGACAATGTCGCTGGGCTGGTAGCCGAGCGCTGGCCGCCGAGCCGTCTCAAGTGGGTGCCGCCGGGATGCTGCCTCGCGGGGTGGCGGGGAGGATCGGGGAGGAGGGGGAGGTAGTGCCCGGCCGGGGTCGGCGCTGCAGGAGGCGGCCAGAGTCTCTCCTTTCTCCGAGCTCGGGTCTCGGCGATCCCGGGTCTCGGCGATCCCGGGGTCCGGGCCGGGGATGCGTTTTCAGCCTCAGAGGTTTTTCTACCCCAAGATAATGCATGAAGCGTTTCCCCGGGATGATGGCTTTGGCTCCCCCTTAGGTCTCAGCAATTGAATTTTTAAGTGTGTTACTGATTCATCCTCTCTCTCTCTCTCCCTCTGTCATCACAGGTTTAAACTTACACGAATCGCTCTCCTGAGGAGGAGGGGACCCGCCGCGCGACTGACACGCATATTCCTATAGGCATCCTCCCTCAGCCCCCACCCCCTCGCCCGGATTCGGGTGGCTCCTTTCCGAGCTGAAATCCGAGAAGAAATCCTTGGATCTCTTGTTTCCCTTAAAAAAAAAAAAATCTAGAAACCATTGGCTTTTTGCTCTTTTGCTGTTCCTTTTTGCAAGATGAAGAAGTTTTTCGACTCCCGGCGAGAGCAGGGAAGCTCTGGCTTGGGCTCTGGCTCCAGCGGAGGAGGGGGCAGCACCTCAGGCCTGGGCAGTGGCTACATCGGAAGGGTCTTTGGCATCGGGCGACAGCAGGTCACTGTGGACGAGGTGTTGGCGGAAGGTACGGTGGGACTCCGTCTGTGCGCCGAAAATGAAAATCTTGCTGATACGGCAGGACCCTGGTTGTCTAGTTGAATGTATGAATGGGTTTTGACCAGTTGACCCTCCCTTCCCCCTTCTCTTGCCCTGTGATTCATTGTCCTTGAGAGATTTAAAACTGAGATTTGAGAGTGACAGGGCGTGTGGAGGTTGTGGGGAGGTTGCCGGAAATCGTTTACCTTAGTGGCCTTTTATTTTTTTAAAAAATGTTGAGAAGCCACCCTTGGCTGTCTCACCGAATTATGAGGATGAGATGAGAAAACGTATGTATGAAGGTATAAAGCTTTATATCAAATACAAGGTAGTAGGTTTGTCATCCCCATGAAAGTTGAATTATCGATGTGGAGGCTGAAAGGGTGGGGATGGGAGACCTTTAAGAAAAGAGAGGGGCTTCTCTTCCCACCCAACTTTTCCACTTCCATGGTCAGCCTTTGGAAGGAAGAGGATTTTTGGAGAATGGGAATGTGTTTTTCTAAATTTACAGCTGCCACAGCCAAGGGTTTTGCATTTGACTGGGTTTGCTTCCTGACTTAATTGTAATCAGGTTCCCAAGATGTAGTTAAGATAGAAATTATATGAAATGAATGTAGTTATTTTGAATTCAGTGTTTTGCAGGCCCTTCTTGTTTATTTTTTTAACCCAAAGAAGATTACTTAAGGTGCTAAAACAGTGCTTTTAATTTTGTTTCTCTTCTGTTGGAGAGCATGTTATTTAGATCTGCTGTGTAAATTCCCTGTGTTGTGTGTGCATCTGTAGATCTATTAATAATGTAGATATATATCTCCCCCACCCCAGGCTTTAGGGAAATCTTTGCATGTCTCTTGCTAACCTTAACCTCGACCTTCATAATTATGCCAGACTCATACTTTTCACAGCCCATTGCCTGCCTAGTGTGCTTTTATTTTTAATAAAAGCAGCAATTTCCTTGGCATGAAGCTATTCAAACTAATTGGATGGGGCCAACCTGCTGTAGGTTGTGATATAGAACTGAGAGGCAGATGGGGGAAGGGGTGGCCTCTATTACTGCAACATAGGGGAGAAACAATTTATTAGCTGGGGTATGGGGAGGAGGAGAGAAAACCAAGAGGCCCCTTTAAAAAGGAGCCTTTGGCAAGCTAAGGTTGAACGAAGGGTCCTGACCTGGGCCTGGAAGATGCCTGTCATGGTGAGTATTGCAGGCCCGTGGGCTGGGAGGAGGAAAAGGCTGTGTTTGGCTCTCTGCTTGTGTAAGCACTGAATTCAGCAGGGCCTAGTTCTCTGGGGTTGGATTGAAGCCTGTACTTTAAAAACACTGTTTTTAAAATGATGTCTGACAATTATGTCTTTGTGAAATTATTGCCCTTTTCCATTCTCACTACTGCTCTAACTGGACTTAATCTGGGGCCTGAGTCACTGTCCCTCAGGATACTTCTTTGTGGGCTTTGGTGCAGAATGGGAGATGTTTCTGTGCCCGCTGCCAGATCCGCACCCTTGAGTCTGATCTGTCTTTTTCATCCCTGTGCTAAAGCCCTTGACTGCAGTGGGGGGTGAGGGTGAGGGGTGGGGTAGGGTGGGGAGGGGAGGGAGTGTGTATGTAAGAGAAATCAGGAAAAATGAGGAGGTGCCTGGCTCTTTCCTCCCCTCAGAATGGCCTCTGCTGACTTTATAGGCTAGGGGCATTTACTTTATGTAGCATATTGTCTCCTTACAGGTTCTCCTACCCTAAGCAGTGCTGATCTCAGTTCTCAGAGATGGAGAAGAGTGATGTGGAAAAGAAAAGGGAAAAATCGGTTTTCGTTACCTAGATTGCCCTCCTCTTCCTTGAAATTTATCCCTGAGAACTGCCACATCACATATTATGATGTTTTTTATGTGGAATTTAGGACTTGCAGCTCTTCACTTATTTATTAATTCATTTGCCAAATAACTATGGAGCACCTATAATGTGCTTCACACAGTACTAGTCTCTGTATTGAACTAGATACTGGAGTTACAGACTACTTTGAGAGAGAGAAAACAGCCACTTATAGTAGAGTGGTAAGTGTTAGCATGGAGATAAGCCCAGTTTTAGGGAGCCAAGAGTTGCCTACTGGAGGAAGTGACTTCTAAATAGAACTGAGCAGGACTTAACCAGGTCTTAGAGTAACAAAAGAGAATGTGATGCATTTGGGAAGATTAATAGACTTACATTTTTTTTTTCTTTTAAAGTTAGGATTCCACAGAGGTGAGGTAGGGTTTTAACCCCTCTTTGAAGAGACAGGGAAAAGAGGTGATTGGCCTTAACTAATTAATTTTTTAAATAACTGGTTGTAGAAACCGGGTCTGGCAGTGTTACCTTCCTTATGGTCTTTGACTATAATTGAGTTTGAAATTGTGGTTCATAGAAATGTGCAGATATGTAGGGAGCAGTAGACAAAGTATGCAGCACCTACCACCTAAAAAGGCACTCCTAGGTTCTGAAAGGTCTAAAATGTGGTATCTGCCTTAAGAAGCTGCCTATGAATTTGGGAAGATAGGCCTACATTCACACATACAGTAGGGTGGTTACTAGCACTGGCTTGGAGAGTCAGAATGTCTAGGTTCAAATTCTGGCCCTGGTCTTTATCAGCTGTGGAACTTTGGGCACAGCATTTCACATCTCTCATGAGTTTCTCTACGGCAGTGGTTCTCAAAGTGTGGCGCCTGGACCAGCAGCATGTATAACTTTGGGAGCTTGTTAGAAATGCAAATTTGGGGGCTTTATCCCATAAACTGGTTGGGACTTTAGCATGTTTCCCTGAGAGATTCTGATGCAAGCTAAAGTTTGAGAACCACTGCCCCTTGGGGTAGTCTTGGAGATTAAATAAGATAATATATATAAAGAAATATTTCTCATGTGTTCAATAAATGGTTGCCATTACTTTCCAGCAACATTACGCCATATATACAGTCTGTGGGAAGGACCAGTGGTATAGACAATGTCAAGGCTACTTTGGCTGTAGCATTATGAAGTATTCATTTTCCCCCATTGTATTTGGGCAGAGCCCGTTCTTTGCAAAGACCTCACGAGGTCTTTAAAGGTTCAGTAGATATTTTGAGTAGCCTTGATCCTTTCCTCAACTTTCTCCTCTGAGTCCCCAGGTGGTGACCTGTCTACCAGCCCCAGCCAGAGCTGTCTAAGGACAGTCAGAGCTGTGTCTGGAGTATCCAAGATAGTGGCCGGGCAGTACAGCAAGGGATGGGAATAGGGGCTTCTAATACAGACCCTGTTGCTACCATCCCACTGATTATCCCTTTTGCTTTAATATGGATGTGGGACTATGTTTCATAGTAAGAAATTGCAGGAACCCCAAGGAACAGGTGCTGGAGCAGACAGGATAATATGTAGACAGGATAATATGTAGACAGCTATCTCTCTGTCACCAGCATTAGTCCTGCTGGCCTGGTTTCACTAATTAGTCCACAGGGCCTTGTTGGCCTGGGGGAAGTGAAGATTCTAAATCCCAAGTTAGTGGGTTATGGCTATCTCTGGGCTGGGTAGGATAATTTCTCTCTAGCTTTCTCTGTGAAGATGAGATGCTAAATTGTCCAGGTTAGTAGGCATGTGATGTCAAGTGAATATTTGGTTTGAGCTTCCAGTGTGTGCTCAATGGGAAAATGAAGCAGTGCTCCAAGGATTGAGAAGCTGTGTTTTCATTATACCTCCTTAGCTAAATGAGGCCTTACATCTAAGCTTAAAGCAATATTGCTTAATTAAAAAATATAAACAAAATATGTTATTGTTTGTTGAATTCCTGCTATGTCCAAGACAACATTCCAGAACTGCATCAGGTGGACCAGGTGCCCCCCAGGACAGTTTTCTTACCTACACTATAGGAATCCAGCTCTAGGGCTAATGAGGACAACTAAGACTCCATATCAGTAAACTTTGATAATTTTTTTTTACCTAAGGTAGTAAAGCTTAAAAATGTATGTGGAACCACCTAAAAATATATGTAAGGCATTTAGTTGCAAGGTGTTGGTAGTTAGCAATATAACGTATGCATGTATTAATTTAGTGAGTATTTATGGTGTCTTCTTTGTGGCAGGCACTATAATATGTTCTGGAGATAGAAGAATGGGCCATGGGACTGGCTCTTAAGGAGTTCATAGGCATCAAACGACCCACTAGCTTTTGATTTGCAGTAGATGGCCATAGATGTTTGTTAGAAAGGTGTTATGAGATGATAAAGAGAAGTGACCCCAGGATGAGGGTTTATAGATGACGTATAGTGTAAGCAGGAATGGAAATTGCCCAGCAGATGTTCCATGCAACAGTTATGCAAGACCTTCCAGGCTGAGAGAATAACATGTGCAAAGGTGTGGTGTGGTGAAACAGTATGGTCAAGTTCTGGAAATACTGACTAGTGGTGTCATTTTGGTTAACACAAACTCCCTCTTCCAGAATTGAGGAAAGGAAAACTAAGAATGGTAGAATTAAATTCCCTATATTTTGTCCCTGATGTGCTTGCTGCCCAGGACCCTTTGAAAGTAGCTGCTGAATAGCTATCAAGTATGCACTAGTCTCCTACTGGGCTTTGCCCTTTGCTAATTGTGGTGCAAGGGAGCATCTGGTCCCTAGGGAGAGAGTGGTTAGGGACGGTTCCTGGTGGAATCAGATGAGAGGCAGGGAGCTTGAAGAATTTGGACAGAAGCAGGAGAATGAGATGACCACTGGTACAGAAAGGAGTGAACAGAAGGGTGTCTGACCAGAACAGGTGGTATATGGAAAGAATAGGAAGAAAGGTTATAGAGGGTTTTGAATGCCAGTTAGAGAGGTTAGTGGTAAGCACCTAAGGTCTTCTCGACCCATACACCAATTTGATCCCTTCCACTGGGATGTCTTTGCCTGCCGGGAAGTCTGGTTTTTAGAGGCAACTGCAGATTTTCAGGGGGTGGTTTGTGAATGGTGTCTTCTTCCTGGCTTTGGGCATGATGACGGTTATAGCTTTGCTAAATATAGCCAAATCTAGGATTCAGAAATGAAGTCCAGAATAAGGACTTGCCATGGTTGAATCCTGTCCTTTGGTCGTTCTATGAAGTCATGCTCATTTAATGACAGGTAATGAGGAGAGTTTCAGGTGGGATTCAGGTGAGATGGTATATGTGTGGGGGGGCATACTCTTGCATCTTGATAGCTGAAACTGCGTGTAGAGTACCCAGGAAAGGCTTGATGAATATTAGCAAAACAGGCGTGAAAAAAATATTGCAACGGAGCAGTCATTTTAACTATCATTATTTGAAAGTTGGCACTTCAGAAAAGGATCTAGAAACTACCATCTACTTCCAGGCCCTCTTAGGATGTTTTCTGAGATTACATAAAAAATAACTGATATCTGCATCTGAAAGAGCCCCAAATTATAACAGAACATTAATTGTCTACTGAAGTAGCTTCTAGCACTGTGAAGTAGCAAAGAATAAATAGTCTCTCATCTGCTTTTTCAGAGCCACACTTTGGTGTAGGAATTGGGGGATCAAGATTTGTTTGTTCATTCTTTGCCTTATTCAGTAAGTGTAAGGCCCTCATTGTTCATTAGGCATTGTGCAGAGTTGATTAAGACATGGCCTTGCCTTGAGGAACTTGTAGTCATAGGACTTGAGACACAAAAGGAAAGGAGTAGGGGAGCAGACATGAGGGAGCAATTTATTTTGGGAAGGGGGGATATAGTCAGGGAGCGTGAAATAAAGGTGACATTTGAGGGTATCTTCAAAAATTAGGGCACTTTATTGCTATGTGGACAAGGTAGGAGAATGGCAGAGATGATAGCATGGCCGAAGACCCAAAAGCAAGGTTATGCACTGCTTGCTGGGGAGCTGTATGTTTTGAGGTAACAGTAATCTTTTAGTAGCCCAGGGCGGTGCTGTCCAGTATGGTAGGCATGAGCTACATGTGGCTATTTAAGTTTAAATGAACTGAAATTAAATAAAATAAACACTTAATTCCTCAGTTGCACTTGCCACATTTTAAATGCTCACTGGTCACATGCGACTGATGCCTGCCATTTAGGACAAAATAGAATATTTCATCATAGAAGTGCTGTGGGACAGTGTTGGTCTGGAGCAGTGGTCTCTAAATTCCTTTTTGCTAGAATATCACGGTCGATTATTTAAACAGTATGCATTGGGCGGACAGGTAGTGCAGTGGCAGAGTTTTCGCTTGCCATGCCAGAGACCTGGGTTCGATTCCCAGTGCCTGTCCATGGGGGGGAAAGCATCTCTTTCATGTATGTATGCTAGTTAGTTTATAAGTTATACTCAGGTGCTGCTACCATTAGCTAATATCTGAAGGGACAGTATATACTTTGGATGAAGTTCTTTAATGATAGTAGATGTAAATCCATATTTAAAAAATCTCAGTGATTTTTTTTATTAGATTGTCAAATCTTATTAGATTGTGATTATGTCTACATTGTAATATGACTGAAGAAGAGTTTATACCAGGAAAAGAAATGACAACTCTGCCCTTCTCTTGTTGTTCATTTATGCTTATGCTATCTATAATCCCTGGTTTCTTTGCAGGAATCCTTTTAAGCCTTTTCTTTGTTTTATAAGGGTTAATTCATTGAAAACAATGTCATCAGTAAATTCACCTAACTAAGCACACAGGAACTGCAGTGCATCTCTGTGCTGAAAGGATATCACCCTCAACCTTCTGTGCTGTGGAGCTCCCCCTTTTCCCACTGGATTCCATCAAAGTTGTATGAAATGCATGACAACATATGGACTGAGTGGGAGTGCTAGTGTCAGGTCATGTATTAAATATTAATAAGGATAAACTCTTATTTTTTAAGATGAAAAAATAGAAGTAGAAGGGCTCCTATTTTCTTTCCATTACCCAGTTGTTTGTCTTTGGTACTCTTGTTTGGGGACTACTGGTCTACTGCAGTGGTTCTTAACCTGGGGTGATTATCCCCAGGGGCATTTAGCAATGTCTGGAGACATTTTTGATCATCACAACTTGGTGGCGCTTAATACTGGCCTCTAATGGGTAGAGTCTGGGGTTGCTACTAAACATCCTGCAATGCACAGGACAGCCCTTGACAACAATAAAGTATCCATCTGCCCACAATGTCAATAATGCCAGGATGGAGAAACCCTGCTCCAGAGGGCAGATTATGGTGCACATGACGGAAGGTAGTGTTGGGAAGGCCAGCGGGTTGGCCTAACTGAACAGTTTGACATGCGTTTTACTGACTGGGAAGCAGTTATGTGTTTAAAGCATCACTTGTGTAATTTGGAAAAATAACTGACATCAGTTTGGAAAAAAAGATTAGAAACAGGGATGATTAGTGGTAGGGAGACGAGGAAGAAATAATTGAAATAGTCTGGGTAAGAAAAGCTGGATTAGATCGGGAGAATACAGAATTTGTGGTGAATCTGAAATATATATTTCATAGGTAGAACTACCATGATTTGTTGACCAGTGTGGGGGAGAGAGAGGAATCAAAGATGGCTTAGAAGGGAGTAATTTGCTGCGGGATATTAAGCAAGTTACTTAACTTTTAAATTCATTTTCTCAGATTCAATGAACCAGCATTCAGTCTTAACCTATTATGGTTAAAAATCTTTACTCATTTTCTGCATAAAATAGCTACTTCCAAAAATACATCACTAAACTAAAAGAGGATAGAAAGGTAAGTCTTTGTTGGCCCTGGCTATGAGAACTTGTAATAATCCTCTACCTCTGACTGGATATAGGTTTTGAGCTTTAAAAAATTCTCCCCAGATTCTCTTATTTCAGCAACCCTAAAATATTGTAGAGCCATTTCCTGACTTGAAGAGCTCCCCAAGAGCTCTTGGGGAGAGTTATTAAAGATCAGGGTGTTATGAGAGAAGATATTAATAAACCTTTGTACAAGGAAAAATTTGCTGGCAGAGTGCTGCACTTGCAGCCAGGGACCTTGAGTTTAAGTTCTTTCATTGCTGCTTTCGCTATGACTTCCTCATCCGTACAGCTGTAGTAATAACCATCGTGCCTACCTCTTGTAGGGATGTTGTGATCACTAAATAAGAGGTTGTCAGTATATTAGAGTACATAAGAAATGGCTTGCTCTGCCAGCAAAGAGTCAGCAAGCTTTATTGAGCATCTAGTGTGTTTTCAGATCTGAGATGTGGGAAACAGAAGTAATGCAAGACTTGGTTTCTGTGCTGCTTGTTGATGTGTTGTGTGACCTACACCCAAGAAATAAGTGAACCCCCCCAAGAGGAAATCTACTACACTGTATGGTGTAGTTTCTAAATTCAGGAGGAGTTGAAGGGAAGGAGATTAGTGAGGACTGAAATGGTTAGGAAAGATGGATTGTTCTTAACTGCCAGTTTTTTCCCAGATCCTCTCCTTCAAGAAATCTTGTTTTAGGGAACATATCTAGTTCAGCACATTTGCATGTGTTATATACTTCTCTTAGCAGAGTTGAAGTAAGTATTGCAATAGTTTTGGTCTTTTTTGATGACCAGAACTGCTCACATAGTAAATCACATATTTAGTGTTTATACCAAAAACAAAAAAGCGTTTTCATTCTATGTGAATTTGAATTACTCAGGAATAATGAATATTAGCTCATTAAGGTAATACCATTGCAGCATTTTGTGTCTACATTTTCCCTCCTTTATTATCTTTATTATTATTCAGTCTATTATCTTTATCATTATTCAGCCAATTATGTATTTTAAACAATCTCAGCTCTTCTGTTGAAGCATGAACAATTGTTATGAAAGGGGAATCCTCACAAGTGAGACTTCTACACTGGCAGAGGATGAGTTCCTGAAGTTGAGACAAAGTCGAGTTTTTCTGTGGGTGAATTAGCTTGGGCTGGTCATCTTTCTCCTTGGACTCTGAGTTTACCTTGACAGACAATGGATTATGGTATCAAGCGAGGTTTTGTTACATACGATTTCTGAAAAGCTGAGAGATAATTGTACAAAAGCACTTATAGCATCTCTGTATTATTATAATAGAATGCTAATCCTAGCATTGAGGTTAGATTATCATTTGTAATTATAATGATCTTGAATAATGATGTCTTTCATCCAGGACTTGAATCCTGGAGAAAGCAGTATAATGCTCTGTAATTCGTTTGGTGCCTGCTTTCAAGAATACTTAAAGCTGTTGTATTGGAACCTTTAGGGTGAGAGAAAAATTATTTTTCTCTGATACTGAGCATGAGTTTAAGGACAGACTTCCATTTATTACCCATTTTATTACTCATTTGGGGCTTTATTACCCATTGGTGACCAGAAGAAGGAAGAGGACCCAGGCTTCATTTGTCTGACCCTTTTCTCCAGGATTGAGACCCTAGCAGTATTTACACAGGTGGCAGATCTCCTGCTCATATCTTTGGCTCATCATTTTCTCTAGTCAATGAATCCTACAGGTTTCTTCTACTTAGTATTTAATTTCCCCTGAGAGTAGCCCAATCTTTGGCCTTTGTCCTCCACTATTTTTAGAAGCCTGGAATCATGGGTGGTGAGGGGAACACTCTGTTGGAAGAAAGAATTCCATCTTTTGGTTGTGGAAAAATCTTCTCTTGAACAGAAGGTTTACTCAGTAATGATTGAAGGAAACCTAATATCCATTACTGTGTTTTTTCCCGGAGGAAAAGGGAGTGCTGTGACTTTTCCTTAGAAGAAGACCTTCAAGGTGAGCACCATGGGTAGGGATTTACAAGCATGCAATTTGAGTTAGGCAATCCTTGGTTTGAGTTCCGGATCTGCCACTGTGATGCTGGGCAATTTACTAAAACCCAGATTTCCCACTTAGAAAATGCAGATGATATTGAGGGATTAGATGAAATGATATATGCAAAGCAGTTAGCATAGTGCCTAGCATATAGTTAGCCATCCAGAAATGGTAACTCGTAATATTTGAGTACATGAATTTTGTTTTTATCAGACAATATTTGTTTTGCTATGTGTATGACCTGGTGGAGCTAGATTCTTGGATATGTATGTCAGAGTAGCCACAAACCTCAGGATGAGGAGAGAGTCTCATGAATATTGAGGTTTGACATATATATTCTTTTGCAAAAGTCACCTGTTTTATGAAGTTCTGACTAATCTATTAAGTTGCTATTAGTATGATGGGCTCTCTGCCCTTGGGAGATAAATGTCTGGCCCTAACTGTCTATCTAACTTCTTCTTGTGTGTTAACATAGGTCTTCAGCTTCATCCTGGCCTGTGCCCTTCTCTCCCATGTAGCATGAATTTATTTCTTTCCAATGCTTTAGTCATAGTATTCCCTGCATCTGGGATGCCCTCACCTTCTCTACCTACTTATCCTCATCATAGCTAATTTTTATCCTTCCTAACCTCAGTATCCACCATAAAAGTGAGTAATCGTTCCTTCTGTATACTGGATGCATGTCATTTCTGCTGCCTCTGGTGACTATTTGGGGCCCATAATCTCAGTTTTATTTTGCTGTTTTTGTATTGCGTCTGTGAGTACTTCCCAGTGTTAGATAATTAGTTTTTAGGGGACAGGGCCTAGGCGTTGATTTTATTTTATATCCAACTCTGGATTCCTTATTTCGAACAGTTGAACAGTGTATTAGAGAATAAGTTAACTGAATGAATAGTGCAATAAATCAGTACTAATTAGAATTTCTTGGGCATATAGGAGAGACCAGACAGAGTTGAGATAGACAGACTTCCCTTATCCTAATTCCAATAATATGATCTATGTTTGGGAATGCCACATATCTTGTTACATTATAAGACCTTTTCATTCTTCTAGGTTTACAATAAATTTGAGAAATAAAATTCAGAGTAAACTAGAATTTTTCCAGAAAGCCGCGCAAAGCTCTTTATTGATTGTATTAAATTATGGACCCCTACTTCTATCCATCTCCAAAGTTGGAACATCAGATGTAAGTATCTTACTCTATAAAGATGGAAAAGATTAGATCAAGTATCAAAAACTCAGATATTATTGAAAGTTATTTTTAAGCAAGGCATGCATGCATTTTCTAGTTTGTGATGATTGTTGGTGTGTAATAATTTTAGGACAGTGATTTTTAGCTGATGTTCAGTTGGAACATCAGATGTAAGTATCTTGCTCTATAAAGACGGAAAAGATTAGATCAAGTATCAGAAACTCAGATATTATTGAAAGTTATTTTTAAGCAAGGCATGCATGCATTTTCTAGTTTGTGATGATTGTTGTGTGTAATAATTTTAGGACAGTGATTTTCAGCTGTATTTTGGGGTAGTGAACATGGTGGGCAGGGGGTCGATTAGAAGGGATTATACAATTTGATAGAACATATTAGCCCCAAGTCCAGCTAGGAAAAGAGGGAGCCTCAAAGGGTTGTGGTATAGAGAAGATATGAAACTTTTACATTTGTCAAAGGGTACATGGATTTTAAGTGATTGATAAATATGGTACTAGCAACTTGATTATAAAATGGATCTGGACAGGTGGTCCCTAAAATTGAGCCCTGTCTGTAACTCTGAGAACAGTTAGACACTTATTTCTACCTGTTCTTTTTAGTTTCAGAGAAGAAGAATAAGAAAGGGATCAATGGCAAGTCCTGTTTGATGCTTTGCCCTTTGAGCTCTGTGTCCTTGTTGAAAGGTCAGCTCTATCTAACTCTCCAACCAATGATGGGAATGCGCTTGAAAAAAGTTAGTTTTAGCCAATAGGGACTTTCCCAGAAAATGAAGTATTTCTTTCTTTTTTAATATCGTAGTTTTAGAATCCATATACGATATGGTGAGTTAAAGAAATGGCTATCCACTTACCCAGCAATTATGGGATGATTTTAAAGTATATGATGAAGTAATATCCAAGTCTTTATTCAAGTCCAGGTTCTAGTGTTAACTCATAGAATATGAACAATTATGTTACATAAGGGAAATGGATCATCTCGTCTCCTTCTCATTGATCTTGGGCACATTACTAACCCCTGGAAAGAAGAAAGCTTTTCTTTCCTTTAATGAGTAAGAAAATCACTAGGTGATCTTGAAGATCTCCTCTAACTCACTCATGGTTTTTAGGTTCTACAGTTTCTCTTGAGACCATTTGGGAAGAAGAGTGGGGTGGATTGATTTGATTGAATTGTTAGACCTATCCCTGAGACTAAGACACCATTCTGGAGATGACTTATTAGCCTTGACCTATGGATGAGTCATAGTGGGAAGGTTTCATGATTAGTGGAGGTAGAAAGATTTCATTCCTTTTTCTTCACCTTCTTTCCATATCTTTTCCTTCAACTTAGAAAAATCACTGTTAATAATTAGATGCTGATGATGAGAGGAAGATAGGATTACTACTGGGGTTCTGGCTTAGGTAACTGGGTAGATAATAGTGTCACTAAAACAAAAACAAAAACAAAAAAAGGAACAGTGTATGAGGAAAGAGAATGACTTTAGTTTGAAACTTTTTAGCATGAAATACCAGTGAAAATCCAAGTATGGATATAGTTCAGGACACCACTGGGTAGACCAGTCTGTATTTTAAGAGTTTGGGTGGAAGTTATAAAGCCTTGTGTTCTAGTTTGCTAGCTGCCAGAATGTGTACAATAGAAAAAGCATGGCTTTTAAAAAGCAAATTTATTAAGTTGCAAGTTTGCAGTTCTAAGGCTGTGAAATTGTCCCAATTAAAGCAAGTCTATAAAAATTCCCAAATTAAGGCACCAACAAGAGGTTACATTTACTCAAGAAAGGCCAATGAAGTTCAGATTTCTCTCTCAACTGGAAAGGCATGTGGCGAACATGGTGATATCTGCTAGTTTTTTCTCCAGGCATCTTGTTTTATGAAAATCCTTCCAAGAGTGTTTTCCTTCTTCGTCTCCGAAGGTCTTTGGCTGTATGGGTTCTGTGGTCTTGTGTCTCTGTTGCTCTCCAGCTTTTTTCCAAAATGCTTCCTCTCTTAAAGGATCCCAGTAAGCTAATTAAGACCTACCTGGAATGGCTAGAATTACATCTTCCCCTAATCCAAGGTTATTACCCACAACTGGGCAAGTCACGACTCTGTGAAGATAATCTAATCAAGTCTCCGACCTGTAGTGCTGAATAGGGATTAAAATAAATGGCTGCTTCCAATACAAAATGAATCTAGATTAAAACATGGCTTTTCTAGGGTACGTCATCCTTTCAAACCAGCATACCATGTGATACTAATTAAACTTGAAATGGAATAAGATCTCACAGAGAGACGTTGTAGAGGGTGAGAGAAGTGGGCTGTGGGTGGATTTCTTGGGAGCCTCAATGTGTAAGGGACAGGAAGAGGAAGAGGGGCACATTTGGAATAAAATCCAGTCGTTCCGCTGTGACCCGCAAACCCCTCCGAGAGCTTGTATCTCTCTTACCTCAACCAATGTGCTTTCTAGCTATAGTGATCTTTACCTTTTTTGAACATTATTTCCTTTTGCATGCCTTAGGCCTGTCTGGTCCCTTGTCTGTAATGCTCTTTCTGATCTTCCCATGGCTGCGTTCAGATCTTCGTGTAATTCAGATCTTGCATAAATTTCACCTCAGGGATGCCTTCCTTGACATCCAATCTCAGGAACCCATCCTATTTTAGCATATTATCAACTGATTTTCTTGCTTATTTATTTGTTTATTTTCTGTCTCTAGAATTTAAACTCTGTGTAAGCAGGGGTGTTGTCTAACATGTTCACTGCTTTACCTCCGGGTTCTAGAATAGTGCCAGGCACGTCTTAGGAGCCCAGCGAAAACCGGTTGAATGAATAAATAAATATGCAGAAGAGGAAGAGGATGATTGAAGATGTAGAAGTAGAATCAGGAGACAGTGAGGGGATGAAAATGAATGCCAAATAGATTTGAAAGAGGAAGAGGGTAGATAACTTCAGGTGTTCCAACATCAGAAAGGTCAATAAGGGCAGAGGAGTGTTCATTGGATTTGGAAATAAGCTCATTCGTGAGCTTGTTTAGAGTAGTTTAAGTGTAGTAGTGAAGTAGAATCCAGGTGACAGTGAACTGAGGAGTGAATGGAAAGTGAGGTAGATGCTGAGTCTACTTATTTATTGTTGTATTTAATGGTGGAGGAATCCTAAGCTTTTTAAGTGGAGAATAAGCAGCCAATAGAGAAGAAGAGGTTGAAAATACAGCAAGGAGATTACTGATAGGATATGACCACGGAAGTGGTGGGGAAATCATGGACGGGGGTCATGAGCTCAAGTGTGAAGGCCTGCCTTAGACAGGAGAAGGGGTACTTGGTTCATTGACCTGGAAGGAGGAGGAGAAACAGTGGGTACAGAGGAAGAGAGGTTGGTGAGGTTTGGGAAGATGAGGGAGCTCCTGCCTCATGCCTTCACTTTTCTTGGTTGTCTGTTGAATGCTAGAGGATGGAAGTTGAATTGGGGGTTCAAGGAGAGTGGTGAAGGATGCAGAGGAGTTCCTTAGTTTTTGGAGAGGAAAACTGACAAAGGATGAGTATAACAACGGCTGAGCATTTGAGAAGACTCATCAGGGAGATAGCTTTTCCTGACCCCTAACGGTTATCAATTTTTAAAACTTTAACATTTTGGATAGGAATTTTTCGGAAATACATAATACATTTCCTGTCTTCTCGAGCATATGCAACAGAGGCAGTGTAATATAGGTGGAAAGTGTTCTGATCTGAGCCAGTACAGTAACCACTGCTCACCTTGTCCTGTAATCTGTGCAGATTGCTTCCCAACTCTGTCCACCCAGTTCCTTGTCTGTAAAATGAGAACTTGATAATGGTGAAGTTACTTTCCAACTCTTAACATTTATGGTTCTTTTTTTCTCAAAGGCATTATTAGATATTACTGCTTTGTCATAGGGTCTGTTAGGATGTTTGCTTGATGTAAATCAGTTTGCCCCTGAATAAAATGGTTCTGGGTTGCTACCCTTTTTGAATATCATGTTTATAGTGTTTTCTGGTTCCTTTTTAAGGAAACTGTCAGTTGTCACTTGCTGCTATCAGTGTGTCTTCTTGAATTAGTGCCTCTCCTTTAATTTGCTCTTTTTAATCTGCCATGGACTTGAAAACCAGATGACTAAACTTGTTACAACTGTGTGTAACAATAAAAAGACTAAGAATGTCATGAAGAGTATCACTAAGAGTGAGGGTTTGAGGGATTTGTGATTAAAGTACATGAGCTACTGTGCACGTGCTGTATATACCTCTTGTTGGCAGAGAAACCATTTTCTCATGTCTCATGTTCTAGAAAAGTTGAGTGCCGATGAGATTACAGGTTGCTGTTTGATATTTGTTATTAATTAAATGTGTTTATAATTCTTTATCTGAAAGGTTGAGTATCAAGGCCTTTAGGATTTAACCTCCTATTTTCTTTTACCTTTCTGCTTTTGCCTTTCTTTCCTTATTCTCTCCCAATTCTCTCTCCCGAGTCCCTTCTCCATGCCTGTCAATGTAAGGCAATGTTCTAGGCACCATTATCATATGGTTTCAGCCATCCATTTTTTTTTTTTTTTTTTAACATGAGTAGGCACTGGGAATCGAACCCGGGTCTCCGGCATGGCAGGCCAGAATTCTGCCTGCTGAGCCACCATGGCCCACCCTATTCACTTTTTATTTATTTGAAACCACAGAGAGGTTTCTAGGAGTATACTCTCTTGTTCAGTGCTGTATGCTAATAACTCGATTTAGGGCCCTTCTGGAGACCCTCAAATGGTATTTTGTGGTGAAAGCTGGAAGACTTGAAACAATGAAGTAAATACTAGTTCCATATATAACTTTTGGTTGATATGGAAGAAAACATTCAAAAAGCCTTAACATATTTTTTTGGTACACAAATTAACCCATAGTGATATTAGAATAATTGGAAGACAGAGCCAGACCAAAAGAGAAAATATTACCCCTAATCCCATAGATTACCATTATCAACATTTTGGTGTACATATGCCTAGACTTGTGCATTATTGTAAAAATAAGTATAAAAGCTACAGCATCCTTTATAGTCTGCTTTTCTCACTTAGCAGTATATCTTAACTCTGTTTCTGTGTTAAATGTTTGCATCATCAGTTTCAGTTCATCTAATGACATTTAAGATTTCGGAATTGCTATGATTGCCTGTGTTGACAAAATCTAGGATGTGCCCATGGACGTAGGTGGTTAAGAGGACCAAAGGTCATTGTAGTCAAGAAAGTTAGAGGCTGAAGTATGGGATACATAATCCAAGTGAATTTTGAAACCAGCCAAGATGATGGCAGGAACTGTGGTGGAGAGGAAATCATGATGCCAAAGACTTCAGTGAACACTGGGGAATGGGTAGGAGGGTGGAGTACAAAGGCAAGGCATGGTGGAAGCCAGAGCAGCCAGGTGGCATGAGAAGCAGGAATTTTTACATAAATCTGTGGGAGTAATCATCTGGAATCAGCTTAGGTGAGTGAGGAAAATTCTGACCTCTTGGTCTGAGATACTTGGGGTGTAAGAAAATATGGCATTGAAGAATTTGTGACGCAAGTGATCGTTGGCTGGTTCAGGAGCAAGCCAGAGCAATTTGGAGGATTTATCTTTTGGCCAGGTTATGGAACTAAATTGTTTTCATTACTATGTATATATAATTTATGACACTTATTTGACATCTTTTTGTTTCCTTTTTTATTAAAAGAAATTAATATTCCATTTACTTGTGTCTTTTAATTTTTATATTTATATATGTTTTAAATTTTATTTTTATTTTTTCTCTTTTGGGTCTTTGAGAAGAAAAAGCCCTCTCATGGTCACTGTGGAGACACCTCAAATATCTGGTTTTAGATTACTTTTTGTATTTTGTTGCTGGGAGTCTGCTGTCTTTAACTTTTAGGCTCACTTGTTCATGATTGGTGCCTCTGGGTTTTCTTTAGTCACACTGGACGAATGATTAACTCCTGTGGAAGCCTTTTACCTCGGGTTGCTGGTGAGGAAGGATCACTTCCTTGCATCTTTGTTCTGCTGCCTGGAGATAAAGGGGAAGGTCTGACTAAGTCAACCAAAATGCCCAAACTGTGGGTTAGAAATGGTATCTTGCATATCCTTTCCAGTCACTCATGAACCAAAATGGTTAGCAAGGGAAGTTTCTCCATTAAATACTGACCCCCTCCCCAGTACTTCAAAACTCCTCCTTTCATCTCCTGCATAGTTATAGGATGCTACTGGGAATGTGTGCTGGCTTCTCTTATGTATGATTAGTTGCTGCTGATGTTTGTACTTCCTTACACTCGAGGGCACTTGGCACACCTCTTTAGTGTTTGTTGCATCTGGCTGTAATTATTTATCTTTTTGTCTTCTAAGATGTTCCCCATCTGCCTCTGATCCACCTTGAACTTCTTGAGGGCATGGCTAGATTTCTACTCTTCTTTTTATTTATTTATTTTTATTTTTTAATTGTGAAAATAACCTATATACAAAAAAGCAATAAATTTCAAAGCATATGGCAATAATTATACAAAGATTTCAGAGTTTGGTGTGGGTTACAGTTCCACTATTTTAGGTTTTTCCTTCTAGCTATTCCAAGACTCTGGAGACTAAAATACTTGCTAATATAATGATCCAGGAGTCATACTCATTTGTTAAATCCTATCTTCTCTGTTATAACTCTACCTTCTCCTTTGATATTTCTCCCAGTCTTTAACGGTATTTAGGCTGTGCTCATTCTAACTTTTTCATGTTAGCAAGGGTTGTCGATAATATGGAATGGGGGATGGAACTAGTTGATATTCTGGAGAGGCTGACACTGGCCCCTCTGTGTTTCAAGACTAATCTGACCTAGGAACCCATCTAGAGGTTGTAGGTTTCTGGAAAGTAACCATAGTACATGGAACCTTTGTAGAATCTCAGATAACCTCCTAGGTGTTCTTTAGGGTTGGCAGGAATGGTTTTGATTGGGGTTTGGCAAACTATGATAAATAGCAATATCTAATTGAAGTTTGCAAAGAGTGACCTCCAGAGTAGACTCTCGACTCTGAACTCTCTCAGCCACTGATACCTTATATATTACAATTCTTCCCCCACTTTTGGTCAGGAAGACATTGTCGATCCTATGGTACCAGGGCCAGGTTCATCCCTGGGAGTCATCTCCCACGCTGTCAGGGAGACTTTTTAAACCTTGGGTGTCATGTCCCATGTAGCGGGGAGGGTAATAATTTCACTTGCAAAATTGGGTTTAAAGAGAGAGAGAGAGAGGCTACATCTGAGCAACAAAGTATGTCCTCTAGAAGTAACTCTTAGGCATAACCATAAGTAAGCTTAGCTTCTCTGCTTCATAAGTAAGCTTCCTAAGAACAAGCCTCAAGGAAGTACTTGAAACTGTAGAGCTGTGTTCCAGTAGCCATGTTTCTTGATGATGACTGGTATAATGATACAGCTTTTGCAGTGTGACTGTGTGATTGTGAAAACCTTGTGTCTGATGCTCCTTTTATCTTAAGTATGAACAGATGAGTAAAAAATATGAATAAGAAATAAATATAGGGGGAACAAAGGTTAAAATAAATTGAGTAGATTGAAATACTAGTAGTCAGTGAAAGGGAGTGATAAGGAGTATGGCATGTATGAGTTTTTTTCTTTTTTGTTTCTTTTCCTGGAGAGATGCAAATGTTAAAAAAAATGATCACAGTGATGAATACACAACTATGTGATGATATTGTGGGCCATTGATTGCAACCATTCCAAGAATGTTAGTATGTCAAGAATGTTTGTATGTTTGTTTGTTGTTTATTAAAAAAAAAAAAAGAGCAAGCCTCAAGATCAAGGGCTTGACCATATTGACTTGGGAGTCCTTAATGTTTAAGTCAGAATCAGGGTTTCCCCAGTGGTAAAATTTAATAATACCATATTTTTTCACCCATCCCTCAAAGGGCTTTGCCAATACTTTTAAATTATCTGTTCAGCATACTCTGGGATGTAACCAGGCATTACATTAAGCTATTCGGAATTACAAGTTCTCATTCCTATTCTTGGCTCCATGTATTTGGATTATTTAAATCATCTGTCCAGACTGGTTGAGTTAGATTATGTGCTACAGAAAATTTAGGTTTTGGACAAAATAAATGTCTCTTCTTTTGGTCTCACCCTACTTTTCTTTTTATATGCTCTTAATAAGTGGGTACTTAAGAAGTAGAGACTGAATTAATGCCTTAAACTTAGAATTCAGACAACCAAATTCATACTTCCTGCAAATGAGAAAGCAAAAAGTGACCTGTCCAAGGTTACACAGCTCTCATAAGCTTTTTGGAGCTTTCTGAAGGATTAATGTCAGAACAGTAGGCCTGAATTGATTGTGCTCCTTGAGATTGGGGGATGAGGGCCTACGCAGAGGGAGGCTCTGCCCTACTTGTAACACTGGTAGGTTTGCTTTTTCCTTGTTCTGTATCTGCAGGACATTGTTCTGACCCGTGGGTGCTTATAGAGACACAGAGCCCTGCACAGGGCACAGGATGAGGCGAACAGAATCGTCTGTAGCCTGGCAGGCAGTCAGCAGAAAGCACATCTAGGGCACTTGTGGGTGGTTTGGGGGAGTTTGGGAACTCAAGATTAGAAGAAAGGACAGTATAACCAGGTACCGTAAGTTCAAAGATAGGTCGTTTGTAGTTGGTAGGGTTGGCAGGAAATAATGAGTCACACTGGCAGATTGACAGGTAATAAAAAGGACAGATTCTTAGTAATTTATGGGAGAGCCTTTTTCCATTTGGGCTAGTGGATCTCAGTTGAGGGTAGGGGAACCTATTTTACCAACCTCCCCCCCACCCACCCACCCACCCAGAGGACATTTGGCAATGTCTGGAGACATTTTTCACATCTGGGGGCTGGGGTGCCGCTTAAATGAAGTGGGTAGAGGCTGGGGATGCTGCTATACATCCTACAATGCACAGAACAGCCCCCATAACAAAGAATTCTCTGGCCCTAAATGTCAGTAGTGTCCAGGTTGAGAAACCCTGATTTAGACCACTTGTCCTTACCAGCAGAACTCTGGTGACTAACTAGTTAAGACAAAAAAAATCAAATGTATTTGTATACATGCTTTATTTTGAATTCTCTGCTTAAATAGAAAAGTTGGGGTGATTTCACCTTTTGATACAGATGGGTCAACAAACACATTTTGAGTACCTATTCGTGTAGTCCCTGTTGAAAGCGTTGCATAAATTATGATGAGCACGACAGGTGTGGACCCTGCTCTCATGGTGCATGCAGTCTTTTGAAGGAGGCAGACATTATTGATCCCTAACCAATACCTTTTTTTTGTTTGTTTAACTTTTTGATGTACAATATACAAAGCAAAGCAAAGCAAAGAAAGACAAAAGCAATAGTTTTCAAAGCACTCTTCAACAGGTAGTTACAGGACAGATCCTAGAGTTTGTCACGGGCTACCATATGATCCTCTCAGATTTTTCCTTCTAGCTGCTGTAGAATATAGGAGGCTAGAAGGCATAAATAGTTTTTTTAATCATCACAATCGACTTTTTTTTTCTTTTTTGTGAAAAATAACATATATACAAAAAAGCAATAAATTTCAAAGCACATACCACAATTAGTTGTAGAACTAATTTCAGAGTTTGGCGTGGGTTACAGTTAGTCAATTTTAGATTTTTACTTCTAGCTGCTCTAAGATACTGGAGACTAAAAGAGATATTCATTTGTTAAATATTCATATTCATTTGTAAATCCTGTCTTCTCTGTATAACTCCACCATCACCTTTGATCTTTCTGTCCCTCTCTTTAGGGGTGTTTGGGCTATGGCTATTCTAACTTTTACATGTTGGAAGGGTCTGTCAGTAATATGGGGTAGGGAGATTGAACTATCTGATATTCTGGAGAGGCTGGGCCCTCTAGGTTTCAGGACTTATGTGGTCCAGTGACCCATCTGGAGGTTGGCTTCTGAAAACTTGCTCTGGTACATGGAACCCTTGTGGAATCTTATATATTACCCTAGGTGTTCTTTAGGATTGGCTGGAATGGTCCTGGTTGGAGTTTCCTGACCAATACGTTTTTAAGCCCTCAAAGTGATTTTAGCAGAAGGTGTAGAAGGCATAGCCAGTGTACACAGTTGACTGTCACAATTTCTTGGATTTCACCCACTTTCTTTGTGTGTGTGTGGTTCCTTCCATGTAAAAGCAAATCCATAGTTTAAAAGACACAGGGGAAAGTGATTAATGAAGGGAAATTAAGAAGACCCAGGAGTGAGGAGGTAGGAATACTGGTGCAGTGACATTTGTCCCTGCCCTGTAATCCACTGGGGAAATCCTGTATTTCAGGTTCCTCTAGAACTCCCCGGACTGGTTCTTAAAACATCTTCCATTGTGACCTATCTTTATCTTTTAAGTTAAATAGATAAGTCATTGCTATTTCTTCTCACTTTTGTTAAACAAAATCACATACCTTGCTGCCCATCTCCCTTAGGGATCAGAGCCCAAGTGAGGTAAGGTGGGCTAGCTGCCTGGCAGGACTGAATTATTCTGGCCTGTGGGGTCCCTTTCTGTATGGAATCCCTGAGAGGTGGGCTAAGCTGAGGTTGAAGTCTACACACAGAGCACAATAACCAGTGGGTGTGAAATTTCCTTGGTAGACTATGTAAGTGAAAATTCCTAAAGAAGGAAGATTTCTGATGGCATCTATGAGAAAAGGAGTACAGGAAGGTGGTTATTTTGTTGTTGTTGTTTTACCCCTGGTTGGGATTCAAGGAGCTAAAGAACTAGGAGTATGGGAAAGTTTTCCTAAAAAGAAAAAAAATTTCCTGGTTGGTAGAGGAGAAGACAAGAAGCTATGGAGAGTGGTGTGACTGGAACTCAAACTTGGAAATCTGTATTACTGCCGTCACCCATCCTGAAAACTCAGCTTGAAAAGCCAGCTCCACAAGCAAAGGACCACAGTGGCCTGGCTCTGCCTGGCTCTCTTATCTGACCTGCCTCACAACTATTGACCTTGTCCCCATGTGATCCCACTCTGTCTTCCTCCCATGGGCCCTTCTTCTGCCTTCTCTCTTTCCAGTTGTTTTGAGTCTGTTTTCTCCTCTCTAGTGCTTGGCTTTCCATTTGTATGTTTATTTCCCCATTATGGGCAGTAGTATGAAACAGATGCATGTGTTTTAGTAGTTGTTATGTTTATTAGGAAATATTTTGTTGCTTGTCCTCTGAACTGGCCCTGCAGATGATGGCACTGTAGCCGTGAAATGATCTTGTCCCCTTCTTAGGTTCTTGATTATGAACCACATGATTTCAGATGGGATTCTTGAAGCTACTGGGATTGTACAAATATTTGCATTTCTTCTTCCTTGACAATAAGAGTATCTGTCTTAAGGTGGTCCGTTGGGCTTGGAAAGGAGACAGACTTCCTGAGACCCTCTCTCTGCCTCTTAGAATCACCTACTTCTCTGGATTTTCCTGGTATCCTCCAGATTAAGAATTTAGCTTGTCACACATTTGGTTAAATTATATTACTAAAATGCAACTCTCCCTTAAGGACAATAAAACTTATAAAGGTCCAGAGACTTACTCGGCACTTCTCTAAATAGTTCTGTAACTTTAAGAAAAACATTGACAAATCTGCAAAGTCGGTATCAACGATTGAGAGGAGGACACATAGCCTTTGAAGTCTGACTAACTTGGAGATCAGCATTGAGTTGCTTTTTATAAACTGGGTCTTTTCTTCCGCCTTAGTATGAATGTGCCAGTTCTTAATTTTTCCAAGAAATGCCATCTCCTTAGGCAACATTTGAGATTTGCTGGGTAAAAATTATACAGCACATGGTTTAATACGTGAAAGGGTTGAGTGGTGAACAACGGGGCAAGCGCCATTAAGGGAGATGATAGAAGGGAGCATTTCAGACACTACCAGCAGACCCCACAGATTAAAGTTACAGTCTTTCTAAGACTGCCCTCACTTTAGGCACAGCCGTGAATTCAGGGGTACCTAGGACCACCCACCCTTCTGACCAAATGTCCACAAATTCAAGGGTTCCTTCCGCTCCCCCAAGTTTGATAACTTTGCTAGGACAACTCAGAACTCAGAAAAACACCATCCATACGATAACAGTTTTAGGATAGCAAAAAGAAAATCAGTAAAGAGGAACCAATAAAAGAGATGAGTAGGGAAGGAACTGGGACGGTGCGCACATGTGCAGCTTCCATGTCCTCTCCTTGTGGAGTCAGGATGTGTCACCCTCTGACATATCTTCTCGAATTGCATATTGCTGATCAGGGAAGCTCACCCAAGCTTTGGTGGAGGTCTCAGTACTTAGGCATGATTGACTGAATCAGTTTCTACCCCATTGAACTCAGTCTCCAGCCCACTCCTCTGCCCAGAGCAGATAGCAGATAGTTCAGAGCCCCAACCCTCTAATCAGATGGCTGGTTTTTCTGGCATGGCCAGCCTCTACCCCTAGTCATCTCCTTAGCATCAACTCCAGGAGCACACCATGAATAACAAAAGACACTCCTATCCAAGGAAATACCAGAGATTTAGAGAATCTTTATCTTCCTGGAACCAAGGACAAAGCCCAGCCAAGTTCTTTATTATACAGCAGAAACAAACAAAAATTAAACATCTTTTACAAGATAATGATTCAAAAATACATTTACAGCCTTTTTCTGTTAAAACTCCTGGGAGTTGATTTTCACCATTCTCGTGGTCATTGTCATAATAATAAGAGCTTTCTTTTAGTGCCTGCCTGATAAGTGCTTTACTAGATTTATCTCATCTACCTCAACAGTCTCTTGAGGTAGGTTCTGTAATTATCTTATTTTATAACTGAGCCAGGTTAAGTAACTTGCCAAAGAGCACAGAATTGTCTCATAGTAGGTAGATGGACAGCTTGACCTTAAGCCCAAGCTTTTTTTTTAAATGATAGTAAATATTTATTTAGTATGAGGAAAATCAGAAAAATTACAAATTTGAAAAAGTTGGTATCACTAATATCACAATCCATAAAGAATATAATACCTTTATTAAGTAACAATAAAGGTTAACTTTTTTTAACAGTTCTGATACCTTTTACTTCATTGAATTGTTCACTTGTAGTCAAATATCACCCCCGCCCCCACCCCTCCAATAAAGTTAACCCTAAAAGGTAAACTTTTTAAAAACAAAAAGTTTTATTCACGCACTGTGCAATTTTATTCACACACCGTGCAATTTTATTCACACACCAAGGACCAAGCTTTTAACTTGCTGTGTATAACTCTTTATCTTGTTTTGTTAAAGTTAATCCCTCCCTCTTTTTTATCTTATACTTCTTTATGCTCTTGAAGATGTTCAGTTTAGCTTTATGTCTTAGTTTCAGTTGCTACCACCAACTGGCTTTGGCATAAACAGGAGGCTAGAAGGCTGTATCCTCCGAGGTCAGTAGTGTACTGGTTGGCGAGTGATCCTTGGGTCCCTTGGCTTTCTGGTCACGTGATGAGGTCCCTTGGCTTTCCAATCACATGATGATGTCCTCTCCTTTCTCTTCCAAATTGTCACAGGCTTCCATCTCCCCTCCTGGCTTTCTCTTTACATGATCTACAATAGGATTTAAGACCCAGCCTGATTCAGTTGGCCACACTTTAACTAAGAGTAACAGCTTCAAAAGGCCCTGTTGCAATGTGTTCGCACCCACAGGAATGGATTAAGATTAAGAACATGACTTTTTTCTGGGGTACTCAATTCAAACTATCACACTTTACTAATTTGATTTCCTGTGGTCTTCAGTTTGCCATTCCTTTCCTTTATTGCTATTTTAATTCATATAACATTCAAAATTTTAATTTCCATTTCATCTTTCCTGGTTTAAAGCCCCCATTTTTAATCACAACTATTTTAGAGCTATGTTGGTTCTTAAATCTTTTTACAGGGTTGTGTAACCATCCCCCAGAATCTCACAGGAAATGGATTCTTACAGAGATAACTGTGAATGTCTTACTTCTTTTTATCTGAGTGAAGGAACAAGGAGGAGTTTACCTAGGGACTACTCATGCTAAGACTCAGCCCAGTCGCTCTGCCAGTCAAGGGTGGTCAGGGAGAGGAGTGGGTAGATGGTGTCTGTTTGGTGTAGGTCTTGGCCTGTGTTGCACTTCCGTGCCTGCTGCCCTGGCCCTCTGCATGTCTGCTTGTGCTGCCTGCACTGGCCCCCAGAACAACTGCTCCTCCATAGGAAGCTTGCTAGGCCTTCTTTGGTCCCATTCCTTCCCTCTTGCCTAATCTAGCAGAAATTCCTCAACATTTTGGGCAGTTAGGATAGCACCCTTCCTGATTTCCATCCTAAGTGCAGATTTTTCTCTATTTTTATCTTCCTTTAGTCTATTTTAAAGGGAATCTAGGCAGGAGACAGTTGTCCTCCTATTGCTGTCTTACCACATGTCCCATAGGATAGAAGTTTTCTTAATCAACTCCACCTGATGAGATTAACAGGCTCTCCCTATTTCTTTTGTTGAATACTATTCGTGTAAGCTGAGTGATCCTAGCTGGTATTGACTATGTCTTCACACTTGCAGATCTCATAACTTTAATTGATTGGGTTGGAGAAGAAAGTGTCTCCTCTTATTTTTATGATTGGTGGAAAAGTACTGATCTTAGAATGGGTTGGTTCAGTATACATCTAATCTTGAAGGCTTTGGTGATACCTTCCTATCTTTTGACGGCCATGCCCAATTGGTTTTGCATCCCTTATAGCTAGCAGTGGTCCTTATCTCTGTTTGGCAAATTAATTTAGCCTGAGTGCCATCTCTGGGGCTTGTGAGAATGGGAGAAAGAAGCCAAATAATCATGGGAAAGGAAGATAGGAAAAGGTTAGAGTTAAAGGGTCACAGCCATTGAAGTAAAGTCCTTCCAGTATCCTAGAAGGCCCTAAGTGATTCATCTCCATTGTCATACACAAGCAACCCTCCCACCTTTCTGAGCTTATTTCTTACCACTCACCTGTTCCAGCCATGCTGGCCTCCTTGTGGTCTTTGAACAGGCCAGGTATGTTCTTGCTTATTCTTCCCTCTGCCCGGGACAGTCTTCCTCCATATAGCCATGGTGTGCTGGCATGCTCCATCACATGATTTTGTTCATATCACCTTCTCAGGGAGTCCTCTGACTTGATTTTAAATTGTCCACCCCCACAGCACAAATATATTCCTTATCCCCTTCTTGCTTTATTTTTCTCTTTGATACTTATCACACTATTTAACCTACTTTTTTTTAATTGCATATCTCCTTACGCTTGAGTGGAAGCTGCATCAGGGCAGGAATTTTTGTCAGCTTTGTTCATGGCTATATCTGCACTGCCTGGAATAGTACCTTTTATGAGTAGCCACCCAGAAAGCACTTATTGAATGAACCAGTAATCAGTGGCCTCTGGTGTCACTCAGTAGCCATCAGGCCCATTGGTGATATATGTCCTCTTAAGTCATGGAGTCTTAAAAATGTTTTCAGGTGATCTGCAGGTTTTCAGGCTTCATTCATTTCCTGAATAATACATAGATTTCCCAGTGACAATATGAAGTAGGTCCTTCCAGCCTGATGAATTGTATTTATAGGGAGTTAGATACAGCAAGCCAACAAGGGAATGAGAGAAACCCCCATTCTCGGGTCAAAAGGTGGGCTCTGCTCCCTCCTAGGATTTACTCTATTAGAATTGGGAGCTCTCATAAAGCATACCACTGATAAAAATGGATTCCCTAAAGAAGTCTCCCTTTTCATTATCTTCCTCCCTCCCTACCTAACCAGTTGCCATGAGCTGAGAAGTTGGCAAATCTACCTGTGAGTCACTTCAGAGAAGCTCTCATCACATATACCTCAATACCTAGATACTGTCCATCCACAGCTATCAGTGGGTGCTATGTAGAGAGAGGGGAGGATATTAAATAAGGAAATTTTAAAGAGAGAACATTTAGGTATAACATTTAAAAGTAAAAATGGAGAAATTAAAGAATTAGGGACATCTTGTGCAGAAGAACCCAAGCTAAAATGGTCATAATCATCATTATCATCTACTTTTTGGGACTCTGTGTAGTGTGAAAACAAGAAACATTATTCAGTGTACGTTTGTTTTTAAATTCTCTGTTGTTTTGGAGGTTGGCAAACAGTTTTTAGGACTCAGACAACAGGTATCATTCAAGTAATGGACAGAAGAGGAATGGGACAGGAAGGTGGAATTCCTACTCACTGAAGCTGTTCTCTTTTTGTGCCTGGAAAATAAAGCATTTCTAATACTAAAGGGCACAGAATCCAACATCCAGCAGGGAGCATGCCCTATTCCAAGCAACTCGCCCTACAAAAAGCAAAGATACTTCTAAAATGAGGGGAATTAGAAAACAATCAGAACTTAAGGTTACAGTAACCCAAATCCCTGGTATTATTTTGATTAACTTCATAAAAACAAAAGCTGACTTTGATGGAATTCAATGCCAAGCCACCTCACCAGAGAGCCAAATATTAAAAATTAATCAGGCTGGCAAGGTACTATTCAGTTTCAGGCAGCTCTACATAAGAGATGGAGGTCTGGGGGAACTTAGATGAATGCTCCTCTTTTGTTGTCATGAAACTTCTACTTTAGATCATGGTCTGTTTCTCCTCCTGGTCATCTGTCATTTCTGGTTGGTGAGCTTTTCTATGGCTGAGCAGCAATGAAACTTCCTTTTGGTCTCACTACTTGGTTCTTCTACTCTGCAGTTGTTCATCTCCTTTTCCAGGGCTTGTCACCTCCAAATGCAGGGCACTAACTTACCCTGTTCATGCCCTGCTATAGTATCCATGGACAAAGTCACTTACTCGGCAAGGGTTCAACCATCACCTCTATTCTGAAATTGATAGAGGCAACATGTTAGTCAGCACAGGAGCCAGATTTCACCAGATGGAGAAGGAATGCAGGGGTGGGGGTAGGGTGAGGAGAGACTTCCAGGCAGAGCCAGAGACTTAAAAAACATGCTGGGAATAATTGGGGAAGTGACCAATGATTTAGTGTGGATAAAACTTAAGGGCCAAGATATCTCAACCTTTAGGCTCTGCTTCTCCCACGTTCCACAATTCAACTGCACACCAGACCTTTGTCCACATGGGATCTTTCATGTGCCTCAAACCAAACATATTCCTGACCCAAACCTTCCTCCTCCTGTAGTCCCAATTTTGGTCAATAGGATCACCATGCACTTTTGCATTACTTGAAATATTGTATAATAATCATAATTACTTTTGTAATTAGAAAAGTTACAAATATTCCCACTGGAAAAGTAAACATTTAAAAATCAGGAAAAGATGTTGAAAATGTCTATTGAACTTATGTGTTTTTCTTTTTTTTTGGCTTATGTAGTGGTGAATTATATTAATAGATTTCTTGATATTCATCCATCCATCCATCCATCCATACCTTTCTGAATAATATGATTTCTATTATGGTCTATTATTTTTCTAATATATTGCCTGATTCAGATTCAGTTTACTAGTATTTTATGGAGTATCTTTGCATCTTTACTCACAAATGGGGTAGTTTATAATTTGTTTGTTATTCCATATTGAATGCCAGACTTTTGGTCATTAGGGCTGTATTTACTTGTTCCATAAACTTACTTACCTACTCCATAAAATAAATGGGGAAGCCCTCCATATTTTTCTGTTTCTGGAAAATTTGAAATAATAGCTATCATCATTCATGCTGAGCTTAATTTGTGTGATGCACAGTGTTTAGAACCCAGATCTGCCCAGCTCCCAAGTACCTGTCCTTTTCTGCTGCCCATATGAAAGGAAGAAATCTTGCATTGGAACTCTAGGATCTCCATGGTTATCCTCCTGACTCACAAGGGCCTGTCTATCACATCCTTTTTTTAAAACTTTTTATTTTGAAATAATCTGAGTTACAGAAAATAGTTAAAAAAATAGTTCAAAGAAATCCCAAATACTCTTCACCCAAATTCACTAAAAGTTAACATTTTAATTTGCTTTATTATTTTCTTGCTATCTATATTCTGAATCATCTGAGAATTACAGATATAATGCCCCTTAACCCTTAATTCCTTCAGTGTATTTATCTGAAAAAACCACAGTACACTTAAGAAAATCATGAAGTTGACTTTGATACAATACCATTATCTAATCTGTATTATTTTACATTTTACCAATTCCCCAGAAATGTCCTTTATAGTAAAGGAGAAACATTTCCCTCCCAGTCCAGGATCCAATTCAGGATCGCTCATTGTATTTAGTTGTCATATCTCTTAAATTCCCTTTAATGTAAAACAAATCCTTAACTTAATCTTTCTTTGTTTTTCATGACCTTGACATTTTTAAAGAGGAGAGGCCAGTTCAGACTATACCCCTAGGAGTTAAAAAAGCAAAGAGAAAGAGACAGTCTATTAAGTAGATCAGCTACATTCTTTTTACCCACTGCTTAGATAGAGTCTTTGGGTTTTATCTGTACGTATGCTAACTTCAGCCCAGCTCTTTAGAATTGTGGTTGAAAGTGACCTGTAACTACTGGGTCCTGGTTTGAGAACTCAAGATGGATCCTCCAGTTTACTGTGGTTGCAAGTGCCAATGGGCATTAGGCCTGTGGCTGCTTTCTGTCTCTGATGACATGTTTTTGCTTCTGGTTAAGATGCTGTCAGTTAGAGCCCAGAGTAAACTGCCTCCCTTGAACCACTTACTGCTTCTGGCTACCAGGCCAACTAATCTGACAACTATCTTCTGAGCCCAGTTTCATATCCTGTGCTGTGCTAAGGCTGAAAGTGTTGTAAGAGTTATAGAAGCGAGTGTTTTCCTGTTTTTTAAAACTTTTTATTTTGAAATAATTTCAGTAGAAGCTGGTTTTAATATATTAGAGAGTCCAGAACTATGTGTAATAAGAAATTAAACAAAACAAAGCCAGAGGTATGTAATCAGTTGCCAAGTTCTTGTAATTTCATACCATGAAAATTAAAGAAAGGAGAGAGGAGTGAAGTGAAGAATAATCGAGGAAGGCTTTTGGGAGAAAATGAGCCTTGAATGATAGGTTGTTAGGGGTACTGTGAGGAAAGGTACACTGGTGAGAGTGAGCAGGCTCTAATCAAGGATAGGAATTGATATTTCTAGCTTATGGCCCACCCAGAAGCTGAGGGTAGGGTGGTGAGATGGGGCAGTGGAACTGCCCTTTTGCAGACTTCTGGCCCCAGGAATATGGGTGAGCCAAGTGCTAGCTGTCTCCATGCTAATTTACAGGCATTTATAATAATCATGCCTCTGCTTCCCATGACTGGTTCCAGCCTTTTAGTTGAATTAGAGGTTGGGTGGCATATGGAAACAAAGAAGTTTGGTTTCTGGGTCAATATTGGTTTAGAGACTGCCTCCCCCTCTCCACTTCTTTAACAAGTTTCTCTGCGCGTTTTAGAGCAGTTTCTCAGCATTTCTGAGATGCTTACCTCACCAGGCTCCTTTTGGGAAAGCTGGTGGCTATTATTCATGAGACAAAAATGAGGCAAAATTGATAGTAACTGGACATGGTAATGCCCTGTTGTTCAGCAGTCATGCTCATGGCAGCCATATCATGGAAAAGACGGCTCTCTGCTGTGCTATCACCACATGCTCCTGTCTTGTTGTTAAATATGAAACACTGGCTTTTAAATCATTTATTCTTAGATGCATTCATGTAGAAAAACATAAGAACAAATTCAAGATTTTCCCTATTATAACATGAGTCTCTTTCAAATTTTGATAAATTTTTTTCGAGTGCCAGAAAGGCTCCTTGTACCTGAGCCCTCCTCAAGTGAGCCCCCAAATGTCCCAGCTTTGTGTCATTATGGTAGAGGGCAGTTGAATAACAGTGCTAAAAATAGCGTTGAATTTAGAAATTTACCATACCCTGCTCCCTACTTCCCCAAAGAAAAGTTTCTGGGTGGCAAACATCTCTTACAATAAGTCCCCTCTGTTTTGTACCTCAAGAGAGCTCCTCATGCCCTTAGTCTCTTTACTCTTTCTCTTTTTTATTGAGTTCTTATACCTTTGGCTTTCCACTAAATTAAAAAAATAAACTAAAATGGAGACAGCACCCTGTCAGTAGTGAGAGATAGCAAGAGACACTGAGATAGAAGATAAAAGTGTAAAAGCTGACAGGAGGCCAAAACGTTGCAGACTGACGCTATTTACACAAGTGAGGGAAATAAGAGTTAGACTCTCCAGTAGCTTCCGAGGGCCTCTCAGTGTTTGGCACAGAACAGGTAATTAATGTTTGTAATGATTCCTCCATTTAACAGTAAAGGTGGAATTATGTCCAGTGTACAATTTTGGAAAATCAAGATGTGAATAGTAGCTTATTGTGAAAACTTTTTTTAAAATAAACTTTTGTAATGTGCAATAATTATAACTAAGAAACATTAAAAAATATGAAAAACATTATATTTATCACCCATAGAGTTAGTTGTTCATAACATATTAGTATATAACTTTTTTTTTTTTTTTTTACATGGGCAGGCACCGGGAATCGAACCCGGGTCCTCGGGCTTGGCAGGCAAGCATTCTTACCTGCTGAGCCACCGTGGTCCGCCCAGTGTATAACTTTTTAACCTTTTTCCTATGTGTGTGGTGTACATGTTTGTGTATTTATGCTAAATGGTATATTATGTGTGAGAACTTGAAATCGGCCTTCTTGATTCCACAATATCTTGTGACTGCTTTTCCATATTGAGTATAGATGTTCCTTATTGTTGGGAATTTAGGTTTCCAATTTTGATTATTACACTGTGTTCTGATTTGCAGGCTGCCAGAATGTGATATACCAGAAACAGAATGACTTTTACTTAAAGGGGGAATTTGTTAAGTTGCAGGTTTACAGTTCTAAGGCTGTAAAAATATCCCAATTAAAGCAAGTCTATAAAAATGTGCAAATTAAGGCACCCAGAGAGGTTACCTTCACTCAAGAAAGGCCAATGAAGTTCTCTCTTAATTGAAAAGGCACATGGTGAATATGGCGACATCTGCTAGCTTTCCCTCCAGGCTTCTTATTTCATGAACCTCTTCTGGAGCATTTTCTTTCTTCATCTCCAAAGGTCTCTTGCTGTGTGGGCTCTCGTGGCTCTTGTGGCTCTGTCGTGGCTCTATGGCTCTCTCCAAAATGTTTCCTTTTTTTAAAGGATTCCAGTAAAGTAATAACGACCCACGTGGAATGGGTGGAGTCACATTTCCATCTAATCAAAGGTTAATACCCACAGTTGGTCGAGCCACATCTCTGTGGAGATAATCTAATCAGGTTCCCAACCTACAGTGTTAATGGGGATTAAAAGAAATGACTGCATCCACAAATAGATCAGGATTAAAACATGGTTTTTCTAGGGTACATAATCCTCTCAAACCGGCACACACTGCATCAAGCATCTTTAAATACACAACGTAGTCTTGGTAGAGTAATTGTTGGGCCAACAGATGTATACTTTTTTGTTTGTTTGTTTGTTTTTTTGGCATGGGCAAGCTCTGGGAATCGAACCGGGGTTTCCCACATGGCAAGTGAGAATTCTACCATAGATTATCCTTGTACTGCCCTGAATGTGTACTTTCTCAGGCTAACAATATATATTGTCAAATTGTACTTTTATCACCATATTTAAGTACCTGTATCACTGATTTCCTGTTGATATTTGATTTTATATTTCTTTTAAATCTATGTTTATGTAATTCAGTCTTTAATGCAAGAAAAATGCCCCCCCCCCCAAAAAAAATGCAAGCCACAGTAAAAAAGAAGTCAATAAAAATTGTGTTTAAGGGAATGTGATGCAGGAAATTATTATAGTTTATAAGCTAGCAAACCACTGTTTCTCTAAGAATGGAACTTAACAGACCAACATGGCAACGCTGCTATTGTTAAGACACTTACCTGTTCACGGAGTGCACAAAATCCACATCAGTGCCTAGGAATGAGAAGAAATGTGTCGGAATTTGAAGGAGTGGTCAGTGAGTTTTAATTCTCACAACCCAAATGGATGAATCTCATTTTAGGACCATATTTGTTTTTACTTACTGGTTTTTACATGACTTTTCTGTTTTGTGTTATAACTTTTCTCAGTTGCCTTTAAATTTGTTTGTGGGTTTTGTTTTATTTGCCCTACAGAAGTTTCAAATTTTAAACAAGGAAAGTAAATAAAACTTTTGTATTACTCCTTTCATATTGTGCTTATAAAAATGTTTTTCCCTACCTCAAAGTTATAATATTACCTTAAATTGTTATTAGTAGTTTTATGTTTTATTTTTAATCAATTAATTAATTAATTAAAATGCAATTTTATTGAGATATATTCACATACCGTAGAAACCATCCAAAGTATACAATCACTGACTCTGAATCATCACATAGTTGTGCATACGTCCTCATGATCAAATTTAGAACATTGTCATTATTCCAGAAAAGATATATAAATGAAAAAGAAAATCCTAATCTTCCCATATTCCTTATCCCCTGGGGACCCAGTAGTAGAGACTATTGATGTAGTCCATTTGTTGCTGTTGATGAAACGGTGTTCTATTATTTGCTGTTAACCATAGTCCGTAGTTTGCAATAGGTATATTTTTTCCCATATGCCCCTCTATTATTAACTCCTTGTAATAGTGTCGTACATTTGCTCTAGTTCATGACAACATTTTTATATTTGTACAGTTAATCATGGGCATTGCCCACCACAAGATTCACTATGCTATGCGTTCCTGTGCCTTAACCTTCATCTCTTGTTCTGGAGACATACATGACTTTAAGCTTCCCCTTTCCACCACATTCACACAGCATTTAGCACTGTTAATTGTTCTCACAATAATGTGCTATATGGTTTTGTTTTTTACATTTAAATCAAAAGTTGCAAACCTTTATAGTTAATAGCTGCATTCTATCCAAAAACTAAAGAAGCCCACTGAAATTTTAATAACATCTCACGTGTTTTTCAATGTTATGTTTTTAGCTCAAAATACTTTCTAATTTCTCTTTTGACTTAACTTTGACCGGTGGGTTATTTTGAAGTGTTTTATTTAGTTTCCAAATATTTGGTTATTTTCCCAGAGTTGTTTCTGTTACTAATTTCTGATTCAATTCTGTTTAAGATCATTATAGCCAAGGAAAACAGTTTGTATACTTTGAATCTTTAAAAATTCACTAAAAATTGTTTTATGGCTCAGAATATGGTCTTTCTTGGTAAATCTTCTGTGGGCACTTGAAAAGAACATATGTTATTGGGTGGAATAGTCTATGACTGAGAGTCTTATTCAAGTCTTCTCTATCCTTATTGACTTTCTATTTACTTGCTCTATCAATTATTTAGAGAAGGCCATTGAAATCTTAGACCGTTATTGTGGATTTGTCTATTCCTCCTTGTGGTTTCATCAATTTTGCTTCATGTATTTTGAAGCTCTTTTATTAGGAGCATAGACATTTAGTATTGTTGTGGCCTCTTGATAAATTGACCCTTTTATCGTTAGGAAATGATCCTGGTAATATTCTTTCCTCTGAAATCATCATTGTCTGATATTAGAATAGTCATTCCAACTTTCTTTTGATTAGCGTTAGCATGGCATATTTTTCCATCTTTTAATTTTTAATCTATTTGTATCTTGAAAGTGGGTTTCTTTTATGCAGCATATTATTGTATCTTTATTTTTTAATCCAGTCTAACAATGTGTATTTTAATTGGGGCATTTAGCCCATTTATATTTAATGTGATTTCTTGTATGGTTGGATTTAAATTTGTCATAATGCTATTTTTTATTCCATATGTTTTTTTGCATTCCTTTTCCTTTTTTCTGCTTTCTGTTGGATTAATTGAATACTTTTTTAAATTCCATTTTATTTCCTTTGTTGGTTTATTGACTACATTTCTTTATTTTCTGTTATTAGTGTTTGTTTTTTAAAGGTTTATAGTATGCATCTTTAGTGTAACACAGTCATCCATCAAGTGATAGTATACCACTTCATATAGAGTAATAGATCCTTATTATACTTCTGTTTTTCCCTCTCCTGGACTTTGTGTTGTTTCCACCAAAAATTTTATTTTGCTTATGTTATAAAACCCACAACATGTTTATTATTTTTGTTCTATGCAGTTAATCATCTTTTCTTTTTTTTTTTTTAACATGGGCAGGCACTGGGAATCGAACCCCGGTCCTCTGGCATTGCAGGCAAGCATTCCTGCCTGCTGAGCCACCGTGGCCTGCCCAATTAATCATCTTTTAAAATATTTTATATTTACCCACATATTTGCCACTTCTGTTGCTCTTTCCTTTGTCTAGATCTAGATTTCTATCTGGTATCATCTTTCTTTTGCTTCAAAAACTTCCTGCTGCTTTTGATTTTTTTCCAGTTTTTGAGTCTGAAAACATCTTTTTTCACCTTCCTTTTTAAAAGATTTTCTCTGAGTATAGAATTCTAACTTGATAGTGTTTTTTTTTTTTCCCCCACAGTACCTTAAAGACATTGCTCTAGTCTTCTTGCTTGCATTATTTCTGATGAGAAAGCTGCTGGCATGTTTATGTTTGTTCCTACATTCATAATGTGTCTTTCTGTTTGCTTTTAAGATTTACTGTTTATCACTGGGTCCAGAAAATTGATTAGGATGTGCATTAGTATAGTTTTCTTCATATTTATTATGCTTAGGTTTTCTAGGAGCTTCTTGGGTGCGTGGGTTTATAATTTAATCAAATTTAGAAAAATTTTGGTCATTATTTCTTCAAAACTTTATCTGTATCCACCTCTCCTTTAGGATTCCAATTACTTGTGTATTAGGCTGCTTAAAGTTGTCTTATAGCTCACTGATGCTCTGTTCCTTTTATGTCAGCCTTTTTTCTCTATAGTCTTTTGTAGTGTCTAATCTGCTGTTCATCTTTTGCAGTGTTTTTATTTTTAATTTAGACCTTGTATTTTTCATCTCTAGAAATTTTTTAAAAATATTTTTATTAATAAATCTAAACATACAAACTTTCTTAGCATATAAACATTCCATACTTGGTGTACAATCAGTGGCTCACAATATCCTCACATAGTTGTGTATTCATCACCATGATCATTTTTTAGAATATTTCCATCAGTCCAGAAAAAGAAATAAAAAAGAAAAAACTCATACATATCATACCCCTACCCCTGCCTCTCATCGATCACTAGTATTTCCATCTGCCCAATTTATTTTAACCTTTGTCCTCCCTATTATTTATTTATTTTTGTCCATATTTTTTACTCATCTGTCCATACCCCGGACATAAGCTTTTCGCAATCACAAAGTCACATTCTAAAAGCTGTATCATTATACAATTATTTTCAAGAAACAGGGCTAGTGGAACACAGCTCTACAATTTCAGGTGCTTCCTTCCACCCTCTCCAGTACACCATAAACTAAAAAGGAGTATCTACATAATGCTTAAGAATAACCTCCAGGATGACCTCTCATTTCTGTTTGAAATCTCTCAGCCACTGACACTTCATTTTTTCTCATTTCTCTCTTTCCCCTTTTGGTCAAGAAGGTTTTCTCAATCCGTTGATGCCAGGTTCCGGCTCATCCTGGGATTTCTGTCCCATGTTGCCAGGGAGATTTACACCTCTGGGAGTCTTGTCCCACCTGGGGGTGGCATAGGGCAGTGAGTTCACCTGTCAAGTTGGCTTAGAGAGAGAGCCACATCTGAGCAACTAAAGAGGTTCTCTGGAGGTAACTCTTAGGCCTAATTTTAAGTAGGCTTAGCCTGTCCTTTGCAGGGATAAGTTTCATAGGGATAATATCGATTTTGTTGGCTCCACTACTTGTTAGAATACCAGAAATTCTCCAAATGGGGAAATTAGTTCCTCTTTTCTCCCCAGGGCTCCAAGGGGACCTGGCAAATACTTCTTTATGCAATGTCCAAATTACTCTGGAATATATTCGGCATCATACTAACCTGGACAAACCAACAGAGCCTCACACCCTATTTAAAGTTCCATGTACTTATGGTAAGTTCAACATCTCTAGAACTTTGATTTGGGTTTTTGAAGATTATATTTTTCATATCTTTCCTTAATGTTTATGCTTTCCTCTAACGTCTTGAACATATGAAATATAGTTATAATAACTGTTTTTATGACCTATCCTTTTTTATTTTTTTAATTTATGGGTCTATTTCTATTAACGGATTTTTTTTCCCTCTTCATTATGGCTTATATTTTCCTGCTTCTTTGCATGTGTAGTAATTTTTCATTACATGCTAGACATTTTGAATTTTACTCTTGTTGGGTGCTGGATAATTTTGTATTTCTTTAAATATTCATTAGCTTTCCTTTGGGATGCAGTTACATTACTTGGAAACTGGTTGATCCTTTTGAGGCTTGCTTTTATGTTTTATAAGGAGGCAGCAGGGCAGTGGTTCATCTAGGACTAATTATCCTTCACTACTAAGGCATTACCTTTCTAGGCACTCTACCCAGTGCCTCATGTACTAAGAGATTTTTCCCATTCTGATTGGTAGAACTATGAGCTGCTCAAGGCTCCATTTGAACTCTGGGTTTGTTCTGTTTGCTCATTTCAATAGTTGTTTCCCTAACCTTGGATAGTTACCTTACATATGTTGCTGTGATTTGAGGGGAACCCTCTACAGATCTCCAGAATTCTTTCTCTCCTCCCCAGTACAGGTTTATCCACACTGGTCTCCTGAATTCTCAAATCTGTCTTCTCAGCTTAGGGGGACTACTGAGCTCTATTGTGGCCTGAAACTTCTTTGAAACCAATGAGCTGCTCTTGTTCAATCTGAAAATCATTGCTTCCTATATTTGGAGTTTTTGGTTGTTTAAGGTGGGAAAGTAAATCTGTTTCCTGTTATTCCATCATGCCTAGAATCAGCGGTCTCCCCATTGGAATTTTGTTTGGAATCATGTTAAATGTTTAGATTAATTTGGGGAGAATAGGCATTATTGGAATGCTAAGCATTCTTTTATGTCTCTTGGTAAAGCTTTACAATTTTCTTCATAGAAGTATTGAACATTTCTTTTTTTTGTATGCTGTATGGCAGGGTCACATTTCATTATTTTTCCATGTGAGTATCCCACTATTGCAGCACCTTTTGTTGAATTTTTGTTTGTTTTGTTTGCTTGTTTGTTTTTTTGGGAAATACATGGACTGGGAATCGAATCCCGTTCTTCCTCATGGAAGACAAGAATTCTACCACTGAACTACCCTTGCACCCCCCTAAACAGATCTTTTATTCTTATTATTATTTTAATTTTTATTACTAGATGTTTTAGATTTTACTTGTTCTTGCTTTTAGATTTCGTTTTCTGGTTTTATTTTCTAATTTTTGCTAATATATAGGGAAGCTATTAATTTTTCTAGTTTAATGAACTTTGTTGACATATATTTATATATAAAAAAACAGTCACTGAATTTTGACACTGCAGCCAGATATAAGTTCATTTCTATACCCATAAAAAATTCCCTCATGCCCCTTCAGAGTTAGTGTATCCCTGGTCCCAGGCAGCCACTGATTTGCTTTCTTTCATTGTAAATCTGTTTTGCTTTTCTAGAATGTCATATAAATCAAATAAGATAGTATGTGCTCTTTCTTTTTCTTCCTTCTTTTACTCATCATATTTCTGAAATTCAACTACTTTGGTTGTGTTTGTCAGTGTGAAGGTAATTCATACCTTTTTATTGCTGGTTAGTAATCTATTGTATGTCTGTTTCACGATTTGTTTATCCATTCACCTTTTGAAACACAATTGAATTTTTTCAATTTTTGCTATTAACTGTTCTTCTTAAAGTCTCTCTGTGGACATTTGTTTCATTTCTCTAGGACTGGAATTTCAGATTCATATCTTATATATATGCCTAACTTATTAGAATCAAAATATGTTGTCATTATTTGAAAGGGTCAGTTGAAAAACCTAACTCATTTTTTAGGATGAAATTTGAATGAGCTATTACTATGTTAGCAAGTTTTTGGTTAAGTGTCTGCATGTTCGTTATTAATCAGTGCCACAATTTATTTATTCATGTTTTTCATTGTAGGCACAGTTCATAATTATTTTCTAATATTCATCACTTCATGAATCCAATGTTCCAATACTTGAGAGAGCCATACATAGGCAGTCCACGATTAAATATAAATTTCTGAAGGATAATTTCCGTCAATTGTGTCTCTATGACAGTTTCAAAAGTCCAGTCTTTAAAAACACTTTCATGTAGGCGATGCAGTGCTGACCTGGGTTCGATTCCTAGAGCCTGCCCATGCCAAAAAAAAAAAAAAAACCCACAAAACATTTTAATGCACCTATATATGTGATAAACTGTAAAAATTCTGTGATGGATTTTTTTAAAGTAGTTCTTATAAATAGTTACCACCTGCCAGTCACAGTCATTGTCAACATGTATGAGTTAACAGGTATGGCTTTACATGATCCCAGGATATTATATGATTAACCATTGTTTAGAGCAGGCTTTCTCGGTCTTGTCATTATTGACATTTAGGAGTGGATAATTATTTGTTGTGAGAATGGGAGGTGGGGTGTGTGTGTTTTGTCCTATACACTGTAAAATGTTAGTAGCATTCTTGGTCTCTACCTGCTTTATATTAGTAATGCCCCATCCCCCAGGTGTGTCAACCAAAAGTGTCTCCATATACTGCCAGATGTTCCCTTGGAAGTAAGAAATCTCCCTCTCAAAAACCAGTGACTTAGAGAGACAGGTCTTGAAGTGGACTTAGGCACTACATAGCAGTAGCACTGGCAGGACACAAGACGAGCTCATTGGCTGTCTGGAAAACCTTGGTGGACCATTTCTTGAGTATCGTATTCTAGTCTTGAGATTGTAGAAGTAGAATTTGGAGAGATGGTCTTCATTTTGTTGCTGTCTGTGAATCTCACAAGTCACTTGTTTCTGCCTTATTTCCCTGTCTTCTTATTGACCACTCTGTGGAACAGGAGAACCAAGAGGGGTAACTGAACCAAGAGAGGTAATTTTATTAATAACTGGGTTATTAATAAAATTTAAGAAAACAGTCAGCAGCTCTCTTGTGACAGCTTGCCCTGACCTTCTTAATTATACTCCATTAAACTTCTTATGGTTTTTGTGGTTTGAAATATAGACCAACTCTAACCCTCTTGGTTTCAGAATAGGGTGATTTATGTCATTTACAGAGACTATTTCTTTGAACATAGTCTTATTTCTCCTGGCCTGGTTCACTGTGGGTTGTAGGAATATTTCCATACCTTGGTGACACATGGCAAATCTCTTATGAGGGATCAAAGTGGCTTGTGGATGATCAGTAGACCTTACTATTTTTTTTTTGTTTTTTCTTTTGATTTCCAATTATTGCAGGCTCGTTTGAGCCCCTCAACATGGAGTGCTGAACTGGGTTTCAGTTTTTTCTTTGTTACTAAGGCCTATGCCTTAAACCTGCCTATTTTCTCAAGGTCATTGAGAGTAGTGCTATCGATAATGTTAACTCCTTAACTGTGGATATTCTAACTAAAGTTTAAGCAAATACTTTATAAAAATCTGGATATACAAAATGAATTTGCCTTTCCAAACCTCAGCAGTCTTTCAGAATCCATCCAAAGTTCCATCTGTCTCAAGAAACTTTTCCTCCCAATTCTAGCTAATGTTCATCTTTCCATAGCATGCATTGTAGTAGGCTGTTATTTCTCTCATTGTTTCCTGCCTTCTCTCTCCCACAGAATTGTAAATGTTTGGTGGTGGTGATGGGGAGGTGGTGTGAGGGTAGGAATTTGAGGATACATCATATTTTCTTACTATATTAAATCCTTTTTGCCCTTTATCTCATTTGATCTTCCTTTTAATTTTAAGATTGTTAGGATAGATACCATTATTCCCATTTTGCAGTTGTAGAAATGGGGCTTTAGAGAAGTTGAGACTTTTAGAGCATAATCTGGTTAAAAGATGGTTAAGCCGAGGATAATAACCTTAGGTTTTGAGATTTTTAATTAGAGAAATTGTGCAAACCTGAAAACTGGTTTTGGTTTGCCGTGATAACTGCTATGTACAGAATCTTAGTTTTGCCAGTTAAAATATTGAGATATCTGTGTCTGCTATATTAAGTAAGGCTGTTTACAAGGTTAGCGGGGAGGACTTATGCTGAATCATTCCTGTCCTGGATCTGTCCTCCTAGAAGGACAGGCACTGCGGAATGGCAAGCCAGTGTTGGGTATGCAGACTGATCACACAACAATTTCTCTATATAGTTTTCTTGGAACTTGTGCCCTCTCCTGTTCTCTGGCACCTTTGCTAAACAAAACCCCCAGTGTCCTCTGTTATTATCCTTAGCATCTCCACTGTTACCGATGGAGCTTTGTGATAATAATAGCTAAAACTGGGTGTTCTAAGGGCAAGCAAGCTCCAGCCTGCCTCTTTCTCACTGTTGTGATATGCAATGAAGTAACCAGGAAGTCAGCATGCCTTGCACAGCCTGGTGACTGCAGACAATGACATGGTGTACTCTGCTAGTGTAAGATGTTGCCTTGTTTTCATCTCAGTTATAGGATGTGGGATGGACCTCCTACCTCATCTGTCTGTCTTGACTTCCGTTGTCGGTTGTCCCACACATTGAGCAGAGCGCTTCAGAGATTTAGACATTCCCCCCTGGACTGGCAGAGTTAGTGTCTGTAGATTATTTTATCAAGACCAGTTAGACCATGTTTTCTTTTTATCATCTTGTTTGGCTTTCTTCTATAAAGATAAAATGGAAGCTACTTTGAAACGAACTAAGAGCTTCTAACTTCCCTGTGCCTTTACCACCTAATCCAAGTGCTCTGTTATCTGTACTTGGATGCTTGAGGGAGGTCATGCCTGGAGTTTGGTCCTTGCTTTCAAGCTTATCTTATCTGAGCTTCTCAGATGCAACAGTCCTTTACCTTCTTATAGTTGGAATATTACATCTGTTCTGTTCACAGCTCATTGGTCCCCTTTTCCTGCTCGTCTTCTAGGTTCTGATTCTATACCTCAGTGCTTGACAACGAGCCAGTTTGGCAGACAGTAATGCTTTTCTCACCTCTATCCACTATGTAGTCTCTTGCTTGTCTGGGACACTGCTTGGTTTATTCCCTGTCTTTGACACATCTTTGCTTGGTGTTAACTTGTTGCCTGCTCTAAGGAATATTCAACTCTTGTCCAATCTGACACATCTCTACCCCCTGCTCTGATCAGCCGGTTCAGTGAAAACTTGAGTTTCTCCTCTGTGTTTTGACCCTGTTGTACAGACCCTAGAATGATGATGATTATACCTGAACCCCAGTGATACTACAGATGGCTTTGTCATCAGGCAAAGCAGGAAGACTGACTTCAGGCGAACCATACGAGCATAGTGTTTATGTATCTCTCACGAATGAGTCCGCTTTATCTGAAAGGCATCCTAAAAGCAGTGGAAAATCTTTTGAGAATCAAGTTTTCAAAAATCTTTTTGAAGCAAAAAACTGCCTTTTTGCTAGCAGTTCTTTTGTTTATTCTGTTGGAGGATCCTGATTGAGTTCTCTATAAAATATTTTCCCTTATAATACTGAGGTAGTCCTAACAATAGTAAACCTTGAACCACAGATCAGATGTGCCATTTGATAAAAATAAATAGTATGGAAGAACTCAGTAAGACCAGCCTGTTTAATAAAACATCATAAAAACCTGTATGGCAAAAAAAAACAAAAAACAAAAAAAAACCCCTGAGGCTGTGGCAGTAAGTATAAAACAAATATAAGAGCTCAGGTGTAACTAAGCTCAGCACCTGGGATGGTTTCATATCTACTTAGGTGCTACATGTACCCACAACTAGGTCTCTCTTTGACCATTCGGAGGGTAGGATTTCTGGAGCCATCTATTGCTGACTGTAAACCATTATAATATAGAGAGTGTCACAGCTAAGAAGGGGATGGGTTTAGTCTTCCTTCTTAATGTAAGGGGTGAGGAAGCTGAAGCCCATGAAAAATACTGAAAATGGAGCAAATCTCATGTCAGCAAAAGTCCCCATTACCTAAGTTTTTCTGAAGGCTGCTCAGTGACTTATAGTAGTAGTGTTTTCACTGCTTTGAGAAATCTACAAAAATCTGTGCTTTTCCATCAATCCATATGGGTCCTTGACTTCTTTTGCATATTGAATGTGTGTCTTCATGTGTGTACATGGGGTACCTAATGACAAGGGCCAGTGTGTCAGACAACTCACATAATGGACGGTATTTAGGAAAGAAAGGGTGGGAGGGATGGGGATTCACATTGGTTGAGCGCTTCTGCATGCAAACGTGTGCTAGGTGCTTTGTGATGCTATCTCATAGTCGTCACAACATCTCCATGGAGTAAGTGATGATTCTGCGTTTTACAGATGAGCAGAAGTCACATCCTACCGAGTATTAGAGCTGGAATGTGAACCTGACCTGACTCCAAACCCTTGCTCCTTAGAAATGAGGCAGGTTTCCTGTAGCGAATGAAGGCTGCTGAGTTTGGCAGAAAAAACAGGAGATATGGAAGTAGGACTCAGCCTCAACTCCTTTTTTTCATAAAACTTGTTGCATGTGGAAAGCATCCCTCATTAATTCTCAACTATAGCTGTCTATTAGGGGCACCTGTTAAGAAACTAAAAAGTTAAAACCCCACTATTCTGAGGATTCTGGATCTCTGTGTGTTCAGGATAGAGTTGGGGCATCTATCTTTTTGAAAGCTTCTAAGGTGATTTAGTTGTGCTGTTAGGATTGAGAAATGTTGTAGCACTGGGAATGAATGGGAAGGCCCTAAATATTATTTAGGGCCTGATGTGGCTCTAAGTATAGTCTTTCCAGCCCCTCCTAGTGTAATACAGGAAACTGAGGCTCAGAGAGCTGGAATTTCTTCATTCAATATTTACACAACACCATTTGCTATTCTATGATTTAGGAAATGCAAAGAAAAAAATACTTTTTTTTAAATTATTGATGTGTTTGGATGAAAAGCTATCATTTTGCTAGGTGTTTTTTTATGTTTTCCATCCATTCTTATCCTTACTGCTTTGGAACTTTGAGAAAAATTTTGGGGAGGTCATTTTATCTCCATTTTTGACCTTGTTATTTATACATTATTAAATTTTGTAGTGATTGCCTTGGAGGTGAAAATATATCACTTTAATTAATCACAGTCCACCTCAAATATTATTATATCCCTACATATGTAGTATAATAACCTTTCAAGAGTATACTTTCAATTCTTCCCTCTAATCTTTTGTGCTATGCTATCATACATTTTAATTTTACCAAGGCTATAAACACACAATGCATTACTACTTTTTTTGGCTGTCAGTTTTCTTTTACATCAATTCAAAATAAGAAAAAAAAAACAACCCACTTTTATATTAGCCGTCATTTTACCCCTTTCAGAAATATTTCTTTGTGTCGCCTTTGAGGATTTTTAGCTTAAGACCATATATAGTCAGGTAATGGCAAAGCCCACAACTGGGACCCAGGTTTCTCTGGCTTCTTTCTTTTTATTAAGTCTTTGAATGTTATCATTGCTAAGTCCTCTTTTAGATCTCTAAGCCCTGTAAAGGGTTCCTGTTATCACTGTTGTTAGTGGCCTGTAAAACTCACCGCTTCACCCTGACCGAGAAGTCTCCTGCCTGCCTTTCTGCCTCATTACCAGCCTGGTATTCAACCACCGACTTTGCCTGAGGTTCACAGGCCCACAGCTTTTCAGCTGACTGCTTTGTACTCAGTTCATTTTTAAGTGTCTAACCTGGAAAGGCCTGAAAAGCTGTACAGTGATTATTTTAGAAATGCAATGCCTGAAACCTACCCTATTGGTGGTTACTCTAATCTCTTTGCCATGCTCTCTAATTAGCTCATAACTTTCTGGACCATCCCTAAATGTTTTGCAGAGTGCATATTTTTCTGAGTTTTCACTGGACTGCTCAGGGTAGTGATGCAGCAGCAAGGAGGAGCACTTTCCTGCAGCAAGGCAGAGGATGGCCCCAGGGAGGGAGGAAGCGGGCGGTTGTGTGTGTCTGGCACCATACTAGGCCCTTTGCTTTCAGTTTTTCTTTAATCCTTCTCAGTAACCTTGAGAGCGGGGAGAGTTTTCACATCCACAAAATATGTCTAAAACTGAGGCTTACAGAAGTTAAGTAAAATTCTTGAGGTTACATAAACAGAAGTTTTATTGCTAGGGATCAAACCCTGGCACGTTCTGACCTATCAGTAACGCTGTTTTCCTTGAACCACATGACACGTTGTATGTAAAGCTTCTGCCCTAGTCCAAACCAACTTTTTTTGGTGACTCTTAAATTTGGTTTCTGATGTTAATTTTCGGTAGGGTTTACAACTCTAGGCTTTGGTCTAACAAGACAGAAGAGAGCAAAGCTTTGGCACGTCTCTAGAGAGGGCAGTGTTAGAGATCACTGAGAATTGCTGTATAGGCAGGTATCAAGCCCCTAAGCCCAGTGGAACCAGGAGGCAGTGCTGCCCTTGTGCCAGGCCATCAGAACTTGGAAAATTCAAGGTGACTGAAGCATAGGTGCTAAACAGGACCTTGGGGAGCCAGGAATGGCATGGAGGGATGTGTATCTCCTAGTATATATTATACCATTTGGAGATCAGTAGTCTCTCCTTTTAATAGAGCTTGAATTTTTATGTACCTTCCTTTTGAAACACTTATCTGTCTCAGTTTTTTTTAAAAACGTAATTTTATTGAGACATATTCAGACACTATACAGTCCATCTAAAGTATACAGTCAGTGGTTCACAGTATCATCACATAAGTGTGCATTATCACCACAGTCATTTTTAGAACATTTGCATTACTACAGAAAACAATATAAAAAGAAAAAAAAGAAAACCCCAAACATCCCATTACCTCTCCTTCTTGTTGACCACTAGTATTGCAGTCAACTCAATTTTAAGACTTACAATAGAGGTAGGTTAACTAAGACTGTACTATTAACATATATATATATATATATATATATATGTATGTATGTATGTATATCAGTGGAACACAACAAAACATCCAGAAGTAAATTCCCTACAAACAGACAGTTGACTTTTTAAAAAAAAAATACAGTTATTATCAAAGATCAGGGCTACTGCATTACAGAGGACCCAATATTGATACCTGTTGATTTTTTAAAAAATTGGGTCATTATTTTCTTCCTCATCTGTCCTTATACTGAATAAAGGGAGTGTCAGTCATAAGGTTTTCACAATACACAGTCATACCATAAAAGCTATGTAATTATATAATTTTCAGAAATCAAGGCTACTGTATTACAGTTCAACAGTTTAAGGTATTTCCTTTTAGTTATTCTAATATACTAAAAATTAAAAAGGGATGTCTATATAATGCATGAAAATAACCTCCAAAATGACCTCTCCACTCTGTTTGAAGTTTCTCTGCCACTGAAACAATTTTTTCATTTCTCTTCCCCCTTGTGGTCAGAAAGCCTTTTTCGATCCTACAATGCCAGGTCCACGCTCATCTCTGGGAGTCATGTCCCACGCTGCTAGGGAGACTTATACTCCTGGGAGTGGGTCTCAGTTTTTGAATCTACAAAATAATAATTCAAAGTTTATTATTTGTTAATTAATTTTGTGAACTGTAGGCTATTCATACAAATTCCAGGAATGAGATGCTGTGTTCCCTAAAAACTAGCAGATATATGAGTATGGCAGTTTTGATGTAGGGTGAAGGGTGATTTTTGGAACATGGATAACTCCAGGAGAGTAAGATCATTGTGGGGAAACTGCACTGGGGTTGAGTAGAAGGCTTTAGGTTTCTTGGGTGATAGATGAGGTCTCTGGGTGAGTGGGGTTGGAAATAGAGGAAGATCAAACACTACACCTAGTTTGATGTTGATCTGGGGGTCCTCCTGACCGCAGCAGCTGCCTGTGTGCATGTGGACACCTCCTTGTACAATCTTTAGCCCAGTGATGACTGTTGAGAGCCTTCCTTCACACCTAAAGGTGATTTGGTATCCTTTAGAAATAGAATCTTTTATGTAACATTCATATAAGAGTCCTGTAATGGAACCAGTGCAACTAGGGGTCAGTATGGCTCCATGTGACGAGTTGGGAAAACAAGGCACCAAGAGGTGAAATTAGCAATAAAAGACTGGACTACTCAAAATTGAAGCTAAAAACAACATTCTGATTTTTACTTCTCTCTCATACCCTCTGTCACCCTATTTCTTTTTATCAAAACACAGTATTATTGTGTTGCCAAGAACAAATTATAATTAAAGCAACCACAATGTAAAGCTCATCAATCCAGGGTCTCAATACGAAGGGTAAAGAAGCTGGTTTGAGAAGAAGTATTATGTATTGACCTAATTATGAGGCCTGCCATCTGCTTAGGAGCCGTGCCTGCCTGGTTTGGATTCCCTGATTGTGTTTTTCAGGGAGGATTCTTGATTCTTAAGGGAGCAGTGTGTGTGTGGTAGGTAAAACTGTGCCTGTCTTGAAGAGGTTATTGGGGTAGGAATAGGGGAGGGGAGATAAAGCAGTCTTTGAGGCTCTTTAGCAGATGTTACTTGTTAGCATGGAGGACAGTGGTAGAAGGTTAATTAGTCCTGTAGAGGAGGCTGTGTAGGTATGGGGAGGGGAATGTCAGATGAAAGTGGCTGTCAGAATATGGCCAGAGGCGCCAGGTCTACCTAGAGAATCAACTGAGACGTTTTTCTCCATTTGGGAGAAAAGTTGAAAAATCCATGTTTCTAGATGGTTGGTTTTATTACAGTTGAAGACATTAAATTCAGGATAGAGACCAAGGCAATTTAAAATTGAAACACAAACCGCTATGCTCAGGACACCTGAAGAGCTGTCTCTGAAGCAACTCAGGGCTAAGAATCAGATGAAGAATTCATACAGATATCAAGAAAGTGACAGGCAAGGGGAGTGCATCTTTGTACCTATGGATTGCTGTGTTCAGGCTGCAGGGGAGTCTTTGGGCTGTAAGCCATGGGACTGAGACCCATGAGAATATCAGCATACTGCTTTACAGCTTGTACAGAAGACAAACAGTGGCTTACAAAGAAATACCAAGCTTTCTACATACATAGTAGGAGATGCTTTAGCAGAAGATTTCAAAACCTTCAGGATTTGAAAGGTGCTCATATCAGGAGAATTGGCAAGCTATTGGAGTGGTAGAGTCAACATCCCAAGGGAAGTAATGATTTGTCAAGTCTTACCCCTATTCCCTGCCTACCAGAGAACTTCTTAGAATTTATTTTCTTCTATTGTGCATCCTTCTTTCTTCCAGTATGAGAGCAATCTTGTCTTAAAGAATTAATAGTTCATTTTCCTGCTTAGAAGTTAGGAGGTTGTTTGGTGTGTTTCACATCCTTAAAGAATTACCCGAATGTGGTAGATATCTAGCAATAAAGGTCAGAGGTTTTCCTGTTCCTCTAGTCCAGTGAGGTCTGGAGAAGTGTAGTGACTTGCTCAAGGTCATAGCTTGTCCTTTGTGGAACTTGGATTAGAACTAGATCTCCTCTCTTCTGACCCACTGTTCTTTCTGTTGCCCCTTGGTATCTCTCACGTGGAGATTTATTTGAAATATTGCCATGAGTTCCATGGTAGTGGTAGACTCACCTGATTATGGCAGGTGTTCTACAGTGCAGTCCCTGGATATATCCCTTTGGGGGTTTTGAGGTCTCTCAGTGGTATCTCAGTTTCCACCAGAGTATTCCTAGCAGTAGGGGATAGTTTTAAGGCACTAGACATGAGATTCTTTTCTGTAAGTTTACAAAGACTTTGTAACAGCAACTTTTATTCCCACAACTGAATCTGCCCCTTCTCTTCCCTTATCCACCAGTTCTTTCTGAAACAACCTTGAGCAACCTTTCTCTTTTATCTCACTTTTCTAGCATTCAGTTTAGCTTGAGCAGATATTTGGCCATGAGGTTTCTCTGTAGGATCTTGAATAGCCATTTAAAATGTGGATTAGGATATTTTATTTTTTCCATGGCAGGTCTTTTCAGCAGAATAGGAGCTTAGCTTGCAAAGTTGTTACTTTCTTCCCAAGACAAAGATAGCAAACATCGTCAAACTCCTCCCCACCCCCCCAACCCCCTCACCCCAAAACCACTGGTAAGGTTTATTTGATTTAATCACCACCCATATACAAAGGCTTTTGACCCTGTTTCTACTCTAAGTGTTCTCAATATGCTGCAGTTGTTACTCAGAAAGATCCAAAATATTTCCTGAACCTGGGACAGTGGTTCTCCAAATGGCAGATAATCTGTGTTGCCTAGGAAGCTTAAAAAAAAAAAAAGATATCAGTGCCCTACCCAGGCCTACTGAATCAGACTCTTAATCAACATTAAGCTATTTGCCAAGTACTCTATTGGTGATGTAATTTGTACTTTGGATATTGAATACTTCATAAGTGGTTTACAAATTCATCTACAGCCTGTTTAGTGGACAAAAGGTTTTGTTCTTTTATTTTTTTTAAATACATTGCATTGCATTCAGTGTGGTATTATAAGTAAATCTGTTTTTTGCCCCTGCAATAATATAAGAATGATTAGTGAAAGTTTTTTCTAAATATGTTTAGAAACGTTGCGTTTGTAAATGGACTGACCCACCTGCAGAGTGCCATATGAGATCTACTAAATTGCAGAGAAATGTTTTAATACAGGGCTTTAGAAATGGAAGTAATTTTAAAAATGTACATTTTTTTTGGAAATGGGTTGGAAATTTACATGAATAAAATATGCTCTTTGGGTTAAAAAATTGTTTTTATTAATTTGTTTTTAAATTCAGCATCTTTTAAAAACTTGACTGAAGAAAACCACACAACCCTAAAATATACATTTGGCTATCCTAGGGCAAGTTGGTGACCCTCAGTTTACACATAGACTGAATGTAGGAATTACTGTCTGAAAACTTTAGTGTTAATGATTAAAGCCTTCTTAGAGTTCATCTTCTTCAATCTGCTAAATTTACAGATGGGGAAGCTGAGACCCATCGAAGAAGTGTGAGTTGATCCAAATGAATTAGTCAGGACTCAATGAGCGCTTAACAGTTTTACCTACTTTAATTAACTGAAATAAAAAAGGGAAATGTTACGAAGATAGGTGGGGGTTGGAGAGTCTCTCATAAAACCTAGGATTGGCTGTGCTGCCAGCCTTTGGGAAGGGTCTGAAATCGGGAACAAGAAGGCACGCTCAAGAACTCTGTCTCTCTGTCTTTGCCTCTGTCACATCTCTCCTTTTTTCTGCCTTGCTTTCGTCATCTCTTTCTTTGCAGCTGGACTTTGTTCATCTGTTCATGTTATTCTATGTGGTTGCTGTACCGCTCCTGCTTTCACTTGCTATAATTATGTTACCTGCACAAACTTACACCAAATTACAGTATGTTACCTGCACAAACTTACACCAAATTACAAATGGGGGTGAGGGTCTTACTTAGTACAGTAAGGTGGGAGAGAGGGATGTCCAGAGAGAGATGAAGCACTGTGTTGGACGGACACCCCAAAGAGCTCTTAGGGTGTCTTCTGAGAGTGCACTAAAAAAATTGCAGTATTCTAGGAGAAAAATGAGGAGGAGTATAGTAAGGCAATGGCAGTGGATATGAGGAGAAGTAAACAGCTTTGAGAGATGTAGGAGAAAAATCAATAAAATTTGGTAATTGGTTGGATAGTGGGGAGAGGGCGTTTTTGAGGATTGGAAATGGGGTAGATGGTGGTGGCATTCACTGTCATAGGGAACACAGGAAGAAGAGGCTTGGGAGCTACAAGGGAAAGGGAGCCTGTGAGGCTTGCTTTGGATTTTAAACATGTTGTGGCTGGGCTGCCTGTAGACATTCCAAGTGGGAATGTCCATCAGATCAGGTTAACTGAGTCAGTTGAGTGTGTGGGTCTGGACCTTGGGAGAGAGTTGTCAATATTATGAATATTTAAAGGATGCTTTAAATGCAGAATAGGTGAAATCACCCAGGGAGCAATTGTGGAGTAAACAGAGGTGTCTTCAGACTGAATCCTGAGAAACATTAGCATTTAAGGAACAGGAAGAGGACCTTAGAGAACTTCCTTTGGAAGCCCAAAGGAAAGAGTGATTCAAGAATAGTCACTGGTGGAAAGTGCTGAATAACAGTGACGCAAGATGACGTCTGAAAAGTGCCTATTGGTTTGAGCCACAGAGAGCGGTCTTAGGCCTTGGGAGAGGCCAGAGTCAGATCACAAGAGGCTTTTGAATGAGAGGTAGAATGTGGAGGAAGGCTATAGGCAATTTCAATTGTCTGATTGGGAAAGAGTGGAAAGGGGTGGTAGCTAGCTAGGTGAAGAGATAGGGTGAGGAATTTTTTTCTTTCTTTTCTGTTTTCTTAAGGCCAGAGTGACTTGGAACATGTTTAAATCCTGGTGGAAAAAGGCAGTAGGGAAGGAGCAATTGAAAACCCAAGAGAGGGATAATAATTGCTGGAGCGAAGTCCCTGTTGGGGGAATGATGGGTTCTAGGGATGGGAGGAGAAGTGGAGGCAGGGGAGGGGTCCAATACAGGGGGCTTAGAAGAGGGAAAAGGTGTCAAAGCTCAGGACACTGGGCCAGAGTGTCAGATTTAGGACTTTTCAGGACTAAGAACTGTTGGTAGATTCGGGTAGTGGAAAGGGAGGCGCCAAGACCCCTTTCAGTGTTGAGATTTTAAAAATTGTGTCTTTGGCTCTGAGGATTGTTTTAGATTAAAAAGTGAGTGGCTATGCTGTGTGGATCTGTAGGAACTGAGGGGAAGGCGGTATACCAGGGGATAGATCTCATTGCGCTTGATTTGAACTCCAGCCCCAGCCAGCTTGTGCTCAGCACTGGACTCGGGTTTCCTTAGGGTTCAATCACTAATTGGGACAACAGAGCAGACTCAGCTGACAGGCAGCATTCGGAGAAAGCCTAAGGGTATCTTTCTGTTCAGCATTTCACTGAAAACAATTCCCATACCTCCATCACATACTCATTCTAACGAAACCATCCTGGAATGTATGTATGATCTGAGTTTGTCTAATGCTGTTTTCACTTCATCCAAAACCCTTGACTTGGAGTAATTAATTACTGCTGGAAAGCTGAGAGGTAAAAGTGGCCAAGTTCCCTGGGAGTGTGTATGTGGGGGTGAGGGGTGGGTGGGGGTTGGGGGCAGGATACAGTAAGTTCTGCTCCTTTCTGCTCCCCAATTCTGATCTTCCCCCATCAACTCACTCCCCATTGCCCCTGAAGCCTGACTTCCTAGGGTGCCTTAATGAAGATGAAAGTGAAGGGATATCCTAGAACAGTGAAAGGAGGTAGAATTTTCGAATAAGAACAGCATCTACCTACTCATTCTCTGACCTAAAACGCTAGCCCCCATGTAAGGGTGCCACTTCTTGGTCTTGGTCCCTCCTGTGCAGACAAATGTGGCAGGGATGAAGAGGGCTCTCCTGCTAGTACCTGGTCTCCTGTGGGGCGTAGTGTAGATTGCACCCTGCCCCTGGCTATTAGGGCAAATACAAAGGGCTGGGGAAGAGAGGTTAGAGCCAGGAAGGAATGTAATTAAAGCTTTGTAGCCGAAATCGTCCCCCTCCCCCTCAGGCCCTGCAGGCGGGTCTGGGAAATGATCTCTGCTGCGCTGGAAGGCAGATGCCGAGGTGCTGAAAGCCGAGGCACCAACAGTTCACCTGGCGCGCTTCCACACCGCCACTCAGTCTTCCCTGTCTTGAGGGTTGGAACACGATGGGGGTGTGTTAGGGTACCAGTTCTCCTTCACAGAAAGGGGTGGGAATGAGGGGTAAATTCTGCCGAGAAGCCTGACTTCTTAGGATAGCACAGTGGTCCACTGGAAGTATGTGGGGCCAGAGATTAGACAGTGGGAAGTTCAGTGACTTATTTGCCTTGCTGTGTCTCATTTTCCATATTGGTAAAATGGTGATCGGTAACTTGATGAAAAAATTGTAGTAGAATGTGCTGGAAGAGGCTCTGGGAGCCTGATTTATAGGTGGGCTTTAGGAAAGGAGCTACTAGGCACAGGCCAAGGCCGCCGGGCACATGCCCAGGTTACTGGGCAGCAGGCTGGGGTTCTCTCGGTCCCATAGGCAGCACTGCTATAATAATACACCTCACAGGGCTGTCATGAGGATGCAATTAGACAATACATGTGAAAGTGCTTGGCGCAGAGTTGAATCTCAATTGTGCTATTTTTGGACGTGTCCTAAACAGATGTGCAATAATGTTGCTGGAAGAAGTGAAGGTTGCCCAGGGGCCTTAATGCCGTGGCATGTATAGCGTGTGCATCTTTTTCCCCCCGCACGTTTGGATTATATTTGGATTATATTTTCAGGAGCGACTGGATGGTGATGCTTCCATGATTATTGACTTGAGCTAGTGAAATGAGAAAAGGCACTTGAGGCTACCTTTTCTAGGCCTGGATGCCTGTGCCTGTCACCAAGTAGATGCCTTGACAAACTCCTCATAATATGGTTAATTGAATTAATTATTATAATTCACTTTCATTCAGTTGCTTTTTTTTTTTTTTTCTGCATAGGCAGCACCGGGAATCGAACCCGGGTCTCCAGCATGGCAGACAAAAACTCTGCCTGCTGAGCCATCGTGGTCTGCCCTCATTCAGTTGCTTTTTGGATGTGTACATCATATATGTGCCACCATTAAACCTCAAGCATGATTAATATAGAAATATTTAAATATAGTACTAAAAATAGTAGCTTTGGGTGGGAAGGAAACGTCAGTAATCATTTGTTGTATGTTTTGTGACTGGAAAGGGGTTTTTCTGTTTTAACCCCCAGAAAGGCTCTGGGAAGGGAGAGTGGGCTCCTGGCAGGGTGAGGAGGCTTTGTGGGGGTCGTCCTTTGGGAGAACGTGGGGGAGTAAATGGGATTGTAGAGACCAGACTACACCTCTCTTAAGGCTGTTATCATTCCTTTGTTTCTGCTGACCAGAACAAGGACAGAGAGGCAGGGAAAAATTTCCAGGAAATAAACCAATAGGAATTGCAGTAAGTGTAGAAAGAGATTAATGCAAAAATCCATGATGAACAAAATGCTAGAATTTTAAATAAAGACAGGATCAGTTAGCAGTGAAGTACCCAGCCATATCAGAGCCTGAGGCAAAAGGTAAAATAAGAACTACTGGTCTGGTCTCTATTTTGAAATTTGTTCATCGTAGATTTTTGGCATTCATTTATATATTTTAAAACTTATCACATTAAATATTATTTATATATAGATGAATGTGGTTAAAAAGAGAAACTTCAGGTTGTATACATGACTGGAATGAAAATTAAAAGATAAAACATAGGACTGTGTAACACAGTGAACCCTGTTATAGATGATGGACTGTAGTTAATAGTACAAGAATGCTTTCATGAATTATAACGAACATACGATGCTAGTACAAGGTGTTAATAAATAGGGTGGAATCTAGGGTAAAATACACCTACTGTAAATAATGGGTAATAGTTAACAGTACTATTTTACTAATCTTTCCTCAGTCTTTCTTTTCTTTTAGACTGTTAACAATCTACCATTTAAAAAAAAAGTACAATTATTAAAAAATATTATAACCAGTGTAACAAATATTCCACACTAACACAAGGTTGGTGGCAGGGTGGTATAAGGGAAGCCTGTATTTTATGCATGTTGTTTTGTAAACCCACAACTCCTGTAATAAAAAAATAAAATAAAATAAAACAGTGCAAATATTACAATTAAGAGATAGGATGATAAATTATATTGATATCCTGTTGTTTTATTGCCTAAAAATAAAGATGAAAGCCCCAAAAGAAATCACTTTAAATAGCATTTATGTTGATGGCTGAGTCTGAGTTTATGGGCACTCAAATCTTATGCCTGAAGCAAGTGCCTCATTTCCCTCACCCTACTGCTCGGCCCTATTTTTACATCCAAGGTAGAGGAAGTTCCCCCTTCGTGAATTTAGTTCACTGGTTGGTGTTGGTGTGTCTCTGGCCCTCTTTGGAGGCTTTCTGTTTTAAGAGGCCCCCCAAAGGTGTAGAGGGCAAGCTTTTATTTAAAAACAAACAAGTGAAAAGGATTTTTATATTTTAAAAAATAATGTGTTCACTGTAGAAAATTTGGAAAATTCAGAAAAAGATAAGGAAGAAAATAATCATTTATAATCCTATGATCCACAGCTAACTCAACCTTAGAAAATTTTTCTGCATGTTTCAATCATAGCATTTTTCTGTATTTTCCTCTAGTCTGTTTGCTATATATATGTTTTCTATCCTGCTTTTAACCTTTTTTCAGTTATTAACCTTTCATTTTGAAATAATTTCAAACTTATAGGACAGTTGCAGAAATAATACAAATCCCATACAGAGAGCTCCAGTATAACCTCAGCCTCTGAGATATCTAGAGCCACCAATTTTAACATTTATCACCTTTGCTTATCTATCTTCTGAACATTTGAGAGCATCCTCCTTGAACATGTAATACTTCCATGTACATTTGTTACGAACAAAGACATTCACTGATCAACTTAAGAGTGCTTATAAATTGAAGAAATTTTATATAAAGCTTACTTTCTATATTCCAGGTTTTTCTTATGGTCCAATAATATCATTTTGAGCCCTTTCCCCTCCTTAGATCCCATTCTGAATCATGTATTACATGTAATAGTCATTATGGCTTTAGTTTCTTTTTTTTTAATTATGGAAACATATATACAACATAAGTCTTCCCTTCTCCCAAACCGTACCCTTCAGTGGGATTAATCACATCTACAATATTGCAGTACCCTCACCACCATACACTACTACAACTTTTCCTTCACTTATTTTGCATTAACTCCCCATTGCCCCTATCCTCCACCTCTGGTAACCTGTACTCTGCTTTCTGTTTTTATAAATTTGCATATTCTCTGATGTTTTCTTTGTAGTAACCACAGGGCTTAGATTTAACATCTTAAGTCTATAACAATTTTGTTTGCTTTGATACCAACTGTATTAGTCAGGATTCTCTAGAGAAATAGAACCAATAGGACATATCTGTAAATATGAGATTTTTGAAGGTTTCTCATGCAACTGTGGGAATGGAAGAGTACAAGATACTAGGGCAGGCTGTGAAGCCAGCAGCTCCTATGAAGGGTTTGGATGAACTCCACAGGAAACGTTTGCTGATTGAAGAAGCAGTGAAGAAGTCTTTCTTCTATAAAAGTCTTCAGCTGATTGCATTATCACATTGATGGAGGAGGCATGCCTTAGTTGAGTGCAGATGTAATCAGCCACAGCTGCAGTCAACTGACTGATTATTTAATATACCAGTCTTCTGGTTTATTGACCAGCTACGAAATATCCTTGCAGCATGGTTGGGTCAGTGCTTCCCTGACAGGCAATTGAGCGTAATCACTTGACCAAGTTGATGCTAGAAACTAACCATCACACCAGTTTAATTTCAGTAGCACATATAAACTATATTCCTAAACCCCTCTGTCTCCCCATCTTTATGTATTTCTGTCACAAATTACATATTTATACATTATAAGCCCAAAACCATTTATTTATCATGACATTTTATGAATTCGCTGTTTAGATCCTGTTAAGTAAATTCAGGAGTTACAAATCAAAAATACAATACTACTGGTATTTGTATTTGCACATGTCATTATCTTTACCGGAGAGCTTTATTTCTTTGTGTGGCCTCAGCCAGTTTTCTAGTGTCCTTTATTTCTATCTTAAAAACTCTTTTGGGTTGATATAATGGACAACTATAATGGTGGCAAGGTCCCTCAGCTTTTGTCTATCTGGGAATGTCTTAATCCCTCCCTCATTTTTGAAAGAACAGTTTCACTGGGTATAGAAATCTTGGTTGGCTATTTTTTTTTTCTTTCAGTGCTTTAGATATCATTAGCCTGCTATGCAGGGGATCTGAGTTCAATTCCTAGCCCATGCGCTCAAAACGAACAAACAAAAAATATGTCATCATACTGCCTTCTTGCCTCCATGGTTTCCAATCAGAAATTGTTATTTAATCTTATTGAGGCTCCCTTATACGTGACATGTTGCTTCTCTCTTGCATCTTTCAGAATTCACTCTATATAATTGACATTTGACAGTCTGATTTTAACATGGTATTATATGGGCCTTATTTGGATTTATCCTGTTTGAGTCTTTTGAGCATCTTGGATATATATATTCGTGTCTTTCATTAAATTTGGGAAGTTTTCAGTTTATTTCTTTAGATATTCTTTCTGTTCCTTTCTCTCTTTTTTCTCCTTCTGGGACACCCATAATATCTATATTGGTACACCTGGTAGGTGTTCCACAGTTCTGGCTCTGTTCACTTTTCTTCATTCTTTCTTCGAACTGCTCCTAGGATTAGATGATTTCAGTGATCTTATACTCAGTTTCACAATTCTTTCTTTTGCAACTCAAGTCTGCTGTTGAAGAATTCCTTTAAGGGAATTCTAAATTTCTGATACTGTGGTCTTCAGCTGTTTTGTTTCCTTTTTATAGCGTTCATCACTCTGTCAGTATTCTCTTTGTATTGTCTGTTGTTTCCTGATTTCCTTTAGTTCTCTGTCCATGTTTTCCTTTAGCTCTTTGAGAATCATTTTTTTAAAGTCTTTGTCTGGAATGTCTCAGGTCTGAGCCTCCTAGATTTCCTCTGCCTGGGCTTTTACTTCCCTGTTTCTTTGTATATTTTGTAATCTTTTGCTGAAACCTGGACATTTTGATATTTTAATTTGTTATCACTGGAATTTAGACTCTGAGGTATATGTTCCTCAAGCTGGTATCCAACTAGTGTTATGATAGAGTTATCCTTGAATTCCAGGAGCTAAAAAATAAATAAATAAATAAAAAGGAAGGAAGAAAGGACGGATAAAAAGAAAACACCTTTCCCAGTAGTTACAGATTGACTTGTGTGAGAGTCCTCCTTCAGGGCTTATCTGTACAATGAGTTTAAAAAATAGCCCCAAACCAATGTCTAGGGGCCTCCCTGGTCCTTTCTGTGCATGTGTCTTGCCTTCGGTATTCATGTTTGGCCCTAAGAATTCCCCTGTTTATGTAGATAGAAATGTCCTTCTTCCCAAGAAATAGTTTCTTTATGGTCCTGGGCACTGCATAGTATGTCCTATAGCCTGCAACCTTATCCCACCCCAACCCTCCCAACTCCAAGCAGCTACTTGACTGCTCTCCCACAGTGTTCTATGGAAGAGGATACTTGGTGAACTGCTTTCTATATATAAGGGCAGGTTTTGGGATGGTAAGTCCTTTAGGGCATCACTGGACAGATTGGGCCAGACATATGTGCTTTTAGTATGAGCCCAAGGGTTCTTCACTCCCTCTGAACCTCAGGGATCTGCACTGGAAATGCGGATGAAAGTGGGAAGGGGAAAGGAAAGGTCAAGGTGCCGCAAGATTCCATTACATTTAAATAAACTTGTACTGAATTTGGCACTCTCCTTGTTACGGTAGTCCTTTAACTTTGAGAAAGATGTTTCTGCTAGTTCTTAATGGTTGTTAAAAAATTTTATAGGGGCACAGAGCCCTGAAACTTCTCTCTATATATGTATTTTTACATAGTTGTGTTCTTAGTAAACTTAGAGCTTTGTATCTTGTTCTTTTCATTTAATATGTGGTAAGCATTTTAACATATTTAAATATTTTAATATTTAATTAATTAAATATTTAATATTAACATTTTAATTGTCATATACTGTTTCTTTGTGTGGATGAACTTTAATTTTGTTACCCAAGTCTCTTCTTATTGGATATTTAAGTGTCTTCTGTTTTTCACAATTAAAAAGTTTTTTTTTCATTTTGAGCCTTTGTTATGTATTTTTGTGTCTATTTCAGATTATTTCCTTAAGATGGATTCTTGAAAGTGAAATTTTGGGATCAAAAGATCTGTTGAGCTGTTTATACATATTGCTATGTTACTTACAAAGAACTTACCACTTGACCTTGCTTTGAGCAGGTATACTGCCCAACTCAGGCTGCTTGCGGATACAGTTTAGGAAATGCTCAGCCTTTCATTCCTGTTGCTCTCCTCAACTTTATTTGAAGGCTAGTCTAACCGTATAACCAGATACTTGGGTAGAATCATCTTCCAACTTCGAGGTCAGGTGGGATCCTCTGTTCTTCAGATCTGCTTCCCTTCATTATTTGCCATAAACCTCTTCTAAACCTTGTGACATGTTTGATTCTCTGGGTGCCCTGTCCTGACTCCTGAGTGAAGGAGCACTTTCCTATTAAACTTCAGCTGTTTTCTTCCTAGATGTCTGGCTGCTCTGCACTGACTTCGTAGGAGACTGAAGTCTCTTTCTTCAGTTTTTTGTTGAAGACTCCCAAGGCTTCCCTTTCCCCATGACCCATAGTCCTCTGCTCTGTTCTGGTTGGGACTTATTTATTATCAGTCTAGTTGATAGTTTGTGCTATATTTGGCATTGAGGCTATTAATGCTGGGTCTCTCTTTCAGTGAAGCTTGGTTTCTTTATGTTTGGTTGGAGCCTGTGTTCAAGTGTGATATCAGCTGTGCCCAAGAGGGCTTGGGAGTGGGCCATCCCTGGAGCCTGACTGCCTCGTGGTAGCTCCCTCTGAGAGGCAGAAGCTGACTCTACAGTTGTGTTTCTTTTCTTCTTCCCAATCTCACCTCCTTTGGAATCACTCACTAAGTTTCTATTTCCCCACTAAGAAATGTCTCAGTGTCCCAGGTTTTCATGGAGCAGAATGGAAAGGCTACAAGCCTAGGCAGACGTTTCTCGGCTTAGGCTCTGTTTCCCACTCAGGACTCTGACCAGGAGAGTGGTCTTTCAGAATTGCATTTTATAGAAAGTAATTTTTTTCGACTACTGCACAGACCACTGTTTCACACAGGGCCAGGACTTGGATGAGGCACTCATCTCAAGCACAGAATTTAAGGGGGCACCTAAAAACTCAATAATCAAGACAATATTTGTGTGCATATTTAAAAAACAAAAATCAATGCAAAAAATCCATGATGAATGAAATATCAGATATAAAAATAAAGACAGAATCAGTAACAGTGTTGTGCCCATCTACGGTGGAACCTGGCACAGAAATAAGAATCAATCATATTGACCTTGTCCTTTGTCCCGAGGCAAGCACCTCACTCCTCTCATCCTGATCCTGTGCTTGCTTTGTGCTCAAGGCAGAGGAAGTTTCCCTTCCTCATTGGTTGGTACTGGTGTTCTTAGTTCTATTTAGAGATTTACCTTCTTAACAGGTCTCACAGGGGCTGTCCATGCCTGGATTCTTGTTTCACCTGATACGGCTGACTCAACTTGTGTGTTTCCTCCCTTTGAGGGCTAAACCCTCTTACCTATGATAGCTTTCTGATAATCCCAGGTAACTGGCATCCCCAGATAAGGAGTGCTCTGAGTGTCGGGGATCTTGTTTTCCTACTCCTTAAGCCTAATCTGGGGCTCAGGAGAGGTTACAGGGCAGTACATGTCCCCTGTTCAATTTCCCCATAGCTACCCTTTCCCAAATGGACTTTTTAAATGTTTTTTTTAATTGTGAAATATATATACAAAAATATGAAAATTTGTGGAACTATAACCCAAACCTAACTTTAAAATCTATTCTATAAACTACTTGTTAAAATATACTTAGAAATTTATTGATTTTTCGTATTTTCTCCTAGCTGCTCCAAGACACTAGAGACCAACAGAAATATCAATATAATGATTCAGCAGTCATACTCATTTGTAAAATTCTATCTTCTTTGTTATACTCCTCCTTCTCTTTAAATAACATATATACATAAAAGCAATACATTTCAAAGTACATGTCAACAATTAGTTTTAGATTCAGAGTTTGATATTGGTTACAATTCTACAATTTTAGGTTTTTATTTCTAGCTGCTCTGAGGTTCTAGAGGCTAAAAGAAATATCAGTATAATGATTCACTACTCATACTCATTTATTAAACCCAACCTTCTCTGAATAGCTCCTCCATTACCTTTGATCTTTCTCCTACTCTTAGGGGTATTTGGGCTATGCCCAGTCTAATTTTTCATGTTGGAAGGGGCTGTTGATAATATGGGATTGGGAGATGGAACTAGTTGATGTTCTGGAAGGGCTGGTCCCTCTGCATTTCAGAATTTATCTGGTCCAAGGACCCATTTGGAGTTTTGGAAAGTTACCCTAGGGCATGGAACCTTTGTAGAATCTTATATAATGCCCTATGTATTTTTTAGGATTGGCATGAATGGTTTTGGTTGGGGGTTGATGAGTTCTGATAGGTAGCAATGTCTAACTAAAGCATGCGTGAGAGTGACCTCCAGTGTAGCCTCTCAACTCTATTTGAACTCTCTCCACCACTGATTTGTATGTGTATTTGTTATACTTGTACTTCTTTCCCCCTTTTGGTCAGAATGGCATTGTTGATCCAATCGTGCCCAGGGCTAGGCTCATATCTAGGGATCTTCTCCCGCGCTGCCAGAGAGACTTTCACCCATGGATGTCATGTTCCATGTAGGGGGGAGGACAATGATTTCACTTGCAGAGTTGGGCTTAGAGAGAGAAAGGCCACATCTGAGCAACAAAAGAGGTCCTCCAGAGGTTACTCTTAGGCATACCTATAGGTGGGCTAAGCTTCTCTGCTATACACATAAGCTTCACAAGAGCAAACCTCAAGATCAAGGGCTTGTCCTATTGATTTGGCACAGTATCCGGGGTTTCCCTGGTGGTAAAATTTAATAGTTCCGTAATTTCTCTCCCATCTCTCTAGGGACATTGCCAGTACTTTTGATTCTTTGCTTGATATACTCTGGGGTTTATCCAGGCATTACATCAAGCTATACAGGATTAAAGGCTCTCATTCTTATTCTGGACTCCCTGTGTTTGGATTGTTTAAATGATCTATCCAGACAGATTGAGTTGGATTTTGTGCTACAGAAAATTTAGGTTCTGGACACAATAAATCTTTCTTCCTTTAGTCCCAAAAAGTAGATGAAGTTGTAAAATACAGTCTATGTTTTCCTTACCCCTGTATTCTGAATTACTTTAATCCCGACTTAATTGGCTTCATTCTTATCTCTAAATACCAGGTTATACATATATAAAATAGCCCCTTAAAATCCAGAAATAACAGTTACCACTGTGAACTAAATGTGATTGCTATAAGAGTTTACAATCTAGACCCCAATTTTCTTATAAGCATTTTTTGAATGAGATCATACAATATTTGCCCTTTTGTTTCTGTTTTATTTTGCCTTACAAATGTCCCACAGGTTCATTCACATTGTTGTATGCTTCACAACTTTGTTCCACATAGACTTTTTAAAAAAACTTTTTTATTATATAGTATAACATATACAGAGCAAAGAAATAAAAAAGCATTAGTTTTCAAAGCACTCTCCAACAAGTAGTTATAGGACAAATCCCAGGGCCAAATGGATTTTTAACCATTTTTATTCCTTAGATCTTTGTACGTTAATGCCGTAGCAAGTACATCTATAATGTAAATCTAGTCCTTAAAAATTCTAAGTCCACAAATGCAATTATTTGTACTCTGTTTTAACATTGTTGTGGATATTTTCTGTTAAAGGAGCCTGTGAATGTTAATATTATTCAAACTCTAAATTATGTCAGAGCTCATGTATTCTACAAACACATTGGTACAAGATGCTTGGATTCAAAGATGAATATCTTAGGGTCATGGCGGGCAAGGAATAGAAATTTAATTCAAATGATCTTAATTTAAAAAGGAATTATTGTTTGAATACAGGGCACCTTCCCAGAACCCGACAGCATGAAGTGAAGCTGGATTCTATGGGAATTGGAAAGTTATTAGGTAGCTTTTCTGCTCCCCTCCTCCCTTCTCCCCTGAAGTTTCATAGTCTCAGATTATAGCTTCTTCTGAGTGTCTACTCTGTTCTCTTGCCTTCTTTGCTTGCTTGTGGAATGCACATGACCGATAGCACCAGCCTAGTTAGTCTACATGGTTGTATAGCATCATCTCATTGCAGTTCCTCAAATCAGTTCATAGGGCTGCCACTTCGGATCCTCAAGAGAGAATCTGGGCCATCTGTCCACTCCTGGACCAGATTGTGGCCAGGGGAAAGGAGTCACCTGGTATAATGTGTCTAATCCTAATTTTATTGTGGAGAGTAGGATATGGTACACTGTAGTCCTTGCTCTCTGAGAATATAGATCTAGTGAGAGAGACTGGTGTGCAGACAAGTGGGATATAATCAAGATAAAATGATATGTGAGTGGGCATTCCATCAGCTGAAAGTTCACAGAAGAGTCCTCATTTGGGCTATGCTTTGACTTGCAGTCAAATTTAATTGGTAAATTTGCAGTTACAAATTTACCAATTAAAGAAAAGGATGGACATTGCAGATAAAGAATACATGCAGAGAGCACTGACTGGGATGTCAGGGATATTGCCCAGATACTCTGAGGAGTTCAGTGTGGGCCCTGTGGGCCTTGGACACCTTATTACGATTTGGGATTTGAACTTTGTACAGAAGAGAGCTAGGGGAGAATTATAGCAGGGAAACATCAGAATTGGATTTGTTGTTAATTTATCAAACATTTATAATCATCTGCCATGTCCTAATAAGCACTGGGCTAGCCCTGAGGATTTCAAGAGAGATGAGAAGCTCTTCTTGTCTTCTTTGGTAACTCATTTTTCAGGTGCCCCATTCAGAGAGTAATCAAGAAATGTCCTTATGGTTTCACAGAATTCAGAGTCCCTCAACTGGGGTACTCATAATTAGATTAATTTCTACCAAGGCAGAAAAGAATGTTTCCCTCTCTCTTGGACTATCCAGTGGAGAGATCAGTATACCACAGACAATCACAATACACTGTGATAATTATAATCATAGATGTAAGGCCAAAAGCACAAATGCTAGGGTGATTGGCAGAAAAAGGGAAGATTTCACAGAAGATGTATTATTTTAACAAATCTTAAACTCGTTTTATCAGGCAGAAGATTGGGACAGGATATTCAAGGAAGAGGAAATAGCGTGTGCAAACCAAGAGGAGAGCAATAAAAAGTTTCAAGTTCTTCAAGCTTGGTGGTAATGGAGAGGGAAGAAATGGGGAGGAGGTAGGATTGGGAGAGAGGGCTGGGTGAGGATAGGGCAGTATTCAAATTATAAAGGGTCTGGAACTGTCATACCTTGTTGGTGGGAATATAAAATGTTACAGCCATTTTGGGGAAAGGTCTGGCAGTTTTTTAACATTTAATAAATGTACATCTGTTCAGCAATCCAGTAGTTTTGTTAGTAAGTATTTAACCAGGAGAAATTAAAACATATGCCACAAAAAAGACTTGTGCAAGAATAATTACTGAGCTTATTCACACTAACCCCAAACTAGAAAAAAAAACACGTATCTATGTGTAAGAGAAAGGATAAACAAATTGGGTTTATTCAAATAATGGACTAATAGTCAGCAATAAAAAGGAATAAACTATTGATACACTCAACAATACAAATTGTTATGATAAGTAAAATATCCTTCCACAAAAAAGTATATGTTGTATGATTCCATTTATATGATGTTCTAAAGCAGGCAAACCTAGTAGTAGCTAAGATGGGGTTGTCTGGAAAGGGGCATGAGGGAACTTGCTGTGTGATTGAAGTACTTTGTATCTTTATAGGGATTTGGGTCACATGAAGATATGCATTTTTCACAACTCATAGAATAGTATACTTAAGATTTGTACATTTCACTAAAAATAAATTTTATTTCCCCCTCCACCCCCCCCAAAAAAAGAATCGTCAACTCTGAACTCTAGTTAATAATGTGCATGTTCAAGTGTCAAAATGTGTCAAAAATAAGATGAGTTGATGTTTGCATAGATGGATGATAGGTGTGTGTTAAAGCAAGCATAGCAAAATGTTATAAATTGTAGAATCTGGGTAGGGAGTATATGTTTTCCGTTTGATCTTTTCAGCTGTACCATGTCCGAAATTTTTTATTATAAAATGTGAAAAAACATTAGGGAATTTGGTCTTTATTCTGGTTTTGGGGGACTAATAAATGATTTTAAAAGGCATTTCCTGTATGGGTTTAGGACAAGAAAGAGATCTGAGACAAAGAACCTTAAGACTTTTAGTTCTAAAAGAAAAGAAGAGGGCGTTGACTAAGGAACGGGCTTGAAGGATGGCGGGGACGTACTTTGGAGAGTTTTAGGGGATAGAGTTGGTCCGACTCGTGAGATCAGGTTGGGTAATGGCAGGAGTTGGACAGGGAGATTGTGCACAGGTATACAGACTTGGCTGCAGGATGGTGACCTGAGGACTGGAGTGTGTTGGTGCTGGGTGCGCCGGCAGATCACCTGAGCCTTGGAGGAGGAGAAGCTGTAGCCCAAAGTGAGACTGGAATGTTCTGGAATTAACAGCTGGGAGCTAAGAGAATGTCAGCCTGTTTGCCAGAGTGAATTAATCTCCTCTCAGAACCAGAAGGATTGGGGCAGAATAGAATGATTTGGATAAAGCAGTTATGTCTAGAGAGAGATGCAACCTAGAGTTAGTAAGTTTTATATTATATGCCTTTGATGTCAGTGCATATCCCAGTAGAGTAGAAGATAGAGCTTAACCAAGCCACTGAGCTCAAATCCCCGCACTAGAAAAACACTCTAGCACTGCTGATTGATTCTGGGCAGGTTAACCTGATCTTACTACAAAAGCAGTTAAGTGTAGAAAACCAGGTAAGTCTTTGAAGCGTGAAGTTAAACTGGAATGCTCTGGAACTGACTGTTGGGAGCTGAGAGAATGTCAGCCAAAACTAACTTCAACTTTGCTTGAACTACGTCTCCTTTGGAGAATGTGGAGGCAGACCAGTAACACACATGAAGTCCTGGTTGAAATAATTTGAGCCAGGGCTTGGTATCGGGGCGGATGATTCCAGTAATGACGCTGCTCCCTCGGTCTGACCTCAGCCGTGCCATTTGCATGCCACTTAGAAGAAGACAGTGCCCCCATGGCTCAGGACTGTGAGCAGAATTCATATCCAAGAGCTTCTCCATTCCTTCAGGTGGGGGGCGATGGAGGAGTGGGCATGGTGTTTGATTTCTTTTCCTTCTCAACTGAAGAGGGTTTCATTTTCAGCCCTGGTGTTATTTTTAAAGATGGCATCCTGTGCAGAAGAAGTGTTTGCGATTAGGAGAGCACAGAAATTTCTCTAATGCTCTCCATAAAGTTATGCCCTGAGCATGTTGTTCTAGCATGAAGAACTCCATTGGGTCTGATCTCATGCTGCTCTCAGTTATGCCAGGTTGAGCAAGGCAAGGTTTTCCTCCAAGAGGTAAACTACCTTATCACTGATGGGGTCTTCTAATGTATGTCCCGTCTGTCCCAAACTGGAGTCTAACCTGAAAGGCTGGAACTGTGTAGTGTGTTTTTTCATTTGTTTTATTCTTATTTTTTTTTATATCTTTTATAGTACTAGGTAAATCCATTGTGTAACAAGCAATTGTATGTGTAAACACTTGAGAACCTGTTATGTAGCAGGCACTGTGCTAGATGACAGAGATACTGCAGTGAATTTGTCATCATCCCTGCATTGTGCAGTTGCAGTGTACTGGGGAAAGGGGCTTTTCTTTCCTTTCTTTTTTTTGAATGCTGTATGGCGTGAGTCACATTTCATTCTTTTTCCATGTGAGTATCCCCTTGTTGCAGCACCATTTGCTGCATTTTTGTTTATTTGGTTTTTCATTTGTTTGTTTGTTTGGGAAGTGCATGGGCTGGGAATTGAACCTGGGTCTCCCACATGGCAAGTGAGAATTCTACCACTGAACTACCCTTGCACCCCTGGGGAAAAGGGCTTTAAACCAGGAATTGGACACTTATGATGAGGAGAAGGCACTGTGTCTAACAAGGGACCTAAGCCAGTCAAAAGAGGAGCTGGGGACCAACGGCAGTCAGGGAACTCCCCAAGAAAGTAATGCTTTTCCTGAAACCTGAAGGATGATGAATAGGAACTGGCCAGGCCAAGAATGGGGTGCAGGGGGGCTCTGGTCAAAGGGTGTTCCATGAACAAAAATCCATCGGTATATTGGAGTGTAAGCAACTTTGAAGGAGCAGGAAAGCTACCATGGCTGGAATGGAGTGAACGTTAGAAGGCTATAATGTGAAGAAGAGGCTGGAAAGAGATCACATCATAACGGCTTCATAGACTATGGTCAGGATTTGGAATTTTATTCTAAGGGGGAGTGAGAAACTGCTGAGGAATTTTTAACAGGCGAATGATATTTGAGCTCTGTTGTTAAAAAGATCATCCCATGCCCTGATAAATCCCAGAGTAATTTGAACAGTGGAAAAAAAAAAAGTATTTGCAAAGTCCTCTTCAGGAAATGGTGAGAAAGGGGGAAAATTCAGCTTCCCCAAGTTGAATTCTTGATATTCTCACAAGCAGTGCAGACAACCAAAGCCATAGGCTGAGCCCCCAATCTTGGGATTTGTTCATATGAAACTTAACCCACAAAGGATAGGTCAAACCTACTCAAAATTAGGCCCAAGAGTCACCCCCAAGAGAACCTCTTTTGTTGCTCAGATGTGGCCTCTCTCTCCAGCCAACACAACAAGCAAACTCACCACCCTCCTCCTGTCTGCGTGGGGTGTCGCCTCTCTCTCCAGCCAACACAACAAGCAAACTCACTACCCTCCCCCTGTCTACGTGGGACATGACTCCCAGGGTGTGGACCCTCCTGGCAAATGTGGGACAGAAATCCTGGAATGAGCTGAGACTCAGCATGGAGAGATTGAGAAAACCCGTAGAATGAACTGAGACTCAGCATCAGGGGATTGAGAAAGTCTTCTTGACCAAAAGGGGGAAGTGTAAAATGAGACAAAATAAAGTGTCAATGGCTGAGAGATTCCAAACAGAGTCCAGAGGTTATCCTGGAGCTTATTCTTACGCATTAAATAGATATCACCTTGTTATTCAAGATGTAATGGAGAGGCTGGAGGGAACTGCCTGAAAATGTAGAGCTGTGTTCCAGTAGCCATGTTTCTTGAAGATGTTTGTATAATGATACAGCTTTCACAGTGTGACTGTGTGATTGTGAAAACCTTGTGTCTGATGCTCGTTTTATCTACCTTATCAACAGATGAGTAAAACGTGGAATAAAGATGAATAATAGGGGGAACAAATGTTAAAATAAATTTAGAGTGAAATGCTGGTGATCGGTGAGGTGGAGGGGTGGGGGGTATGGTATGTATGAATTTTTTTCTGTTTTCTTTTTCTTTCTTTTTCTGAATAGATGCAAATGTTCCAAGAAATGATCATGATGATAAATATGGAACTATGTGATGATATTGTGAATTACTGATTATATATGTAGAACGGAATGATCAAAAGTTAGAATGTTTGTGTTTGTTTGGTGTTTTTTTTGGTATTTAAAAAAATAATTAGAAAAAAAAAAAGATCATCCCAGCTGCAATATGGAGAATTGATGGCAATGGAGCAGGGATGGTAAAACAATTTACCATTTAAGAGGCTGTGATGGTAGCCTGGGCAAGAGGCTGCAGTGGCTTTGATTAGGAAGGTGGCTGAGGTGGTGGAGGGAAGTGAATGAATTTAAGATATGTAGGAGGTATTTTGGTCTATATAGGTAGGAGGAAAGGAAGTATCTAGGAAGACTCTTAGCCTTCTGTTTTGAACAACTGGGTGGGCGGGTGGCAGTACCTTTCAATGGGATGAAGAACAGATGAAATTTGAAGCAGGAGAAGATAGTGCAGTTTTCGACATGTTCAATTTGGGTATTTATAGTAGAATGGTCCTCGTCAATTGGATTTATGGTTCTAGAGCTCAGAAGAAAGTTCTGGGCTAGAAATAGTAAATGCTAGAGTTGGTAGCACATGGGTGATACTTGATGCCATTTTAGTTGATAAGTTTAAGGAGAAAGAATAGAGTGAGAAAACAATGTATGTTTGAATCGGACATTAAAACATAATAGAAAATGGCTCAGTCTGACTGGAGGAAGCTTCTCTATGGATTTCAAATGAAGGAAGAATATGGCCCTACTGATTTCTGTCACTTTTTCTCTCTGTGTTTGCCAGATCCCCAACTCCATAACAGTTCAGTGAAGCTAAGGGATGGTTAGTGCTGGGAAAGGCTCTCTTTTGATTTGCTTTAGCAGCTGATAGGCCAGGCCCAATGTGCTCTGGTTCTTTGCACAGTAATTCACAAGCCTCTAGTGTTGTGAACCAACTTCAGTCTTGAACTCTTTCCTTTTGCTCCAGATAGGCTCCAGGTAGGCAGGTACCTTCCCTGGAAATGTCTTGTCTTTTCTATCTTTCTTTCTTTTTGGAAGACTCTTGCCAAAGCCTAAAGAGAACCCCCTGAGCTGGAGATTGCTCCCCTACCATTGCAGTTGCAGAGATGATGAATTAATTGCCAGCTGCCCCAGTTAACCTGGGCTGTGGCCTTTGATTGGGTTCCTTTGGTGATTCTGTACCATTCACTGCCAGAATTTGCCAGTCTCTGACTTTGTTCCTGCAGCTCCTGGCTGGGGAGAGAGGAAATTGAATACCTCAAGTCATTCCCCATCTGGGTGTTCTTTTTGCCTGGGGAAAGGACTGCTCTAACATGTTCCCCAGAAGGGGCTGGCACCTGGTGATTTTTAATTTGAGGCAAGTGAGGAGAGATTGAAGTTGAAAAACAAACCCCAATCCTCCACTGAAATCAGAGTTGACAAATGCTTCAGATTGACCTTTTCTCCTGTAAAATCTTTAATGTGCTCCTCACCATCTGTTTTAGAGTTTTGAAAATTTGTTTCATCTGAAACTTTTGGCAAAGTTGTCTACAGTGTGACTAAATAGTTGACGGGTATTTGTCAGCATGTTGGTCATCACTCAGTATGATGCTGACAGTGTACCCAGGTTCTCAGCACACAGAGGGCTTTCACCGACCCAATGAGTTATCGAGGTAAAGCATTCATTAGCACCACTTGCTTTGCGCCTTGTCTTTTCTGTCCTGCCTTCCCTGGTAGTAGAGTTGTTCCTGCTCAGTCTTGCAAGAGGCAATGGCAGCATGAGAGGGTGGACCAAGATACAGACCAGGAATCAGCACACCTGGATTCTGAATAGCGGTACCTGGGAGGCACTTAAGCTTTTCTCTTGTGCCTTGGTTTTCAGTCCATCAAGTGGAGATAGTAATTCATGCCCTGTTTACTTCATAAGACTCTTGCAAAGATTGAAGTAGGATTCTCTAGTTCAGTTCTAGCCTGGGGATTTGTTTTCCTTAATGTGCACAAGGTTTAAAAGATTTTTTTTAAAGCTCATTGTCTAGACTTAAAAACCAGGAGGTTTCACCTAAAAATCCTGCTTCTCTTAAGAAATCAAAAGACTTGACAACCCTTGGCCCACATTCCTCCATGGCAATAATTGGATGGAGTTGAGGAGTGCCTGGAGCTGGTGTGTATACTCTCTGCTGTGCCACAGTCCCCACCACTCCCTGTGGTCTTCCTGACAGTGAGTCTGTGTCATTGGACTCCCTGTATACATTTTGTGATACTGGATTGTTTTACTCCTTTGCCCTGTCTGGTCTCGTAAATGTTTGGGTTTGTGCCTTTGATCTCAAGAAGATACTCCAGATCTAGAACTTTATGATAGCTAAGGTGTAGAAATACGAAGGTTTTGTGGGGAGAAGTAGGGGTTGAAGGGGGCCACTTGTATTCATTGCGTACCTCGTATGTTCTGGAACTTTCTCTATCATTTAATCCTCCCCAAAACGGTGAGTCCATCTCAGCTTCTCTCGACAGGTGAGAGGACAGGGCCTCAGGGAGATTAAGGCTTGCCTGAGCCAGGGTTGAACTTAATCTGTTTGCCTCTAAGGGGCTGCTTTCCGGTCTCAGTGTCAAGTGGAGGTAGTGGCCCAGCTCCTCCTCCCTAGAAGCTGCCTCTGCACTTTCACCCCTGTGGCCTGCATGTGCATGAGGACTGCTTGCATGACTCTCTGAATATCTTATGCTGGTGTTATTCTTTATTCTTTATAAAATATGTTGACTACCTGCAGAATATCTTAGGATACTTTTTTCCTTTAAAGTAGAGTTGCCTCTCTCTCCACCATCTTTTTCAGAATTAATAAAACAGATCAAAGTGAAGCTGCTTTATTCGAAGCTGAGAAGGAAACCATGCACAGAGCTCTCCCCTTAAGTGGAGGCATTTTTCCTTTCAATAGTCACTGAAGTTCCTCCTGTGATCTTAGGGCTTTGAAGAATCTGGTTTAAAAACCACTAATCCAGTCATAACTTCTGCATCTAGATGACATAATGGAGTGCAAAGAGTTTCAGTGGCTTGCTCAGCGTTGTCCTTTCTTCTACATCTCCCTGATAAATTTCACTTTAACTGGGTTCTTTGACTTCTTAGGAAAACTTAAGAAGGTTATTTTATTTTATGCTTGTTTACTTTTTCTCAGGTAATTCAAAGAGAAACTACAGTGAGTAAGCAGCACTCATTAGGTTAAATTTTATTTTAAAAGAAAAAACAGAGTTTGTTGAACTGGCGGGAACGGAAGACATGGAGCAGAAAATGGGGCTGGGTGAGGTTTTTATCTTTTTGTTTGTGTCGTCTTTCAGTCTTAAGTGGAAGGTATTCCTAAAAGTGTAGATGGGACTTATGTCAACAAATGAGGTTTCCTTTTACCTGCAGGAAATAAGCAGGCATCCCATTTCAGTGCCTGTTCTAGTTTGCTAGTTGCCAGAATTTGAAAATATCCACCTGCTCTAGTTTGCTAGTTGCCAGAATGCAATATACCAAAAATAGGAAGACTTTTAAAAAGGGGAATTTAATAAGTTTCTAGTTTACAGTTCTAAGGCCAAGAAAATATCCCAATTAAAGCAAGTCTATAGAGGTGTCCACTCTAAGGCATCCAGGGAAAGATACCTTGGTTGAAGAAGGCCGATGTAGTTCAGTAAGTAGAAGTAAGTAAGAAGGCATATGGCAAACATGGGCAGGGTTTCTCTCTCATCTGGAAAGTCATGTGGTGAACACAGCATCATCTGCTAGCTTTCTCTCCTGGCTTCCTGTTTCATGAAGCTCCCCAGGAGGCATCTCCAAAGGTCACTGGCTGGTGGACTTTCTGCTTCCCATGGCTGCATCATTCTGCTCTCTCAGAATCTCTCTTTTCTCCAAAATGTTTCCTGTTTTATAGGATTCCAATAAACTAATCAAGACCCACCCGGAATGGGTGGAGATACATCTCCACTTAATGCAGCTTAACAACCACTCTTGATTGAGTTACATCTCCGGGGAGATGATCTAATTAAAGTTTCAAGCATGCAATACTGAATAGGGATTAGAAGAAATGGCTGCCTTTACAAAATGGGATTAGGATTAAAACATGGCTTTTCTAGGGTACATGCATCCTTTCAGACCAGCACACCACCAAAGCTTCTTTGATGACAAATCCCAAAACCCTGTCTCAGCACCATAACAGGCTTGCTTTATAGTCTTGTGTCTAATCAGTGTCATTGCCGGCTCAGCTGTTTCCCATCTCTGTGCACATCACTACTCAGATCATCTGTTTGGTGCTTTTTTTCTCTTTGCTCACTTTACCTTCCCATTTTCTCATTTCTCCTTGGGAAGTGGAAGTCCATGGTGCCATGATTCATTCAGAACAGCTGTGCATCTGTCCCTGTTTCCCCCTCCCACCCCCCCATCTAGCAGGATTCAGTATTTGTTGCAGAGCCAGAGGCTACTTACTTGTTGAAAAGTCCCATTGCTAATGTTGAATATCATGATCAGGCTCCTGAGGAGGTTTGATTTGTCTTTTAAAAAGTGCAAGGGTAGTTCAATGGTGGAATTCTTCCCTGCCATGCGGGAGCCCTTGGTTTGATTCCCAGCTTGTACACTACCCCCGCCCCTCTCCCAAAAGAAAAAAAATTCAACAAATGGTGCTGCAACAATGAAATACTCACAAGGAGAAAGAGTGAAATGTAGCCCCTATCACACAGCATACCCAAAAAAAGTATCAGTCCTGATAATAATATTGAAGACCATTATCTCTTGTTAATGCTGGAGTTGAAGGAGATCTTAGAGGTCATATAATCTCCTGACTGTGTATTACAAACTCTTACTCACCTTCTTCCCCAGTAGAAGAAGTAGGCACTTGTGTTAGTTTTGCTTATTTGGAAGATGGACATCCAAGTTCTCAGAATAATTCCATTAGTGACTCCATGATCTTATACTTACTAAAAAGCCTTTTATCAGGAAAGTGGTGAGATATTAATAATCCTTGGAGTTTAGACCATGAAGGATCTATAGGGAAATGCAAATTAAAAACGTTATGTTGGAGTGGGCGTGTACATGTGTATGTGTCTGGGGGTCCAGATGCTGATGTGTGCATGTGCAGAGCTCAGGGGGAACCGGGCTGTCTTGGGTGACTATATGGGCTGGGTGCAGGTGCGGCCCAGGTATGAAGGTGAGTGCCTACAGCCTGGATACACAGGCCTCCCTCTGTGGTGGAGGAGACCCTCCCAGGTCACTCACACCCTGGAATCGCTCTCCCGTTCTTTTTTCTGTCACTTCTCTAGCTGTTCTTTGGAGCAGGGGTGAACTCGACCTATCCTATTCCACTATTTTATTGGTACCCCTTTGGTCCGTGGGGTGAAGTGTGACAATTTATAAATAAGAATGAAGAGCAAATACATCATGTATTCATTTGAACCAGGACTTAGTAATAGCTTCACTTCTGAAACAATACCAACAGAATTAAGCACAGGCAACAAAGAACAACAACAAGAAGAATGGGAGAAGAAAATGAAAAGAGCAAAAATAGGATAAGAGAAAGGAGTCCAATATTTGGTGCCAGGCTCTGTGCTAAGTATAAAATAGCTGTTGTTACTCCCATTTGGGAGTTATTCCCTTAGGAAACTAAGGCTGAGAGAGAGATTATGTAATTTACCCAAGATTGCAAGGCTAGTAAATGGGAGAGTCAGTATTCAAATACAATGTACCATTTCCAAAGTGCATGCTTTTAATACCTCATTTTGTGCAGTGAGAAAAGGAGAGAGGATTGAGAAATGGAAAATAAGAGTTGTAAACATAGTACCAAAAACTGCTTCTAGAAGCTAACCTGCTGTTGATTTATGCCATAGCACTTTGTTTTTACATTTTATTTTAGATTCACTTACAAAAAGCACAAGCAACTATAAATTAAGTAAACTAACATTTTTGCCTTCATAGTGATATAAATAATTATTTATTATTTGAGGGATGCGATCTTCCTGCTAACTTTTTCTTTTTTCTGATGTAGGGCCTTTAAATCTTCAAATTTTCGAAGAAAAGCAATCTAATATCTTGTCATTTCTTTGTTATATATGAAAAAAGTACACAAACCCCAATGAACTAGAACTATGTGATAAAAGGGGTATTCAATGTCAAATATTGCTATTTTACATCTTATGATTTCTATTTGCTGCCATGGAGGCTGAAAAGGGACTCACAATTGCTTGAATAGAGTCAGGAAAGATAGCCCTGCCCGTACAACTTCTGTTATAATGGAAATATTCTGTTTCTGCACTGTCCAGTATAGCAGCCCCTAGCCACATTTGGATAGTGAATACTTGAAATATGGCCAGTGTGACAGAATAATTTAATTTTTAATTTTATTAGCTCCTACTGAATAAGTGCAGGTCTAAAGAATGCAGTTTAACCATTCCTTCTTGCAAAAGTTACTTGTCTGGGAGTCCTGGGCAGATAACAATTTATATCAAGAAATAAAAACACTCTCTAAACTGGCATGGCAAGTGAACTCACTATACTCCCTGCTCAGCGTGGGACATGACACCCAGGGGTGTAAACCACCCTGACAACATGGGACAGAAATCCTAGGATGAGCTAGGACTCGGCATCAGGAGAAAGATAAAACCTTCTCCACCAAAAAGGGTAAGAGAGAAATGAGACAAAACAAAGTGTCAGTGGCTGAGAGATTTCAAACAAAGTCGAGAGGTTATTCTGGAGGTTATTCTTATGTGTTATAGAGATATCCCTTTTTAATTTATGGTGCACTGGAGTGGCTGGAGGGAAGTGCCCGAAACTGTCGAACTGTGTTCTGGTAACCTTGATTCTTGAAGACAACTGCATAACCATACAGCTTTTGCAATGTAACTGTGTGTTTGTGAAAACCTTGTATCTGATGCTTCTTTTATCTATGGTATGGACAGATGAGTAAAAAATATGAATAAGAAATAAATAAAAGGGGGAACAAAGGTTAAGATAAATTGAGTAGATTGAAATCCTAGTTAGTGGTCAATGAGAGGGAGGGGTAAGGGGTATGACATGTATAAGTTTTTTCTTTTTTATTTCTTTTAAATAAAAGAGAGATGTAACATTAAAAAAATGATCATGGTGATGAATACACAGCTATGCGATGATTGTGAGCCATTGATTGTAACTATGTCAAGAATGTATGTCGAGAATATTTGTATGTGGGCGGGCCACGGTGGCTCAGTGGCAGAGTTCTCACCTGCCACGCGCGAGACACAGGTTCGATTCCCGGTGCCTGCCCATGCAAAAAAAAAAAATATATATATATATATATATATATATATATATTTGTATGCTTGTTTGTAGTTTACAATAAAAAAAGAAATAAAGACAAATGATTATTTGCTCTTAAGAATGTTTCAATAGTAAGAGAGGAAAAGGGGGAAATGAACTTATAAAGCTGTATAATATGGTTCTCTTTTTGTATTAATTATACATGTATATAACTCTGGCTATACCTCAGCAAAAAGCACTTGCATTTAATTTCTGTGCTCCTGAGAATACAATAGCTGTTTAGTAAAATTTGTTGATCCAATGGACAAAACAAAACAAAACATCGTTATAACCACACACTCACTGTAATGACTAAGATGAAAAAGACTGACAATACCAACTGTTGGTGATGATGTGGAACAATCAGAACTTTCAAATGGCTGGTAGGATTGTGAAATGGAGCAATTACTGTAAAGAACTTTTTTGGCAATTTCTTATAAAGGTGCATATACACTTACTATATGACCCAGCCTTTACCTAAGAGAAACAGATACCTATGCCTACCGCAAAAAAAAGAACTTTTACACAAATGTTTATAGCAGTTTTATTCCTAATAGCCAAGAGCTGGAAACAACCCATATGCCTTTCAGCAAGTGAATGTTAAACTGATTGTGGAATATCCATACAGTGAATAGTGCTCAGCAATAAAAAGAAACAAACCACTGATTGCACATTACATGAAGGATGAATCTCAGAAATATTATGCTGAATGAAAGAAGCCAGACGCATACTGCACATATTTTAGAGCAAACACAGCTAATCTGTAGTGAGAAAAAGCAGGTCAGAAGTTAACCGTGAATAATGTGGGGTGGGGGGAGGGGAGAGTTGGGGGAATCGCACCTAAAGGTATGAAGAACTGTTTGCAGTGATGAACTATTCCATATCTTGATTGTAGTGGCAGTTACAAGAGTGTGTAATTTGTAAAAGCACATTACACTGTCCACTTAAAATAGGTATATTGAAGAATGTTCATATTGTATGTTGATTGGTTTCATTAATAAAATTGTTTTTAAAGATACATTGTATTGTATGTGAAGATGATCTGAAAAGAAAAATTTTTTAAAAAGGTCTAATCTGAGCTCTCTGACTAGTTCGTGAGTTCTTGGGAAAGGAATATAGAAATGTAATCTCTCTACATCTCATATCAGGAAAATGGGCATTATAGGTAGCCCACCTATCTCATTCAGTTACTATGAAAATATAAATGAAATTATTTATTTTGTAATGCCTCTAGAAAAGCATAAGGTAGTGCAAATGCTGGGTGGGGAGAATATTCCATAAATTCTTCTTTAGGGAAGAAAGGCATAAACTGGATAAACCAGTGTGTGAGCTAATGTGTGTGTACATACTTTTTTTTTTTTTGAGCTTGTTTGCAAGTCATCTTTTAACTTTGTGTAACATTGGCTGTGTCACTTCCCCTCTCCAGTCATAACTAAAATGAGGGGGTTAGACTAGATCAGAGGTAGAAAACTCGAGGCTCAGAGACTCTCTAAAGTTTTTCATTGTGTTTTCTTTAATCTACAGTGTTGGCCAGGCCAACATTAATTTAATATGTGACTTGTTGCCAGAATTAAATCTGGAGATTTCACATAAAATATTGGGTTTCCAATTTCTATTTAAAAATTAGCAGATCCGACGAAACTGGGTCTTTTATTTTCACATTGCAACAATTTCTTGGAGTTGCATGGAAGGTACTCCCTTATATAAGGTGCATACACTTCATTTTGCATGGTCTCCACCCCTCTCTGTAGCCTTTTCTGTTCTCTGTGGTGACATCAAAAAGAAAATTAATCTATAGTTATTGAGTGCCCACTATGTGTTAGAAACTGTTCCAGGTCATGAGGATGCAGAGAGGAAGCAGACAGTGAGTTGTAAGTTCCCATCCACATCTCCACCAAAAATAAGGGCACAGGATGGTTCAGTGGTAGAGTGCTCGCCAGCCATGCAGGAGACCTAGGTTCGATTCCCAGCCCATGCACCCCCTATATATTTTAGGGAAAGTGGGAGAAAGCATGTTTCTTTGTGGAAGTAAAAAATATACTCCTACATATTTAATAAGAAAAGTACATCGATATCAAAATTATCCTCCTTATTTCACTTGGTTATCTCATGTAATAGATTAAGATCCCTTTTCCTTTGGTGACTCAGTAAATTCATGGATGAGATTATCTTGGCATTTCAAAAAATACCAGCAGGCAGAGAGACTGGCACAGGCTCTACTGAACATTAGATTTTCTTGCCACTGTCCAAAGCATCTCCATCTCAGCCTTAGGTTTTTTGCCATTTACTCAAAATCTTGGGCTGGAACTCAATCTGTTATTAACAGCTCTTGGCAGTGAGGTAGCTGTCTCCTTCTGTAGTAGCCTGAGCTTTGTTTAGCTGTGGCTCAGAATCTCTGCTGGTTCCCCTGACTTGTGTGATGAAGGTAGATGTGTGCTAGAGAAGTATCCTTAGTGGTGCTCTCTCTCTCCTGTGCTGTCTAAGGTAGTAATTGTCATCTCCATTTAGTCAACTACACAGTGATAGTGGCTGACATCATTAGAATGATCAACCTTTAAGCATGGATTTTGATCTCAAGGTCAAGAATTTCTAATGTAAGTGTTTCTCACCTGCAGATAAGCCCTTCTATGGGCATAGATGCTGAATAACATGGTTCCTTCTGTTAGGCATAGTGGTTTGTAGCTTTGCCTTTAGATTCGTGATGGTCATAGGATTTGAGATCTGGACTGGCTTTTTCAACCAGCTGTCTTTGCTGGATTGTGTGGTCCGTGTCTGACCCCCATCTCTAGTCCTGGCTGGAGAAATACTGCTATCTGGCAAAAAAAAAAAAAAAAAAAAAAAAAAAAAGACACTGCTCCCATCTGGTGGCAGTTATCTCGAATTGCAGCATCACCATCCTGCTTCTAAAGGGAATGCCTTGTGTCAACCCTATATAGTCATGCTATCTATCACAGAACTGTAGGAAACAGCATTCCCACTGTCAGATGTCTTGTTTTGGAATAGGTAGTTACACAGTTTTTCTCTAAGACAGGTGAAATGCAGAGAACATTTTTTGGACAGTCAAGATAGTGATACTGTTCCACCTTCAGCCTGTAACTAGCTATGGGACCTTTCTAAGTCACACTTAGTTCCTCTACCCATAAGCAAAATGCTTAAGCTTGATACTCTCTGGGAGTGCTCCCGGTGCAAATTCTGTGGTTCTTTGAATTTTTTTTCTTAATTCAAAATACGTATAAAATGAATACCCACTTGTAATGTCTGCAAAACAATTATGAAAATACATATATGGAAATTTTTTTGTTTATACAACCATTTTATAAGACTTTCATGGATTTACTAGCTTTTTGAAGGAAAAAGAACAGAAGATAAGTACTGCTGCATTAAATGTACGTTTATTACAAGACAAATTTTGATATCTTAAAATGTGAAAAATATGCATCTTAGAATTGAGGGAAAGTTTTTTTTTTATAAGACCTCTAATTTTGGTGAATGAAATAATACAATGCTAGCTTTTTAAAAAGTAAATACTCAAAATTGTAGTATTAAAATGGACAATTGAGCAACATAGGTGGACTTTAAAGTATTCTAAGAAAATGGAAAATGTTACTGAGGTACAAATATTAGAGTGAGGATTGCATGGTAAATTTTAGTGTTACCAATTCCATAATTCAATGGAAATATAGTGACAGGAGATATATAGACTTGGTCATAACCTCGGCTCAGTTTCCCATATTGCTGACTCCCCTCTGTATTCACCTCCATCTAGTCAATGATGATTTTGTTTTTTTTTTTTCATTGCACAGGGTCAACAGACAGAATAGTAAAAGCTAAATTATGAAGATGTCCAAGGCAGGCAGATTAAATAAGTGCCCAAAGTACCCGCTCACCCCAGAGCCTTCAACTCTAACAGATTTGCCACACCCCTGTATCTAATCCTTCTTAACAATGGCACTGAACACCTCATACAGTGCTTTGGAAGCGAGTTGAGGTTTGGAGTTCCAAAAGTTTTTGGAATGCTAAAGTCTAACGCACTCAGGATATTTGGGAATTCCTTTTGGAATTATATAAAATTCTGCTAAGAAACGGAATCATTTTTTAGAGAAAGTTTAATGCTAATGTTAAAAGTCTGCCCAGTAGATGAGTCTGGGCCTGGCACCATGGGATCAACAATTCCATCCTGACCAAAAGGGGAAAAAGTGTAACTAATAAAGTATTAGTGGCTAAGAGAGTTCAAATAGAGTTGAGAGGTTGCTCTTACGCAAGCTTCAGTTAAACATTGCTACCTAACATAACCTGCCAACCCCCAATCAGGACTATTCCAGTCAATCCTAAAGAACACCTAGGGCAATATATGAGATTCGACAAGGGTTCCATGCATTAGGGTGATTTTCAGAAACCTACAACCTCCAGATGGATTCCCTAGGCCAGATAAGTCCTGAAACCTAGAGGACCCAGCTTGTTCACAACATTAGCTAGTTCTGTCTCCCTACCCCACATTATTGACAGCCCCTTCCAACATGTAAAAGTTAGAATGGCCATAGTCCAAATACCCCTAAAGAATGGAATAGAAAGATCAAAGGTGATGATGGAGTTATAAAGAGAAGGTAGGGTTTAACAAATGAGTATCATTGCTGAATCATTAAATTGATGTTTTAGTCTCCAGTATCTAAGAGCAGCTAGAAGTAAAAACCTAAAATTGTGGAATTGTAACCCATACCAAACTCTGAAATCTCTTCTGCAACTAATTGTTGTGCTCTGCTTTGAAATTTATTGCTTTTTTGTATATATGTTATTTTTCACACACAAAAATATTATTGTGATGATAAAATAATATTTATTTCCTCTGGCTTCCTATATTCTGAAGCAGCTAGAAGGAAAAAATCTGAGAGGATGGTATGGTAGCCCATGACAAACTCTGGGATCTGTCCTGTAACAACTTGTTGAAGAGTGCTTTGAAAACTGTTGCTTTTTTCTTTCTTTGCTTTGCATATATGTTATATTATACAATTTAAAAAGTTAAAAAAAAAAGTCTGCCCAATAATCAAGTCAGACTTGGCTAGTGTCTGCTGTGACCAGTGATGCTTTCATACCTAGACCTTGTATATTCTCAACAGCCCACGAGGTGGGGCAGGCAGAAGAAATCCTCAAGATCTTCGGTTGAATTTTTTTTGGTCAAGGCAATCTTCAGTGTTTATTTTGATAAGGTAAATTTGCTTGTATCCAAGCCATGATTACACTTAGTTTTTTAATTGTATATTATAACGTATATACAAAACAAAGAAATAAAAAAGCAACAGTTTTCAAAGTACTCTTTGTTACAGGACAGATCCAAGAGTTTCTCATGGGCTATCATACGATCTTCTCATATATTTCCTTCTAGCTGCTCCAGAATATAGGAGGCTAGAAGGCTTAAATGTTTTTTTTAACACCACAATCGACTTTTTTCCTTCTTTTTTTGGGGTGAAAAATAGCATATATACAAAAAAAGCTATAAATTTCAATGCACAGCACCACAATTAGTTGTAGGACATATTTCAGACTTTGACATGGGTTACAATTTCACAAGTTTAGGTTTGTACTTCTAGCTGCTCTAAAGTGCTGGAGACTAAAAGAGATATCAGTTTAATGATTTAGCATTCATATGCATTTGTTATATCCTGTCTTCTATATTTAACTCCACCATCACCTTTGAGCTTTCCATCCCTCTCTTTATGGGTGTTTCAGCTATGGCAATTCTAAATTTTTGATATTGGAAGGGTCTGTCACTAATATGGGGTAGGGAGATAGAACTATCTGATGTTCTGGAGAGGCTGGGCTAGGTTTCAGGACTTATCTGGACCAGGGACCCATCTGGAGGTTGTAGGTTTCTGGAAAGTTACTCTAGTGCGTGGAACCCTTGTGGAATCTTATATATTGCCCTTTAGGATTGGCTGGGATGGTCCTGGTTGGGGGTTGGCGGGTCTGGATTCATCCCTGGGAGTCATCTCCCATGTTGCCAGGGAGACTTTCACCCCTGGATGTCTTGTCCCACGTAGGGGGGAGGGCAGTGATTTCACTTGCAGAGTTGGGCTTAGAGAGACTGAGGCCACATCTGAGCAACAAAAAAGGTCCTCCAGAAGTAACTCTTAGGCATGCCTATGAGTAATCTAAGCTTCTCCGCAACTTAAGCTTCAACAGAGTAAGCCTCATGATGATTTCTGGTTGGATTTTGAGTAGGAGAATGGGATGAGGAGGGCTGAGGAAGGATGAAAGGAAAGGAGAGGGAATTTCTTAAAATTCATTGACAGTTTTTATTATTACTAAAAACTTACTGAAATGATTTCCTAGCCACTTTGCTATGAGGCAAAGTGGAATAGGACTTGGTTTGCAACTAATCTCTTTGAGTCTCTCTTTACTTCATCTAGAAATTATTATTTTAAAGGAAAAAGTAACACCTAGCTTTACAGCATTGTGGTAAGAATTAACAGGAATATCAAGTACCTAGGATGGATTAGAATGTTGTTGGTTCTTTCTTTTATTCTTTCTTTTGTCTGTTTATTTGTAGGTCCTTTGGATGATAATTACCATTCTTCCTTTATCCTGAGACATGTGTATAGGAACAGTTTCTCTGACTCTTGCTAACCAGTCCTACAAGTAGTATCCTTGAGTTACAGAACTGAAATTTCCTTCTAGGCCAGGCCCAAAGGCTAGCTGAGGCATTGTTACCATCATCAGTGAGAGCGCAGCCTGCAGCCACCAGGGTTATCTGACTGCATTTTGAACATGACTCAAAAGAGCTTGTATGTATTGTGTACATTTGGGTATACAATTGTCAGAATTTGATGTACTGTGCACCTTCAGATCTGTGCATTTTATTGTGTATTAATTATACTTCAATTTAGAAAACCTTACTTATTCTTCAGGATTCAGATTGTATGTGTGTGTTTTTCTCACAGGTGGATTTGCTATCGTGTTTCTGGTGAGGACAAGCAATGGAATGAAATGTGCCTTGAAGCGCATGTTTGTCAACAACGAGCACGATCTCCAAGTGTGCAAGAGAGAAATCCAGATCATGGTAAGGCTGCTTATTTAAAGTGGAGGGGGAGCTGTGTGCTGACCTGTACGGTGTTCTCACAGAAAGAAGCCAAGCTAGCCTGGAACTTACTCCTTTGTGCCTTGTCCTATCCAGATGGCTTGCTTTCTTTCCTGAGATGGCAGAGATGTCTCTTCAGTCGGGTTGAGGAAGCTGCAGCTGAATGGTTGAGGAGAAAGGAACATGTTGAGAAAAATGACCACTTTTTAGGTCAGAGAAATAGTTTTGGGCTTTGGGAAAAGTTTATTTCCCAACTCGGTTCCCAGAAATTATCTTTGAAGATCCTTCTGGAAACTCTTGTTTGCTGCACAAGTCTCCCTTGTACAGTGAGCCTACTCTGTAGCCGTGCTTTCCGTCACTTACTTATCCCAGTTTTCAACCCTTCTGAACTCTTGAGCATTTTGTGAACATATCCCTCTACAACTTTCTATTTTGTACATGTAGTCTTTTCTACCTGGAATGCTCTCCTCTTCTTTTGGCCCAGAAACTACTTATACATACTTTATAGTTCCATTTACAGAGAGTCAAGGATGAGGCAAAAGTAATCTGTGGTGATAGAAGTCAGAGTGGTTAATGGGATGTGGTAACTTAGCTAGAAGGGGGCACTTGGGAATTCTCTGGGCAATGGAAGTGTTGTTTTAGGTAGTGGCTACATTTGGGTATACAATTGTCAGAACTCAATGTACTGAGCACCTTCAGATCTGTGCATTTTATTGTGTGTTAATTATACTTCAATGTAGAAAACCTTGCTTATTCTTCAGCATTCAGATTGAGATATTCTGTGATTATGTTTAAAGAAAAGTTCCTATCTATTAGAGATACATGCTGAATTATTTATGGATGAAATAATATGATGTTTTGAAAATAACGGGTGGTTTTAGAGGAGAAACAAGATTGATCGTGTGTTGACAATCATCAAAGCAGAGGAATGGATGTGTTTATGTATGGGAGTTGTTAGTCTCTTATTTTACCTCTGTTTGACATTATACATAATACCAGTTATATTGCGTATCCTATTATAAGTTGTTTTGCCATCAGAAAGTAAGTTATTTAAAATCAGAGACTTTATATATCGTTATATTTCAGCACACTGCTTGACATAGTGAATGCCCAATAAACTTTGGATGAAATTAATTTATGAATAATGGACCTAGCACATACATGTTTTTACCTAGAGATGATAGCCCCTTTTTTCCTGGATTTTATTGCTTTTTATAAAGAGCAAGAAGAGATTTTAAAAATGGATGGGGGTGGTATTGAAGGGCTTTAGTTTACCCCTGCCCACTCCTAGCAGAGTTCCGCTTGAGGTAGCTGCTTAGAATAGCTACTTGTATGGCAGTTGGGCTGCTGAAGAAAGAACTCAGGATTTGAGAGAGTCTGGTACTATTCTGAATTCCAGAAAGCTAAAACTGTTTGGGAAGAAGCTTTTGGGAAAAGTAAATATAGTGACACCATTGAAAACAAGCAAACTATTCCCCTCCCCCACCTCCTATCCTCTAAAGCTTATGTACATATATTCAAGGCCACAGGAATCTTTCTGCAAAACAGACAGTGTCCTTCCATTCCTCTGTTCCACATCCCCAAACTACTGTTCTAGCTGTATCTCCCTTTACATACCCAGTGGATTGCCTGGATGCTTCTCATTACTCCTTCTCCTCTCTCCTTGTCCCAACTTTGACCACTTTTCACATATTCAGGATCCTATCTTGGCTTCTGCTATTTCCTCTGCCTCAAATGCCCTTCTCATTTATTTTCTCATGTACAGAAGTAATCCCATTTACTTTAGTTTGCTAAGTCTGCCAAAGTGAAAAAAAAAAATAGATGGATTGGCTTTTATAAAGGGGATTTGTTACGAATTTACCATTCCCTGGAGGAAGACTTTCATCAAGGTTTCTCTGTCATGTGGAAAGGCACACGGCGACGTCTGCTGGCCTTTCCTCCTGACTTCTGCGTTCAGGTTTCCCCAGGGTGATTCCTCTGCATCTCCAGAGGTCTGGGTCTCTGTCAGCTCTTGAGTGCTGAGCTGAGCTGTGCTGAGCTACTTTTCTCTCTTCTGACTCTTCCTTTTAAGCCTCAGCTAATTAAAGTAAACGTCACTCATTGTGAAAGGCACTCCCCTTAGCCAACTGCGGATGTAGTCAGCCATTGATGAATTTCACATGCTGATAATTTAAATCAACTGGGCACCATCACCTGACCAAGTTGACACCTGAATCTATCAACTACACCATTTTAAAAATTTCTCTCACTCATTTAGAAAGATGTGCTATGTAGGTGTCATAGTAAAGGGACTAAGAAGACATAGGCCCCCTAGGGGCTCACAAATTAACAGACCTGATTAGGAGTTAAATTACATGGATTCACATTCTGGCTTGGCCATGTATTAGCTGTAAGAGTTGTGGTTTTTGTTGTTATGTTTTTAATTTAGCATAATTCTTTTTTTTATTTTTTTATTTTTATTGAGAAATCCTCACACACATACAGTCCATCCATAGTGTACAATCCATGGCTCACAATATCATCACATAGTTGTGTCTTTGTCACCATTATCATTTTTATAACATTTGCATCACTCCAGAAAAAGAATAAAAAGAAAAAACTCATATATCTCATACCGTTTACCCCTTCCTGTACTAGCATTTCAGTGTACCAAAAATTTTTACCCTTTATCTCCCCCATTATTTATTTACTATTTGTCCTTATTTTTTTACTCCTCTGTCTGTGGATATCCCTGGATAAAAGGAGCATCAGACACAAGGTTTTCACAATCACATGGTCACATTGTAAAAGTTCTATCATTATGCAGTCATCTTCAAGAATCAAGGCTCTGGGAACACAGTTCAACAGTTCCAGATACTGCCCTCCACCCCACAGTACAGCATAAAATAAAAAGGTGATGTCTATGTAATGCATAAAAATAATCACAGGATAACCTCTTGACTCTGTTCAAAAATTTTCAGCCACTGAAACTTTATTTTGTCTCAATTCTCTCTTCCCCCTTTTGGTCAAGAAGACTTTCTCAGTCCCATGATGCTGAGTCTTAGCTTATCCCAGGAGTCTATTCCCTGTTTCCAGGGAGATTTACACCCCTGGGAGTTGTGTCCCATGTAGGGGGGATGGGCAAGTGAGTTTACCTGTTAAGTTGACTTGAAGAAGAGAGCGGCCACATTTGAGCAACAAAAGAGGTTCTCTGGGGGTGACTCTTAGGCATAATTATAAGTAAGTTTAGCTTCTCTTTTGCAGGAATATGTTTCAGAGGGACAAACCCCAAGATAGAGGGCTCAGCCTATCGAATTGGTTGTCCCCACTGCTTGTAAGAATATCAGGAATTCCCCAGCTAAGGAAGTTGAATATTTCCTCCTTTCTCCCCAGCCCCCCAAGGGAACTTTGCAAATACTTTTTTTGTTCTATGCCCTAATTACCCTGGGATGCACTGGGACATCATACCAACTTATTCAAACCAACAACATCTTCTGCCCTATTCAAGAGTCCATTTAATTATGGTGTTCAGATAAACTGACCATAAAATTAAATTCGGTAATGCACTACCAAAATACACATTTTGCACCAACTAAACACCCCTCCTTTGGTATCACACAAAGTTGAAGTTTTAAAGTATAGACTGTACATCCTTTACCCTGTATTCTGATTTACTTTAGTCCTCTCCAGATCAGCTTCATTCATATCTCGAGTTGAAGTCTGATCACTTTTCAACTCTTTAAACAGTTGCTGAATGGGGTAATGCTGACTTTCACAACTTCAGTGTTCTAACTCAGACTCTTAGGTGTCACATACATAAGAGAACAACCAGGTTATACTCAAAAAGTAGTGTCTCAGAATTCAGAAATAACAGTTATAATTCCTGAATATATGTGACTGCTGTAAGTTTAGCTTAATTCTTTATCAAAGCTTAAATACTCAAATAGGTGATCTAAGCTTGTTCTAAAAACATCATACAGTTCCGGGAGGGCCCTTTAACTGTGACTCAGTTTGTTCTCCCCAGAAATTTATAACTTTTTGTTTCCAGTATTCTGAAATTTCTTGATGATATACTTTAGTGTGTTCATTTATTATTTGTTGTGTTAGGTACTTGCTAGTCCATTTTAATCTAGAAATTCATATCTTTGTGTTCTGAGAAATTTTTGTCTCGTTTGATGATTTCCTTTTCTTTTCCCTCGTTTGAAATTCTTATTATCTGAAGATTGACTCTCCTGAATAAGTTTTTAATAGTCTTTTTTTTTCCTCCATATGCTGTATGGTGGGGGTCACAGTTCATTCTTTTTCCATGTGAGTATCCCCTTATTGCAGCACCATTTGCTGAATTTTTGCTTTTGTTTGGTTTTTCGTTTGCTTGTTTGTTGGGAAGTGCACGGGCCAGGAATCGAACCCGGATCTCCTGCACAGCAGACGAGAAGTCTACCTCTGAACTGCCTTCATACCCCTAATATTCTTGTTTTTGCTCTTCCGTTTTTTCATTTCTTTGTCTTTTGGCTCTAAATTCTAGCAGATTATATTCTACTCATTCTGTTGAATTTTTAAACAATCAGATTTAAAAATTGCTGAGAGCCCTTTTCTTGTTTCTGAAAATTGTATACTGTTTTTTAATGCAATTTTATTGAGGTATATTTACATTACCATATAATCATCCAAAGTATACAGTTGATTGCTCACAATATCGTCATATAGTTCTGCATTCATCACAACAACCAATTTTAGAACAGTTCCATTACTCCAAAAGCAATAAAAATAAGAATAAAAATTTAAAAAGAATACCCAAAACATTCCATACCCCTTATCACACCCTCCACTATTTATTTATTTTTTGTCTTTATTTTGTTCCTCAACTGCCCATACTCTGGATAAAGGGAGTATTAGTTAAAAGGTTTTCACAATCAAATGGTCACACTGTAGAAGCCATATAGTTATATACTCATCATCAAGAATCAAGGCTACTTTTATTCTTGAAGATTGATTGTACAAAGATATAACTTTTACAGTGTAAGTAGCTGGCTGCTTTTGTTTTAAGGGTTGGGTGGCGGTGTACAACATTTAGAATGTAAATTTCCACTTAATCCTCCTACTTTCAGAACTCTCCCCTGCCCTCAACAGTCTGATAACCTCATCTAGAAACTTTTCTTTTTACTTTCTCTGAAGAATAAAACTATTTTTTTATTTTGGGGTGAGGAATAGGTAGTTTCCTAGCTGTGTATCTTGGGGAAGGATCCAAGGACTTAATTTCTTAAAAACACTTTTCAGATAATCTTCACCTTCACCTGATACCTAGAGGTATTCCCTGTGGCCACTTCTCAAGCTTTCTGGTTGTTTATTGCTTTCCCTGTTGCTGGACTAGGATACAGCTTTCTTGGGTCTGATAAATTAGTTGCCATCTGTCCATTTGCTTTTGAGTTTCCAAAATGTTGTTGCTGTTGTCTCCTTTCCAGTTCTTTTTGTCCTTGTGGGCCTTTGCCTTCTTTTTTAAATTAAACTTTTAATTTTGAAGTCATTGTAGATTTACATGCAATTGTAAGAAACAATACAGAGAGATCCCGCATATTCTTTCCCCATTTCCCACTGACAGTAATATCTTACAAAACTGTAGTACAGCATCACAACCAGAATGTTAACAGGGACACAGTCAAGATGCTGAACCCTTGTGTTGCCCTTTGAAAGCCACACCCACTTCCCTCCCTCCCCGCCAGCCCCCCTTTACCCCCAGGCAACACAAATCTGTTCTCATCATCTCTATAATTTTGTCATTTCAAGAATGTTATATAAATGGGATCATAGAGTTTGTAACCTTCTGCCACTGGTGTTCTGTCACTCGGCATAATTCTCTGGAGATTCATCTAGGTTGTTGTGGTAGTTAGATTCAGTTGTCAACTTGGCCAGGTGAAGGCACCTAGTTCTGTTGCTGTGGACATGAGCCAATGGTAGATGAACCTCATCTGTTGCTCATTACATCTGCAGTTGGCTAGGAGGCATGCCTGCTGCAATGAATGACATTTGACTTAATTGGTTGGTGCTTAAATGAGAGAGCACAACGTAGCACAGCCAAGCAGCTCAGCATACCTCATCTCAGCACTTGCAGCTCGACCCAGGTCTTTGGAGATGCAGAAAGAAGTCACCCTGGGAAAGTTGTTGGAACCTAGGGGCCTGGAGAGAAGGCCAGCAGAGATCACCCTGTGCCTTCCCGCATAAGAAAGAACCTCAGTAAAAGTTAGCTGCCTTTCCTCTGAAGAACTAACAAAATAAATCCCCTTTTATTAAAAGCCAATCTGTCTCTGGTGTGTTGCATTCCAGCAGCTAGCAAACTAGAATAGCTGTTATATGTATAGGTAGTTCTTTTTTATTGCTGAGTAGTATTCCATTACATAGAAGAACCTTAGTTCATTTTACCCATTGAAAGACATTGGGGTATTTCCAGTTTGGGGCTATTGTGAATAAGGCTTCTATAAACATTTACGTACAGGTGTATTTGTCATACCATTTTACATTCTCATCAGCAAAGTATGAGAGATTCAGTTTCTGCTGCATCCTTGCCACATTTGGTGTTGTTAGTTTCTTTATTTTAGCCATTCTGGTAAGTGGGTAGTGAGAGCTCATTATGATTTTGATGATGTCCAGTTTATAGACTTTCCCATTTATGGACTGTGCTTTTGTTGTCAAATCTCATAACTGCTTGCCCCTTCCTAGGTCACAAAGATTTTTGCTTATATTTTTTTTCTAAAAGTTTTGTAATTTTATATTTTACATTTAAGTTTGTGATGGCTTTTAAGAACATTTTTGTATAGGTGTGAGATTTAGGTCAAGGTTCATTTTTTGACCTGTAGATGTCCAATTGCTCCAGCATTATTTGTTGAAATAGCTGTCCTTCCTTCACTGAAATTCGTTGTCAAAAATCATCAGGATATATTTCTGAGGTTGTATTTCTAGTATCTCCATTCTGTTCCATTTATCTGTAGTTATAGAACAAGCCTTAAAAAACAGGTAGACTGGGCGGGCCACGGTGGCTCAGCAGGCAAGAAGGCTCGCCTACCATGTCAGAGTGACGCGGGTTCGATTCCCGGTGCCTGCCCATGTGAAAAAAAAAACAGGTAGACTGATTCCTTCCCTTTTTTTCTTTTTCAAAATTGCTTTGGGTCTTCTAGTTCTTTTAGTTTTCCATTTAAATTTTAGAATAATCTTATTTATATCTACAAAAAGACTTGATGAGATTTTGATAAAAATTGTGTTTTAACCTGTATATCAGTTTGAGGAAATTGGTATCTTTTCTATGTTTAATCTTCCAATCCTTGATCATAGTAAATCACTCCATTTGTGCTATGTCCTCAATTGCAGCATCCATGTTGGCATTTGAAACACAGTTGATTTTTTAATGTTTGTCCTATATCCTATGACCATGCTGAACTCACTTTTTAGTTCTGGGTGTTTGTTTTTAAATAGATTACTTGGGTTTCTTTTATGTCTACCATCATTCATCTGGAAATAGGGACAGTTTTATTTCTTCCTTTCCAGTCTAGATCCCATTTATTTTCTTTTCTTGCCCCACTGTAATGGTAGACTTTCCAGTACTCTATTGAATAAGATTGGCGAGAGGGAACATCTGTGCCTTGCTTCTGATTTTATGGGAAAAGCATTCAGTTTTTTTCACCATTAGGCGTACTGTTAGCTGTGGTTTATTGTAGATACCTTTTATCAACTTGAGAAAGTTCCCCTCTATTCCTGTTTTTTCTGAGAGTTTTTTTTTTATCATGAATGGGTATTAATTTTTGTCAAATGCTCTCTTCTACATCAATTGATATGATCAATTGCTTTTTCTTATTTAGTCTTTTAATATGGTGCATTACATTGATTGAAGCAGCCTAGCATCCCTGGAATAATCCCCACATTGTTATGGTGTGAAATTGTTTTTATATATTGTTGAATTCTATTTGTTGATATTTTGTTAATGAATTTTTGTGTCTATATTCATGAGGCATATTGGTCTATAATTTATTTTCCTCTAAATAAAATTTACATGTTTGGAGAGCAGAATAATATTGGCTTTATAACATGAATTGGAAAGTGTTTCCTCCTGTGCTGGTTTGAAACTGTTATGTATCCCAGAAAAAGCCATGTTCTTTTTTTTTTTTTTTTTTTATTAATTAAAAAAAATTAACTAACACAACATTAGAAATCAATCCATTCTACATATGCAATCAGTAATTCTTAATATCATCACATAGGTGTATGGTCATCATTTCTCAGTACATATGCATCGATTTAGAGAAAGAAATAGCACGACAACAGAAAAAGAAATAAAGTGATAACAGAGAAAACACAAATAAAAATAAAAAGTACAAAAATATATAAGAGAAAGAAAAAAAAAACAAAAAAAAACTATAGATCAGATGCAGCTTCATTCAGCGTTCCAACATAATTACATTACAGTTAGGCACTATTGTGCTGACCATTTTTTTTTTTTTTTTTTTTTTTTAGACATCATACCATTCTACATATGCAATCAGTAATTCTTAACATCATCACATAGATGCATGATCATCGTTTCTTAGTACATTTGCATCGGTTTAGAAGAACTAGCAGTATAAAAGAAAAAAATATAGAATGTTAATATAGAGAAAAAAATAAAAGTAATAATAATAAGAACAAAACAAACAAAACAAAACAAAACAAGAACCTATCGCTCGGATGCAGCTTCGTTCAGTATTTTAACATGATTACTTTACAATTAGGTATTATTGTGCTGTCCATTTTTGAGTTTTTGTATCTAGTCCTATTGCACAGTCTGTATTCCATCAGCTCCAATTACCCATTATCTTACCCTGTTTCTAACTCCTGCTGAACTTTGTTACCAATGACATATTCCAAGTTTATTCTCGAGTGTCGATTCACATCATTGGGACCATACAGTATTTGGCTTTTAGTTTTTGGCTAGACTCACTCAGCATAATGTTCTCTAGGTCCATCCATGTTATTACATGCTTCATAAGTTTATCCTGCCTTAAAGCTGCATAATATTCCATCGTATGTATATACCACAGTTTCTTTAGCCACTCGTCTGTTGATGGACATTTTGGCTGTTTCCATCTCTTTGCAATTGTAAATAACGCTGCTATAAACATTGGTGTGCAAATGTCCGTTTGAGTTTTTGCCCTTAATTCCTTTGAGTAGATTCCCAGCAATGGTATTGCTGGGTCGTATGGCAATTCTATATTCAGCTTTTTGAGGAACCGCCAAACTGTTTTCCACAGTGGTTGCACCATTTGACATTCCCACCAACAGTGGATAAGTGTGCCTCTTTCTCCGCATCCTCTCCAGCACTTGTCATTTTCTGTTTTGTTGATAATGGCCATTCTGGTGGGTGTGAGATGATATCTCATTGTGGTTTTGATTTGCATTTCTCTAATGGCCAGGGACATTGAGCATCTCTTCATGTGCCTTTTGGCCATTTGTATTTCCTCCTCTGAGAGGTGTCTATTCAAGTCTTTTTCCCATTTTGTAATTGGGTTGGCTATCTTTTTGTTGTTGAGTTGAACAATCTCATTATAAATTCTGGATACTAGACCTTTATCTGATATGTCGTTTCCAAATATTGATTCCCATTGTGTAGGCTGTCTTTCTACTTTCTTGATGAAGTTCTTTGATGCACAAAAGTGTTTAATTTTGAGGAGTTCCCATTTATTTATTTCCTTCTTCAGTGCTCTTGCTTTAGGTGTAAGGTCCATAAAACCGCCTCCAATTGTAAGATTCATAAGATATCTCCCGACATTTTCCTCTAACTGTTCTATGGTCTTAGACCTAATGTTTAGATCTTTGATCCATTTTGAGTTAACTTTTGTGTAGGGTGTGAGATATGGGTCTTCTTTCATTCTTTTGCATATGGATATCCAGTTCTCTAGGCACCATTTATTGAAGAGACTGTTCTGTCCCAGGTGAGTTGGCTTGACTGCCTTATCAAAGATCAAATGTCCATAGATGAGAGGGTCTATATCTGAGCACTCTATTCGATTCCATTGGTCGATATATCTATCTTTATGCCAGTACCATGCTGTTTTGACCACTGTGGCTTCATAATATGCCTTAAAGTCAGGCAGTGCAAGACCTCCAGCTTCGTTTTTTTTCCTCAAGATGTTTTTAGCAATTCGGGGCACCCTGCCCTTCCAGATAAATTTGCTTATTGGTTTTTCTATTTCTGAAAAATACGTTGTTGGGATTTTGATTGGTATTGTGTTGAATCTGTAAATCAATTTAGGTAGGATTGACATCTTAACTATATTTAGTCTTCCAATCCATGAACACGGTATGCCCTTCCATCTATTTAGGTCTTCTGTGATTTCTTTTAGCAGTTTTTTGTAGTTTTCTTTATATAGGTTTTTTGTCTCTTTAGTTAAATTTATTCCTAGGTATTTTATTCTTTTAGTTGCAATTGTAAATGGGATTCGTTTCTTGATTTCCCCCTCCGCTTGTTCATTGCTGGTGTATAGAAATGCTACAGATTTTTGAATGTTGATCTTGTAACCTGCTACTTTGCTGTACTCATTTATTAGCTCTAGTAGTTTTGTTGTGGATTTTTCCGGGTTTTCGACGTATATTATCATATCATCTGCAAACAGTGATAGTTTTACTTCTTCCTTTCCAATTTTGATGCCAGCCATGTTCTTTTAATCCAGTCTTGTGGGTGCAAATTTATTGGGGTGGGGGGCATTTGGACTAGGTTGTTTCCATGGAGATATGGCCCTGCCCGTTCAAAGTGGGTCTTAATTAGTTTACTAGAGTCCTTACAAGAGCTCACAGAGAGAGAGAGAGAGCGCGAGTGAGCTCAGAGCTGTTACAGAGAGCAGAGAGATGAAACCGAGACACAGATGTTTGGAGATACTAAGCTAATAGATGAAACCAGGAGTCTGCCCCAGAGAAACTAAGTGAGGAACCACAAATGCGTAAAGTGAAAGCCACTGGAAACAGGAGCAGAGAGAGCCATTTGAAACGAGAAGCTGGGAAAGAAGGGCAGCAGACATCACCATGTGCCTTCCCATGTGACAAAGAACACCAGACACTATTGGTCTTTCTTCAGAGTCAAGGTATCTGTATCTGGATGCCTGATTTAGGACATTTTCATGGCCTTAGGCTTGTAAATTTGTAACTTAGTAATAAATCCCATTTGAAAAGCTAACCCATTTCTGATATGTTGCAGTCCAGCAGCATTAGCAAACTGAAACACACCTTCTATTTTCTGAAAGAGATTGTATAGAATTGGTTTTAATCCTTCTTTAAATATTTGATAGGATTTTCCAATGAAACTGTCTGGACATGGAGATTTCTTTTTTGGGGGAATTTTAAAATTATGAATTATAAATTGAATTTCTTTCATACTGATAGAGCTATTCAAATTTCATATTGGACAAGTTATGATAGTTCATATTTTTGGGGATTTGGTCCATTTCACTTAAGTTGTGAAGTTTATTTGCGTATAATTGTTAGTAGTATACTTGGTCATGTTGTATATCCTTTTAGTATACTGTTGAATTCAGCTTGCTAGTATTTTATTGAAGAGTTTTACATCTTTGTTCATAAGGGAGATTGGTCTGTAATTTTCTTTTCTTGTGATGTCCTTATCTGACTTTGGTATAAGGGCAGTGCTACTCTCATGAATGAGTGAGGGAAGTGTTCCTTCCTCTTCAGTATTTTGGAAGAGTTTGAGGAGGATTGGTGATAAATCTTCTTTGAATGTTTGGTAGAATTTATTAGTGGAGCCATCTGGTCCTGGACATTAGTTGGGAGGTGTTTGATTACTCATTCAGTCTCTTTACTTGTTATTGGTCTGTTTAGAAATAACTAGTAAAGAAGTAAACTAGTAAGAAGTAAAAAGTAGTAAATATTTGTCCATGTAGTGACCTTTATTGTGGGTGTTCATTTCTTCATATGGCTTCATGTTATTGTCTAGTGTTCTTTCCTTTCTTCCTGAAGGACTCCTTTTAGCATTTCTTGTATAGTAGGTCTAATGGTAACAAACTCCCTCAGCATTTCTTTTTCTGAGAATGTCTGAATTCTCCCACATTTTTGAAGGAAGTTTTGCTATTGAGAGTTCTTGGTCAACAGTTTATTCCTTTCAGCATCGCCAGTATTTCATCCCACTGCTTACGGGCCCATATGGTTTCTTTTGAGAAATCAACACTTAATCTTACTGAGGATCCCTTGTATGTGATGAGTTGCTTCTCCCTTTTAGAATTCTCTTTGTCTTTGGCAGTTTAACTGTAATTTTTTTTAGTGTGATTCTCTATGAGTTTATCCTATTTGAAGTTCATTGAGCATCTCAGATGTTTTATATTCTTGTCTTTCATCAAATATATGGGGGATTCTCAGCCCTTATTTCTTCAAATGCTCCTTCTGCTCCTTTCTCTTTCTCTTCTCCTTTAGGGACAGTCCCATAATTCATATATTGGTATGCTTCTTGGTGATACAGATGTCACTTAGGCATTTCTCACTTTTTTCATTCTTTATCCTTTCTGCTCCTTGGTGTGTGTAGTTTCCTTTGTCTTACCTTCAAGTTTGCTCGTTCTTCTGCCTGTTCCAACCTGCTGCTGAATCCTGCCAGTGAACTTTTATTTCAGTTATTGTACTTCAGTTCAGCTCTAGAATTTCTGTTTCCTTTTTAAAATTTCTGTCTCTTTATTGAGTTCCCCCCTTTGTTCATGTGTAATTTTCCTGTAAGTTTTTGGTCCATGCTTTCCTTTAACTCATTGAACTTATTGAGGAGAATTGATTTCATGTCTTTGATTAGTAATTCTGGCATCTGGGATTCCTCAGTGATTTTTTTTTTGCTTTGTAATTTTGAATGGGCCCTCTCTTCCTGTTTCTTTGTATGCCTTGTGATTTCTTGTTGGAGCCTGGACATTTGACTGTTTTGATGTGCTAAACTCTGGAAATCAGAGTTCTCCCCTCCCCCAGGGTCTGCTGAGTTTTTGTTTGTTTGCTTGTTTGTTTTCCATTGTTGAAAGCTGTAGTGAAAATTAGCTCTATCTTGAGGCTCTTTTTCAATACTTAGTACAGCTTGTCCTGTATCTATACATCAGCCTGAAGTAAATGATTAGACTTTTCTGAGCATACCTCTTGCCATGGGCATGCAGGTTAGTTTCAAATGTCTCCCAGGATTTGTGCATGCTTGCAAGTGTCCTTATACTCATCCTCCCATCTGCCCCAGTAAAAAAACTCTCTCCTCAGCTTTTCCTCCCCACCCCCAGGTGCTGTATTTTATGTCTCAGGTGCAGTCTTTTGCTCCAGGTGACTGGTTTTCTCAGTTTGGTGCCACTTCTCTGCACTACTGCTCTGTCCCTAAATGATTCCTGGATAGGTGAAACCCTTTGAGTCCGCTGAGTCTTTCAGGGAGTGGGTTGGAACACACATACAAATGCACTACATTTGCACTTCAGGTACTCTGCTCCTTCTGTAACCAGATACCAGGGACTTACACTAGGAATGTGAGTTGTTGTCAGATGTGTCCAAGCCAGGGGAGGGAATAGGGCCAGGTTAACTAAAACCATCATGCAATTTGCCTGTTGCTTTTAAGCTGCTTTTTTATTGATTCTGTGTTTTCCTGGTTGCTATTGACCTTTGACTGTTTTCCAGAATTCTGAGAATGTTAGTTCTAGTAGTTTCTCTCTCTCTTTTTTCTTTTTCTTTTTTTTTTTTTTTAATGTTTCTATAGAGGGCATGCGTTTGGAGCTTCTTACTCTACCATCTTGTTAATGTTGATGGTTTTTTTGTTGTTGTTTTTTCCTTTTCTTTTCCTGTCCATCCCTTCCCCCCACCAATCTGTTTGTTCTCTGTTGTTCATATTAGGTAATTTCTATCATTCCCTCTTCTGGTCCCCTGATTCTTTTCCCTACCCCTTTAATTCTACTGTTGAGCCCATCCACTGCACTTTTAATTTTGGCTATTGTATTTTTCAGTTCTAAAATTTTCATTTGGTTCTTGATTGTGTCTTTTGTTTCTCTCCTGAAACTTTCTGTTTTTTAGCTGAGGCTTTGTGTTCTTTTGTTTTAAGCATGTTCATAATCACTCATTTAAGCATTTTTATCATGACTTCTTTAAAATCTATGCCAGATAATTCTAACATCTTTTGTCATCTCAAGATTGGCATCATCCTTGTACCTGATATGATGAGTGATTTTAGATTGATACTTGGGCATTTAATATTTTTTATGAGACTCTGGATCTTATTTAAATCTTCTGTTTCAATTGGCTTCTCTGACACTTCTCTGGCAGGTACTAGGGGGTGGGGTGCCATGCTATTGCTGCCAGTTGAAGATAGTCCAGGTTCATTACTGGGACTCTTTTGACACACGAGTCTCCTTATTACTGCTGAGTGGGGAAAGGCATTCCAACTCTCCATTAGATCTCCACTGATACCTCCCTGACTGGGAGGGGTGAGAGTGTCTTGTTACTGCTCCGCAGGTGGCCTCCACTGACACTATGAAGGGAGAAGGTAGCCGGGTGGTTATGAAAGTCATGGCTTTCTATTTTGACTAGTGCATTTCCTAATATATAGCTTAATTGAACACCATAAGTACATAGAACCTTGAATTGGGCATGAGGTTTTGTAGGTTTGTCCATAGTGATGCCCCAATAAATCCCAGAGTAATCTGAACACTGAATAAAAAGTATTTGCAGAGTCTCCTTGGGGGGATGGCGAGAAAGGGGGAAAACTCAATTTCCCCAAGTGGAGAATTCTTGATATTCTCACAAGCCATGGGGACAACCAAAGCAATAGACTGAGCCCTCAATCTTGAGGTTTGTTCATATGAAACTTAACCCTGCAAAGGATAGGCTAAGCCTACTTAAAATTAGGCCTAAGAGTCACCCCCCAGAGAACCTCTTTTGTTGCTCAGATATGGCTTCTCTCTCTCAGCCAACATGGCAAGTAAATTCACTACCCTCCCCCTCTCTATGTGGGACATGACTCCCAGGAACGTGGACCTTCCTGGCAACGTGGGACAGAAACCCTAGAATGAACTGGGACGTAGTATCAAGGGATTGAGAAAACCTTCTCGACCAAAAGGTGGAAGAGAAAAATGAGATAGAATAAAGTGTCTCTCTTGGCTGAGAGATTCCAAACAGAGTCAAAAGGTTATCCTGGAGATTGTTCTTATGCATTATATAGATATCACTTTTTTAGTTAAGGAGTAATGGAGAGGCTGGAGGGAAGTGCCTGAAAATGTAGAGCTGTGTTCCAGTAGCCATGTTTCTTGAGGATGATTGTATAATGATATAGCTTTCACAATGTGACTGTGATGCTCTCTTTATCTACCTTATTGACAGACGAGTAAAACATATGGATTAAAAATAAATAAATAATAGGGGGAACAAATGTTAAAATAAATTTAGTAGCTTGAAATGCTAGTGATCAATGAAAGGGAGGGGAAAGGGGTATGGTATGTATGAATTTTCTGTTTTCTTTTTATGTCTTTTTCTGAAGAAAAAGAAAAACATTTGTGTGCACGTTTTTGTGTGGATATATATTTTCAGTTCTCTTGCATATGTATGTATGTATGTGTATGTAAATAGATAGATAGGGAATTGATAACTGTGCTTATCATTTTAAGGAACTTCCAAACTGGTTTCCTCAGCAGCTGCACCAATTTATATTCCCACCAGTAAAGTAAGAAGGTTCCAGCTTGTGTGTATTCTTGCCAACATTTTTATTTTCTAAGAAATGATCATGATGATGAATATCCAACTATGTGATGATATTGTGAGTTATTGATTATATATCAAGAATGGACAATCATATGGTAAGAATGTTTGTGTTTGTATGTTATGTTTAATTAAAAAAAAAAAAGTCCTGGTTTTCTGTTTAGCCTCTGCTGATACACCCCACTGGGGAATGGGAGGGTCATCTTATTACTGCCAACCATGATGAATGTCATAGCTCCTTATTTGGCCTTTTCTGACTCCAGCCCTGCCTTGTGGGTTAAGGCATTTTGTTACAGCCTCAAGAATGAAAGTCTAGGCTTCCCACTTGGTTTTTGCTAGCATGGGTGGGATGGGGCCTTAGTTTCTGTGATTTGTGGCTAGATTAAAGCAGTTGTTATCTAAAAGTTTTCTGTCTTGTTAGGTTGCCCTTTTCTGGGTTTGGTTAGAGAAAATAGGCTTTTACTCGGACCTTTTTTATCTGTTAGCTGTTGGCATTTCAAGGTTTAGCATGAAGTCTGGAATTTATGAGGCAAAAAGAAAACTTCAGGCAACTTACTTGTCATTCCTTGATCTCTAGCTACTCTCTCTTCTCTCTATTCAGTCTTCTTATGTTTGTTTTGTATATACTCTCCTATCCAGGGTTTTAAGTTGTCCTTAGCAGGAGAAATAAGGAAAAGTACATCTACTTTGTCTTTCTAGAAGCGGAAGTCTTTGGTTTATACCTTTAAAAATATCTCTTTACATCATTTAGTAAGATTTTGAAAGGAAGCAGAGATAAATATCTATGTTCAGCCTGCTATCTTTAATCACAAGTCTTGTGTGAGTTTCTTAACCTCTCTATGCTCAGATTTCTGTCACATGGAGGGCGTAACCGCAGCCCTACTTCCTCACAGAGTGTAAGAATCGTGAAAGTGTGTTGGGAGATAGATTGTGCTTTATAACACGTTAAGACTTGTATGTTAGTAATCAAAGAAGCAGATTCCGCTCTATTTTCATCAGGGTAAGGATCTTCATGTTGAATTCAAACTTAAGGAGAACAGGTAATGCTTCACTAGAGATATTTTATTTCAAGAATTACCTGTACCATTTACTAGGGTCTAGTATGGATCTTTTGATACATCAGAGCTGTGTCTTAGTCACAGCTGTATGTTCTTATACATACAGCTTAGTAGGCTGTATGTTCTGATGGAATCAGGGAGACTTTAGTTGCTGACGGACAGTTGGAAGGTAAGTTTTTAGGGTTCTCATCTCCTTGCCTGACAGGTAAAAGATTAATCATCTTCTGACTTTAAGGGGTGAGAACAATGATGGAAAAGAACTGAAGCTCAGATGTGTCAAGTGCTGTTCTGCATTCACATCCTGGCCCAGACGGATCACTTCTTCAGTGGTCTCGATAATGAGGACAGAGCTGCCACAAGTGATATGTGAAGTCTTGCTTAGAACAGAATAGGTGTCAGAAGAATTTAGGCAGGTGAATATTTCCATTTTCTAAAAAGGGGAGATGTTAGATTCTGCCCAATAGGGAATTCAGAATTGAGCTGGGATAAGAATCAGGAACAGATTATTTTCAAAGATACTTTGATGTTATATATTTTGTTTAAGAAACGGGGTATGTGCATTTTGTGTGAGTGTGTGTGTGAATGTGTATGTATACTGTATGTGTGTGTGTCTACACATACATGCACATTGCTTGAAATTGCCTGAAGAAATACTGGAGGGATCTGAAAAGAAAACCAGAAAAAGTGAGAGAAGGAAATTGTGAGAGAAAGAACAATATTGTTCCCCATAGGTGATAGGCACAGAAATAAGAAATAATTGTTTAATAATTTTTGGCTTTTAAAGTTTAAATTTATTACTTACTGAAAAGTTAAAATGAAGTGTTAAGCTGTTTTATGGCCATCTGGGTGAGTAAGCAGAGTTCTAAAGAGCCGTCAGGTTCAGTAAGAACAAGCCATGTCAGATCAACATCATGTCTTCCTTTGGGAAGGCTTCTGGATAGGGAGCACAGAGGAGTGCAGTAGATTCACTGTCTCTAGATTCAGTGTCTCTGGATTTTGCTTTTTGGGGGCACTTATCAGAGATCTGTGAACAAGTGGGGAGTGTAGGCTGGATGCCAAAGCAGTTAGGTATAATTGCTACTGGTTGTAAAGGTTTTGATTAGTAATTTAATGGTAAATTGGAGGAGATTTTCTAAGGAAGAAGTACTACAGCTTACCATTAGCCTTATGTTATTTCACCTTAACGAATAACTTGATTAAAGAAATAGAAGACTCACTGAAATCATATGTACCTAATATAAAGTTGGAAGATCTAACAACTTCCTTGGGTGATAGACTAAGGATCCAAAATGACCTTTATATTAGAACAATGGACTATTTCTGATGAGATGAAATAGCAAGGATAAGGTCATATTCTTGGGTTTTTTGTTTGTTTTAATCAGCTTTACTGGCACAGTTCTGGGAGTCAGAAAATAAAAGCATGAAAAAGATTTTGATATTTTATTGGCCAATTAACTCAGTATTAATGAATAACATGATGTCACTGCCAAAGAAAAAAGAATGTAATTTTTAGCTACATTAATAGAATTATAGAAGGTGAGTCAGACCAGGCCTTGGGTATTTCATTCATTCATTTCCTGGGCCCATTGTTTTAAGGATAGACAGAGCAAAGCACTTAAGTATGGAAGCAGCCAACATGATGATGTCACTAAAAATCATGTTGAGGAAAGATGGGTTGTTTAATCTAGAGAAGATTTAAGGTGTAGATAATGCTAGTTTAGCTGCTGGAAAGTGAAAAGATAAACTAGGTTTGTCCTTTTTTGCTTTAAAGAGGACAGTCTAGACTTAGGGGTAAGAAAGTACTGATCAACAATGAGGGCTGTCTGAAGATGGGCTGAGAGCCTGGGCATTATTCTCAGAAAGCTCCTGATGGCAGGGCTGACCTGAGGGGCCTGATAGCCCTCGACTGTGCTACTCAAAAGATTTTTTTTCTTTTTCCTTTTTCACCCATGTGTGTGTTTTTCTGCAACTTCTTATGTTATTTTTGTTGTTGTTGTTGTTTTTGTAAGTTGAGATAAAATTCCGTTTTAAAGGGCATGAATAGTGGCTTTTAAATTCAAAAGTTTGTACAACCATCACCACCATCTGATTTCAGAACATTTTCATCACCCTGAAAGGAAATCCCATACTACTTAGCAATTACTCCCCATTCCCTCCCTGGCTCCAAACCCTGGAAACCTCTAATCTACTTTCTGTCTCTTTTAATTTGCCTATTCTGGACATTTCATTTAAACGGAATCATATAATATGTGTGATCTTCAGTATCTAGCGTCTTTCATATCACATCACATAATGTTTTTAAGGTTCATCCATGTATAGCACATATCAGAATGTCATTCCTTTCTATGACTGAATAATATCCCATTGTTTGGATATATCACATTTTGTTTATTCAATCATCAGTTGATGAACATTGGGTAGTTTGCATTTTTTATTGTTCTAAATAATGCTGCTGTAAACATTTGTGTGCACGTTTTTGTGTGGATATATATTTTCATTTGCGTATGTATGAATGTAAGTGTATGTACATAGATAGATAGGGAATTGATAACTGTGCTTAACTTTTTAAGGAACTGCCAAACTGGTTTCCTTAGCAGCTGCACCAATTTATATTCCCACAAGTAAAGTAAGAAGGTTCCAGTTTATGTGTATTCTTGCCAGCATTTTTATTTTCTCTTTTCACTTGGAGATCTGGGGTGATTCATATGTATATCAAAGCTTGGGCATCACTGCTCCAGAGTCACTCCAGATGTCTTTAAAGGTTGATTGAGTAAGTACAGGATTGATCAATCAGAAAGACATGAAAAAGGGAGAAAAGGAGGAGATAGGTTATCTGAGACTTCTTATGTAGCAGAAGCCCCCAAGCTTAGGTACCTTGGCCTCTGATAGAAATCCAGGGACAGCTCAGATTCAAAGTGTTTCTTTTCACTGCTGCACTTGACTTCATAGTTTTGGTCTAACTCCTCTTGAATTTATATTCCTTATAGAGGAAATTTAGGATTATAGAGAAAGGGGACAAGGGAATGAGATAGTAAAGCAGAAGAAGAATTTTGCAAAACAACCTTGGGAGAAATGAATTCCAAGCCTTAGAATTGTGTTTCTTCATCTTTAAATAAGAAGAAGCTGAGATTTGGTTACAAAGGTCTGTGGAACCAAAGTGGGATTCTAGAAGTAGAGATCAGTTGTGTTGAGTTGTAAATGAGAAAAATGTTAAATATTTGGATGGAGAGTCAAAGCAGTAAAGAAACTTCTTTGGAAACTTCCTATCTATAAATATAAGCACTGTCTGTACCAGAAATTTATAGGAATCATATTGTAATTCTAAGAAAGGGTGGCCTGATCAAATGATATGCAGAGAAATTAGTTATATACAATATTCATTTTTACTTTTTTTGAGATGAAAGATGTTATCAATATGTATTTAGAATATTATCTTCTTTGTCTGAACGTAAAAGTTAAGTAATGGAAGAGGCTTTTCCATAGATTTACATATAAATTGAGTCTTTTCTTACTAGGCTTTAAGATACTTGAGGAATTTTGCACAGGGATTTCAAGGAAGGAATTCTCTCCATGCTGCAAAACTTCATTAACTAGGACTCCCAATAGACTTAAAATTTATTATAATCTATAGGATATGTCCTGAAGACTTGGCTTTCAAATGGTAGCTTTTGGATATGTTTATGAAAAAGGGGTTTTAGCTCTTCAAGCAAAATAAAATATGAAAGTTTATGAGCTAAATACAAACCCTTTAAAATATCTGTTTAATAACAATGTGTATCAGTACTTTGTTAATTTTGAAAGTTTAAAATAACACAAACCCTTCAAACTATCGTTGCTTAAGTCAGGTGGTATATAAACTGATATAGTCTGTAGTTTAACGGAATGTCCTTCCACCCTCCTGAAAATCAGATTTTTACTTAGCCTGTTAGATTTTTATCCCAATACTCCACATTATAGTTGTAGGTAACCAAGGGAACTAAAGCATATTCCCCACACCCCGCCTTTTCCGGAGTATGTAAATGGTGACTGAGGTGCTACCCGCTTATGGGTTCCAGCCAATACGTCAGAGTCCACTTCTGCTCATGAACCTGATACTAGTTAAAGCCAGAGGAGAGCTTGGGCATCCTCTGCCTGTTGCTGCTGAGAACAGGGCAGGAACTGCTATTGGTGTTCAGTTTCAATATGTGTTAAGATTTTTTTCTTGACCTCTCCCACAGTTCACTGTTCAGGTAGATCTTCTCCATCAGAGTTGCAATCTGGTGAGATTTTACTCAAAAATCTGAGATGTTACTTCATCATCAAGTAGTTAAAGTCAAGTGCCATGGTCTCCCTCTACGAGTGGGGTCCTGAGACATTTCTGCAGAAGACAAACGAACAGGAATTTGGCCTTAAACAATTCAGCAAATGTCTTGGCAAACTGTTCTAAGGTACCTTCTGTAGATGTTAATTATTCAGTTTGGGTTACATAATAGCTCTGTTCTCTTGGATCTCCCGAGTGTTGTTTTTTATTTTTTCAGTCTCTTTTCTAGTCCTCTCAGTGAGATGAGCTCAGGGAGAATATTGCTAATTCTTTTTCAAATAGTTAAATGTAGAAATATTAGTCTTTTGCTCCTATTTGTTAGCATTTGGAGGGCATGATCTCCATTTTTATTTCAGAGGTTTTTCTCCAGTTCTTCCTAATCCCAGGAGTTGCTAATGGAGATAAGGTGTCGAAGAGTTGATGAGACAGAAAGGCACAGGGAAGGATAAGTCTCTAAAACATAAGCCCTGAAACCACTTTCAATCTATTATCCAAAGCAGTTTGCTCTAAGCCTTTTATTTCATCAATCCTCTTTGCTATTCCTGTACACTTAGAAGATGATCTTGCTCTCTACCAAAAGCAGGGAAACAAACAAAATTCAAGAGGTCTGAACTCACTTAAATTTCTTTTTTCTCCAGCGCTAAGCAAATATGTGTATCCATCCTTGTCTCCTTCCTACTTTCCAGGAAATTGGTCTTTCTAAGGCCAGCCCCATTAACAGTGCTCTTAATTTCCACTCCTTCTACATCCAAGACTTTGTTCCATCAGTTCTCCTCACTGTCTCCTGTATCTTAAAGCTTTCTTCTCCTGGCCCCTTCCTCTCTGCGGTGTTTAATTCTCTCCCATCACAAAAATGTCTTCCTCAATGCTACTCTTAAGTACAAAGTGGTCCAAAAGAGTGATCTGGAAATATGACCCACCTTACATCCCAGTTAGGTGGTTTGAAAGGCAGGAAGGAAGTAGATACTTGGTGTACGTTTGACTCCAGAATTTAGAGTGCTGCGGTCTGGTAGGATTGTGGAATTACCATTTAAGACGTGTCTGTGAATTTCAGAGACCACCCAAAAGCTGTTCCTGACTCTGTTCCTTAGTCTCACCTCTCAATACTGTTAGTGTCTTCTCTGTGTGTTTATGTCATCTGTGCACATTGAACTGACCGGTTCATTCTGTGCTTGTTGGTGTCTGTATCTGATAGTGTATTTCTCAACTCTTGTTCACAGAGGGACCTGTCAGGGCACAAGAACATTGTGGGCTACATTGATTCTAGTATCAACAATGTGAGTAGTGGCGATGTATGGGAAGTTCTCATTCTGATGGACTTCTGTAGAGGTAAGTATATGAATCATACCATTAAGCTGCCATTTCTCTAGCATTTTAATTGTCAGTAGCATGGGGGTCATCTCAGTTTCTGTGCACTGCACCCTGAAGTATGTTGTTCTAGTTTTAAAGTTGGGATAACTAAGAGTTTAAAAGATGCAGAGTCCTCTGTCAACTCTTGTTATTCTTATAATGGTAAGGAGCGGTGGCACAAGCAATTCAAAGTGATGGGTAATATAAATCTCATTTTTGTTAGATCTAGGAACGTTTGGTGCTTGCATGTGAATGAGCACGTATGGAATGAGAATGAATGTGTTCTTTGTGATGCCTCAAAACAAATGATGAAGGCACATAATAAAGACCCAACTCCAGATGGACTAAAAGCAGTGCAGCTCCCCCACTCTCTCACGCGTGTGTTCCCTTTCCTCCCACACCACCATCCTTGGGAGAGGATGTAAAAGAATCCTTTTTGTCTGAAGGAAATGACCCTCCTCTACTTGAACTATAATTCCTAATAAGGCTATATTGAAATTATGCTGCGATTAACAGTAGAGTTAAGTATTTGAAAGCTTGACGCTTCAAACAGTATTTATCTTTGGAAATCCAGACTGTAGCAAAATTTATTCAGAGTCAGCTCCATTTTATGCAACAGTTATTTGAGGTTTTGGCAGCTGCCACCTACAAGCTTGGGTCATTGTCTCATTGTTTGGTGTCCTGTTTTGTAATCACCCTTAGTTGCATTAACATTTTTCACTGGCTTTGTAGATACTGTGCATAAATTAAATTTGTTTCTAGTCCCCCAAATGTCATGTTAACCAGTAACTAGTACAGCCTCCCCTGTAATCACCTGATTTTATAAAATGCTACCGAATTTGAACTTGGCAATCTGTTTCCTTCTACCCATTCCTTTTTGGGCAGTAAAATGGTTAAGAGCATCTAGGGATCTGCATAAATTTGTAAACCTTGGTCTTTTGGTCCTGGAAATTAAATGTTGGTATAGCGTTTCCACAGACCCAGCAGTAAGTTGTGAAGGTAGAAAGATCAAGCTAATTCTAAAATACAGGTTATAGAGCTTTCCTGCTGCCTGCTCCCTGTGTCAGTCATTCTGATTCTTACTAAAAGAATAAGGTAAATTGAGTTTGTGTCCTCACCTATACACAATTGGGATAATATAACCGGGCAACTATAGCAAGACCATATTGTCAGTCCCACTACTAATCTACAAGACACAACATGGGTAGTTCATGTCTGGGATTGCTTTATAAAATAAACCGTTTTTCACATATTAGGGCAGACACTGGGGGGCATAAGGAAACCAACCCCAGGCTGTGAGTCAGGCACCCGGGTTTTAGTCCTGATTCCCAGTCATCAGCTCTGTTACCTGAGTCCATACGTCCATTCTCTTGGGCTGGGTGATAAGTTGGAATGTTTCTAACTTCTCCTTTGCTCCACATCCTTCAGGAGGCCAGGTGGTAAATCTGATGAACCAACGCCTGCAAATAGGGTTTACAGAGAATGAAGTGCTCCAGATATTCTGTGATACCTGTGAAGCTGTTGCCCGCCTGCATCAGTGCAAAACTCCTATTATTCACCGAGATCTGAAGGTAACAGATGGCACTGTTTCATTACATGCTTTCTTACTTGCCTCAGGTACAGAGTAGATAGAATAGGGATGTGAGAATAGTTACAGGCTCAGTCTCTAATTCTAAGCTTACATTCTGCTATGGGAGATAAAATACAAAAAAAACAGAAGGAAAGAACAGTACAATACAGTTCTCAATGCTGTGAGCCTCCAGAAGTTCTTTATAATTATCAGATGCCAGAATACATATTGTTTTTGTTTTTTGTCAAATACCCTCAAATTCACTTTTCCACTGTCATGAAAAGTAATATACTAATTTTAATAATTAAAAAAAACGATGATGTTTGGGCTTTGAAGTCTATTTCATATTTTGAAAAAAAACATCAGTTGATTATTTCTTTAACTTGTCCTACTGGTTACCACCTTGTACCAGGCTTTTCATATTGAAGGTACTTGACAATGTTTGTTGAATGGAATTGGCATCTGGTTAGGATTCTGCTTGCAACACCATACACCATGTCCTCTGTTAGATTCTTTAGGTATACTGTCTCATCCGAGAGAGAGACTTATTTCTATTTTTTTTTTAACTTCTTTTTATTGCATAGTATAACATATATACAAAGCAAAGAAAGCACTTTTCAACACGTAGTTATAGGACAGGTTCCAGAGTTTGTCATGGGCTACAATTCCATGCTCTCAGATTTTTTTCCATCTAGCTGTTCCAGAATATAGGAGGCTAGAGGGAATAAATATTTTTTATCTCAATCAACTTTTTTTTTCTTTTTTGTGCAAAATAACATATATACAAAAGAGCAATAAATTTCAAAGCACAGCACAACAATTAGTTGTAGAACAGATTTCAGAATTTGGTATGGGTTACAATTCCACAATTTTAGGTTTTTACTTCTGACTGCTGTAAGATACTGGAGACTGAAAGGAATGTCAATTTAAATGATTCAGCAGTCATTTTCATTTGTTAAACCCTACCTTCTCTGAATAACGCCATCATCACCTTTGATCTTTCTATCCCACTCTTAAGGGGTATTTGGGCTATGAACATTCTAAGTTTTTTCTATTTTATAGTTGAGGAAACTAAGGAACAGAGGTTGACTTGCCTGAGGTCACTTAACGAGGAAGTAGCAGAAATAATCTATCTCTTGTGATTCTGAATTATAATTTCATTTCCTTATATTTGTGTTTTGGGGGAAAAAGCTTCATATCTAACAAATTGTGTCTGAATCCCCTAGCTTACTGGCTGAAAGTAGACTTCAGGTCCCACAGCAAATCTGTTGGACTAGAATTTTGGTGTTGGAGTCAAAGTGTCATAGAAATGCACATCTTAGTAATACTCCAGGTGGTTCTTGAGTACTCTTAAGTTTGAGGCTCAGGCAGCATGCTATCATTTCTTTTTTTTTTTTAACTTAAAAAAAATTTGGACATAATTCATATACCATAAAATTCACCGTTTTACATGGGCAGGCACCGGGAATCGAACCCGGGTCCTCTGGCATGGCAGGCAAGCGTTCTTGCCGCTGAGCCTCTGTGGCCCGCCCTAAAATTCACCCTTTTAAAGCATGCAAGGTTGTGTAACCATCATCACTATCTAGTTGTGGAACATTTTCATTACCCCCTAAAGAAACCCTATATATATTAACAGTATTTTCCTATTCTCTCCTCTCTCCAGCGTCTGGAGACCAGAAATCTACTTTTTGTCTCTGTGTATATGCCTATTCTGGATATGTCGTAGAAATGAAGTCGTACAATATGTGACCTTTTGTGTCTGGTGTCTTTCACTTAGCGTAATGCTTTTAAGACTCATCCATATTGTAGCATGTAACTGTACTATATCTGAATAATATTCCATTGTCCAGATATACCACATGTTATCGGTTGATGGATATTTTTGTTATGTCTACTTTTTGGCTATTATGAATAATGCTGCTCTGAATATCTGTATGCATGTTTTCAGTTCTTTCTGTATGTGACTTGAGTGGAATGGCTGTGTCATATGGTAACTCTTATGTTTAACTTTTCGAGAAATTTCCAAAACCACTCTACCATTTTACATTACCACCAGTGTGAGGATTCCAGTTTTTCCACATCCTTGCCAATACTTTTCATTGTCCGTCTTTTTTATTATAGTTGTTCTAGTGGGTATGAATTAGTACATGTGGCATTTCTATACTAGGCAGTTAACTCACAGGAAGTTCTCCCTCCAGCCTACCTCTGTCCACAGATGGCCCTTTTTCTGGGTATAAAAAGGAGAGTGCATTTCACTCAATGTTATGAGCCTAGCATGGTACAAGTACCTAATTCTGTGTGGGCAATACATATGTAGCATGGTTCTCACCCTCAAGAAGTTTGAACTATTCTTGATGAGAGGATAGAGCTGAAATATTTAGACTTGAGACAGAAATAAGTGAAATACAAAACTCTTTACAGCAAAATGATAAATAGGAAGTAAGTGGCTTAATGTATGGTCAGATAATGGGGTGGATATGGGATGATGGATATTCCAGGCAGAGAGTAGAGCCTGAGGGCTTCCTCAGGGTGTTTGGGATGAGGAGGTAGGTAAGAGTCCAGTGCATGGCCAGCTGCTGACCAAACTAGGCTGACTGCCGTTGCTTTATATAGGTACTGACACTTTATTTCTAGTTGCCTTTAACACTGAGTGAAATTCTCAGGCCTGTTAGCATAATACTTCCCCTGTTGCATGGGAAGACGTGTGAGTGGCACAGAACTAGGGGAAAAGTGTGGCAGGTGCCACAGGCTCTGGTCTGGGAGTGTGGACTCTTTTGCTTCTGTGACCTGTGTGACCTTGGGCCTCTCGGTATTCCCATTCCTCCCCCCACCCCATGTAAAACAGTGCTCAGTTTTCTTTGAACTCTGCAGTTCTGTAGCTCTCTGTGACTGATATGTACAAAGCAAATGCCAGATCATTTCCTCTGTATTGCTAAACGCATCTTTGTATTATCCTCCTCCCTGTAGCCTTTTGACTCCTTTGTGTCCCTCTCCCTTGACCTCTGTGACAATGCTCTCTCCCGTTATCCTCCTTAGCTCCTTCCTAAGCAGCTTGGAATGCTCCTCAAATCATTTAGCCTCTCTGAACCTTGGTTTCCTCATCTGTAAAATGAAGATGATATCCATGCCAGCTGTCTTGGGATTTTTGTAAGCAATGAGATAGTGCTTGTAAATCTCTAGGTACATCCCTAGTAAAATAAATGCCTGAGAGGAAACTAGTGGAGGAAGAGGCTGCACAGTGCTGGAAGCGCAGTATTTGTCTCTTAAGTCAGACATCCTGCTGATGTGCCCAGCAGTGGCTCAGGACACTGGCTTTGTCTCCCTTTCTACTCTGCCTTGGAAATGGAAGGTAAATAGGAAACCCTCAATTGTGATAGTTGTGGAGGAGTTCTTGATGCTGCTGTTTTTAGTAGTTGATTCCTGTTGGCTGTTTTCCTTGAAACAGCTTTTTTTCATGTTCTCAATTTCATTTATTTCTGCTCTAATCATCATTATTTCTTACCTTTGGTTTGCTTTGGGGTTAGTTTGCTGTTCTTTCTCTAGTTCTTCCAAGTGAACAGTTAATTCCTTGATTTTTGCTCTTTCTTCTTTTTTTTGACATAGTCATTTAGGGCAATAAATTTCCCTCTTAGCACTGCCTTTTTTGCATCCCATAAATTTTTATATGTTGTGTTTTCATCTTCATTTGCCTCAAGATATTTACTGATTTCTCCTGTAATTTCTTCCTTGACCCCCACTGGTTGTTTAAGAGTGTGTTGTTGAACCTCCATATATTTGTGAATTTTCTGGCCTTCTGCCTATTATTGATTTCCAACTTCATACCTTTATGATCTGAGAAAGTGTTTTGTATGATTTCAATCTTTTTTAATTTATTCAGACTTGCTTTGTGACCCAGCATATGGTCTATCCTTAAGAATAATCCATGAACACTTGAGAAAAAGGTATATCCTGCTGTTGTGGGGTGTAATGTTCTATAAATGTCTGTTAAGTCAAGTTTTTTATTGTTTTATTCAAATTCTCTGTTTATTGATCCTCTGTCTAAATGTTCTGTCCATTGATGAGGGTGGGGAATTGAAGTCTCCAACTATTATGGTAGATGTGTCTATTTTTCTTTTCAGTGGTTTCAGTGTTTGCCTCATGTATTTTGGAGCACTCTGGCTCAGTGCATAAATATTTATGATTGTTATGTCTTCTTGTTGAATTATTTCTTTTATTAATACATAGCTTCCTTTTTGTCTCTTTTAAGGTTTTACATTTTAAGTGTAATTTGTTGGATATTAGTATAGCTACTCCTGCTCTTTTCTGATTGTTGTTTGCATGAAATATCTTTCCTCAACCTTTCACTTTCACCTATATTTATCCTTGGGTCTAAAATGCATCTCCTGTAGACAGCATATAGATGGGTCCTGTTTTTTAATCCATTCTGCTGGTCTGTGTCTTTTGATTGGGGAGTTATTACTGTAAGGGCAGTACTTTCTTCTACCATTTTGTCTTTTGGATTTTATATTTCATATCTAATTTTTCCTCTTTACCTTTACTAATAGTTTTCATTTCTACATTCTTCCCCATGCCTCTCTCTCCTGTCTTTTCTTATCTGTCTCTAGTGCTCCCTTTAGTTTTTTACAGAGCCAGTCTCTTGGTCACAAATTCTCTCAGTGATTTTTTTGTCTGAAAGTGTTTTAATTTCCCCCTCATTTTTGAAGGACAGTTTTGTTTGATATAGAATTCTTGGTTGGCAGTTTTTCTCTTTTAGAATCTTAAATATATCATACCACTGTCTTCTTGCCTCCATGGTTTCTGCTGAGAAATCTACACAGCATCTTATTGGGCTTCCCTTGTATGTGATGGATTGCTTTTCTCTTGCTACTTTCAAAATTCTTTCACTTTGACATCTGACATTTTGATTAGTAAGTGTCTTGGAGTATGTCTATTTGGATCTGTTCTGTTTGGGGTACGCTGCACTTCTTGGATCTGTAATTTTAAGTCTTTCATAGAGTTGGGAAATTTTCATTGATAATTTCCTTAGTCTTTCTCCTCCTTTTCCCTTCTCTTCTCCTTCTGGGACACACACAACACATATATTCGTGTGCTTCATGTTGTCATTCAATTCCCAGAGTCCCTGCTCATATTTTTCCATTCTTTTCCCTATAATTTATTTTGCTTCTAGAATTTCAGATGTCCCGTCCTCCAGTAATCCTACCATCTGCCTCTTGAAATCTAACATTGTAATTTTCCATTGTTTTTTTCATATCTTCTGCTATGCTGTTCATTCCCATAAGTCCTGTGATTTGTTTTTTCAGACTTTTGATTTCTTCTTTTTGTTTGCCATTGCCTTTTTTTATATCCTCCCTCAATTTGTTGATTTTATTTTTGATGAGATTTTCCATGTCTGTTCAAACATGCTAAATTAGTTGTTTCAACTCCTGTATCTCATTTGAATTGTTGGTTTGTTCCTTTGACTGAGCCCTGTCTTCAATTTTCCTAGTATGATTGATTATTTTTTGCTGGCATCTAGACATTTAATTTCTTTAATTAGTTTATTCTGGAGATTGTTTTCACTCTTTTACCTAGGATTTTCTTACTGGATGATTTTGTTCTTTGTTCTTTGACATTCAGTTCAACTTATTCTAGACCTCTAGCTTAGGTTTTGTTTAGTGATCAGAATTTTTCAGTTCTTGTTTTCTTGTTTCTTGCCCTGCTTGTATGGTGCCTTTTTTTTCCCCCTGTTAGGAGGGTCTACTTAGGTATTATAGACCGCAGTCAGATTTTCCCAGACCAGACCAGCCTCCTTTCAGGAGGAAAGAGTCACCCTGCATCAGTTTTCCCTGAGAGTGAGACCCAGCAGGTTGATAGACTTTCCTGTGAAGTCTCTGGGCTCTGTTTTTCTTATCCTGCCCAGTATGTGGCACTTGTCTGCCTGCGGGGCCCACCAGCATAAGATTATGCAGCACCTTTAACTTTGGCAGACTCTCCTTGCCGGGGCCTGGTGGAGTCAGAGGCGAGTTTGTAGGCTGGCTTTAATCTCTTCAGCCCCTGGGGTCTGGATTCCTTGAAGGAGAGATTCCTTTTGAACTGGACTGCGCCCCTGAAGGTACAGCCTCCAGGGAATTACCTCCTTTCACCTGACCAGCCTCTTTGTCTCTCACAGAAGCTTAATTTCGCCTTTGCCTGGGGCAGTTGGAGCCTGAGAAGCCTTACAGTTGTATCTAAAGAGCAGTTAAGCAGTAGAAACACAGCAAAAACAAACAGACAAGAAACAGCTTTTCACAGCAGGACCCCAGTTCCTTGGGTTTGTTAATCAAGAGCTTAAGTTGGTACGTTGCTCTATGTATCTCCAGGTCCTATGTGCCCCCTCTTTTTTTTTTTTAGCATTCAGACCTTTTCAAGTATTTTGTGCTGTCCGATACGAAAAACTTCTGGTTATCCGCCCCCGCCCCCCCCATCAGCCCTGCCCTTCTGTGCCTGGGCAAAAACTATAAAACTAGTAACTTTAGCTTTTATTCGAGGTTTAGCTGAGCTGGGGGCCTACTTTTAGTAGTCAGAATTTGTTAATTAATTCCACAATTGGAGCTTGGTTGAGCTCAGCCCCTTGCTGTTAGTAAAGTTTCTTTCCTTTCCCCTCTGGGAAGCAGCCTGTACGGGAGGGGTGCCCGCCTCCGCTGCTGGGGGGACTCACAGTTCTGGGTGGGATCGCAGCTGGTCCACCTTGTCCAGACTGGTGTATGCTGTGTGTCCAGTCACTGATATCACCCCAGCAGTTGTTCTGTACTGTGTCTGGTTATTTACTAGCTGCTCTGGAGGATGAACTAAATTCCACAACTTGCTAAGCCACCATCTTGGAAACTTGAAACAGCTTTTTTAAAGATTAAATTTATATATCCTACAGTCCACCCATTTAAAATATACAGTTCAGTGTTTTTAGTATATTCACACATATACGCAACCTTCACCCCAATAAATTTTAGAACATGTTCATCACCTCAAAAAGAAGCCCCATAGCCTTTAGTTGTCACCTTCCTATCCCCTATCCCACCTGTAGTCTTAAGTAACCACTCGTCTCTTTTCTGTCTCTATAAATTTCCCTATTCTGGACTTTCATAGGGATAGAATCATATAATACATGGAATTTTGTAGCTCATTCCTTTCATTTAGTTAGCATTTTTTTGAGGTTTATCCATGTTGTAGCATGTATCGTTGCTGTTATTATTGTACCAAAACCAGAAAAGGATACCCTGAGAAATGAAAACTACAGAATAATATCACTTAAGTATAGAGATGCAAAAATATTCAACAACATATTAGCAAACCAAATCCAAAAGCATCTTAAAAGGATTACACACCATGACTGTTCTAGTTTGCTAGCTGCCAGAATGCAACACACCAGAGATGGATTGGCTTTTAATAAAAGGGAATTTATTTTGTTGGTTCTTCAGAGGAAAGGCAACTAACTTTCCACTGAGGTTCTTTCTTACGTGGAAGGCACAAGATGGTCTCTGCTGGTCTTCTCTCCAGGCCCCTGGGTTCCAACAGCTTTCCCCGGGGTGACTTCTTTCTGCATCTCCAAAGGCCTGGGCTGAGCTGCTAGTGCTGAGATGAGGAATGCCGAGCTGCTGCTTAGCAGTGCTATGTTGCAATCTCTCATTTAAGCACCAGCCAATTAAGTCAAACATCACTCATTGCAGCAGACACGCCTCCTAGCTGACTGCAGATGTAATTGGCAACAGATGAGGTTCACGTACCGTTGGCTTATGTCGGCAACAAGACTAGGTATGCTCACCTGGCCAAGTTGACAACTGAATCTAACACAATGACCAAATGGTATTTATCACAGAAATGTACGCATGATTCCACAAAAGAAATCAATCAGTATAATAGAATGTTAATAGAACAAGGGAAAGAAAGCCACAGGATCTTCTCAGTTGATGGAAAAAATATTTGACACAATCCAACATCCTCTCATGATAAAAACACTTGGAGAATTAGGAATAGAAGGGAACTCCATCGACGTGACAAAGAGCATTTGTGAAAAACCTACAACTAACATCATAGCAGTGCTGAAAGACAGAAATTCTACCCCAAGGTCAAGAACAAGACAAGCATGTCCACTTTACCTCTGCTATTCAACATTGTACAACAGGTTCTAGCCAGAGAAATTAGGTATGAAAAAGAAATAAAAGCAGTCGAATTGGGAAGGAAGAAGAAAAACTCTCTGATCACTGAAGACTTGATATCTTACTTGTAGAAAACCCCAGAGACTCCACAAGAAGAGTACTAGAGCTAATAAAAAATTCAGCAAAGTTGCAGAGTATGAGATTAACACACAAACATCAGTTGTGTGTCTCTATCCTCCAGCAACGATCAGTCTAAAAAGGAAATAAAGAAAGCAATTCCACTTACAGTAGTATACAAGAGAATGAAATACCTAGGAATAAATTTAACCAAGAAAGTGAAAGGAAGATTTGTATACTGAAAACTACAAAACATTGTGAAAAGAAATTAATGAAGACCTAAATATATAGAAAGATATCCCACAGAAGATTCAATATTGTTAAGATGGCAATACCACCTAAAGCAGTATAAAAATTCAATGCAATCCCTTTCAAATTTAAAACAGCCATTTTTGCAGAAATGAAAGTCAATCCTCAAGTTTTTTTTTTTTACATGGGCAGGTACCGGGAAACGAACCCGGGTCCTCTGGCATGGCAGGCAAGCGTTCTTGCCTACTGAGCCACCGTGGCCCACCCTATCCTCAAGTTTATGTGGAACTGAAGGGGGTCCTGAATAGCCAAAACAATATTGAAAAAAAAGAACACAGTAGGAAGACTCATACTTCCCAATTTCAAAACTTACTGCAAAGCTATAGTAATCAAAATAGTCTGATAAACATATAAACTCAAGGGTCCCAAGACCATTCATTGAAGAAAGAATAGCCTCTTCAACAAATGGTGCTGGGACAACTGAATATCCAAATGCAAATAATGAAAACAGACCTTTACCTCAGGCCATATAAAAAATGAACTCAAAATGTATCAATGACCTAAATATGAACTCAAACTTAGAAGTATGGAAGAAAACATAGGAGTAAATCTTACTGACTTTGGATTTGACAATGATTTCTTACGTATGACACCATAAAGCTTTTACCCAAAAAAAGAAATTGGACATATCAAAATTAAAATATTTTATGCACCAAAGTACATTACCAAGAGAGTGAAAAGATGACTTACAAAATAAGAGAAGTATTTGCATATCATATATCTAAGTGTCTAGTTGTTGATATATATATCAACAACCAAAAGACAACTCGATTTAAAAATGGGCAAAATAGACGTTTTTGAAAGAAGAAAACCAAATTGCTGACAAGCATGTGAAAAGATACTAAACATCATTGTTTTAGTTTCCTTGTTGCTAAAGCACATACCATGCACTGGGTTAGTTTAAACTATGGAATTTGTGGGCTCCTAGTTTTGATGGTAGGAGAAGTTTAAATCGAGTCATCATCAAGGCAGTACCTTCTTCCCAAACACTGTCATTCTGGTACTGGTTGTCAGTGAGCCTTGGTCTTGGCTTTTCTGTCACATGGCAGTGCACATGGTGGCCTGGCCTGGCCTCCTCTTCTCTTCTAGCTACTCCCTCTGGCTTTTTTCCCATCTCTGTAAGGCCTTCAGTAAAAGGATTAAGATCCACACTTGATCTGAAGTAACCTCATCAAAAGTTCCTATAGACAAGGATTCGTACCCACAGGAATGGATTAAGTTTAATTTTTTTGTGTGATACATTGCTCCAAAGCACCACGGTCATTAATCTTAAGAAAATGCAAATCAAAACCACAATAAGATACCACTTATACCCATTAAGATGGCCATAAGCAAAAAAATGGAAAATAACAAGGCGAGCTTGAGGGAGAAATTAGAACCCTCATACAACATTAGTGAGAATGTAAAATGCTGCTGCTACTGTGCAAAACATTTTGGTACTTCCTCAAGAAGCTAAGCAGAATTACCATATGACTCAGTAACTCCATTCCTAGGTGTATACCCAAAAGAATTGAAAGTGGGAGCTCAAATACTTGTACATATTATGTTTAAAGCAGCATTATTCACAATAGCCAAAAGATGGAAAAACCCAAATGTCCATCAACAGATAAGTAGATAAACAAAATGTGATTTATCTGTACAATGCAATATTATTCAATCATAAAAAGAAATGAAGTTCAGATACCAGTACAGCATGGGTAAACTTCAAACATTATTCTAAGTGAAAGAAGCCAGACACAAAAGGTCCCATATTGTATGATTCCATTGATATGAACTATTCAAAATAGAGACAAGAAGGAGGTTTCCAGCTGCTGGGGGGAGAGAGTGAGAGGGAGTGAAGCTTATTGGGTATGGGGTTTTCTTTTGGAATGGTTAAAATGTTTTGGGACTAGATTGTGGTGGTGGTTATATAACAATGTGAATGTACCAAATAACACTAAATTGTACATTTAAAAAATGGTTAATTTTATATTGTATGAATTTCATCTACCGTCAGCATCTCCAGTCTTTAAGGTCTTCTGCCTCTCCAGTCCAGTGTGGAGTCCACACACCAGGCTATGCTTTAAGTGTTTTTGCTGATGATTGTGGTGGTGATGGAGGGTAGCAATAGCTACCTCCAGTTTGGCCTTAGAGGCTTTTACAGGTGTTACAAGTTGCATGGACAGATTGTGAGGGGGTAGCCAAAGCAGCAACTCCTAAGGTGACTGCCACAAAGTGATTTCACTTTTGTAATCTCATTTGATCCTCCCAACAAATTTGCAAAGTAGCCAGAGCAAAGATTACTGTTTTTATCTGGCCAGCGATGTGCCTCTTCTTTGTTTCCATCCTTTGTCTACTTTATCCACTTCTCTCCCCCAACAGTGATTTTGATCCCCAGAACTACCTTGTTTGTGTTTTGTTATCAATTGGTTTTTCAGTTTTCTAAATGTACATTTCAGCATTAGAAGTAAAAAAACTGACTAGATGCATGAGGTCAGGAAATGAAAAGAGTATGGATTATTGCTGAATGATGCTAAATAAGTGATCTTATCAGCAACATTATACTGTACTTGGGTATTGTGGGCGACACCGAAGCATAATATAATGTTCTGCTCTCAAAGATTTGTCCTCCCGAAAGGGAGAGCATAAATTTGTAAAGAGTTAGATTCTAGAATTCTAAATGATTATCAATAATTATTATAGACCAGAGGTCAGCAAGCTTTTTCTGCAAAGGGCCAGTTAGTAAATATTTTAGACTTTGCAGCTTGCTTTTGCTGTTGTAGCTCAAAAGCAGTCACAGATGAAGGAGTAAGTAAGCAGTGGACATAGCTAGATTCAGCCTGAAGGCCGTGGTTTGTTGACAGTAAGTTCTGTGAATTTTGGAGGAGTGAAGGGTCACTTCTGCTTAGGGTGGACATGGAACCTTTGTTTTCTTGCTACAGTAATATTTTATTAATAAGATGTCATCATTGATAGTAAAATTTTTCTGACTCTCTTTCTGCAAATCATATTTTAAAATTATACTTTCAGTCAGAATCATTGAAAGCAACATGAGTTGCTCTTGGCAAGTACAAGATTGATAATTTGATAATTTTGAAAATTGATAATTTTTCATTTTGAAAAGGTTTTCTGCTGATGCAGATATTACTGGAGCTGATACAGTATATTTTAGGCTGTGACAAAACTGAAATAAATTTCTGATAAATTATTTCAAAATATAAATTATAGAACATCTAGAACTGATGAAACAGCTCCTATGAAAGTAGCTTGTGCCTCGGCTTTTGTCAACAATTTTTCTAAAAAGATTTAACTCTTCATGCAAACCAGTTTCATGCCATCTGAATTTAATTTTAAAGTAGATTTCTGCAATGACATATTTAAGTTTCCTCTAATATTTCTTATAACTTGTAAAGGTAGTATAAGAACCTAAAAATGACTTCATGATTTTATATAATTAAAAATGACTGTTTATGGGGTGCATGTGTGGTTCAGTGGTAGAATGCTCACCTTCCATGCAGGAGACCTGGGTTCGATTCCTGGACCATACACCAAAAAAAAAAAAAAAAGGCTGTTAATGCATTCTATCACCGTATTTCAAATTATAAAGAAAATTATCTTCCACATTAATAATTGGTTCATCTGAAGTTTCAATGAAAGTAGTATTCTTTTCCATCAAATGAGATGATCTTAAAATTTAATTTCTGTTCTAAGGCTGTGAATATGTACTTTGCAATATTGCAACAGTTTGCAAAACCAGAGTCTAAATTCTATGAAAAACTATTAATTCCAAGACATGCTTTATTGCAAAGTCCATGTATATGCTTTTTTTTTTTAACATTTTTTATTGTGAGTTATAACATTAATACAAAACAATAAATTTCCAAGTACATTTTAACATATAGTTATAGAACAGTTTCAAAGTTTGGTGTGGGTTACAGTTTTGCAATTTCAGGTTTTTCTTCTAGCTGCTCCAAAATACTGGAGACTAAAATCAACATATATATAACGATTCAGCAGTCATACTCATTTGCTAAATCCTGTCTTCTCCCAATCTTTAGGGATATTTGAGCTATGCCCATTCTAACTTTTCCACATTAAAAAAGGGGTATAACAATATGGGATAAAGGGATGAAACTAGTTGATGTTCTTGGAGAGGATGTCCACTCTGGGTTTCAGAACTCATCTGGACTAGGAACCCTCTGGAAGTTATAGATTTCTGCAAAGTAAACTTAGTACCTGCAACTTTTGTAGAATCTCAGATAAAGCCCTAGGTGTCCTTTAGGGTAAACAGGAATGATGTTGGTTGGGGATTGGCAAACTGTGGCAACTGGCAGTGTCTAGCTGAAGCTTACATTAAAGTAGCCTCCAGAATAATCTCTTGGCTCTATTTAAACTCACTTAGCCACTTATACCTTATTTTGTTACATTTCTTTTCCCCCTTTTTAGGTCAAGAAGGCATTGTCGATCCCACAGTGCCAGGGCTAGGCTGATCCATGGTAGTCATGTCCCGCTTGCCAGGGAAGATTTCACCCCTGGATGTTATGTCCCCCATAACGGGGAGGGTAGTGATTTTCCTTGCACGTATGGGCTTAGAGAGAGAGAGAGAAAGGCTATATCTGAGCAACAAGAGATTTTTTGGAAGTAACTCTTAAGCATAATTATAGGAGGCTTAGCTTCTCTGCTTCAGAAATAAGTTTCATAAGAGCACGCCTCAAGATCAAGGACTTGCATCAGTGCTGTTATGGCATGTGAAGTCACCACCGTGGCACATAGACTCAGGAATAATTCTGCGGAAGCAGGCACCCTTATAACCAAATCATTTCCTCCCAGAGCGAATTTTCTGCTCTCTTTGGAACTTTGTCAGCAAAAAGCTCGAAGATGTGGGCTTGCTGTCCACAGTGGGGTTGGCTGTGGCCTGGTGTGGGGAGGAACTGCAGTGGCAGGCAGCAGTGTCTGCCTTTAAATTTATTTTGATTTTCACCTTCTTTATTAATATTTCATTTGAAAAAGATTCTGTGAAGCAGAAATTTATTTCCAAAAGTAAAGCTGAGACAAAGACATTGAAAGAAGGGAGGAAGAAGGATGGGTGGCGGGGTGGCATGTAGCGTGTCAGGGTGGAAAGTCCAGATTCCCCTTGGCTTTGCTAGATGGCAGTGGAGTCCGCTACGACCCTGAGAGCCCACGCAGTCAGGCTTCTTTCCTGGCACAGAACCACACGTCGAGAGAGTGGAGATTTTTTTTCTTGCTAAAACATTCCAGTGATGCAGCAAAGACTTTCAGTAAAGAAGCTTTTGCTTTTGAGTTTGTTTTTGAGTTTAAGCAGTTGCTTTTTATGAACCATTTTTTTTTAACATAGGAAATTTTTTAAGCGTGCATATAATTTATAAATCAGTAGACACAAGTTCATTTTAAAGGCCATATAAAGAGTAAATGTCATGCTATATCATTTCAATTTATTTAAATTACGTGCATTTTTATACTGGGATGAAGAGGAATTCAAACCTCACCATAAAACTGAAGTTTGTTTTTAAGACAAAACTATAGTATTTCTTCATTGTAGATTTATTAAGTATCTTACAGAATAGGATCTTAACCTGCTTTTGTTTTTCTACTTCCCCCCAAAAGTTGGTGGAACTGTTGAGGATTTTAGCCAAGAAACAAATTCAGGAAGAAATTGGGGTATGATCACAAGTTTTTCCCCTCTTTTTGGACATTGCTTAATTATGGCAAAAGCATTTTTAGTTTTTATAACCAAATTGAAGAAAATTATTTTTATAGTTTGCTATAAAACTGATCGCTGATGGTAAACATAGCTGATCTATGATATATAAAAATGGCTCCTGTTCTGCATATTTATTCACATGCCAGAAATAGTATGTATTATATAAAAAGTATATATTTTTTAGAAGCCTTTATATGTTGAGCTTTTTATTTAAACAGTGTTGAAATTTGTGATGTCAGCCTAGTTTTATTTATTTAATAAACTGCAGTAATATAAAATATAAATGAAAAAAAAATCAAAGACGGCCTGTTAACTTGGGAGTCCCTTATGTTTGAGAGCGTATCAGGGATTTGGCCTGGACAGTTTCATTGAGGAGATACAACTTGACAGGGCCTTGAAGAATAGCTACCTTTGACTAGTAGAGACTGAGCAATTGAATAAATGAACACATTAGATAATGTAAGGAATCTTCAGGAGACATTAAATAAATCTCTGGCTAGTATTTTGCCACTGTTGATTAGATTCCTAATAAAGGAACATTTTTTGAACATCAAGTACTAAAGTATCCTGTCCTTAAGCTTGCAGTTGGTACACTGGGTAAGTGGAAAGTTCCTAATCATCGCTAGCAAAGTTGGAGGGTAGGGAGGGGTACGTGTTCATTGCTCTGCTTCTAACCTGCTTCCTGTTCCGGCAGAAGGAAGTTAATTGCCTGTCCTACTGAGTGAAGAGATGCGCCTTGTCTAGTGTGGCAATTGATGGTGATTTCTAGCGTTAGATTGCCAGAGCTCACTCTCTTACCCTACCACTTCTTAGCTGTGTGGCATTTAGCAAGTGATTTAATCACCATGACTCTTCCTTTCCCCATCTGAAAAATGGGGATAATAAGTCTATTGTTGTTATGAAGTTTTAGTGGAGTTTTATTTACTGCTGGTGATAGTATATTTTCATAACCTCTAAATTAGATCAGAAGCATTAATGTTGCTTTGCTCAAATTTTTTTAGATTCCTGAAGTGAATATATCCTCAGAATAAGTTGATCGTTTCACTGTCATAAATGGATTAGACTGATGAGCTTAAAAAATCTGTAGACAGTGGAAATATTTGACTGCCTTAGCCTTGTCTCCGGGGAACAAGTGTACTTAAGAATTCTTAATTACAAGGGCATTTCCATGCAGGCCTTTAGTCTCAGTGCTCAAAGTATGGCGAAAAAGCCCAAAGTCAAAATTTTAGATGAAAGTGATTCCAGGTTAGTAGTGCCACCAGATGCACAAGTGTTTCTGTCCTCTCTGGAGAAAGAATATACTTTAAATCCAGGTCTCAAAGATTTCCCACAAATCAATGTCCAAGGAACAAGAGTTAACAACAATAAGAAAAACAACAAAAACTCTTACAACGACACCATGAGCGAGATTAGTAGGAATAAGAAACAAACACAGAATCATATATGCAAAGACTTTAGATACTGGAATTAGCAAATACAGACTATAAAATAAACATGTAACTTTTAGAAAAATTTAAAGAAAATATAGGAACAAGGATAAGAAAAAGATACTATCATAATTGACCAGATAATTTTAAAAGAACAGTAGTAAGTGGTAGTGGTCATAGGGCCTGGGTATTTGGTGCCTCATTTTTTGCTTCTGATAGACTAGCACACATGCATACAAACACATACAGTGTTACACATATTTTTCTGTTTGTTTTTTTTAATTTATTCCATTCAACACACATTTTCTGTACCAATACCATGTTAGAATCTAGTAGAGAAGACGATAAATACGATTCAGGTATGCCTGTCCTTAAGGAGATTGTAGTCTACTCTTCCCTGTGTTTTCCTTAGATGATCAGTCTTTAGAAGGGCAAAGACAAAAGACAATGAATGGGGACTGCAGACTTCTTGGCCTAACAAAGTGTTTTGTCTGCCATTTTAGTGCCCAAGTAGAGCCAGGTCTGTCCTCTAGCATACTGCTCAATTCAATTCACCCATCCCCAAAATTAATCAGTGTATTTTGAGTATAGAAGTGTCTACTGTTTTGGAATTCTTAAGATATTTAATTGCCAGGGTTCCTGATGCCAGGAATTTCTCTAGGTTCTGGTCTTCATAAGCTCCCTGCTAGTCAATACTTAACAAGAGTGCTATTTCCTAATTCCCTGCCCTCAAAATTAGTTTATACTTTAACAGGGAAACTGCGTATTTACTCCATGTCTTTAATCACTTTGAGAAGTAACTGAACTATAACAAATACTGATTCTGAAAACCCTAATCTAGTATAGTAAAGAAATTGTTGTATGTACTGACATGGTTCAGGTGACGTTATTTACGTCATGGAAGAATGAAGTACCGATGGAGCAGAGGAAAGAAATGGCATTTGTTTGAGCAGGGGCCTGGGAGAGGCTTCAAAGAGGGGGTGACATTTAAACTGAATTTAAAAGATGAATGGGTTTTTTTATATGTTATGGAAAATTAAATTTATTCCATAAATACAATGCTTGATAAAATATGAAACCACTAAAATAATGCAGATATTTGTAGCAAATTGTATATAATTTGGGAAAGGGAAGGACTTCCTAAGATGACACCAAAAACAGAAACCATAAAAGAATAAAAGTAAAATATTTAATTATATAATTTAAAAAATATTTTTATTGACAGAACTTCACACACGTACGGTCCATACATAGTGTACAATCAGTGGCTCACAATATCATCACATAATTGTGTATTCATCACCATGACCATTTTTAGAACATTTGCATCACTCCTGAAAAAGGAATAAAAAGAAAAAAGCTTATACATCCCATACCCCTTACCTCTCTCTCTCTTTGACCACTAGTATTTCAATCTACTCAGTTTATTTTACCCTTTATCCTCCATTATTTATTTTTTATCCATATTTTTTACTCATCCGTCCATACCCTAGATAAAAGGGGCATCAGGAAGACTGTACCCTGCACAGGAGACATTGTGGTAGTGCATGCACAACTATGTGATTATACTGGGATCCATTGATTGTTTCCTTAGGGTAGATTATGTGGTTATGAATAAAACTGTTTAAAAATAAACAGAATGATACTAGTGCTGGTAGAAATGTGGAGAGAGGGATGTACTGTTCCCCTTTTCACTATTAGTAGGGAAGTAGAATGGTGCAGCCCATCTTGAGGGCAGTGTGGTGGTTCCACAGGAGGGTAGAGTAAATGAGGATTGCTGTATACTCCTACAGCCCATTATCAAGTATATGTTGGAAGAACTGAAAGCAGGGACATGAATGGAGATTTGCACACTGTTGTTTATGGTGGCAGTTTTCACAGTTTGCCATGGAGGTGACCTACGTGTGCATTGACTGATGAACGGAAGGACAATCTGTGGTGCATACAAACGATGGAATATTGACCAGCTGCAAGAAAGAATGAGTTTTTAGGCATGCAACTAGGTGAATGGACCTTAAGGACAGTATGTTCTGTGAAATTAGCCAGAAACAAAAAGACAAAAATTATGCAAACTCACTAATATGGTCTAATTATAATGTGCAAACTCTGAGAATTGAATCTGATAGCATAGGTTTTCAAAGCAAGGCTTATTATAAATGTTCTTACATTGTAAGCTCATACAACAAGCACATCCATTCCTGAATTGTAATGATTATTTTTAAATTCTGAGATGCTGAGCTCTTTGTATATAATCTGCTTAGACCCTAGAACTTTGGGTATCTTTGTGACAACTGAGACACAGAACTACAGTTCTGTGACTAAGAAAGTCAGCATTACCCCAAAAAGCAACTGTTAAGAAAAGCTGAAAAGCAGATCAGATTTCAATTAAAAATATGAATGAAGCTGATCTGGTTAGGACTAAGGTAAATCAGACTAAAGGGTAAAGGGTGATTTTGACTGTGTTTTAAAACTTCAATTTCTGTGTGAGACCAGAGGAAGAGATTTTTTTTTGATGCAAACTTTATATTTTCTGTGACACACTATCTTGTATGGTCAATTTATTCAAACACCACAATTACATGGAAACTTGAATAGGGGATGAGAACTTGTTGGTTTGTATAGATTATTGTGATGCTCCAATACATCCCAGAGTAATGTTGGCAAAGAATAAGAAAGTAGTTACAAAGCCCCCTTGAGAGACTGGGAAAAATGAGGAAATAGTAAACTTTCTTACCTGGGGAATTCCTGATATTCTCATAAGCATTGGAAGACTACCAATTTAATAGGCCCATCCTTCTTTCTGGTTCTTGCCCTTATGAAACTTATTCCTGCAAAGGAGAACTTAAGCCTACTGATAATTATGCCTAAGAATCACTCCCACAGAACCTCTTTTGCTGATTAGATGTGGCCTCTCTTATGAAGCCGCCTCAGCAGGTAAACTCACTGCCCTCTGCTGTATGTGAGACACGACCCCTAGGTGTGTAAATCTCCCTAGTAATGTGGGATGTATCTCCTGGGCATAAGCCTGGAGCCAGCATCATGTGACTGAGAAAGCCTTCTTGAACAAGATGGGAAGAGAAATGAAACAGAATTAAGTTTCAGTGGCTGAGAGATTTCAAATGGAGTCAAGGGGTCATTCTGGAGTTCATTCTTATGCATTATGTAGACATCCCTTTTCAGTTTTCAGTGTATTAGAATAGCTAGAAGGAAATATGTGAAGCTGTTGACCGTATATCTGTAGCCTTGAGTTTTGAAGATGATTGTATAAATATATAGCTTTTACAGTTTAACTGTGTGATTGTGAAAATCTTATGTGTGATATACCTTTATCACTTTATGGATAGATGAATAAAAATATGAGTACACAAGTAAATATATACTAGGGGGAATAAGGGATATGGGATAGTTTGGGTGTTTCCTTTTTCATTTTTTTTTAATTCTCATATGTATTTGTTATAGTAATATAAATGTTCAAAATTTAATCGTGGTGATGAATGTACAGCTATGATGATACTGTGAATCATTGTGCTATTTTGATGATTATGTGGTATGTGAATATATCACAGTAAAATTTCATTAAAAAGTGAAAAAAATAAAGCATCAGACACTAGGTTTTCACAATCACACAGTCACACTGTAAAAGTTATATCGTTATACAGTCATCTTCAAGAATCAAGGCTACTGAAACACATCTCAACAGTTTCAGGTACTTCCCCCCAGCCACTCCAATACACCATAAACTAAAAAGGGGTATCTATGTAATGCATGAGAATAACCTCCAGGATAACCTCTCGACTCCGTTTGAAATCTCTCAGCCACTGAAACTTTATTTTGTCTCATTTCTCTCTTCCCCCTTTTGATCTACAGGTTTTCTCAATTCCGTGATGCTGGGTTCCCCCTCATCCCGGGAATTCTGTCCCACCTTGCCAGGGAAATTTACACCCCTAGGAGTTGTGTCCCCTGTAGGAGGGAGGGCAGTAAGTTCAGCTGCCGAGTTGGCTTAGAGAGAGAGGTCACATCTTAGCACAGAAGGGATTCTTGGGGGTGACTCTTAGGCCTAATTTTAACTGGCTTAGCCTAGCCTTTGTGGGGATAAGTTTCGTAGGGCAAATCCCAAGATCGAGGGCTCGGCCCTATTGATTTGGCTGTCCCTGTGCTTAAGAGAATATCAGAAATTTTCCAAATGGGAAGTTGAATATTTCCTCCTTTCTCCCCAGTTCCCCAAAGGGACTTTGCAAATATGTCTTTATTCACTGCTCAGATTACTCTGGGATATATCAGGGCATCATACTAACCTGGACAAACCAGCATGATCTCAGGCCCTATTCAAGATTCCATGTACTAATGGTGTTCAGATTCCATATACTAATGGTGTTCAACTAAACTGATCATAGATTAAATTAGGTAATGTGCTACCCGAAATGTAAATTTTGCACCAACTAAGCATCTCTCCCTTTTATCTCACACAGAAGTTGAAGTTTAAAACTATGGATGCTGTCATCCTTTACTCTATATTCTGGTCTAACGCAGTCCCATTCAGATCAGCTTCATTCATGTCTCTAGTCAAAGTCTGATCCCTTTTTCAACTTTCTGAACACAGTTCCTGGATGAGGTGGTGCTGACTTTCATAGCTTCAGAGCTCTAAATCTGAGTCCCAGGTATTACCTAAATAGCTGAAGTTTCTGGCAACGACCAGGTTGTATACAAACAGCTCAGTATCTCAGAATTTAGAAACAACAGTTACACCCCCTTTATATATGTGACTGCTGTAAGAGCATACAATCTAGGACCCTTTGCAGTAGGTACCAGCCTGATAACCTGTGCTCTCAACTTCAGTTCACCAAGTTTTTATATTATAGTTAGTACATATGAGTGGAGCATGGTAATATTTCTTTTCGTTTCTGACACTTCATTCAACATGTAGTCCTTAAGGCTCATTCACCGAGTTGCCTTATGACTTCGTTCTTTATGACTGCCTAGTAGTCCTCTGTATGTGGTAGCTTCCCGTGGAACCTCCACACTGCCTTCCAGGGGGCTGCAGTTTCCCTGCCTACAGCGAATAGATACTTCTCTTTCTCCAGCGCTTGTTTCTCTCTGTTCTTTTTTTTGCATGGGCAGGCACCGGGACTCTCTGTTCATTTTTAACAGTTTTATTCACACATCATACATCCAACCTAAGTAAATAGGCATGCCTTCGCCACCATTATCTATATGAAGACATTTCTTTTTCTTCTACAAAGAATCCATGTCCCTCCCTCATGCCCCCCACCCCCCACCCCATCTGCTGACATTTAGTTTTGGTGCAATGCCTTTGTTACATTAGTGGAAGCATGTTACAATATGCTGTATTGTAAATATGCAATTGCGTTACATTATTACTGTTGGCTGTAGGGCCTAGCCTGCACTGATTGTACACCTTGCAATATTGACATTCATTTGTTCTTCCTCATTCAAAAACTTTTTTTTTGTACGTTTAATCACATTGTTGTCCACTTTAGGCATCCCTAAATTATATTGTCTCAGTCTTTATCCTCTCTCTTTCCTTCTGGTTTCGTTATGTACCCGCAGCCCTTCTTTCTCAATCATACACATACTCAGCTTCATTCAGTGTACTTATATTATTGTGCTACAATCAGATAGCTTTGTGCTATCTATTTCTGAATTTTTACCATCAGTCCTTTTGCACAATCTGTATTCCCTCAGCACCAAATGCCTGATCTCTACCCTATTTCTGTCTCCTGATAACCTCTGTTCTTAACTTCAACTCTCAAAGTTCACTCATTAATGTTCATATTAGTGAGACTGTACAGCATTTGTCCTTTTGTTTCTGGCTAATTTCACTCAGCATAATGTCCTTCAGGTTCATCCACGTTGTTATATGCGTCGTGACTTTATTCTGTCTTATAACTGCATAATATTCCATCACATGTGTATACCACAGCCTGTTTAGTCACTCATCCTTTGATGGACGTTTGCGCTGTTTCCATCTCTTGGTAGTCCATAAATAATGCTGCTATAAACATAGGTGTGCAAATGTCCATTTGTGTTCTTGCCTTCAGTTCCTCTGAATATATACCTAGTAATGGAATTGCTGGATCATAAAGCAATTCTGTACTTAGCTTCCTGAGGAACCACCAAACTGCCTTCCAGAGTAGTTGTTCCATTTTACATTCCCATCAAGAGTAGATAGGTGTGCCTCTTTCTTCACATCCTCTCCAGCACTTGTCATTTTCTGTTTTCTTTTTTGACAATGGTCAGATGAATGGGATTTTGATAGTTGGGTAAGTAGGTGGAATCATGGAGAACATTCTTGACTGAAAGAATGAACCAAGCAAAGGCACGTAGGCTTGAAAGTATGGTACTGTCTCTGTAGAGGTGAGAAACGTGAGTTAGAAATCTAGAAATATGGGACTTTTGCTTCTCCATTGTGTTGTTAGTGTCTTTTGCCCCTTCTGCTCTGATTACTGTTATATGCATCTCTGTTCCACTTTGGATGACCCCTATTGAAATACATGGAAGGGAATAGATTTCCTGTGCACATTAATGGGATTGCCAGAAATAACGTACTTTATTTATGTGACTATGAAACCAGATTTTCACATACATTACTGAATGATACCTTGCAATGGGGATGTTTTTCAGGTTGAAAATATCCTCTTGCATGACCGAGGCCACTACGTCCTGTGTGACTTTGGAAGCGCCACTAACAAATTCCAGAATCCACAAACTGAAGGAGTCAACGCAGTAGAAGATGAGATTAAGAAGTAAGCTTTTCCTTTCTTGGAGTTTTGTCCATTTTCAGATCAGCAACTTTATCTTATGGATGAGAAGATCAGAATGGGGAGAGAATGGTGCTAGTGTCTAGAGGCATTCAGTTGCCCTCATCTTAGCACATCATGTTAGTAGTTAGATTGTTTGAGTTCAAGTGGGAGGTTAGAAGGGGTTCACAAGCATTGATCAGTAGAGTAAAATGAAGGAATCTTATAGCAGTCTATCAGTGGCCCAGTGATTATAGATGTTTTCGTTTGCGACATCACATAGCCCTTAAAAAGTTGAATGGTGCACATATTGTTGAAGTTTTATGTGTGACATTATCAGTCAATCAAATGTGCTTTTTACTGAACCCTGAATTGCTGTTTATTCCTTCCTGCCCATAAGGAACTCACCTGTAGTCTAGTGGAATTAATGGTAAATAGGGTTATTAAGCTTTCTATAGATATTGACTACTGACTGCTGCCAGTAAAAGCTCCTTTTTATTTGTAAGAGCCTAATCTGTTTTCCACTGGTGTCCATAGTGTTGGATTTTTCGTAGGCAGCAGCACCTACTATTACTACTTGTAAATCAGCAGACTAGCATGTGCACCTGTATCCTCATCCTCCTCCTTTCATGCACCATCTCAGAAAACAAAGCCAAGGGCAAGACTTGCAGTCCGAGTCCCTGATGGACTCTTAACCACAGTCCCATCTGGACTGAAACTCAAGCAGCACAAGTCACGTGCTCCGTAGCACAGAGGCACCCACTTTGAGGATGCATTTTTATAATTCTTTTCTTAAGCCAGAGGGAAATTGGCTTCCTGTTTCATCCCTATTCCAGGAGGAAAGATCAGAAGCTCTTCATCTCCTCCACCCCTCCACTCCAGTCAGGGTCCTGCTCTCTGCTGCTCTCCAGATCATTCCAGCTGGCATTACATGTCTCTGTGTTGGGTCATATTTAAATGGATTACTATTTCTAAAAACAAATCAACAAAATATAATTTTAGATAATAAAGATTTACAGGGGATTTTGTCATTTGAGGACCCAAGAAAAGTTGCTTTTAGAATTAATATACAATAACATATCAGTGCCTGGGTCCTTAAAAGGACTGCTGCTGGAGGGTGATAGGTTTGGCAAGGCCCTAACTTGGCAAACTGATGACATAATTGTAGCAAGGACAACTTTTCATTTAATCTGTACTAGTATTTCATACTGTCTTCTACAGTTTGCTCCCAGGAACCTGGACTCTATTAATATATAAAGGAAAGTATTTCTGCTACCCCTGGTTTTTAAATATCACATTGAGATACTAAAAAACAAATAAGAATCTCTGTATTGCAGATACACAACGCTGTCCTACCGAGCACCAGAAATGGTTAACCTATACAGTGGCAAAATCATCACCACGAAGGCAGACATTTGGGTAGGTATCAACTAATCTATCTGCATCTCAGATATCAGCCATCTTGATTATATACTCCCTCATTTAATCTAGACAGTGTTACTCACAGGTGGCCACTGTACCATATCAGTCTCTGCTGATCTCTTGGAGTTATTCTTGAAGTCAGGGACCAACCACTGCTTCCTAAAACATGTCACAGACTATTACTTCAGAGCTCTGTAAAAATTATTCCAGTGACCTGCCCATTATTTAGGTGATTTTTACATATCTGTTATTAGTTCTTAAGATAAAAACAGCTGAAATACTTGTTTATTTTTTTAGCACAATTTGGTAGAAATGATGTAACTCAGGCTAAATTGTGACATTGAGTTCTACATTCAAGTTTCTAATAGATTAACAGTGTATTATTATTATATTTTTAATATATCTGTAAATAAATGTAGAATCGCCGGTATCTCTCATTAGACCCATTTGCAATGATGGTAAATACGCCACTAGTGAGCAATCTGCTTTCTTTATTTGTGTAGGCTCTTGGATGTTTGTTGTATAAATTATGCTACTTCACTTTGCCATTTGGAGAGAGTCAGGTGGCAATTTGTGATGGGAACTTCACAATTCCTGATAACTCTCGATATTCCCAAGACATGCATTGCCTAATTAGTAAGTATTTCAACTTCCTAATTTCATTCTGTATCTCTAATCTCTGGGTTTGAACTGGAGGATAGAGTAAGGAATTAGATCCCAGCAGTAATGGGTTGGATGCAGAGATGAAGAAATCAATTGGTAGTGTTTAGGAACTCAAAGCTGGGAATGATTATAACAGTGTCTAGTTAGAGTGGTGTGTTCTTGCACTGGAAGTCTAAACTCTATTTCACATCTGAGTCAACCAGCTAAGCAGAAATCCTAATGGCTTTGAGCAGTAGAGTACTGTGGGGTTTGGTTGCAGTCCATATGGAAGCTCTGTTAACGAAAAAAGAGAAGAGCTGACTCATCAAGTGATAAGAAATTTGCCTTTACAAAATGGTTGCAATGCATTGGCTGGAGTGAATACATAATCAAAACTGTATAACTCTATGGAACCAGGTTTTTCCTCTCATTAGTAATCACTGGATTTTGATAAAAAGCATCTCAGCACAGTTGTTTGTTTAAAATTATCTTTAATAATTTTAAATTAAAATTATTAAAAAATTATTTTAAAAACTCTCTTTTGTATCTTTGTAGCAAGTATATATACTAGTGTTTATTAACTAGACAGCAGAGTAAGTAATCTTTTCACAAGCCCCTCTACTAAGATGCTAAAGAAATAAAGGTTTTATCATCTTACTCATTGGTCAGGACATTTAGCATCTAAGTTTTAACAATTTTGGGTTATAAATCCTGAATAACCCATTTTCATCCCTGGGTGAGGATACACTGGGGAATGATAGAAAAAGCAAAAGTAGGGTGGAGCATTTGACAATTATTGAAGGCCTACTTGTACCTCATTTAGTTTTTAAAATCCTTTATGTATTAAAAATAGTTATACCCATTATACAAATGAGGAAACTGAGGCTCATAAAATATAGGTAACTTACCTAAGGTGAAATAATCATAGCTTTTAAGTGGCTACCCACACTGTTTCCATTGTACCTGTTTTATCATTTGACCTCTACAATTTATTAATAAAAGGGCTGGAGGGTATTTAAAAGAATGGAGCATGGCATTTAATGACTGTTGGACTGTTTTCAGAGATAAAGCATTTTATTTCTGCTGGAATTGCAGTGATGTAAATGAGGTTGGAAAGAAATATGAAAAGTGGTCAAATTTGACATTAGAATGTAGGACTTTTTTGGTAATAGTTTTCTTTTTCTTTTTTTTTTTTTTAATTTTTGACAGTAAATTCATATTGGAAAAGACAACTCTTGCTGGATGTAATATTGCCATCTTTTCCAAGCTCTGAGCTATCTCAGTTTACAAATGACTCCAAGATTCACTGTCACCTTAAACTCATATATCTAAAATGAATTGTTATTGCTCCACCCTCCCCTCCCCTTTATTCCCACTGTAAGATTCCCATTCCCCTTTTCAGGTTCTGTCAGTGATATCACCATTTAAGCCTGGATGAATGAACTATAAGGTTTTCTTTGAATCTAACTAGTGAGAAAGAGGGAAGACCCAACTATTTCCTAAGCTGTGTTAATTCTTTCTTTGGGGGTTTCTCCCATTTCCGTTACATTTTCTCTGTTTTCAGCACTGTCACCATAATATGCCTAGACCCTGCCAGCTCATGCCTATCCTAGTGGATTGGACAGTAGCCTCTCTCCAGCCTCTTCAGTCCGCCTCACACACGCTCACTACAAGATTTACTTTATAAAACACCACGTTCCTATGTCCCTGTTCATTCAACTTCTCTGATTTGTCGGTAGTCCTACACGAGGGCCCAAATTTCTTAGTGTGTGAGATCCTTCGTTTTCTGGTTCTGTCCTGCCTCTTATTTCCCTGTATTCACTACCCTGTTTTTCCAGCCCCTGTTCTCCTGTAACAGAGCATCCTCTTTCCTTTCTTCAAGTCCTTTTTTTTGCGCAGACTGCTGTTTCGCCTGGAATGTTTTTTCCTCTTTTCTCCTGCCTAACTAAATCATGCCCTGCCCTCAAAGATAGGCTCAAGTCTTGCCTCTTCTCCAAGGCTTCACAAAGGCTGCAGCCTCCCTGATCTTTTCTGAACTTGGTGTTTGAAACATTCACTTTACTACTTAAGTAATAAACTGCCTTGGCATTGCAGTTTGTATGCATATGGGTAGGTGTATGTGTTTTCTCAAAAATTTTTTTCCTGAGGTTTTTTTTCCGGCTTCGGAGAGAGCAAAAGCTTAAAGGTCCTGAAACAGACAGATGATTTATAGATTACAGTAAAAGGAGATACATATTTGTGACTTTGTAATTTCTTTTAGACTAGAAACCAGCTAATATCTGCAACAGAAGAATAGTAAGTAAATTATGAAATTTGAGTTTTGGTTACAATTTTCAAGAATACAATCTGTTAAGCATAGTAGTAAGAACTTAAGAAGTCATAAGCAGGACCATGTGGCCTCCTACGTATCAGAATATGAAGATATTAGCTTTGCTGGATTCTGTGTTGTGCAAAGCACAGACTGTGAACTTCAGGTATCTTTATTACAATTGAAATACTTTATTTTATTGTGGATAGTAAGAACTTTAGAAATGTTCAGACTTCCCTTTCTTAGAGGGGAAGAAAAGGGCTAAATTATACTGTCTAACCTTTGTAAGGGCTAAAAATTTTTAGATAATAAAAGTTTGATAATAGAGGGGGAAATCATGCTTCCTAGCTAATGTTAGGATATTATTAAATAAGTTGATAATATGTTTGTCTTAGGGTATATGTTGGAACCAGACCCTGACAAAAGGCCAGATATTTACCAGGTCTCCTACTTCTCATTTAAACTACTCAAGAAAGAATGTCCAATTCCAAATGTACAGGTATGTGAATGGTGCTTTTTAAGGGAAATAAGCATTATCAAATTGCCATTTATAGTTCTTGGGCTGTTAATTAGCTTTGTAAATGAATTTAATGTCACTTGCTTTATCTACTAAGGGGCATTCAGGCAAAGCTAAACATGAAGCAATTGCTATAAAGGTAATCCAGTTTTCCCATGGAATTTAATTAAAAAAACGAGGCAATTGCACTGAAAAAAAAAAACATGCCCTGGGGACTGAGTGAACACTTTGGATGAAGATTGACCAACTTCATGTCTTGTCAACTTTTACAGTTCACTGAGCACCAAATACCCATTGTATTTACCTTGTAGTAGTTAGGCGGGGTGTTTTCTGATACAAGGCTCTGGATTTGCACCCATGTCTATTAGAACTTATAGCCTTTGTCCCATTCCTCCTTCCTTGTAACAGAGCTTCCTTGATTTTGCTTCTCCTGTTGACCGTCTGTAAATTACCTTTCTTTTCTTATACCCTCTTCACACATATCAGGCCATCCCTAGAAGCCTAAGCTCTATACTTAGTTTTCAAAGTACAATGCTTGCAAACATCCTTTTTATAATTTTGCCTTATTTTTCATGATACAGTTCTCTTGACTGTATTACTAATGGATGCCATAATAAGCTAGGTTCTAATTTGAAATTTTCTTGCTAGCTTTTCAAATAAATAACTTTTTTAAAAAACTCTTTTATTCTGAAATATAACATATGCAGAAAAGCGATAAATTTCAAAATATAGTTTAACAAGTAGTTATAGAGCAAATTTCAAAGTATAGTATGGGTTATAGTTCCACAATTTCAGGTATTTCCTTTTGGCTATTCTAATACACTGAAAACTAAAAAGAAACATCTGTATAATGATTCAGTAGTCATAATCATTTGTTAAATCTTGTCTTCTCGGTTACAACTCCTCCCTCTCATTTGATCATTCTCTCAATCTTCAGGGATGATTTGGGTAATGACTATTCTAATTTCTTCGTGTTGGAAAGGGGTGTCAACATTATGGGGTAGGAAAATGCAGCTAGTTGGTGTTCTGGGAGAGACTGGTACCTCTAAGTTTCAGGGTTTATCTAGTGTTGGAACAATCCGGAGGTTTTAAGTTTCTGAAAAATAAATTTAATAAGTAAAACTTTTAAAGAGTCTTAAATAGAGCCCTGACTTTTCTTTAGTGTACTCAGGAATACTGTTGGTTGGGGCTTGGCATACTGTGACAATTTGCAATATCTGGCTGAAGCTTGTGTAAGAATAACCTCCAGTATGACCTCTTGACTATTTGAAATCTCTTAGCCACTGAAACCTTATTTTGTTACATTTCTTTTCCCCCTTTTGGTCAGAAAGGCTTTCTCAATCCCATGATGCCAGGGCCAGGCTCATCCTTAGGAGTCATGTCCCACATTGCCAGGGAGACTTATATCCCCGAAAGTCATGTCCCACATAGGGGAGAGTGTAATGAGTTTAAAATAATGAACTTTTGATGTCCCTTTTGGAAATTGAGGATATGATGAAGAACACTCCTCTTTCATTCTTACTTTTGGAATCAAATGTGGGAATCATTCAAACAGAGCTCAGAATATTAGCTTTTTTACTAACAAGAATGAGTCAGAGAACATGGCTTGACCAGACAGGCTCCCTAAGAATAAATCCACGGGACTGAGCGGCAAATATCTGAATCCTGAAGGTGGGCTCTTCCACAAAGGAGATAGAGCAAGGGTGTTCCAGGCAAGCTCAGATTTCTTTTCCCCACATTTCTTTTCCCCACTCTCCTCACTTGGGGGACAATGTCTTTTAGGAGGAAAAGAAGCTATGAGAAGTTTTCTAGGTATGAAGGAAATGGAAGTTCCCTCCTAAGTGCCCATTTTGTAACTGGTATTCTGTTTGTCAGGTTTCCCAGATGAAAACAGGGGCTACCTGTACAGTTATCTAATGTGACGTGTTTTCTTTTGCTGTACTATTTTCCATTCATAAAGTTAAACAACAGAAACACAATCGAAAGCATTAGGATTGGTATCTTCCTTAAGAGAAGTAAACTTCGCCACAGGTCTCATGTCATTTGGTAGTTGCCCACTGGTGTTAAGCTGTTGCTTTGTGATTAGGGACAGCTGGCACTCCCTCAAGAAGCAATATTAGATGGATGGTGCACAGTCCAAGCTAGAGGAACTCTGTTTGCTTTGTTGCCTGAGTGGTGCTTTGTATATTGGGCAAGAGTGCTGGCTGAGCAACCAAACACATAAGGTGTCCATTGTTTTCTCCCAGCATTCCACCTAAGAGACTGCATGCACCCCGGCTTGGCACACTAGTCAGCTCTGACTTCTCTGCAACCCAGCTAGGAGTAAAGCTTAAATAGTATGTGTTATAGGCATCTCTTCCATTCCTTTCATAGCAATACTTCTAAGCTGTGCTGTAGGAAGAGAAGGGGGCTGAAATCAAGTCCCAAGGACCTGACACCCCTGCAGAAGGTGGAGAATGAAGCGGGGCTGGAGTGAGCTGCATACAAGGCTGCTCTCTCCCCTTCCCAGACACTTTGCCTCTCTGGCTGTGTGTGAGGCTGGTAGAATATGCATTTGTTTAACTTCCCTTCTCTCTACCAGAGATCAGGCCAGGAAACGGCTCTGGAAGACCCTAATATGCGTTTCTATTAGCCACATATTAGAATTCCTGCTTATTATTTTATGAAGAGATTGGTGACGTCCCTTTTATTCCCCTTTCAATTCTATAGAACTCTCCCATTCCTGCAAAGCTTCCTGAACCTGTAAAAGCCAGTGAGGCAGCTGCAAAAAAGACCCAGCCAAAGGCCAGGTAAGGTCTGCCTGGGTAAGCATGCATCCTGTTCCATTTGTGCAGTAGCAGGGGAGTTTGTCTTGTGTTTCTTAGTTCTTGTACTATCATGACCCGGAGGCTGCATGGAACAAAAAAGCAAGTTCTGTCTCCCCCAGGCAAAAACTCTTTGTGGGACTGTGAAAAGGAGTATAATGAAATATTCTGATCTACATTTGAAGGAGAATCAAGAATTGTACAGCTGTTTGCTTCCCTTGCTTGGGGATCAGTGCAGGGGCTTTCACAGATGAGTCAACAACAGACTTTAAATGCTTTCCCTACTACAAGGGTGTCCTAAACATGGGCCCTGGCTTGTGTTAATAGACTCCTTCACTACCACCCTAATCCTAAAAGCATGGAGTCTACCAACAGCAAAAGGCCCTATGGGTCTTAACTAATCACCTGTATCACCAGGGGCCTTCCAAGAAGCAGATGCCACAGAGAGTTAAACAGCGAGGATTTTAATAGGGGACATGCTCATGTGAGAGAAAATTGGAAGAGAGCTAGGAAAAGCTGGGCGAGTCATCAGCGGCAAGTCTGACTGGAGAGAGGGAGGGGAAGGTTGGGCAGAAACAAGATAGACTGGCATGAAATTTAAGGTTTGATGAAGCTGTCAAGGAGTCCTCGAGTCTGAGCTGGCCATTAGAGGAATCCACTGTTTCCTGCGATGGGCCTACCTTGTATCTCTGTGCACTCAGTCGTTGGCTGGAAACAACTTGTGGGATGCATGCCCCTGGACAGATGTGGATGTGGATTTCAGAGAATTGCAGTTGGGGCACTAGGTCAATTTTACTCCCATAGTTGAAAGTCTGCAAGGCACTTTCTGATGGCTTCCACCCCTTCCAAATGGCAGATTCTGGGGGTAGTCCACGAAAATGTTTATAATCCTCTTTTCTCTACCTCTGATTTTTCTTAAATGACATGCCCATTCACACAGTTAGTTGGTGGAGAGCTGGAGCTCAAATAGAGTTTTCTTTGACTCCAGATCCTGTTGTTTCTTTTTTTTTTTAAGATTAACCCAGTGATATGCAACTTTTATTAAAATAAATTTCATCTGTAAAACAAGGTAATTTATAAATTGATCTCAACTCACGTTTCTTTGACATTCGAATTTTTACATAAAAAGTTGCAAAATTTCAACTAAAGAACAAAGAAAACATTCAGACTCAAGTTTATACTTCAAAAACAACAGCCTTTCCTTCAACAAGTAAAAATGATTGTTCATCAGTTTACGTTAATCTTGTGGTCCAGAGTACATTTTCCATTTAAAACATTCTTAATCATTCTTCTATATGGCATGAATAGCTTCTAATGGGAATTGATGTATAGTCTGTTTTTGATGAAAACAACATTAAACAGACATTGTCTGATAATGCTGAATGTGACAAAACCAACAAGACACATTAAGATATTTCTCCTTTTCTTGAATTGTCAGGTCAACTATAAAGCATTAATATCCAGTGTATAGTAGGATATCTACTAAGGTAAAGTTATAACCTGTAAGGTAAACAATATCTTCAAGATATGAATTAAGATCCTTTAACAGAGTGCAGATATCATCTTTATTGAAGTGGCCATCTACTTGAGTTACCCTGTATTCTAACCACTGGTGCACTATTGCTTTTTCTTCTGCAGTACTCCCAAGCAAATACTCTTTGTTGGCTTGGTTGACTAGATGAGCTGCTATAGTAGTCCGTTCTGTTGTACTGGGACCAGTGTTTGTTTGAAGTACTGGAATCTGGCACTCACCCTGAGTGCTGTATTTATTCCCTTTACTCAGCCTCGGTGCTTTTTCCAGCAGTGTCATCTCCACAGCTGCCGCCATCTTCCAGCCAAATCCCATCTAAGATGTTCCCTTCAGAAGAAGATCAGTGTGGACATTCTTAGCACTTGGATTTCTACAGAAGGCTATTTACCTCCCTCATCCTTGGCTTTATCTTTCTTTCTTTTTTTTTTTACATGGGCAGGCACCGGGAATTGAACCCGGGTCCTCAGGCATGGCTGGCAAGCGTTCTTACCTGCTGAACCACCATGGCCCACCCCTTGGCTTTATCTTTCTTAGACCTTTTTCCCATATCTGTTTCGTTTTTCTTCCCACCTCCCTTCTTCAGGTTACAGCAGGTTACAGTCTTCTCCAAATGTAATAGTTTTAATATTACCTTGTTCCACCTAGCACAAGAGCATTCCTCTAGCAGGACCAGAAAAGCCTCTGGGTCCAGAATTGACATTCCTTGATGATATGTCATGGAGGAGGACATGGGGCCAGCCGTTTCGCTTTCTGTTATTTCATGTAGGCCATGCCAGATATATTTCGGAGATATTCATAAAGCTTGTTAATGTTGTCCTTAACCTTAGCTATACTCCCTGAAGTGTCGTTTCAAAGCACAGTTGACTCTGGTCTGAGTTAGTAGATCACTAGTAAATAAATGGAGACTAGCACCTGGGCTTCACACCATCACAAGAAACTATGTTCCTTTGGATTTGGTTTGGCTGTGAGTTACAGGAAGTCCCCAAATAACAGTGACTTCTACAAGGCAGATATTTATTTTTTTCTCCTAAGTAAACAAAGTCTGGTGGCAAGCAGTCCAAGGCTGATGTGGCAGTTCTGTTCCACAGAGCCCTAAGGGACCCAGGCTTCAAGCTCACTGCTCTGCCATCCCTGTGGTGTGGCTATGACCTCATGGACCAATATGGCAGCATCCTTGTTCCAAGAAGCAAGATCAAGAGGGGCCAAAGAAGAAGAGAGGCAAAGGGCATGCACCAATATTTCTTTCTTTTTGGAGGGCATGGGGAGGTGGGGAGGGGGAAACATGGACCAGAAATTGAACCAGAGTCTCTGTATGGCAGGCAAGAATTCTATCACTGAACAACCTGTGCACCCACCAGTTATTTCTTAAGGCTTTTAGAAATAGCCTTACAACAATCTGCTTACATTCCATTGGCCGAACTTACACAAATGTCCACCTAGTTGCATGAGAGGCTGGAACATGTGATTTTTACTCTGGTGGACCATACACCCAGCTAAAAATTATACACTATGGAAGAAAGGGAGCATGTATATCCAAGGAAACGAGTTCTTGTCACACTCATCAAATTCTTTGTCTTGAAATCTTTGCTTATTCCTTCAAGTTGCCTTGTTAGATTCACTCATTTACATCCTTTTTAGAGAAAAAAAAACATTTTGACAGCCAATTCTAACCAGGAGTGAGTTCCCTCTACATCTGAAAACTATCTGCTTCAAATCCCTCTTGGCATCATCACCCACAGCATATCCTTGGAAATTCTAGGAGGTGTGATAGGTAAAGGGTGCCAAGATCAAATTAGTTTAAGAAACATTTTAGTCCGTATAGAGTGAATATGGAAGGTTTGGGTGGATGTTGAGGGGAATGCAAATCCATCATGGACTCTGCCCACCTCTTCCTTATTTTTCCAAACTTTAACATAAATCTCTTCTTTTTCTTCTTTTACTATTCTAGACTGACAGATCCCATTCCCACCACAGAGACTTCAATTGCACCTCGCCAGAGGCCTAAAGCTGGGCAAACTCAACCAAACCCAGGAATCCTTCCCATACAGCCTGCCCTGACACCTCGAAAGAGGGCCACAGTTCAGCCCCCACCCCAAGCTGCAGGTCGGTGACTAGATTGGTTTGAAACTTGGTCTGCCTGTTTGTTATGCAGGAGTGATTTCAGGATGTTAGAGGAGTCCTGGATCACATTATCGAGAGGCACATAAGGAATAATGGCTTTCTTTGAGGAGAAGAAGATGGGATGTTGCTAAAATTATATTGCTGGTAACTGGCAAAAGGGTAGATGCCTTTCCAAGACCACTGAAGAATGTTCTCTTTTTTCTAGTTTTGGCCCTGATTTTGTAGTTTGGTCCATTTATCCCATTTCTACCTCTTTACCATGTGCTTCTTCTCTTTGCTTGTAAAGAAACAAATTCTGCTCTTTTTTTGACACTCACAAAGGAATTGTTTCTTTAATGCTATGTCTCCTGAAGTATCTAGCGCCCCTCCATGTTTTGGTGTTCTATTTCTAATGAGATGACAGAACTTGGTTTCATAGTGAGGACTGTGCCGTATTGTCAAGTAACCAAACACAGCCGAACCTTCCCCAACCAGGAAGCTGCTCTTGGTGAATTTGGTAGCCACCTTCTTATAGCCAGGCATCCAGACTAGGGTTGTGTACCTCCAAGTAAAACATCAGGGAATGCCTTTGTCACGCAGCAAGCCAGCAGGTGCAGAGATTGTATTTATATATAGCAGCATCAAGGGCCAATTGCTTATGTGTATACTTGGGGTACTGACTAAAGGAATAACTGACTAAGTTTTATGGTGAATTAAGGAAGACTTTCTTGAGGAGGCAAGTGTCGACCTTAATTATTGAACCTGGTTTTAAAATCTGTGAAGCACACAGTTTAGCAGGAAGAAGGACGGACATTCCAGGTGGGCCAGAACAGGTGCAAAGACAAGGAGCACTTGGATCTTGAGATAATCTATGCACTTATCACTCTCTCTTTTTGGCCTTGTTAAGAAAGAAAGGCATTTTTGTCTGAAAGAGTTTTGAGCCCTTATATGGAGTTTATTCTCATTGCAGGACCCAGCAGTCAGCCTGGCCTTTTAGCCAGTGTTCCCCAACCAAAAACCCAGCCCCCACCCAACCAACCTCTACCACAGTCTCAACCCAAGCAGCCGCAGGCTCCACCCACCCCACAGCAACCGCCTTCCTCTCAGGCCCAGGCCACACCCCAGCACCAGCAGCAACTCTTCCTCAAGCAGCAGCAGCAGCAGCAGCAGCCGCAGCAGCAGCAGCAGCAGCAGCCGCAGCCGCAGCCACAGCAGCCGGCACAGCAGCCAGCGAGCACTTTTTATCAGCAGCAGCCACAGCAGCAGCAGGCCCAGACTCAGCAGGTAAGTTGGTCAGAGCCTGCCTACCCTTGCTTTGCATATCTGAGCAAGATGCATATGTTGTATTTACTTAATCTTTTTTCATTATGTTTTCACATGTTTTTTTTCACATTTTGAAATTATGAGTCTATATCCATTTTATAATGGTCCTCTTTGATCCATAAATTCTCTTGTCCTCCCCTCCTCCTTTTTTTTTGTTATCAATCAAAAAAAAATTAACAACAAACAAAACAATAAGATATCATTCCACTCCACACACACAATCAGCAATCCTCAACATCACCACACAGTTGCACATTCATCATCCCTCAGAACACCCGCATTGATCCAGAAAAAGAAAAAAAAAGACAACAGAGGAAAAAAAGTTACACATACCATACCCCCTACCCCTTGCCCCATCTACCACGAGCATTCCAAACCAAATTCATCCCAACATTTGTTCCCCCCATTACCCACTTCCATTCCATGTGTTCCACTCCTCCGCCGATACGGCAGACAAAAGGAGCATCAGACACAAGGCCTCTGCATCCACAGAGCCACACCACCGTTCAGCCACCATCAAGAAACATGGCCACTGGAACACAGCTCCACACCCCCAGGCAATTCCCTCCAGCCTCCCCACCACATCCGGAACAACAAGGTGACACCCACCCAATGTGCAAGAACAACCCCCAGGACAGCCTCCCGACTCAGCCCGGAATCTCCCAGCCACCGACACCTAGTCTCACCCCATTCCTCCCCACCCTGGTCGAGAAGGTTCTCCCAATCCCCCGATGTCAATTCTCAGCTCATTCCAGGGCCCCTCTCAGTCCCTTGATGCTGAGTCTCAGCTCACCCGAGGGTCCCTGTCCCACGCTGCCAGAAGGTCCACACCCCCAGGAGTCACGTCCCAGGCAGAGACCCTCCTCCTTTTCTTGAAGAGACTGGGTCTTTTATCCTGTAGAATTTTCCACATTCTGGATTTGGCTGATTGAATCCCTGTGATACCGTTTAATATGTTCCTCTGTCACCCATATAAAATGGTGATTTCTGGAGGCTTGATTAGTATTGGGTTCAGTTTGGCAGTATTTGTCCTTCCCATTGCATCGTATCAGGAGGCAAGTAGTGTCCGTTTGTCCTTTGTTTTAGTGGTAGTATAATCCATGGTGGGTTTAGGTGTTGTTGGTCTCATCCATTAGTTTAATGCTCCTATCAGTTTAGCAGCCATTGCTGACCATTTTATACATCATTCATTCATTTGGAATGGCAAAATGTGTTATTCTAGTATTGCTTCTTCACCAAGAGGCTGCAATTTTTTCTAGGAAGAACTTTCTTCATCAGTTATTTGGTTTCTTGAGGTACTGTTTTTTTGTACAGAAAGACAGGATAAATGCTTAACTCTTTCTGTTTGTTAACTAATTTTCAGAATAATGAGTTTGTTCTTAGTATCATCCAAAGGTGAACAATAAGGCTGATTTGTTTGTCGTTGTTGTTTGTGTTTTTTTTTTTGTTTTTGGTATCATTATGAACTTACGGATTTTAATATATTTGATGTTTCAATATATTGCTGTTTTAAAAAATATATTTATTTTAGTGCTCAAATTATTCCCACTTTGGCCAATGGAAGTCTCTCTCTTTTTCCTTTTTTCTTTTCTTTTTTTTTTAATTAGAGAAATAGTGAGTTTACAGAAAAATCATACATACAATGCAGGGTTCCCATGTGCCATCCCATTATTAACACCTTGCACTGGTGTGTTACTTTTGTTACAATTGATGAAGGCACATTTTTATAATTATACTATTAAGTGTAACTCATGGTTTAACTTAGGGTTTACTGTTTGTGTTGTACAGTTCCATGGATTTTTTAAAAAAATTTATTCTAGTAACATATGTACAACCTAAAATGTCCCCTTTTAATCACATTTAAATATGTAATTCAGTACTGTTAATTCCATCCACAATGTTTTGCTACTATCACCACGTCCATTACCAAAACTTTTTCATCCTCCTACCCTGTTCCCTAGATTACAACGCCACAGGATAGTTTATTCTAATTATTTCATATCCATGACATCATACAGTGTTTGTCCTTTGGTATCTGGCTTATTTCACATTGCAGTCTCTTTAAGCTCCTGAGTCTTTTGAACATGTAGCTTGATAGTTATACTTCTTCTCTAGTATAATAAGCTAGCCCAGGCTCATTCTGCTCTGGACCTGGAATCAACCATTTCTCCAAGGAGCTCTGTTCCCTTTTAATGGAAATGGTATTTAGGACCACAGTCTTGGTATTAAGGATATTCCCTTGCTAATAGGTTGGTAATTGTTTTTAGGCCTTTTCAGTGCACAATTAGGAAATAGATTTTGTTTTTTTAAGAGAATATACATCATGAATTTAATTTAACCATTCCCAATGCAGATTTGGGATTTCAGAGGTTTTGTTCAACTTCTTGAATTTTGTATTTATATTTTTTTCATCTGAAAATCTTGAGTCCTAACAACATTGACATCATTATTTAATTTATTTATAGCTTCAGGATAATATTAATATGAATACTGAAAATAGTTTAAGATGTCTTTGAGCGTTTTAACCCTTAGAATATTTAGTTCATTATTTTCCGGGGAGTTTAGCCACCAATTTGATATACAGATTTGTTTGTTTCAATTTTCTTTTAATTTTTGGTTATTGCTTTTTAAATTTTGATGTAATTTTGTCTTATGAATGTATAAAAACTTTACATTTCCCAGTGTTAAGTCTGCACAATTCTGTCTCCTGCATCCCATATGTGGGAATTACTCATTCCTACTTACAACTTCAGGGTGTTCCCTCTAAAGCGTATATCATACTTTTTCAGTCAGTCCACTGTTGATACACACTGGGTTGTTTCCAGCATTTTGCTATTGTCTAAGGCAGCTATTTTTTGACATGTGTTTCTTTGCTCACCCTTTAACTTTTCCCCAGTAACAAATAATATCCTCCCAGTTAGCTCTATAACTAAGAGTATTTGGGATTTTCAGAGACAAGATCTTGATTTTTGTTCACCCGTACACCCTTATTTGAGTACTTTATGTGCCTCGCACATAGTCACTAGCATTAGGGATTAGACACACATATGAGAAATGGTCCCTTGCCTTAGGGAAGCTTAGAATATATTATAACTTGAAAGAAAGCAAAGAGAAAAAAAGCAATAGTTTTCAAAGCAACCTTCAACAAGTAGTTACAGGACAAATCCCAGAGTTTGCCATGGGCTACCATACCATCATCTCAGATTTTTCCTTCTAGCTACTCCAGAACATTGGAGGCTAGAAGGAATTATATATGTATTTTTTATTATCACTTTTTTCTATTTTTGTGAAAAATAACATATATACAAAAAAAACCCAGTAATGTTGGAAGCACAACATAACAACTAGTTATAGAACAGATTCCAGAGTTTGGTGTGAGTTACACTTTCACAATTTTAGGTTTTTACTCCTACCTGCTGTAAGATACTAGAGACTAAAAGAAATATCAATATAATGATTCAGGAGTCATATTTGTTTATTAAACCCTACCCTCTCTTTATAACTCCACCATTACCTTTGATCTTTCTTCCACTTTGTAGGGATATTTGGGCTATGCCCATTCTATCTTTTTTATGTTGGAAGGTCTGTGAATAATAAGTGGTCAGGAGATGGAACTAGCTGATGTTCTGGAAAGGCTGGCCTCTCTAGGTTTCAGGATTCATCTGGCCCAAGGTCCCATCTGGAGGTTGTAGGTTTCTAGAAAGTTATTCTAGTGCATGGAACCTTTGTAGTATCTTATATATTGCCCTAGGTGTTCTTTAGGATTGGCTAGAATGGTTTTGGTTGCAGTTTGGCAAGTTATTATAAGTAGCAATGTCTAACTGAAATTTGTGTAAGAGCAACCTCCAAAGTAGCCTCTCAACTCTGTTTGAGCTCTCCTAGCCACTGATACCTTATTTGTTAAACTTCTTTTCCCCCTTTTGGTCAGGATTGAATTGTTGATCCCATGGTGCCAGGGAGACTTTCACCCCTGGATGTCATGCCCCATGTAGTGGGGGAGGGCAATGATTTCACTTGCAGAGTTGGGCTTAGAGAGAGTGAGGCCACATTTGAAATGAGTCTTAATAGCTTAGTTAACAATTAGGTTTTTAATTTTAATATTAGCGTTGCTTCATCCTTAATCATTTAATCTTGGCTACTTCTAAATCCCTTTAAAAAAGGGATTAATTCTCAATAGAGACTAGCTAACTGACTCTGTGATTGGAAGGTCATTTATATCAGCTTCTGTCACACTCTAGCTTGTGGAGTCACACCATCTTGAGTCGGATATATTGTCAGGTTAGGCATAGAAATCTCCTCAGGGGTCCATTCTGTTCAGGAGGCAGCATGGTGTAGTAGAGTCTGGCAGTGTAAAGTACTGCTGTTTTTATTTTAATGCCTTTGAGGCTCTCATCATGAGTCTCCAAACCTAGCTGAAAAACTTCTACCTATCCTTGCCTGTAGCTTCCAGGACTGGCTTTAGTTGTCACTGGGACATTTGTCTTTTACGAACTGTGGTCTGGAACAGGTTCTCAGTCATAGTTACCTCCTCATTTCTTGCCACTATCTCTGCTCAGTTTCAGACAGTACATCCAGCAACACAGCCACCAGCAATCACTCAGTTTCCTGTGGTATCCCAAGGAGGCTCTCAACAGCAGCTGATACAGAACTTCTATCAGCAGCAGCAGCAGCAACAGCAACAGCAGCAGCAGCAGCAACTGGCCACAGCTCTGCATCAACAACAGCTGATGACTCAGCAGGCTGTCCTACAGCAAAAGACCACTGTGGCAGCGGTGCAGCTACCCCAAGCACAGCCTGCTGCTGCCCCCCAGCCACCCCCAGCCCAGGAGCCTGCGGTAAGAGTCAACCAGGGTTCAGAGCACAAAAGCAGAAAAGATGCATACGGTGGGCTAGGAATGGGCAGGAAAGAGACAGTAGGAGCAGGTGACAGGGCCTCTATGCTAGGGCGGTTGTGCTTCCCCACCCTTGTGGTTAAAATATTTAATCCTACCTTGGCACATCCAAAGACAGGATAAGATATTCTATAAAATTTAGAGGTTTATAAAAAATAACTGTAGGCTACTGATGAAGATGAACATTATTTATCACTCTAAAATTAGGCTGGCAGAAAGAGCTGCTAAATGTCAGTGCCATGATGAGTAGTCAAGGACCTAACTAGGATTAGAACTAGTTCCTTTCACTTCTTCAAGGGGCGGTTTGATCCGTTGTGGCCTTTTGGTCTCTGGAGGTTCACGTGGACCCCACCTCTACCCTGAATCTTGACAGTGTTGTGTTTAATTTCTTTGTCTTGGATGGCACTACTGGCCACATCATCGAGGTCTACCATGCAGCACCCTCAGGGCCCATGAACCATGGCCTTATCCCTCTGGGCACCGAAACATCTGGAGTCTCTAATTATTTGAGCCATCTTGTCAATTTAGAAGTTGAACGTGTCCACTTCTAGATACTGAATACAGCATCAGAAACCACATGCTCTCCTGGTTGTCCTCTTAATTTTCAGCATCCTGAAAATTAAGAGGACATGGTACTTTGGCCTTTAATAAGTGACCTTTATTCTGTACACAGATTTTTCTACTTATCTGCCCAATTTTATAGTGGTAGAAAAAGACATTTTACATGCCCAGCTGTAATACAGTATCATCACTACTCTTTTATTTCCAGTGAAATCCAACTCCTAGACAAACGAAGGAAACGTAAAAAGCCATCTTTCTGAGGATTGATTTCTAATAGAGTTTTGTTGTCCATTGTTCTAGTTTGCTAGCTGCCGGAATGCAATATACCAGAAATGGAATGGCTTTTAAAAAGGGGAATTTAATAAGTTGCTAGTTTACAGTTGTAAGGCTGAGAAAATGTCCCAATTAAAATAAGTCTAAAGAAATGTCCAATCTAAGGCATCCAGGGAAAGATACCTTGGTTCAAGAGGGCCAATGACGTTCAGGGTTTCTCTCTCAAGCAGAAAGGCACATGACAAACATGGTCAGGGTTTCTCTCTCATCTGGAAAGGCACATGGCGAACATGGCATCATCTGCTAGCTTCCTGTCCAGCTCCCCAGGATGAGTTTTCCTTCCTCATCTCCAAGAGTCACTGGCTGGTGGACTCTCTGCTTTGTGGTTCTGTGACATTCTCTGCTCTCTCAGAATCTCATGGCTTTCTCTCTTATTGTTCTCTAGCTTTTTCCAAAGTGCTTCTTCTTTTAAAGGATTCCAGTAAAACCAATCAAGACCCTCATAGAATGGGTGCAGACATGTCTCTATCTAATCAAGTTTAATACCCACACTGATGGAGTCACATCTCCATGGAGATAAACTAATTAAAGTTTCCAACATACAGTACTGAATAGGGATTAGAGGAAACAGCTGCCTTTATAAAATGGGATTAGGATTAAAATATGATTTTTCTAGGCTACATACATACATCCTTTCAAACTGGCACACACATCCTAACCCAGAAAACCTATATCCCTTCACAAGGAAACAGTGCCATAAATAGATTGTCTTTTTTAAGTCTCTCTTAAATGTATGATTAGTGTCGTTATACTTTCCTTTCTGAAACAACTCCGTCTTCCTGCAGAGTATGGTAGGCATTATTCTGTATTTGTTACCAAGAAAAAATGTTTCTCTTATTGATAGAAAAAGAGTTTTAAGAAAATTACCCTATGATATCAAGTCTGATCCCCTCGTTTTATGGATTTGGAAACTGAGGCCCAGGCTAGAAAGTGATTGCCCAAGACATGCAGACTGACAGTAGCTGAGCTGTGGGCAGGAATGGATGAAGGCTGATCTGCCATCAAGGATAATAACAAATACTCTCTCAGGGTGATGAAATGATCAGGTGCCAACTGTCTGTATTTCTTATGAGGCTCCCTTCTGCCTCCCCTGTATAAAGGAGTTTCCTCTAGTGGAAATGAATGATGAATCTTCTCCATGTTCTCTGGCTGAAAAAATATTTTGGGCTCTTTGCTCTTGGGGTAGGTTGAGGGCACAGTAGACTGTGCTTCAGCTGGAAGCCAAGAGCTTCTTGGCTTTAACCCATCCTTTTCTCTGATGACCCTTGGCAGGGCTTATCTAGAGAGGCAAGTAAGTATAAAGAATGCCCTCCAGCCATCTTAAAGCAATAATTGGCAAAGGAAAATTGGCTATATGCCATAGATGTTTATTACATCCTGTAATAATAGCCCAAAATATGGGTACACCCTAAATTGTTCAGGAATGCAAATGTGCAGCCATTAAAAATCGTAGTTATGAAGTCTGCAGCCATGTGAAAAATGCTTCTGGAGTAGTGTTAAAAGAGATATAACCAGCCAAAAAAAGTGCATACTTGAAAAAAAACTTAAAGATACCAAAAATATAAGAGCAATTGTATTAGAGTGGTAGAATAGAATTCTGGGGGACTTTTTCTCTTACCTTGCTTTCCCTGATGTGCATATACTCCCTTTATAATTACCTATCTTGTTTAAAATATACATATCTTTAACAAGATAGACACCTGAGTCCACCTTTCTGCTTTCTTCTCATGTGGTCTCTCTCTCCTACTTCCCTCTTTCTATTTCTGTCTTTGATTGAGGAGGTCTCGTGGTGCCAGAAAGAAAGTCTTAAAGGTCAGTTAGGAGATAAGGATTTGCCTCCAGTTAACTTTGTAACCTTGACAAGTACTTATTCACCCCTCTGGACCTTGGTCTCGTCCCTTCTAAAGTGAGAGGGTTGGAATCCATGTTCCCTAAGGTCCCTTTCAACTCTCACATTCTTTGATTCTAAATGGAAATAAAACTGGCTGCCTAACAGGCTTGTTGTGAGGAGGAGATGTAGAGTTGGAGCCTCTTGGTATTCCTAGGTTGCTGTAATAGGATAAGGGGCCCCCATTTGTTCTTCAGTGTGCTGCCTAGGGAGCATAGGTAAGACACGGAGAAAATGTTTTCAAAATAGTTGGAAGTCTTCGAAATAAAGAGACTCAACAGTTAAATATCCTTTTCAGAGTAATGAATGTCTTAAACACCAAGAAACGCTTGAAGTCCCAATCCTGTCCTGAAAGCCCTTCCGGCCGCTCTGGGTCCTGGCCTGTGACTCTGGACCTCTGGAGGAAGTTTAGAGGTGGAGCTCTGGTCTTCTTAGCAGAACACTCTGTTTCTCCCTCATGTTTCCCTTCAAACCTCAGTTTGATTAACATTAGGACTTTCTATTGTGTCATTCAGCCTATTGGGAAAACAGTTGGTGTACATACTCACACATAGATGTAGCGTGCCTCAATAAATTTTCCAAGTCTGAATCATTATAAGGATAGAAAATGCCATGCTATAAGCATTCTGACCTTGGTATCTGGATACTCTGGTTTCTCTAATCTGAGATGAAGGACTGGAGGGAAGGGACAGTTAAATCTCCAGGGTACTTAATATCTCAAACCATTTTATCTCTGGATTGACAGAGTTAAGGAAAGGGTTAGGTGGCTTTCTTAGCCTTACGTTCTGTTTATTCCCCTTTTTAAATCATGACTTATGGTTAAGGCCTAACCAGTGGCTGCAGGGATGACCCCACCTGTTTGTTCTCTGGTGACAGTTTGCCCACATTTTGAAAGTGGCCTACATCACAAGGCTTATCTTATTAGCTCAACCGTCGTCATTTTCTTCCTTGTATTTGTCACCTGTATTCTAAATGCCATTTTAAAACTGAAGATTGGAACAGGTTAATTCCACTGCCCTGATGCTGTACATTTGCACATTTTCTCAGGAGTTACCACAGAAATAGATCTTATAGACCCTATATAATGAAATAAGGAGCCTTAAAAGAAGGAAAAAAAATAACAGCACAAAGCAGTACCATTTATTAATCACATCTGTCTGACTCACTTCTGACAAGTAGTGTCAGTTCTGTCAGAGTCAGAAATCTCTTAACAGAAACCATGAAACTCAAATGTGTTTTAGGTGAGGTGAGTCTTCAGTGGCTTCTGACTATGGCAGTAGAGTCTTTAAGGTCTGCCATTTGCACGGCCCTGGACGCAGAAAGTGGTATTTATGATACATTCTAGATTTTTAGAGCTAGAGTTAGCGTCTGCAGTCTTATGATCTGGGTTGAATCACATGTAGCTACTCCTGAATATTACTGCTGATGAAGGTTCATATTTGTCTATAAATACCAGGAAAATGCCTTATTGGTATCAATCTCAAAGTTGCAGGTCAGATTGTCAAAGCCCAGGTTTTTTATTCTGGGTGTCATATAAACCTAGCCGTTTGAGTCCCATGCTAGCTTTCATGTGGCATTTTTTGTTGTGTTTGTCTGTTTCTTACTCCTTTTTCATTTTGGGGGGAACACTTTCCATCTTTCTTCCTACCAGATTCAAGCCCCAATAAGACAACAGCCAAAGGTTCAGACAACCCCTCCTCCTGCCATCCAGGGGCAGAAACTTGGATCTCTCACTCCTCCATCATCCCCCAAGACCCAGCGGGCTGGGCACAGGCGGATTCTCAGTGATGTCACCCACAGTGCAGTCTTTGGGGTCCCTGCCAGCAAATCAACCCAGTTGCTCCAGGCAGCTGCAGCTGAGGCCAGTCTCAATAAGTCCAAGTATGTGATGCTTCCCCTTTGTTCTGCTTACCTTTGTGGGCAAGGTCTGCTCCAGTCCATTGTCGTTGTGATTCTTTGCATGTGTATGTGTGTAAATGTATATATGGTGGTGAGTGGGTGCATGTTTACTAAGAAATTGGGAATTTGTCTGTAGTACACGTACCACACTGATCTGAAAAAACTTCCTACTTGGCTCATTGTTTCCATTCTTTGATCCATTCCGTGCTCTACACTATTGCCATAGAATGCTTTCTAAACCTGTGATCTGTCTCTCCGTGCTGAAAGCCTTCATTGATCCCCATTGGCTATTTCTGAATAATTTTCTGAACTCACTGGTTAACACACCAAGCCCTGTTGTTTGTGTTGCATTAGTGGATTTGCCTTTCTCCACCTCCATCATCCCTTGCCCATCCTGTGCCCTCTCCTCAGTCTGCCACCTCCCTCCTGTCCACCTAGAAAAAGCTTATTTATCCATCAAAAGCCACATCAGAAGTTACCTTTTCTTCTTTTGGTATCATTTTGTCTGAACCTGTTTTTAAGCTTGTATCTCATTGTATTATTATTATTTATTTGTGTGTCTGGCTGGAGTAGCCTGTGAATTCTTCCAAGGCAGGGGCCATGTCAACCTTTGTAAACCCAGTGACTGACTCTTGTGTCTGACATAAGATGGGTTTTGATGAACAGTTACTGAATAAAAGCAATTTCAGTCCCTTGGCTTTCTTGGAACCAGACGCTCTAAAGTTAGAGATCTTTAAGTCACTACCTAAATGAAAAAAGACATCGAGAGAGACTTTAGAGGAATATCATGTAGGATGAACTGGAAGCACGAGAAGGTGAAAAATGTTTTCATTTCTCTTTAATTGTGAAGGTGACCACTGCTGGTGGCCCTTCGTTCTAGGCATTCTGGGTCCCGAAAGGTGAGGGGCAGCTGAATAGGCTTCAGCCCCTGCCCCTGCAGGGGCTGGTCACCTCAGAACATACAAGCTAAGAGCAGGTTGCTTTGGGATCCTGCATGGAAAGGAAATGCAGTCAAGGCCAGAAAACTTAGCAGGAGATTAAAGAAGTAGTGGGAGGTAGAGAGTCAAGATGGAAAGGGAGTCTGTGGAAACGGTTCAATTCCCATGGAAAGCCCTTTTAGAAATCACTGTGGGAACAATGGTTTAACTCAGAAGAGAATTTGATATAGAAACAAAGAGAAAACAGGGTTGATCCTTCTGTTCAACTTTTATTTGTCTTTTTTTTTTCGTGGGGGTGGGAACCTACCTAGGTCTGCAACCACCACTCCGTCAGGCTCCCCTCGGACCTCCCAGCAGAATGTTTATAATCCTTCAGAGAGTTCTACATGGAATCCATTTGATGATGACAATTTCTCCAAACTCACAGCTGAAGAACTGCTGAACAAGGACTTTGCCAAGCTAGGGGAAGGTGAGTAATTGGTATCTTTTCATAAACCTCAATTGTGAATTCTCTGTGGTGGAAAATAACCAGGAATTAGAATGAACCTAAACTCTAAAGGGGTGATGTATCTGGAGATCCCTTCAAAGGCCTGATCTTGAAGTGTACGTACAAATGGATTTTTTCCCCCCCCAAATAACTGAAGTCTTTCCAGCCTCAGGAAATCCTGACTGAAGCAACTGTATTTTGGGAGAGATTCAGCAGCACAGAGCAGGAGGTATTGTGTGTGGTCTCTCCTTAGAGGAATGTGATGGCAGCCCCTTCCTCTCCTTCAACCTAAGTGGATTTATTGTCCCAGGAAGTCACAGCTACTTGCCCTCAAGTAGATACTGAATTTCCCTCTGTGTTCAAAGCTCCATGTCACTATTGACTGACCATAGAAAGATTAAAAAAAAAATACAAAAGATCATTTCTGCCCTCAAACTCAGTCTAATTTGGAAGGCAACTCACAGACATTTGCATGCATGTTTGTGTGCTTGCACATGCACACACTTTGAAAAATAACAGCACACACCCTGGGAAAATACAAAATGATGTAATTTGAAATGACTATCTCAGTTTATTAATAATTTCTAGTCTCGCATCTCCCTGTTCAGCTGTCAGCGTCCACACAAAGGTGCTGTGATGTACCTGTTCCTCATTGCCTCTCTCTGCTGCCATCTCCTCTGCTCCCTCTTCTCATTTGCTGTTTCTAAACTGCATCCAACAGGGAAAACAGATAATCAAGCTTGTTAGAATTATGTAAAAATAGATTCAGAGGAGAGAGGGCCAGAGAAATCTTATGCTGAGTAATGTGCTTGAGCTTTAGGGAATTAACTCTGTGCTGTCTCTTCTGACTCTTAAAAGCTTCCTTCCTCTTCTTAGCTGTTCTCTCATTTACTCGTATGACCAGACAAGGATCTTTGAATACCTGAGGTGTTGCCATAATGCAGACGTCAATTCCCAGGGTGCCTCCACCACCCACATGTGGGTACGCGCTCGTGCATCAGTCTTCTGACTGGAATGAACTGAGTGGTATTTTGTCCCTCTAGGCAAATATCCGGAGAAGCTTGGGGGTTCAGCTGAAAGTTTGATCCCAGGCTTTCAACCAACTCAAGGTGATGCTTTTGCCGCTTCCTCGTTTTCTGCTGGAACCGGTTAGTATGGCAAATACCTGAAACATGAGATTGACTGTTGTTACCATCACACTGTTTTCCATTCCACAGATGATATGACAGTGACCCCCTAGATCCTGGCAGTAACTCATATTTTCCTTTATTCAAAAGCTTTCTAATCCAAAAGGTAGAGAAAGATCTAAAATCACTAAAGACATGATGATCTGACTGTAATATACAGGGCTTATTTTATTTCATCCACAGACATGTCTTAAGCAAATATTTCCAAATATTGAGAAACAATAGCCATTTAACATTAAACCAAAAAAAAAAAAAAGAAAAATCCCTCCCCACCACAGGAGTCTATTCTATATTCTCTGTGTTAATCTCTTATAAGTGCTTAGGTTCTTTGGAATGATTTGAGGAATTCTAAGGAATTAAATGTTCTGTCTTATATCTGAGACTATCCTAAGTGTGCTTATGTGTGTGTGCTCAGACAGAGAGCTGTGTATTTATTTTTTAATGAGACTTAAAAAAAAATTATAGAAGCAATAATGAACAAATGTTTTAAAGCATATGTTATGTATGTATAGACACACATATCGTGTACTGATTGTACTTATTATTTTTTAAACCCTAATTTTTAAAATTAATAAACTTGGCATATTTCCCCACCCCCAATCATATAAGAAGCTCCTAAAATGTAACTTTTTAAATATCTGCATTAAATTCCTTTATATGGATATATACTAATATATTTAACCAGATTCCTCTTTTAAACATTAACTTGGTTTCAGTGTTTTACTATTATAAATGCTTCAGCAGTGGATATAGTTTTGAATATATTCTTTGTAGGATATGGATTTAATGGACTTCTGATATTGATCTTTTAGAATATACTAAATACTTTCTGCTTTTAACTGTATATATTCTTTCTTCCTTTCTCTTGTTTTCCTAAAACCCTAAATTTATTTCTCATAGGGACTTTAGCTCCTGTTCTATGATTTTGAGAAGTAATACTCTCTCTTTTTTTTTTTTTAATATTTTTATTGACAGATCTTCACGCACACACACAGTCCATACATGATGTACAATCAATGGCTTGCAATACCACATAGTTGTGTATTCATCACCATGGTCATTTTTTTTGAACATTTGTATCACTCCAGAAAAATAAAGAAAAAATTCTTACATCCCATACCCCTTACTCCCCTCATGAACTGCTAGTATTTTAATCTACTAAATTTATTTTTTATCCATATTTTTTTACTCACCTGTCCATACCCTGGATAAAAGGAGCATGAGACACAAGGTTTCCACAATCACACAGTCACATTGTAAAAGTTATTTCGTTATGCAATATCATCTTCACAAATTAAGGCTACTGAAACACAACTCTACAGTTTCAGGTACTTCTTCCAGCCTCTCCAATATACCATAAACTAAAAAGGGATATCTATAACGCATAAGAATAACTTCCAGGATAACCTCTTGTTCTAGTTGCTAGCTGCCAGAATGCAATATACCAGAAACAGAATGGCTTTTAAAAAGGGGAATTTAATAAGTTGCTAGTTTACAGTTCTAGGGCTGAGAAAATGTCCCAATTAAAACAAGTCTATAGAAATGTTCAATCAAAGGCATCCATCCAGGGAAAGATACCTTAGTTCAAGAAGACCGATGAAGTTCAGGGTTTCTTTCTCAAGTGAGAAGAGCACATGATAAACACAGAGTTTCTCTCTCATCTGGAAAGGCACATGGTGAACACGGTCAGGGTTCCTCTCTCATCTGGAAGGGCACATGGCTAACACAGCATCATCTGCTAGCTTCTCCTGGCTTCCTGTTTCATGAAACTCCCCAGGAGTCATTTTCCTTCTTCATCTCCAAAGGTCGCTGGCTGGTGGACTCTGCTTCTCATGGCTATGTCATTCTGCTCTGCTCTCTCTGAATCTCTTTCATTCTCCAAAATGTTTCTTCTTTTATAGGACTCCAGAAACTTCCCAAGACCCACCCAAATGGGTGGGGACATGTCGTCACCTAATCCAGCTTAAAATCAATCTTGATTAAATCACATCTCCAGGGAGATTTAATTACAGTTCCAAATTTACGATACTGAATAGGGATTAGAAGAAATGGCTGCCTTTACAAAATGAGATTAGGATTAAAATATGGCTTTTCTAGGGTCCCTGCATCATTTCAAACCAATATACTTCTCAACTCTGAAATCTCTCAGCCACTGAAAGTTTATTTTGTCTCACTTCTTTTGTCCCTTTTTGGTCAAGAAGTAATATTCTGCCCGGGCCGGCTGAGAGTCTCGGACAGGCAAGTTTCCCAAGCCGAGGCGGCCGGCGCCCCTCTTTTGCGGGCGGCTTCCTGGTCCGGCTACGAGTCTCGGATCAGAGGGCTACCCAAGCCGCGGTGGCCCTCCCCTGCGGGCGGCTTCCTGGTCTGATGGGGAATTCCCCAGGCCGCAGCGGCCGGTGACCGACGCCCCTCCCCCGCAGGCGACTTCCTGGTCTGGTGGCGAATTCCCCGGGCCCGCTGCGGCCGGCGACCAGCCACAGGGTCCCCTCAAGCCGCAGCGGCTGACGCCCCCACCACGCGCGGCCCACCGAACCAATGGAGAGAATTGGATCGGAAATCCCCAGGCCGCGGAGATCGGTGACCGGGGGGATCCCTTCCAAACACGTGAGACAAACGTGTGCCACGAGCGCTACCTACTGGGCAGGATAAGAAAAACAGAACCCAGAGATTTCACAGAAAAATCTTACAACCTTGTTGGGTCCGACACCCAGGGAAATCTGACTAAATGCCCAGATGCCAGCAGCAAAAGATAACGGTCCACGCTCAGAAGATTGAGAATATGGCCCAGTCAGAGGAACAAACCAATAGTTCAAATGAGATACAAGAGCTGAGACAACTAATGCTGAATATACGAACAGAAATGGAAAACCTCTTCAAAAATGAAATCGAAAATTGAGGAAGGACATGAAGAAGACATGGGCTGAACATAAAGAAGAAATAGAAAAACTGAAAAAACAAATCACAGAACTTATGGAAGTGAAGGATAAAGTGGAAAAGATGGAAAAAACAATGGATACCTACAATGATAGATTTAAAGAGACGGAAGATAAAATTAGTGATTTGGAGGATGGAACATCTGAATTCCAAAAAGAAACAGAAACTATCGGGAAAAGAATGGAAAAATTTGAACAGGGTATCAGGGAACTCAAGGACAATATGAAGCGCAAAATATATGTGCTGTGGGTGTCCCAGAAGGAGTAGAGAAGGGAAAAGGAGGAGAAAAACTAATGGAAGAAATTATCACTGAAAATTTCCCAACTCTTATGAAAGACCTAAAATTACAGATCCAAGAAGTGCAGCGCACCCCAAAGAGATTAGACCCAAATAGGCGTTCCCCAAGACACTTACTAGTTAGAATGTCAGAGGTCAAAGAGAAAGAGAGGATCTTGAAAGCAGCAAGAGAAAAAAAATCCATCACATACAAGGGAAACCCAATAAAACTATGTGTAGATTTCTCAGCAGAAACCATGGAAGCTAGAAGACAGTGGGATGATATATTTAAATTACTAAAAGAGAAAAACTGCCAACCAAGACTCCTATATCCAGCAATATTGTCCTTCAAAAATGAGGGAGAAATTAAAACATTCTCAGACAAAAAGTCACTGAGAGAATTTGTGACCAAGAGACCAGCTCTGCAAGAAATACTAAAGGGAGCACTAGAGTCAGATACAAAAAGACAGAAGAGAGAGGTATGGAGAAGAGTGTAGAAAGAAGGAAAGTCAGATATGATATATATAATGCAAAAGGCAAAATGTTAGAGGAAAATATTATCCAAACAGTAATAACACTAAATGTTAATGGACTGAATTCCCCAATCAAAAGACATAGATTGGCAGAATGGATTAAAAAACAGGATCCTTCTATATGCTGTCTACAGGAAACACATCTTAGACCCAAAGATAAACATAGGTTGAAAGTGAAAGGTTGGGAAAAGATATTTCATGCAAATAACAACCAGAAAAGAGCAGGAGTGGCTATACTAATATCCAACAAATTAGACTTCAAATGTAAAACAGTTAAAAGAGACAAAGAAGGACACTATATACTAATAAAAGGAACAATTAAACAAGAAGACACAACAATCATAAATATTTACGCACTGAACCAGAATGCCCCAAAACACGTGAGGAATACACTGCAAACACTGGAAAGGGAAATAGACTCATATACCATAATAGTTGGAGACTTTAATTCACCACTCTCATCAATGGACAGAACATCTAGACAGAGGATCAATAAAGAAATAGAGAATCTGAATATTACTATAAATGAGCTACACTTAACAGACATTTATAGGATGTTACACCCCACAACAGCAGGATACACCTTTTTCTCAAGTGCTCATGGATCATTCTCAAAGATAGACCATATGCTGGGTCACAAAGCAAGTCTTAACAAATTTAAAAAGATTGAAATCATACACAGCACTTTCTCGGATCATAAAGGAATGAAGTTGGAAATCAATAAGAGGCGGAGTGCCATAAAATTCACAAATACGTGGAGGCTCAACAACACACTCCTAAACAACGAGTGGGTCAAAGAAGAAATTGCTAGAGAAATTAGCAAATACCTCGAGGCGAATGAAAACGAAAACACAACATATCAAAACTTATGGGATGCAGCAAAGGCAGTGCTAAGAGGGAAATTTATTACCCTAAATGCCTATATCAGAAAAGAAGAAAAGGCAAAAATGCAGGAATTAACTGTCCACTTGAAAGAATTGGAGAAAGAACAGCAAACTAATCCCAAAGCAAGCAAAAGGAAAGAAATAACAAAGATTAGAGCAGAAATAAATGAAATTGAAAACAATAGAGAAAATCAATAAGGCCAGAAGTTGGTTCTATGAGAAAATCAATAAGATTGATGGGCCCTTAGCAAGATTGACAAAAAGAAGAAGAGAGAGGATGCAAATAAATAAGATCAGAAATGGAAGAGGAGACATAACTACTGACCTCACAGAAATAAAGGAGGTAATAACAGGATACTATGAACAACTTTACGCTAATAAATACAACAATTTAGAGGAAATGGACGGGTTCCTGGAAAGACATGAACAACCAACTTTGACTCAAGAAGACATAGATGACCTCAACAAACCAATCACAAGTAACGAAATTCAATCAGTCATTCAAAAGCTTCCCAAAAAGAAAAGTCCAGGACCAGACGGCTTCACATGTGAATTCTATCAAACATTCCAGAAAGAATTAGTACCAACTCTGCTCAAACTCTTCAAAAAAATCGAAGCGGAGGGAAAACTACCTAATTCATTCTATGAAGCCAACATCACCCTCATACCAAAACCAGGCAAAGATATTACAAAAAAAGAAAACTACAGGCCAGTCTCTCTAATGAATATAGATGCAAAAATCCTCAATAAAATTCTAGCAAATCGTATCCAACAGCACATTAAAAAAATTATACATCATGACCAAGTAGGATTCATCCCAGGTATGCAAGGATGGTTCAACATAAGAAAATCAATTAATGTAATACACCATATCAACAAATCAAAGCAGAAAATCACATGATCATCTCAATTGATGCAGAGAAGGCATTTGACAAGATTCAACATCCTTTCCTGTTGAAAATACTTCAAAGGATAGGAATACAAGGGAACTTCCTTAAAATGATAGAGGGAATATATGAAAAACCCACAGCTAATATCATCCTCAATGGGGAAAAATTGAAAACTTTCCCCCTAAGATCAGGAACAAGACAAGGATGTCCACTATCACCACTATTATTCAACATTGTGTTGGAGGTTCTAGCCAGAGCAATTAGACAAGAAAAAGAAGTACAAGGCATCAAAATTGGAAAGGAAGAAGTAAAACTATCACTGTTTGCAGACGATATGATACTATACGTTGAAAACCCGGAAAAATCCACAACAAAACTACCAGAGCTAATAAATGAGTACAGCAAAGTAGCAGGTTACAAGATCAACATTCAAAAATCTGTAGCATTTCTAAACACTAGCAATGAACAAGCGGAGGGGGAAATCAAGAAACGAATCCCATTTACAATTGCAACTAAAAGAAAATACCTAGGAATAAATTTAACTAAAGAGACAAAAAACCTATATAAAGAAAACTACAAAAAACTGCTAAAAGAAATCACAGAAGACCTAAATAGATGGAAGGGCATACCGTGTTCATGGATTGGAAGACTAAATATAGTTAAGATGTCAATCCTACCTAAATTGATTTACAGATTCAATGCAATACCAATCAAAATCCCAACAACTTATTTTTCAGAAATAGAAAAACCAATAAGCAAATTTATCTGGAAGGGCAGGGTGCCCCGAATTGCTAAAAACATCTTGAGGGGAAAAAACGAAGCTGGAGGTCTTGTACTGCCTGACTTTAAGGCATATTATGAAGCCACAGTGGTCAAAAACAGCATGGTATTGGCATAAAGATAGATATATCGACCAATGGAATCGAATAGAGTGCTCAGATATAGACCCTCTCATCTATGGACATTTGATCTTTGATAAGGCAGTCAAGCCAACTCACCTGGGACAGAACAGTCTCTTCAATAAATGGTGCCTAGAGAACTGGATATCCATATGCAAAAGAATGAAAGAAGACCCATATCTCACACCCTACACAAAAGTTAACTCAAAATGGATCAAAGATCTAAACATTAGGTCTAAGACCATAAAACAGTTAGAGGAAAATGTAGGGAGATATCTTATGAATCTTACAATTGGAGGCAGTTTTATGGACCTTAAACCTAAAGCAAGAGCACTGAAGAAGGAAATAAATAAATGGGAACTCCTCAAAATTAAACACTTTTGTGCATCAAAGAACTTCATCAAGAAAGCAGAAAGACAGCCTACACAATGGGAAACAATATTTGGAAACGACATATCAGATAAAGGTCTAGTATCCAGAATTTATAAAGAGACTGTTCAACTCAACAACAAAAAGACAGCCAACCCAATTACAAAATGGGAAAAAGACTTGAATAGACACCTCTCAGAGGAGAAAATACAAATGGCCAAAAGGCACATGAAGAGATGCTCAATGTCCCTGGCCATTAGAGAAATGCAAATGAAAAACCACAATGAGACATCATCTCACACCCACCAGAATGGCCATTATCAACAAAACAGAAAATGCCAAGTGCTGGAGAGGATGCGGTGAAAGAGGCACACTTATCCACTGTTGGTGGGAATGTCAAATGGTGCAACCACTGTGGATGGCAGTTTGGCGGTTCCTCAAAAAGCTGAATATAGAATTGCCATACGACCCAGCAATACCATTGCTGGGAATCTACTCAAAGGAATTAAGGGCAAAAACTCAAACGGACATTTGCACACCAATGTTTATAGCTGCATTATTTACAATTGCAAAGAGATGGAAACAGCCAAAATGTCCATCAACAGACGAGTGGCTAAACAAACTGTGGTATATACATACGATGGAATATTATGCAGCTTTAAGACAGGATAAACTTACGAAGCATGTAATAACATGGATGGACCTAGAGAACATTATGCTGAGTGAGTCTAGCCAAAAACTAAAAGACAAATACTGTATGGTCCCAATGATGTGAATTGACATTCGAGAATAAACTTGGAATATGTCATTGGTAACAGAGTTCAGCAGGAGTTAGAAACAGGGTAAGATAATGGGTAATTGGAGCTGATGGGATACAGACTGTGCAACAGGACTAGATACAAAAACTCAAAAATGGACAGCACAATAATACCTAATTGTAAAGTAATCATGTTAAAACACTGAATGAAGCTGCATCCGAGCTATAGGTTTTTGCTTTGTTTTGTTTTGTTTTGTTCTTACTATTATTACTTTTATTTTTTTTCTCTATATTAACATTCTATATCTTTTTCGGTTGTGTTGCTAGTTCTTCTAAACCGATGCAAATGTACTAAGAAACGATGATCATGCATCTATGTGATGATGTTAAGAATTACTGATTGCATATGTAGAATGGTATGATTTCCAAATGTTGGGTTAATTTCTTTTTTTCTGTTAATTAATAAAAAAAAAAAAGTAAAAAAAAATGATCATGGTGATGAATACACAACTGTGTGATGATATTGTGAGCCACTGATTGTAACCATATCAAGAATGTTTGTAGGTCAAGAATGTTTGTATGTTTGTTGTTTATAATAAAAATATAAATTTAAAAAAAAAAGAAGTAATATTCTCTTAGTCTCATTGTTTGCTGGATATTTTTAAATTACAGTTTTGATTTACTCTTTAAGCAAGAGTTATTTAGACTATATTTTAATACTGCTGCAAACAGTATGGCCAATACAATTTTAGCTTTAGAGTGTTACTGAGGGGTTTTACTATGGCTAGTTTGTTACTCATTTATAAATATTCCATGGGCATATGTAGTTTTTTTTGTTTTGTTTTTTTTTAACATGGGCAGGACCAGGAATTGAACCCAGGTCTACGGCATGGCAGGCATGTAGTTTTTCATGTCAATAATTATAATATACAACATGAAGCTTAACAGAATAGTGACATTATACTTACTATACCCTTTGATGAATACTTAGATTGTTAACCATTTTCACCTTATAAACATTCTTGAAGCTAAATTTCTGTATACGTTCTTTATAATTTTTTAAAGATAACTTGAGGGAGATTATTTGCAATCAAAAGTGTTTGCATTAAAACGCTGGCCTGCCATGTAGGAGACCCAGGTTTGATTCCTGGCCTGTGCACCCAAAAAATTTTTTAAAGTGCATGTTTTAAGGCTTTTGCTATTACCAGATTACTCTCCAGAAAGGCTATACAAATTTTCTTTTCATCAAAAGTAAATGAAAATACTTTTCTCCCCCTCATCTCCTCACCAACAGAAGACATTATGTTTGTTTTCCAGCCATTTTTATTTCTTTTGGAGTTGTACTATTCACGTTCTTTGCCTTTTTTCCCTTATTAATTGATAAGAGCTCTTCTTATGTCATATATTGTAAATATTCCACTATTGTGATTTGTGCTAGACAAATACTATCTTCTCTAATCTTTTGAGGTTGGTATGTCATATGCATTTCACAGTTGAGGTGCGAGGCACAGGTTACATCTCTTCCAGGGTTTTATAATGAGTGAGTGGCAGAGCTGGGGTGTGTTCACCTCCTCTAGCCCCAGATCCTCATATCTCAGTTTTTTTGCCACTTGCTGAGGAAAGGTTAGTAATTATATTTTCCTAGGAAATCATCTACAGTTTGATAACATACAGATAAATATTTTGTAATATTTTCTTTGTATATGTCATTCTTTTATATATATATATATATAAACACCAAAGAAGCAAAATACATAATTATATATGTCAGTTGTAATTGGATGTATTTGCGTTTCTCTATTTTTTGTTAACACTAGCTACAGGTTTACTGATTTATTATCTTTTCAAAGACAGCTCTTGAATTTATAAAATGTACTGTTTTTCTCTCTTCTGTAATTCTTTAACTTCTGCTTTTATCTTTTAAATTACATTTCCCTATTTTTCATAAGTTTGCTTTGTTGATTTCAAGAAGAACACTTAGTAAATTTATTTTTTATTCTTTTTTTATGAAAAGTATTATGTTTATGAAAGTATTTCTCTCACTATAGCAGTGATTTTAAGCCATCGAGGGAATGGGGAAAGAGGCTCATTATAATTTCTGGGGATGCTTTTTCATAATGCAAATATTCCAGTACCCCCTTTTCTCCTTTTTCTTTCCAATTCCACCATCCCATCCCAACCTTTGAGGATTACTGTGTTTATTGAGAGTGCTTTCTAATAGATATGTGTTTTCCTAGTAAAAAAGCACTGAGCTTTATGGAGCTGTTTTGTAAGTCTTCGTATGATGTCTAATTGTTATTATTTTAAAATAGGCATTGGAACTATTTGGGAGTGATATCATTTAGTAAGCAGTTTTGTTATTTATTTTTTTGCATTAATTTTCATTTTAGAGCTTTGTGGTCTGGTCTATACGAGTTTGTTTTTTTAATGCAATTTTATTGAGATATATTCACACACCATACCATCCATCCAAAATATACAGTCAGTAGTTCACAGTATCATCACATAGCTGGGCATTCATCATATATGAGTTTTTAATTTATTGACATTTTCGTCAGTTGAAAATGTTTTAAGCATCAATTCATGGTGCTTGAAGTTTAATATCCACCTACTGTATCAACTGTACCATTTCATTCCTCTTCCTGTGTAGGGTTGTGGTTTGCTTTATATATATTTAACTTTTATTTATTATTATCCAGTAGTATTTAAGACAAAGATTTAGGATGTTCATACCATTGTGAACTGTACTCTTTAATCATACAAATTATTTTCTTTATTCCCTTTAATACTTTTTACCTTTAGTACTTTATTCCCTTTAATACTTTATACCTTAATTTAAAAAAAGCTTTTGTTTGCTTTTTTTGCCCATTTTTTTATATTAATTGTTAACACCACCTTGGTTTTGGGTATGCTACTCCTAAATAGCAAGTAGTTGAACTTTTTTGTTTTTGTTTTTGTTTTACGTGGGCAGGTACCGGGAATTGAACCCGGGTCTCTGGCATGGTAGGTGAGAACTTTGCCACTGGGCCACCATCGCACCGCCCAGTAGTTTCAACTCACCCCAAAAGTCTGTCTTTCAACAGGAAAGTTAACATCTTTACATTTATTTCCGTATCTATTATTCATGTCCTCATATCTTTTATTTTCTTTCCTTATTATTTATTTTGCTTCTTTTGTGTTAATTTTGTATTCTCATTTGATATTTTTTGTTTTTTTCTGTGGTGTTTTGTAATGAATCCGTTATCTTGGTCGTTTATCCAGCCTCTTTGGAATTTTATTTTTTAAAGATCCCAATTTTGACAATTCTCTAATTTCTACCATTAATAATGAAACATTTTACATTGATGCTTCACTATGAAGAAATTAGCATGTTTTTTTCCCCCCCTTCTACTGCCTGTTTTTTTAAAATAAAATCTAGGATTTTTAGACTCAATTTGTTATTACAAAAAATTTGCATTAAATATCTTATTTTTCAAGAATTCTTTTGTTTTGTACTCATAGCTACAATTAATTACTTAAGTTTAATTTTTGGTTAATTTATTTCAATACTCATTACCAAATATTTTATATCATAATTTTTACCATTTTTGGTTTTTAAAAATGATCTCCCTTTGGCCTAGAGTACTTCTTCAAGTAAATTTTTTCAGAGTGTATTCTTGGTTGATATACTTTTAAATTATCTTTGCTTTTCTGGGGATATGTTTTTGTTGTTTTTAGACAAATGACACCTTGGCTTGATAGATAGTCTTAGGTTACAATTCCCTTTAAATTCTGTATGTGTTTTCTTCATCTTCTAGTGTTTAATGTGGCAGAGGAAAAGTCTGTTCTTTTGTAGGTAGTTTTATTTTTTCTCTGCCTATGTGTTTTAAATTTTCTGCCTTTGAATTTCAAAACTATCACCAGGTTATAGCTAGATATAAATCTCTTTTTATACTTTTTGCTTAACACCTGGTGGATAATTTGTATTTAGAAATTCAGAGCTTTCTTTAGCTCAGGAGATTTTTCTCTTATTCTAACTTTGTCATTTCATTGCTTTGATTTGTTCTGTTCTCCATCAGGAAAAATGATTTTCCTATTGACTCTTCAGTCTTCATCTCTTATATGTATTATTTTTTTTTACTATTTTAATCTCATTGTTTTTCTTGTGAATTTTGGGAGCACTTCTTTTAATTCTACTTATGAGGAATTTTTTTGTTTCTTTGCATTATTTTTCTGTGACTTTCAGCATCATCTATCTGCCTCTTTTATGTTGCATAATCTTTTCATTCTAATTCTGGCCCTCAATATCTTAAAAACAAGTTGGTAAAAAAAAGCATGAAAGTAACTTCTCATTCAGGCCTTGAGTAGATCTTTTCTGAACTTCCCACCCATACTTTTTATTTCTCCTAAAGCCATGCTAACAACTAACTAACAGCTCTTCATTTGTATCTGTCTCTAGCAGATTGATCTTCAGCTTTATTTGAAAAAACTAACTATTAATGAAGTTGCTGCTTCAAAGCTGGTTTAGAAGATATTAAAAATATCTTTATTCAGATAGCTTGAATGATATCTTCATTGGTACCTATTTATAGGGTATGAGGTGGTGCTTAAATTACCAAATACATAAAGTGTTGACCACTGACCTTGAGGTAGAACATCAAAATGACCAAGTATTTATGTAGGATATAGCTTTCCAGGAGAGGAGGTTGGAATATGTTCTGGAAGAGTCTTTTTGGTGCTGAATCCTAGCGTTTATTAGTGTTTGACGCATAGATTTGTTGAATGAATGAAGGGGTTTTCTGCTTATTGTTTATCTGTGTGAAGTGTTTTTTAAATAGGCTTTTCTTTGGGGGGGGCTTTATTTCTTCCCCTTTTATGCCTACTTTGAAGGCAACAAATGACAGTTTATTTTTTTAAAGACTTAAAAGCCCAACCATAAAAAAATGTCTATTTGAGTTAGTAAAGGTATGAAAATACAGCGGACATTTTCTGGGTAAGCGCTTTTTTTTGTTTGTGCATTAGCTTAGGTGATCCTTCCAACAGTCCAAGGTCACATCTGGAGAAGGACAGAATAGAGATTTGTACCTGGGGCATTCCAACTCAGAGGCCCAGCTCAGCTTAGAGGCTGCAGTCTTAACCGTGTCTCAGGAACCTCTAAGCTTTACAAATATTTTGAAATGGCTTTCATATTTCCTTCAGTCAGTCTAGCATTTTTCTATAAACAGTTGGTATTTTCCCTTCTTTCTTGTTTGCTTGCTTACAGTGTGAATGTGTTTTTTGTTTGTTTGTTTTTTCAGTGTTTCAGTGATTCCTTCTTTCTTTACAGGTGAAAGAAAAATTATACCTAAAATCCAGAACGTAATTTGCCCTCATTTGTAGGCAGTGCAGCACCATTTTCTATAAGTTTTCTAATCAAGCTCAGACCATTTTCTGATTTTAAAACTCTGACCAAGGGGGAAAAAATGTAGGAAGTTTGGAAGTGGGTTAGGGAACATGGCACAAGTGTTATTTTAAACATTTTTATGGTAAAAGCTACAAAGATGTTGATTAACTGATTTCATACAGTGGAGGAGAAATAGGCAGAAATTTAGAATTTGACATTGCTTTCTTTATTTAAAATATTGCTATTTTGATTACTTATACACATCCATTAGTGAAAATTTGGAAAATGCATAAAAACCCAAAGAAGAAAAGTCCCACTCCCAGTAAAAATCATAGCTGGCATTTTATTTCTACATGTATATTTTTTCAAAGTTGAATTATACTTTATTTTCAGTTTTAGAGCTTGCTCTTTTTATTTTTATTTTAATTTCATTGTTTCTCATTTTTAAATATTTCAGAGACCTAAGAGCAATGATTTTCACCCCCTTTCTTCCTTCTACCTTTAAAGACCCTTAATTAAGACCAGTTTTAATAACATTCTTGAAATGACAGAAATTATAGCAATAGAGAGCAGATGCGTGGTTTCTAAGTGATAGGGATGGCTGTGGGGATCTGTGTGTGATCATTAAGGGGTCACATGAAGGGAGTTCCTTTGGGTTGATGAAACCATTCTGTTTCTTGATTATGAGGTGATGGAACAATTCTATTTCTTGATTGTGGTGGTGTCTACATTAATCTATACATTTGATAACTTTGCATAGAACTATGCACACATACACACAAATGATTGCTTGGAAAAACTGGTGAAAACGGAATAAGGTCTAGTTAGGAGTATTGTACCAGTGCCAGTGGTACTGTACTGCAGTTATGTGAAGTATCACTATTGGGGGAGCCTGGGTGAAGTGGAACCTGGGACTCTATGTATAGCAACTTTTTTGTGATTCTATAATTATCTTAATATGTTTTTTTAAAACACTTTATAGAATACAAATGAGATTTTAATTAATGAGCAAATGTAATATTAAAGTGCAAGGTAAGAGATACAAAGGTAGTTCAGTAGAAGAATTCTTGCCTGTCATGCAGGAGACCCAAGGTTCAATTCCTGGCCCATGCACTTCCCCACCCAGAAGAAAAAAAAATCAACAAAGGGTGCTGCTATAATGGGATAGTCACATGGGAAAAAGAATGAAATGTGACCCCCACAATACAGCATACAAAAAAAAAATGCAATGTAAAGATTGATAAATTGGAAATCAAGAGACCTGAGTTGTGATCCTAGCTCTTCTCTGGCCCATCACTTAATTTCTGGGCTTCATTTTCTGTTCTGGAAAATAAGAAAATTGTATGAGAAGATTATAAGCCACTGGGCTCTGTATTAGAGTTCTCTACGGAAACAGAACCAACAGGAGATATCTGCAGATAGGAGATTTTATAAAAGTGTTTCATGCAAATGTGGGGATGCACAAGTCCAAATTCTGTAGGGCAGGCCACAGGCTGTCAGCAATGATGAAGGTGTTTAATGAACACCTTCTCATTCTCAGCCTCTTCCACAGCAGAGACAGGTTGGCTGGCTAAAGTAGAGATGAAAGTTCTCTCTTCTGACTGCTGAAATCATTGCCTCTTACTTAAATCTTTGAGTGATTGAATTAAATCCAGTGGATTGAATTTCTCATTGCAGAAGACAATCCCCTTAGTTGATCATAGATGTAATCAACCACAGATGCAATCAACTGACTGATGATTTAATAAACCAGCCTTCTGGTTTGTTAACCAGCCACAAAATGTCTTCGTAGTGCTGCTTAAGGCAGTGCTTGCTTAACCAGACAACTGAGCACCGTCACGTGCCCAAGTTGACACATTAACCTACCCATCACAGGGTCTGATAATCTGTAGGATGTATAGATTTTGGTAAATCTCTAGATTTACCAAATATTCAATGTATGCAAATAGAGATTAGATTAATTAATTAGATTAATCTAGCAATAGGCAAGAAGTTCTATTTCTGTCTCTTCCTATATGTCTGTTTGACACTATTTTAGGCACGATGATATAATAGGACTTAGTCCCTAAAAAGTCCCTCAAGGGGGTAATAGCTGTATTGGTAGTACCTATATACATATGCTGGATTACAAAATAGACAGGTTTACATGCCAGAGTGTGTGGTATGGGCAGTAATTACAATGAGAATTCTTAGAAATCACTGTGGGTTCTTTAGAACAAGTGGAATTTCAGATTTATATTAATATCCTGGTCTTATCAATAGCTAAATCTTATATGTTCAAGAGTCATATTATATATCTCATTGATAACTGGCCATTACACTGGAAGGTAACTATTCATCCTGCTTTATTCTGTATATAAGTTTAGACATACTCTATGATGTGAGCTGTTAGTTAATAGATGGTAAATTCATTTAGATTTATGATGTTTTCTGCTTTCTCTTTTATCCTCCCTTTGACTCTTCCTTCCCCTTCAATCAACTCCAGCTGAAAAAAGAAAGGGTGGGCAGACTGTGGATTCCAGCCTGCCACTTCTTAGTGTGTCCGATCCTTTCATTCCTCTCCAAGTACCTGATGCACCAGGTAGGTCTATAGAACTGATCATGGCTAAGCCATCTGCTTCTTATGTCTCAGGGCCTCTTGAGAGCTCCATTTAAACGCTCTGTAAAAGGGGGTTTGAATTTCAAACACTAATAGTAGGTTCTGCTGTATATTTTTCTGTCTTGATATGAGAAGCAAACATGTCTTTGAGGGCACCAACTCTTAGCAAAGATAATAAAATTAGTTTATCTGTTGTCAAATTTTATTCCATATACCAGTGTTCAGTTTTTCTTCCCTAATTGTGTTAGTAGTAATGTAAGGGGCCTGTATATTTGTAAGGACATTAGTCCAATATGATTATAATCATTTGGGGGGGGGAACCTATACCATATGGAAAAAAAGAATAAAATGCTAATAGTGGTTATATCATGATGATAAGATTATGAGTGGCTTCATTCCCATCTAGTTCCTATTTTTCTGTAATGTGCTTTTATTCTATAATATAAAAAAACCATAATAAAAGTAGATGGGAAATGCAAGTCAGGACCTAGTCTCCCTTTCCTGGCTCTACCATTACCTGAAGACCTTCTGTACCTGCCACTTCATCAGTGAGGTGGCTTGGACTCCGTGACTTTGAATATCCCTTCCAGGCTGCTATGTCTGGATTTTTATGTAAGCATTTTGAAAACTAATAAATGATTAGTATGTCCTGATTGAGGAAGTTTTTGAAATAATAATTTGATGTTCTCTGTTTGGAGTTCATGAATTTCAGCGATTTCCCTTCTTGCTATTTTCCTCTTTTTTGTGTGTGTAGGGTTGAGGTGTGTGCCAGTTTGAAATTATTTTGTACACTGAAAAAGCCATGTTTTAATCCTGATCCAATCTTGTGGGAGCCGCCGTTTCTTTTAATCCCAATTCAATATTCTAGATTAGAAACTTTTGATTAAAATATCTCCATGGAGATGTGATGCACCTGATTGTGGGTATGGCCCTTTGAGTAGATGGCGATATGACTCCACCTATTCCGGGTGGGTCTTGATTATTAGTTTACTGGACTCCTTTAAAAGAGGAAGCATTTTGGAGATAGCCAGAAATGACAGAGTCAGCAGAGACTTCAGAGCAGAGCTGACAAAGCTTTCGACACTTAGAGAACAGAGACACAAATTTTTGAGGATTCTTGGAGCCCAACAGATGTTGCCATGAGATGTTGAGCAAGCCAGAACTTGGAGAGAGTCAAGGGAAGCCAAGAGATGAAAGCCAGTCCCGGAGAAGCAAAGTATGAAACCCCCACAGGAACAGAGGCTGAAAGCATGGAGCCTAGGAGCAAGGGACCAGCAGATGCCAGCAACATATCTATCTAGCTGACAGGTGTTCCTGACCCATCAGCCTTCCTGGAATTAAGGTATCTTTCCCTGGATGCCTTAGTTTGGCTTTGTATAAGCTTAGAACTGTAAACTTGTAACTTACTAAATTCCCTTTTTTAAAAGCCAATCAGAAAATGTGATAAATTTCTGATTTATCACATTCCAGCAGTTTGCAAACTAACACAGGGTATAAGGAACAGCAGCTACCTGTTCTCATCTCTGTCGGTCCCTTTTAGAAAGCAAATAGAAAGACCCAAATCCTTAGAAGCAGCTGGTGTCATACTGCTTCTGATACTTTTTCCTTTCTTCCCCATTCTTACCCCTGCTGATTCTTGACCTGAACCTTATCTGATCTGTTAAAGGTTTTGGATTGATTGCCTCAAGAATAGAAGTGATCGAAATATCTATGTCCTCTACTTATTAAGACTGCAGTTAGGATGCTAAAATAGTTTTCATTTCTTTAGGCAATTTATTGACCCTTCTAAGAGGAAAGCAAAAACTTGCCTTTCCCAGAGCCCTGCCCATGCAAAAAAAAAAAAAAAAATCTAGCTTTGACCAGGTAACTCTGCTGCCTTCTGCAGGGCTGTTCCTCTGACGTGCTTGGCCCGACCCCACAGTGCTCCTGTTCCAGGGCCTGGTGGGAGTAGCATTATTTTAGGGGCAGACATAAGCTCTCAGGGGGAACACTAAGTTACCATAAAACTACAGACAGACCGACCTACAAATACTTGTATTATTCCTTGCATAAAAAATCTGAAAATGACCTTGTGAATACAAGGGGCTAACAATTCTGAAAGTGACATCCTATTTATGTACTTGGAAATAAAAGATAACTGATTTCGAATGGAAGTATTGTGTAATTTTACGGCTTGCTTTATCTGGATGTAGCTCAGAAATGTCTAGTATCACTTTAGGAATGCTGCATTGTAGGATAGTTAAAGGGAAGGGAAAAAGGAATGAAATAGAGCCCTTTCCTCTGTTGCACCTTCAGGTATGCCTGGCAGTACCTAGACAAGCTGGTTTTGAACAGAAAGCTGAATTGTGCAGCCATAAACCCAAGCCAAGGCCCACTGGCCTCTTTTTTTCACTCTAGGTAACAGTCATGGGATCAAACAAGGGAAAGGAATCCTTTCATGCTGGTCTCCAGCAATTTAGCTAAGGGTGGCCACGTTGTCTTGGAATATTTTATTTATTTTAATGTTCATTATGTAGTGCCTTCTGCCCCATTATCCAAGGCCCTGATATCCTTTCTTAGCATCTTGAAGAGTCTGAGTGAGGAAAGAACTGAGGTTCATTGTTTCTCTGGTGCCTGGGCAAACTGCAAGTTTGTGTCCCTCCCTCTCTGCCTCCAGAGCATGGGGTTTGCCTCTGCTTTTATGAACACCAGTCAGGTTTTTTTGTTTTTTGTTCATTTATTGACTTTGCATACAGCTCATGCTTACCTCCTACAAACAGCCTCTGTGATGGAAGAATCATGGAGTCATAGTCTCCTGACAACTGTGCCTTTCAGTGACTTAACGTTTTTATTTTTTATGGATGAGGAAGCCGAGGCCTGAGTGTTACTCTCTGTGAGTTATACCTCACATTCCTTTCCACTAAATATATCCTTCAAACTGTGAATGTTTGTCTTTGGGACAGCTTCCAAATCAATAAAGCCTTTGACTGGAAAGCTAAATTTCAGGTTTAGGGAAAAATAAAAATGAATTAGAGCTTGTAAGGCTCTAGTGGATAAATGATCTTAGTAAAGTCACTTAAAATACTGTGGTGTTATTCTTAAAATTGGGGATAATAAAACTCATCCTTTATGGGGTGGTTGTGAGGGCCAGATAAAATCAAGTATTTTAAATTGCTGTAAACTGTACAGGTAAACTATAAATTACTATAAAGATGGGAAATGCTATTATAACTTTAGTTCTGGGTCCCTATTCCAAAGTATCATATAGTCTTAGAATTTTCCTCTTGTACAAGTTAAACTTGTGCATATAACCTTTAAGCTTTGCACAGCTGAGAGCATTAATAAATTTCCTTGATATAATGCTTGCCAAAATGGGTGAAGGAGCACTGGATAATGGTGGGTCTTGTTTTTTGTTTTTGTGAAACACCATAAAACAAGTTTTCTTAGAAAATATGGAATATAAAAATCACAGCCATGAGTGTGTGTGTGCTCACAGAGCTGCCAGCTGAAGCATGGCTAGTGGGTCTCAAAGTATTTCAGTGTTGCACATATGCTATGTGTTTTGTTTTGTCTTGTTAACATTAAGGAACAGACAAGCTGTAGGTAGTATACAAAATTTTCAAGTATTGTGTAAAAGATTGAGTCGGTGCTCCACAGGAGGGCAGTCATTGCCCCTTAAGTGCTGCTTCCTAGAATTAAAGACTTAAAAAAAGGATGGTGTGCCTTGGTTTATGGCACTCATCATCTCTTCAAAAGCAGCCGACAGAAATAATGTGTTCTTGGTGGTTTGCTGTCAGGATGGGCATTCCTCTTATAGCGGTTTGTCTGGCATCTTCTTCACTTTCAACAGCTTTCTTATGATATTACAAAATCTAAGGTTGTTCATAGTATATGTCTTTACTCTGGAAAGTTGATCTTCCTGCAGATTTACTTCTTTGAAATGAGTTTGAAATGATCCATATTTGTTGTGGGACATGTGTCTGATTTTTGCTTCCAACTTATAGATGTCACAGACGGCTTAGTGGCTGGTTTCTCAGTGATAGGAACTATTTATAGGTCTTAAGTCTTCAAAACAGCATCTATCATCACAAGACTTAAGGGCTTACACCCTGTTTCGTTTTGCTAAAGCTGCTGAAATGCAATATACAAATGGATTGGCTTTTATAAAGGGCATTTATTCAGTTACAAGTTACCATTCTAAGGCTGTGAAGATGTCCAAATTAAGGCACCAATAAAAGGATACCTTCTTGGAGGAAAGGCAGCTGGTTCGGGGGTTTCTCTATCACATGGGAAGGCCCAGGGTAATGTCTGCTGGGCCTTTTCTCCTGGGTTGGTTTCATAATGGCTCTCTCAGCTCCTATGGGTCCTTCTGGCTTCTCCTAGGGCGTTTTCTCAGCTTCTCTAAACTCTCAGCTCTCTTAAAGGACCTCAGCAAGCGAATTAAGACCCACCTTGAATGAGTGGGGTCACATTTACATGGAAACAACTTAATCAAAAGATCCCACCCAACAAGAGGCCTACCCCCACAAGATTCAATTGAAAGAACGGCTTTTTGGGGGTACATAACAGATTCAAACCAGCACATACTCCAAGTGAAACAACACACAAATTTCTAAGTCCACAGAACTGAAGCAGCTAAACATCATCTTTTTTGATGGGGCTTACATCAGGCTGCTCCATATTTCTTCACTCACCCTGCTGGACTCCTCACACTCCTATTACTTATTAGGGTAAATGGGCCTTGAGTGAGTTCCTAGGTTTATTAGCTCAAATAAATGGGTATCTGTTCTCTCTTTTGATATATTAAAAGAGAGAAAGGTCACAACTTCCAGTATATTCCAGACTCATGTCAGAAAGTGAGTTTGATTATCTAACCTTAGGCTGGTTTATGAAGGATTTATCACCTTTTTGTCTTGTGGTTGATAATTTTAGTGGCCAAGTCTTGAGAGGGCAATTTGAAATGGATGAATTCCTAACTCCAACTCTAGCAACTGCCTCCTTCCCTCTTCTCCCCTGTCCTCAGTGTCCCTTGAGTTATGTTTAAGAGGAGAAAGGGAGTGCTCAAAAGAGCAAACCTTTTTTCTCACATCTTCCCTTAATTGCAAAATACAAATATTTCTCTCCTTTAAAAGCACTCTTGGTTCCCATTATCTAGCCTAAATAATTCTAGGTCCATTTATCTTTAGGGGTCTCCCTTTCCATTGCTTTAACCATGACTTCTCTTCCCCTGACTCATTTTTAATTGGAAACCCCAGAGACTTGAGAAGGAACCGAGTGTGATAATGGAAAGTGAATAAGGAGATACCTCCAGCAGAAAAATATGAACAGCTAATTCACAAAAGAAGAAATATAAATTGCTATATTTTTAAGTTCATTATCAGGATGAATCCAAGAAGTACCAATTATAAAGCAGTAAGATGCAGTGATTTCAGCTATCAGATTGGTATAGATGGGAAAAACCACAACCACCACCTCAGGCTTGGAGAAGTTAGAGGAAAATAAACATATTCAGATCCTCTGGTGGAGTGTCAATTAGTACAGCTTTTTGTGAGGATAGTTTGTCAGTTTCTAACAAAAGCTTTAAATTTTTACTCTGTCTTTGACTTAGCAATTCTATTTCTAAAAAAATATTATTTGAAGTAAGCATGGGTATGCTCAAATGTCTACAAATATGTTTGTTGTGAAGTAGCATTCATAATTGCAAAAGTAAACTAATTGTCAAACAATCAGAAATTGGTGTTAAATAAATTTCATCTATACAGTGAACCAATATTATAGAGCCAGTAAAATTGATATTGTGGAATAATATCTGTGACTTGGAAGATGCTGATGATGTATGTTGTTGAGTGAAAGATGGAAAGCAGTGTGTATAATGTTAGCAATTTCGTATGCATAAAAATGCATTGGAGGGCGGGCAATGGTGGCATAGTGGCAGAGTTCTCACCTGCCATGCTGGAAACCCAGGTTCAATTCTTGGTGTCTGTCCATGCCAAAAAAAAAGCTTTGGAAAAGATTGGGAGGGTATTTATTAAAAACTCTTAGGGGAAATGTTAGATTGTATATATGGTAAAAGAAAAATAATTTTTTTATAAGTCCATGGAACTACTCTACACAAAGAGGGAACCCTAAGTTAAACCATGGACTTTAATTAATAGTACAATTTAAAAAATGTGTTATCAATTGTAGTAAATATTCCACACCAATGTAAATACTGGTGGTGAGGTGGAGAATGAGAATTCCACATTTTATGCATGATTTTTCTGTAAACCCACAATTTCTCTAATTAAAAAAACTTTTAATAGTGGATAGCTCTAGACATGGGATTATTGGTAGTTTTAACTTTTATCCTTTGGCTTATCTGGATTTTCCAGATTTTTCACAACAAAACCATGTTACTTCTGTAATGAGGAACAAACAGTGGAAGTAGTTTGTTTTATTTTTCCCCCCAAAATGAGGCGGCTACTTTGGGGGCAGTCATCTTAACTCCTACCTGTGTCCCTGAGCTGTAATGTCCTTCCCTGCAGTTATTACAGATTTAGAATTAGAATGTAATGACCATCCAGTTTCATCTCGAGTCCATCTTCTAATCTATCAGTTTCTACTTCTGTTTTTCCTTCCTTCTTCTGGGATCATTGACTTTTACAGGCCGAGGGGTCCTCTAGATGCATCTTCATTTTATCAACAAAGAAACTTAGATCCACACATAGAGTAAATGGTTTAGCCCAAAATGCCACGCAAACTTAACTGCAGAACCCAGCTTTCCTGCCTCTCTGTACCTCTCTCTGTTAGATGACACTGCCTCTTTATCGCATTCCAATTTATTCATTTTATTCTGACCTCCTTTCGAGGCATCTGAGTAAAAGCTGGATCCACTACTGTAATTAGGCATCTGTGGCTCAGTGACCCCTTGTCTAGTAGAGAAGTTAACCTTTTTTATTGTACCAAGCACTTTGATATATATACCCACTATTTCTGATAAATATAATCTATTTAATCCTGACAACCCTTTTGTACAGGTGGGAAAACTGATGCTTAGAAAAGTTAAGTAACTAAACTAGCCTAAATACACGCTCTTTTACTCTTTCATGTTGCTCCATTTATTTTTTGTCATTTGTTTAAGTCCCCAAAACATACAGTGTCACAATAAAAGGTAAAATCAATGAAATAATACCCTCTCCAAATCCATGTATTTGCCTGCACACAAATATTTAGAGTCAGAACCAATTCTGAAAATATCAGACCCAGCCTAGGGATTCTAATACAAAACTGGTCCACTTTCTTGTGTCCAGAGGATATATCCAATGCTTTCACCTGCACTGGAACATGACGGTCTTAGACTATTCAGAAGGTCTGAATCTGAGCCCTAGCTAGCCCTAGAATTAAAGTATTGCTAAAGTGCGATAAATAAATTCTTTCTGGATTCATAGGTCTGTCACCTTATGTAACTGAGAATAAGAGTGACTCTTTATACATTTCAGGTATGAAATGTCCCAGAAGGTGGATTTTGCTTTCTTATTCAGAGAAGCCATTTCCCATGATTCACGCCAATCAAAGGGTCTTTGTTGCATTAGACATCACAGGTCAGGATATGCCAGTGTGGAGCTTGACTGAGGTTCTGGATCTTAAAGAATGTTTCCAGCACAGTTCCCCAAATTCATAACTCTTTACTCTGCGCTGCTCTTCCCCACCCCCATCATGATACTTGGCCTCTGTATTGTAAAACCATAAGAGAAAGTACAGAATTCACAGAAGAACACAGCCTAAATGAAGGCTCTGTGATTTACAGACTGCTCTCACTTGGTCCTCTCCCTTTTAGGTATTCAGCCTCCTGTATGTTCCTTGGGCCACTCTATTACATCCTCTTCTAAAGTTCTTTATTTTCAGTTGGCCAAAAATGACTAATAATAGCTTTGGATGTACCTCCTCTAAGAGTCTTCACATTTTATAGCAGTTCAAGCCTTATTTAAACTGGATTAGTGAATCTCTACTGTGGTGGAATTTCCGAATCTTCTGATGTCCGAATATTTGAATATTACTTTATCACAGTAATATAGTACAAAGATCTGGTGTTCAGAAGGTCTGAATCTGAGTCCTAGCTAGCTCTGTTGTTTACTTGCTCTAAAATCTTGGGCAAAGCACTTCACCTTTCTGGAGCTGTTTTTTATCAATCTGTAAATGAGAATGCTAAATTAGATAAGATTTGAGGTTCCTTCCAATGCCAACATTTCTTTGATAACTTTACCATTGTGCATAGGACTGTGTCTAATGGAAATAATCAGCTTGTGGAAGAACTCTGATATCAAATCCAGCCTCTACCATATTCTATCTGTGGCTTTGAGCCAGTCATACATGCTCACAGCCTCTGATTTCCATTCTTTTAAACTGAACCAGTATTCCCAAACCGAGATCTGTGTGTGTGTGTTTGTGTAATAGAGGACAAATGTATGGCAACTCTACAAAAATAAGTGAAGATTGTTGTCATGATGGTACCTGGGGACCAATAGCTGGGAGAGTCCATTTGTACACTCTGTGGCCTCTCTTCCTCCTGGCTGTCTACCTGGTATTATCCCACCCACTGCCCTCTGTCCATATTTCTAGTATATGAGTTTTCCCAAGCAGCAGTGACCAAACAACTTATTATCTATGTGAATAACCTCTTACTTTGAGAGTTGAACAGAAACAAGCCTTTCTAAACTTGGTAATTTACACAATCCCCACCCCATTCCATCTCATCACTTAACCTCTCCACGACACACACACATGTGCTTTCATACCCTCTCGCGTGCTTTTTGCTATTAAAAGAATTATTTTCTTATTCAAGTCCTGGACTTTCTCCAACTGATCCCTTACTCCATCCCCCCATCCTCTCCCCCAGTCAAGCCAAAAGGCAGAGATGTGACAGGAAATATAGGGAGCTGAGCACAGAGATACTGCGCCTTCAGTCGTTTCCATAAGGTCTGAAGTGAGTGAGGAGTGAGCTAGAGGTTATTAACATGGCTGGGAGGTGGGAGATGATGCCTGAGTGGTCAACACAGCAAGGTTGGGGAGGAATCAGTTTTGCAGATGAGGAGGTAGTGACAGAAGATTAAGGAATTGACCCCAGGACCAGGTTAGTCACTGGAGTAGCTGAAATTTCCCTCTGAAAGAATGTTAGCCTCAAGTTTTACACCAAGTAAATTTGGGCCTTTCACTTTTTATCCATTGCTGTACAACAATGCAAATATGTGAGTGTTAAAGTGAAAGAAGCATTTATTTTTAAGGAATAAAACAAAACTAGTGTTCATAATGATGAAAACTTAGGTAGGTTAGGAAAACTATCTTATTTTTGCCAGTATCCTAAAAATTATCAAAGATCTTTTAAACATCTTTTCTTAAAAGTAGAAGAGTAATAATAAAGAGATTATACTTGTATACTTGGTTAGTATCCTGGTTTATTTTTTCTGCTCTTGAGATACTTCCATTTTTTTCTTCCTGCCTTCTTCAATATAAATCAGTTATAAATGGAAACCATGGCATGTTATCACTTAGTTCAAAGGTGTTTTATATGCTATGATCTCTAAAGATGGTTGATTGGCTTATCACATTCAAATTTTTTTTCTGCAGTGTGTTAATTACAACAAAGCAAATTATCTTGCCAAGATATTAAAAGATTATTTTGTTTGATCTGTTTTAGATCACCTGAAATTGGTTCCTATCCCTCAATGAATATCAATTTAGCCTTTGTGTAAGTTCCTGGTGGTCCTATAAGAATACAGATCCAATAAAATGTTGCATTCACATATGTGAACTTTAAGCCATTTCTTATTCTTAAATATTTTAATTTTAGTTTTATCTCAATGGCAGTTTTATTTCTGGAGTAAGAAAAAAAACATTGTTGACTTGCTTTAACTGAGTAAAGTATGGAATTTATCCAGCTTCAGTTTCCTCTGATGTAAAAGGAAGTGAGAGCTCTAAACTTTTTTCTTTCTATAAGATTCTATTGTTCATCTTTGTGTTTCAAGTTAATGTTCATCCTTTAATAGATTAAAGATAAATAGAGGAATGTTAATGGATCAAGGCTAAAGGAATCCTTTTCAAGCGATCTTAATGTATGCATGTTGTTACCCATTAAGCTACCAAATGTCATAAACATGGTGTCTTCTCATATCCTTCATTTCTTGGCCAAAAGATATCAAAAGTAATATGCAGGTTTAAATGAATTTTGTGAGATCTGGCTATAGAATAATAAGGGTACGAACATGTTGCAGGCATGTGTCGCAATATCATTATGTTGCAATGATAAATAATTGTTGAAGTTAACTTAGGTGGGGTTGAATTGATTCTCTTAGTGAATTATAAACTGTTTTCAAACTCAAGTTCAAAAAAGAAAGAGCAAAGATTCAAAACTAAACCTAAGAAGGGAAATGAATACACAAAGATTTGTATGCAAGTGATTATAGCTAAAACCTGGAAACAGCCAAATGCAAATCAACTGGTAAATGGGTAAACAAAATGTAGTACCTCCATACAATGGAATGCTATTTAGCAATAATTCGGAACAAACTACTCAAACATGCCACACCATGGAGGAATTTCGAAAGCATTATGTTAAATGAAGGAAGCCAGACACAAAAGAACTACATGGTATGTGGTACCATTTATAGGAAATTCTAGGAAGGACACAACTCTGGTGACAGACGTCTGGGGGTGAGAGGAGGGGATTGACTACAAAGGGGCACAAGGAAATTTTGTGGAGTGAGAGAAATTTCTGTATCAGTTTTTCAATTATAGTTACATGGATGTATACATTTATCAAAACTCATCAGATTGTAAACTTAAAATTGGTTATTTTTATTATGTTATACCTCATAAACAAACAAACCTAGGACAGCATCCTAGATGTCTCACGAAGTGGCTACTTCAGTTGGGGAAACAGTCATTTTTAAACTTTGAACTTTGGAAGCCTGTTGTTAACAAGAAGCAAACAGTATTTATTCTTATGGTTTTGTTAGCATAGCAAATGATGAACGATTAGCTTGCCTTGATATCTCATTGCATTTTTACTTTTTCTTTATCTCTTTACCCAACCTAGAAAAACTAATTGAGGGACTCAAATCTCCTGACACTTCTCTTCTGCTCCCTGACCTCTTGCCTATGACTGATCCTTTTGGTAGCACTTCCGATGCTGTAACTGGTAAATTCTTCATCTCTGTTTCTTCAATATGCATATATGTATGTCTGTTTCGAGAATGATAAATTACTGCTTAACAGATACCTACTGACTAGCCCTCATGAGAAGTGAAAATGCCACCAAGCCTCTGGTTTGGGACACACATCTGGTGCTAACCCCGAAGCCAGGGTTATTTAGCCTCACTTGTTATCACCCCAAATGAAGTGTTTTCTCTGCCTTTCTTGGGTACCACATTGTTGTTTTTGGCTTTCTTGACAGCCTGAGATTTCTAGATGAAGAATTTTCTAGATTTCTTCATTTCTTATGAAGAAGAATGAAGAAAAGTTCCCATATAGTTAACACTTCACTACTAGAAGAGGCTGGTTTTGTGCTGAACTTTAGGCTTTACTGAACTTAATGGAATTTAGGGGATTCTTCTTCAGAAGCCCCTTGTGTGTGCCAAGTACTAGGAACTAAGAAAACACTTTACCTGGTGATTAAGCCCATGAGTTAAATCCAGGGCAGGAGCTTGGTCTGCTTATTCTCTTGCCTTTTCCTGTGTTCTAACATCAAGATAGGCAGAACCTACAAAATGTCCAAGGCCCCTATATTCCAGGAAGGCCAAATCCTTAGAGATACACTGGTGCCTTTGGACCAAAGGTCCTGGAATACAGAAATGCCATGGCCCTAAAGAGGGACAGACCTCCAGCTGAGGGATGTCAACCAGTGTGGAATACCTTGCAGCCATATCTGTGGGGTTTGAGATGGGTTAGTGGCCTTTGCATGGCACAGAAGATGATTTGCCCAGAAACCAGTTCATTAAGAAAAGCAAGTTTACCAGAAGGTCTGAAAGATGTCTTTCAGCCCTGCTCTCTCTTCTGACATGGAGGAGATCTGCTGTGGCCATGTTCTGCATCATCTGTAAGAACTGAGAATCACTGAGACTGGCCATGGTGCTTTACCCTTCCATATGTATGTGTAATGAGGAAAGTCCAGACAGTCAAAGCAGCAGAAATAAAGTAACTTACTGTGTTTTCCATCTTGCTTGAGCCTGACATTTGATAGATCTGTAGATGAAAGCCCTCACAGAATTTTCTACAGAAACTGCTGACCCTCTTTCCCTAACCCTCTCCTCTCCTTTCTTAATGCTCTGTTACAAAAGAAAAAGCTGATGTTGCTGTTGAGAGTCTCATACCAGGACTGGAGCCCCCAGTGCCCCAGCGCCTCCCATCCCAGACGGAATCTGTTACCTCAAACCGCACAGGTCAGTCAGGTGTCCTTGCAGCTGCAGGGGCTGGTCAGGGTGGTGAGCCCTCAAAGCCCATCTTCCCACCCATGACAGGTGTTGGGGGGTATGTTTTGTAGTCTGGTTAGTTCCTCCTAGAATGGAAGCCTTGCATTGTTCTTTCAGCTCCAACTTCAAGATGTCCAGTGCTTGTTTCCTCATTGAAGAGCAGAGAGTGCTTTTTGGAGCCATGTTTTTTGTAGAGTGAGCACTGGGCTTCTTTCTCTGGTTACAGTCTTTCTTTATTCAAGATTCTTTTCACAGGTGGCAGGCTCCATCCACCTCCTTAATTAAAGCACTCTACTGCGTGGGAAGGATGTCTTTAACCCCTCCATGTTGCTGAGCCGTCTTTCCTAAATGGCAGTGTCAGTTATATCCATGGAATCGTCTGCGTGTTGACATCATATTCCCAGGACAGTGTTTTAGTCATATATAGGTGATTTCCTGCTAAATTGCAGACAAAGTTGAAATCCTCCCTGGCCCTAGCATTGCTTTCACCCTAAATTCAAAGTTAAATCTTAGTCGAATTTCTTAACTACCCATAAATACAGATTTGATAACCTCCATTTCTCTATTTTTATTGAGTCCATAATTACCTTAATATAAGTATCTGATTTCTTAACTTGGAACAGAAACAATTAGAGATCTAGAAAGAGTGAGAATAAACTGTTTCAGGTGAAGAAAAAAAATTGACATAGAAGAGAATATGAGTTCCTTTCCCTTATCCTCATTTGGATGCCATAGAATCTCAGAATTTCTTCTAGAAAATTTTCCAGAAAGTAATTACTGTGTTAAAACACCCAAATTCTATATTTTGTTCTTTAACTGAAAGCCGGATCGTGTGTTCACATTTAAAGAATACTAGTAAGAGGATTATTTATTTTAGGTGGGAATTTGATTGAATTTTAGAAGGAACTGTTTAATCATGTCACTTTTTGCTAATAACAAGCCAGGGACAACCCTCTCCTAGTCAGCTTGGATACCTTGTCCTGTAGTAACTTTCTTCCATGAATGTTTATGAAATGTTTAAGTGAAATTCTGTAATTGCCAAGTCCTTTTTCCCAAGTAACATTTGCTGAGTACTGACTTGTTACCGTTATATTAGCATCCACATCACAGATTTGCTTAGCCAGCAACTTCTGAGCAGAAATTATTCCACATTTACATATTAATGTTAAGAGGAATCCAGAAATACATGTTTCTATAGATGAAAATCCAGAGGCCTTAACATGTTTCTGTTGCTTTTCTTTCTCCTGCCTTGGCTTGTATGTATAACATATAAATGCATTAACTTAAAGGCTGAAGATCTAATCTCATGATATTGTTGTGTGTGCCATTTAATGCTATTACTGACCTGGGACGCTGTTAATGTGGACTCAGATTCTCTCACCGGGGAAGATTCCCTGCTTGATTGCTCTCTGCTTTCTAACCCTACTACTGACCTTCTGGAAGAGTTTACCCCCATAGCAATCTCTGCTCCGGGCCATAAAGGTAAATGCTTTCTTCTTCTCGGGCCCACGTGTATCCTTACAGGAGAAGAACTGAATGACCCCTGAGAGTTTTCCTTACCAATAAGGAAAGGAAATACCTTAGTCTTTGCTAGTGAATTTTTTTTTAATCCACCTTGGTAGGAGAAAAACTTGAGTTTTCACTCTTTACCGCCATGTTATATCACCTCTCAGTAAGAACATTTACTAGGTCTTAGACAACAGAGTAGTGGAGGTCCTGCTTTCTGGCAAGAACCTGGAGTGTACATATTCCACATTATCTATTAAAGGCAGAGCCATGTGCTTTTGCAGTCACTCAAGTTGATGATTGGGTTGACTCTCCACTGGCTGATTGTCATTGTGAATGATACTTGTTGGCCTCAGAACCTAAATTATTTCGTCAGATCTGTTCTAAACTTCTTGGATATTGATGGCTGCAATAAAAGCAAAGTCATCATACCTCAAGAGTAAGTCCTCAAAGACAGAACTTCTGAAAGTTTTGAAATTTCATTCACCTTTAAGTCATGATTGATTCCTTAGTTCCTCTTGCTAATCTACCATCTACGTATCTTAGTCTCTTAGAATTGGGTTTGAAATTTTGGTGGTCAGAAGTAGCTCAAGTTGAATTTAATTGAGTTGCTTTTAAGTGACAGTAGTTTATAAGTCAGTGCCTGGCTTACTGTACACAGGCATTCACAAAACTCTTCCTTTCTGTGCTTAGAGAAGGAAAGTGGTTTCTGGAAAGGGTAAATATGTAAAAAGGGAGCAGATTAAGTCCTTTCTGAAGAAAATTCCAAAAGAAGAAAACCTTCCCTAGATGACTTAAAATAATTAGATCATGGTTTGTGGTGGTAAAAGCTGAGTTTTATATTTTGTTTCTTGTTTTTTCTCCTGACAGCATTAAAATTATTATGTTTTTATAAAGCATATAGAGAGAAGTTTCCTATGTAAACAGTTAAGTCTAACTCGAGTGTGTCAACAGCAACATGTAATTATAGAGGAGCATCCCTTGCAAAATAGGTGTTCAGCTAGCACTCACTGGTAGGGTAGCTTTTAAATTGAGGATATTCTGACAAACTTCTGTTTGAAAGTCTTTTCTCCCTGTCACAGAGCAGTGAGTCCTTCCAGAAGGATTTTGTTTGCCTTGGATATAGTGATTGCTTCTTAAAGAGCCACTAATTACCTCCCACCCCTGGTTTTGAGTTTTTGAGTATCGCATCTCTCTTAGTAAAGAAGACAATTGGTTAATACCTGTGTCTGAATTAACAACATTGAAGAGATACCTCACAATAAGTACAGTTAACAGTCTTAAGTGGTGTAGAGAATTCCTCCTGTAACCCTTCTCCCTTATCATTTTTGAAATGGACAACTCTAAAGCAATTTTTTTCTATATCTCTAAGTTTTCCACTACTTTTATTTCAAAACTCAAAAAATAAGTACCTTCACCTTTAATAACTACAGTGATTGTACACTTGGGAACTTTGTGCCTCTTACACTTTCTCCCATTTGCTAATCTCTGCCTCTGTTGTTTCTGCTTGTGTACTTGCATATTATATTAAGCTGCAGAAGATAGTAATCTCATCTCAGGTTTTGATGTCCCTGAGGGCTCGGACAAGGTGGCGGAAGATGAGTTTGACCCCATTCCTGTACTGATAACCAAAAATCCACAAGGTAAGAAAGAGAGGATGGGAAAAAGAGAAGAGCTTGGTACCAGCTCTTTTTGAAACAGCAGTGCACGTAATCTTGAAGGTGGAAAACCACATTACCATTTAATAAAGGAAACTGGGAAAGTAATCACTATGAACTGGACAATTTAGATAGATGGAGATGGAGACACGAATACAGACATAGATACAGAGTTCATACCAGAGTTAACCATGGTGTTTATGCAGAGAGAAAAGAAGTAGTAAATAGACTAAAAACTGGTTTTCACAAAGTATTAAACCAAAAATAAAGTGATCTTCAGTCAGTGGAAACCTGAAGGCATGTATCAAACAAAGCACTTATCATTTTATATCATTAGAACAATCCGTAATAAATATTCTTCCAAAAGAAATTAACAGTGTGCTTTGAGATCATTCACATCTTTTGGACACTTCCAGACACTTCCAGAACACCTTTTTTTCCTCTTTGATGGATTAAAATCGTTTGAACATGCCGTAAAACACTGAATTGCCATAGATCCATCTAGTTTATTTTTTATAGCATATTCTTATTCAGTGGTCTTCATAACTAATTTGTACCCAAAGTAAAAATTACTGATTTTGACTTTATCAAGGAGATGGGTGAATATTATCAAGAAGTAAGAGTATAGCTAGCAATTCTCAGGCAAAATGTATATTCATTTGGAAATAGCATCATTTTCTCAGGGTGTCCTGCCTGTATATGCTGTACACAGACTATCTGAACTTTTGGTGGGAGATGGTGGGTAGCTAATTTATATATTTAAAAATCAACATGTAAGAGTTTGTAAATGTAAAATGTTGCTTCTCTAGGTTTTTATTTTGTTTTGTTTTCTTCTCCTTTGCTTGCTCTGCACATCTAAACCTTAACCCTCTATGTTTTATACTGAACTCCTATCTCTCCACTTTCAGGTGGGCACTCTAGAAACAGCAGTGGGAGCTCTGAGTCCAGTCTTCCCAACCTAGCCAGGTCTTTACTGCTGGTGGATCAGCTCATAGACCTGTAGCCGTGACCCAGTAGCAGATGCAGTTCTGTAACCTTCAAACCGTAATATACATTTTCATTACGGAGTTGAGGAAAAATGATTTTTAAAAAAAAAAATCTGCATATAAGGGGCCCTCTAACCCATATCTCCTATCCCTTGCCTTCTCCTGTAGAAATGATAAGGAAAGAAAATCACTTCGGCCCTCCACATACTCCTCAGCCAGTTCCTCCCTGTTAGTTTTGCTGTGTTTTCTCATTATCCTTCTTCAATAGCATTATCCTAAATCAAGCGCTAGATGCCATGAGCTTCACCTCTCCTGGAATCGACACCACCAAAAGCTTACCTGTAACTGAAAATAGTGAAATGATACCTTTGTCTCATTCTTGCTAGGAATGACCTCCCAAACCAATCCTCCCAACCCGTCTCCTTTGGCCAGGCACTGGTGAATGTATTTACCTGTTTTGCTTTTTATCCCGTTGCATTTTCATGAAGACATGGCTTCTTAAGTTGCTCTTAACTCTAAACAATAGCCTGGAGATGGGTTTGTGGTTTAAGGAAGGCTAGAACTGACTGACGGAGAGTATATGTTTGAAAAGAGATATTGAGCCCAGCTCTAGCCAACCATCTTTTGATCTTGTTTGATCATAGTCTTAGCCAAGGGATTTTTTACCCCATGCAACCTGCCCGGCATTCATCCAGTTTCAGGCTTCCATCGAACTGTGATTTCTCAGATCTGGAGATACGACTGCAAGTACTTGAAATCCTTGGAAAAAATGTGTACATTATATAAGTCCCAAGTATTGCCATTCCTTTTCATGTTAACTGTCCCAAGCTGGATCTCAGAATAGACCAAAATAAGACAACGGTGGTAATATGATACCTTTTACTAGAAGACTTTTCACTGGGGGGGAGGGGGGTGGATGGGGGAAGGGAAGGAATTGTAGCAGAAACAGATGTATTTTTCTTGTGATTTTTATTTTGAATCAAATATTGTAAATTGTGTATAAACAAAGACGCTGAATAGTTCTGTTTCCACTTGGCGTTTCAAGTTCGATATCAGGTGTCTGTACAGGGTTTTGATCTCTTTCCCTTGTATAATTAATTACACAGCGATCCTACAGTGTAACATATGGAAACATTTTGGAGTAACTTATGTGTTGCTATAAGCCTTCAGGAAGTCCTCTATCTTTATAGAAAAGCATGTTGTTTGTTTTCAGATAATCAAAAATAAGTGTGCTGACAAACTAGGCCCAATTTAGCTGTGGCTACTTACCTTTCTTTTTCTCTGCTGTTTAAATTGAAGGCAGCAGCCAATGGAATATGTTCAGTTGGTTTTCCTTGGCTTCCTAGATTAAAACAAAACATAGTTCCTCATTAACCTTAGAATCTTGTTCATAAGTAAATAAAGGACCCTGCAATGGCATGACACCATGCCTCATGGGCATCCTCTGTATATGGACTCACTCACTGAAGTGTATTTTTTTTTCCTTACTTGGAAAAGCAATTTTATAGAATCACCCTTTTGAAAAGAGGCAAGCACAGAGAACCCTGATGTTGTTCTCTTCCTCGAGTGCCATCTTACATGATCGAAAGGGATACTCTTAGTTGGTCAAATATGTACAAATAAAATTCCAAGTCCACTTGCTTGTTTCTCTACTTAGTACTTTTGTTTCTTCTTCCTCACGTTTGCACTTTAAGGTGGAAAAAAGAAAGTTGAACAGCAATTATAAAAGGCTGCAAAACACTGCACTTTGGAGGGTAAGCTTTGACCCCAGCAATGTGAGAGCAGCCTCTGAAAGGCACCAGAGGAAAAATTTGAGTCTGTCAGTCTACCTTCTGACTTTAAATACCTCCCATGCTGGCTGAAACTAGATGAGCCAAGTAAAGACCTCTATTAGGATAATGGATCATTTCCAAAATTTAGAGAGGCACAACCTACCTGCTGAAGATAACAAAGATATCCCTGAAGAGCTCTCTGTGATTGGGTAGCAGTGAAAATGGGACTTGGTTTACCCTTTTATGGACAGGAAAAACTGCTGTAGATCAGAATTGTATATCTTTCCTGGACATAGAAAGAATGTATAAACTAATGAAGGAAATGTTTATTTTTAAATAACAATGTTTTATTCCTCTGTTTTCAGATTTGATTTTTTTTCATATATACATGTTAGAAATAAACTGAAATATCTCAATGTAGTTAAAACCATAAAGAGTATAGTTTAGAAATTAGGCGTCTCTAAATTGTTCCTTTCATACATTACCCATAATTACATTGAGATATATTATCTAATCTTCTGGCTCAATAAAGCTTAATGGAGACTGCTAATGAAAATGAACAGAAGCCAGAGACAGGGTGGTGTGAGGAAGATAATGACATGAAATTATCTTGGGCTCATTCTTCAGGAGTCGGGCCTCAAAGGGGAGAACTGTTTTCTGTTGAGGAGTGTGCATGAGGGATAATCAGTCACCGGGGCCTTCCTTAGTTTATAGTGCCATCCTTGAGCTAAAAGGGTTTGTTTGAGTTGAGTGTAACGCGCAGGTCCTTCCACTGACCTATGGGAACGTAGACTGAGCTACGAGAGAGACCTTAAAGACCATCCTGTAGTCCATCCACTTTGTTTTACAGAAGTGGAGCCTGAGCTGGATGGAGGCAGGATAGTGGGAGGAGAGGCCTGGGCAGGACAGGTCCCCTGGGATCTCATCCTGACCCCTTGTCCCTGACTATGTGGCCCTCAGCAGGTGCTTCACCTCTCAGAGCTTCCTTTTTTTATACAACAATGGGTTTGGACTAGTTGGAGATTAAGATTATAGAATTAAAGAGTTCTAAGTATATATTATTATTCTTTAGAAGGACTATGAGGGATTTATATAATCCTGATGTTCTTCAGTTACCTTCTGTAGCTCTTGCTGTTACTGTAGCAGTATTTACAGTTTAGAGAATTATAATGGGCTTTTAATGACCTGGGCTGTTATCTGAATAAAAGCCTAAATCAAAGAGTTTTGGACCCAGATGTTCCTTTTTTTAATATTAAACATACATACATACATACATGCACACACACACACACACACACACACACACACACCCTACATATTCCGACAAAACCATATCAAAAGATTTCAGTTCTTTTTAAGTGTGTAATCAAGGGTCTGCCATTTAAAAATGGGCAAATACTGTAAGCGTATGTTTCTGATCTGCTTTTATTCCAACTGTGTAAGAGTATACCAAAAAACGTCACAAATTGCTTTTTTCACCCTTTAAGGCAAAAACTAGATCACCAATTTCAAGGCCCGATGTTTTTAAAAACACAGACCTCAAAGAAAATAAGATTTAAATGACACTTTTAAAAGCATGACTATATCATTATAATCTCATGATTTCTTTAGTAGACATATCAGAAATTTGGCATCCAGTTGAGTTTTGCTTCCTTCAAGGACACCTGGTTTCACACGGGAAGCTGATACTTATTCGAATGATGCTATCATCATTTAAGTTATTTTTTCATCTCTTCTTCTTACAAATCGCGTTGAGGAAAATACTAAGATACTTTAAAAAATGGGTTGTCTTATCTAATTAGTATGGCTTTTGGTATCTGAAAGTGTATTTCTTTCGTCTATTTTTTCCACCACTCTTGGTTCTGAGTAACATTTGACTATTTCCATGAAGTAAAATCACTCACATAAGATGAAGAGTGGCTACTACTATGGGAGACAATAAAAAGAATAACCCAGAAAATTCTCAGAGAGGACCTCATAATGGAAAGCGAAAGCAGTTTGTTGTAATTTCTTTACTATTCTGAATAAGGGAACTCTGTGATCCCCAGTCTTTAGTATAGTTTAGAAAATGGAAGATAATGTATTTTAAAATACCTCTAAAAGAGATAGTCACTTTGTTCAGTCTCATTTGATACTGGATTTGGCTCTTCTGGAATTAGAATTAAGGAACTTGGATTGCTGATTATTGTAGAGAAACAAACCCAAGAAAAGAAACTATTATCTCAAAACAAAATACTAGTTTTGTTTTGTTTTTAATAACTTTTCATAGTCTCCTGACTGATAAATTGATGAGTTTGATTCAGACCAAAGTAACCTTCCCCCAGGTCTAAAAGTTTTGCCTTCAGCAATTCTGTGGGAAGGAAGGGACTTCTCTGTGGCTGACCTTCAACTAGAGGTGTGGAGGGCTCTGAGTTCTGCTGAATGAATGCATGTAGAGATAGACACCTTAGGCCAAAATAAAATCTCCTGTAGTGACTTTTTTGTGTGTGATCTCCAGAAGTCAATAACTTTCTCAGTCTATAAGATGAGCACAGTCCTGTGGCCTCTAATGTAGTTTTGGGATGAAAGTGACATGCTACCCAAAGTATTGAATTAGGTAGATTACAGGCTCCCGAGCAGCACAGAAAAACTATCACATGGACGGATATTTGGAATGATAACTTTCCTGAAACACTCCAGATATTGCAAAACTCTTTTATTTCTCTCTAGAGACTATCATTTTACCAACACAAAGCTAGCCTTTTCCTTTTCCACACTAATAATGTCCCTGAGGTTGGATATGCTTCGGTTTCTCGAAACAGAACGAATCCCAGATGGCCTCCATTTCAGATCATCTGTAACAAGATACTATTTTGTTTCTCCTGGATTTCCTCTCGCTAAGGTGGCTGAGGGAGGCTCCTCGGTTAATGAAACCTTTGCAAAGTTACCAAGTGGTGGTAGTAACTAGGATGGAAGACGTTTTCTTGGTTCCCACTTTGATGTAGTGTCCTGAACTCTACTCTTTCCTGTGAGTATTCTCCTCTGCTCCATTGCACACTCCCCTGTCATGTGGATGTATATTAACTCTTGGTCTTTATCCTGTGCTCCCCGAGAACACAAAGCAGACAAATGTACATGAAGCTATCTCATGCAGTAAAAATGTGAATCTGAACATTGCTACACAAGTTCTGTAAACAAATTTCTTCTATAAACATACAGGGGAATAAAGTCTTTTATCTGTTCAAATGGGAGCATGTTTAGAGATGTAAATAACTTAAAATAGCTGCTCTTTTCCTGAGCCAAAAACACACTTTTACAGAAAGGATTTAAACATGCTGTTGAGTGTCACCAAGTACCTGTGCATAAAAAAATAAGGACACGTGTGATAAAGATATACTGAGGAAATTTTAATGAGAGTCATAGCTACCCTGGCTTCACCTTGTCAAGTCGCTGTGAGCCTACATTTGGTATGACCGAAACCAGGCTCTAAAATGGAACACAAATTTGCAGCTCCCCTCCTCTAATTTAGACTTTAATATGCTCAGGCCAATTTAATTACACATTTTACGTTGGCAACAGTACTTACATGCCCAGTGAGAAATCTCTCCCCTTTAATTGTCCCATTGGCTTGGGAAGCACAGCTTCATTAGCCAATGTTGGCTCCAGTCAAGCCCCTTATTCCCCAATCATGGGTTTTAATGCCACTGTACAACATATGGCACAACCAAAGGCTTAATTTCATTATCTAAGCCAAAAGGTCATGGAAGTATTAGTTTGATGTACATCTCTGGATTCCCTGATGTAGTTCCAGGACGGTACATTTCAATTGGTACTCATTTCTGGATTTCTTTGAAGAGGTATTTTGCTCTCCATTCCTCAACTAAATGAGAAGACTTCATATTCAATTTTTGCAAAAGAATTATGTCTTTGACACTCCCTGTAACTATTCAGTTTACAGTCTGGGGAAAAGTAAAATATTTGGTTGTGCATGATACGCTGTATTAGGGAATATCCAGTCTGAAGTTTAAATCTTCAGATAACCCACACTATGTCCATCAGATAAAATTTTCAGGATAAACCTATCCCAAATCATGCAGCACTTTTGGTGGCTTTGGAAGTTAATAGGAAGCCAGTGAAGATAGTTGCCAAGTCATAAAGTACTTTTTGGGATTCCTTTCCTTGCCTCTGAAGCACATAAGTGCTTACTGAAATCTATGCAATCTGGAGCCCCTAAATAGACCACAATGGAGTTATACCTTATGTAATTGTCAAAAAGTGGGACACAGTCCCATGTCAGAGCAAGAAAAAGTAGTATGTTTTGACATCTGGCTTAATTTAATGTGCTCAAAACAGAATAAAAAGCAGCATGACACAGCATAAGGGAATTGGAGCAAAATGCACTACCCTTAGGGTTCATGATGAGTAAGTACCTTGTGCAAACTGGGAGGCCATGTCCTGGTCTTAAGCCCCTGGGGAGCAATGGGCTAGCTTGATTGACTTCTGTGGTCACAGGGTATTTGCCATGCCTGCCGTTAGTTACCAGACGAATTGGGCCAAGGCATGAGATTAAATCAGTCTAAATCCTTCATGTTAGTGGGCACACTGATTCAAACACGTTTTCCTGACTATACAAGGCCATCTTTGTATAGAACTGTCTACCCTGTGAACACATGCTTTCCCTATAAGAACCAACAGATCCTAAAACAGACGTTTAACTGTCCACAAAATTTAATGTCTACCTTCTGTTGACAGTTATTTAGAATCTCTCCTTGTCTTAACTACCTTGTTTCTTGTGCTGCACCACCAGAATTCTCTAAGGGAAATGTGGATGTTACTTTCCCCTTACCTGCTGGATTTCTTTGGTTTCCAGAGTTCCAGAGTTGGGGAATTGCAACATGTAGTTTGCTCTCTGCCTCAGTCACACTATACCTTCTCTAAAGAGAATGGAAAGGTTAAGAAACTTGTCCTCCTCATTTAAATGTACGTTTCCAGCCCTACAAAGCAGATTCGTCCTGAAAAAGAGGTCTGAAATAGTTCTAGCCTTCATTTTTTTTAAAAAAACGAGAGTTTTCCCTCCAAGTGATGTTACTGTTTTTGTGACTGAATTTTTAAAGTCGTTGGAATTTTCCTTGGAAATTATAGAACATGCTCTTAGTTGGCAGGTTTCCAGTTGATTTGACCAAGAACCTACTTTTTAATAGAAATTTTCATGGCTTAGGTGTGTTCTTCCATCCTTACCTATTTTGTATCTGGGCACCCCCACTTACTACTTCACAGTTCTCAAAATGTAATCTAACCTTGCAAACATCCAGAGTGTCCCAGATTCAATAGGTTGTTGATTTTGGCTGGTTGTGCTTATAAACTGGTTTGGCTGAATTCAGTTTTAATTTTCAAAAAAAAAAAAAAAAAAAAACACCACTGAATCTCATCAAACTAGTGTTCATTTTGATATTATTCCATATGTTGCCATAGTTAGTTACTGACTTGACTAAATTTTCCATTTTTTCCCAAGAAATCTGTGGCTCTCCTGCAGAACCAGCTTAATAATATCAGCCTTCAGCATAGTGTTGGAAGATGAAGGAATCAGACCTTAGTTTGACAACTAAAAACTTTATCCAACTCATAATGTGTTGGGAAGTGGTCCAGGGAAATTTGTGGGGTTTCTCACATCTCTTTGCTTGACAAATTTTATTTTTTAAAAACATCTTTGCCCTCTTTCATCTGGAATTCCTCCCAGGATTCATCATCTGGATATCACTATGACAAATCTAATATCAGTAGGCTTGCTTGAGAAATTAGGATTATTTCTTTCCATATATATTGTAAGGGAAAAAGTGTTCATTTATTTCCTATCAACTGAGCGTTGCTTTCCTATGTTATAACTGTACATATTAAAGTTGTAATACAAGAAAAAGTTCATCTTTTTAAAAATCATATTCTTCAAATACTATTCAGAAAGTAATTTGGCATCTGTGGAAAATTTAGCTTCAAAACTAATATGGGATTCCCTAAATTCAAATGGGTAGAAAGGGAAATAAAAAATGATTTTGAGAATAATATTTAAGGTCAGAACTGTTGAAAAAGAATTACTGCTAAAAAGTTATAAAATTTAGAGAAACATAGTATTTTTGTACAGTGTCTTACAAAATGTTCAGATCTCTTTCTACATTCTCTTTACAATGTAATGTCCTTAAATGACTAGTTTCCCAATAAACTGATTTTGATGCCTCTTCTTTTTGTTCTGTGTGCTTAATTCAAGCAATCACTTTTTCAGGGGATCATTTTCAGCAGAAATCACTCTACTAGCCAGTGGTCTGCATAGGTGGGGTGAGGGCAGATGTGGGGAGGGGATGATTTGAGTCCCATTTATATAGGGTACTGAGCCAGCTCTGGATCCAATCATTTTACTGAATTTTCTTATCCTGATGGGTTGGTTGTCTCTAGTGGTATCTCATTATTGAACCCACGATTAAATGATACCCTTACCCCCAACCACCCTTTCTCTGGATTCTTCTTGCTTAGTTACATATGCCTTTTTCCTGCCCTCTTGCTAACATGTGCCCAATGACACACTTCTAACCTGCTAATATTTCTTGGAAGGTAAGCTCTCTTGCATTCTGATAATTGTCTATTTGATTTTAAAAGCCAGAGCACCCTGAGGCACCTCTACCTAGATAGAAATAGACTAGAATATTCTTGCTCATATGTCTGCAATTACCCATGCATTTTACTCCTTCTGTTTAAAGAACTTTATGCTGGATTCATTTAAGCAGAGGAGATCTTTGTTAATTTAGAAGACTGAAAACAAAACTCCAGGGCAACTCCAGCTGAAGGTGATTTATTTAGAATGCTTTTGATTATGCATCCTCCCCTTACAAAATGCCTTCAGTGTTCACATTTTGGACACTCCTGTGCTGTGAGTTGTGCTTGTGATGTAAATCATCAAGTAAACTCACAATTATCAAGCATCCATGTTCTGCTCCTTAGAGGGCCTGTCCTCAGATGGAGGCAGTGTGGAGTACATGACCACATGCCAGATACTGAATTGAGTTCATCTCCAGACAGTGTTTCTGCATCATCCCAAACCATCATGGTACCTGTGGAGATGAGTGACTGGGTTTGTTTTCATTCCATTACAAGCCAGGTAGAGCAGGCGTGGGTGCCTGGCCCCACAAGTGGGAGCACTGTATAGTTATGCTCAATGTCTATGTGCCTAACGTCTTCATCTCCTTTCCTCCACATTGTGCCTATCATGTTCCAAAACGTGAGACAGTGATTGGTCGTGTTCCAGTTTGTGTGCGGTTTCCCTGCCTGACTTATTTTTCTGTTTTTCCTTTTCCATTTTCAACATCTATTATTTGGCTCCATTATGTTTCTGTTGACATTAAATGTTACAAGGATAGAATTGAACCAGCTGGTGCATTAATTCTGCATTTTGTGCTTTTCTAGGTCTCCAGAGAGAGCCCAACCCCTGTCCTGTAATAACTGTAGAGCACTTTAAAGAACTGACGAGTATAAAAGGCCTTCCTCTCTATCCAGACCCCTCCAGGGAACCTGGTACTAAAACTCAGAACAACTTAGAATCCGACTACTTGGCCAGAGATGGTCCTTCAAGCAACAGTTCATTTCACAGCAGCGAAGAAGAGGGGACTGACCTCGAAGGGGACATGTTAGACTGCAGTGGGTCTCGACCTCTTCTCATGGAGTCTGAAGAAGAGGATGAGAGCTGCAGGCCTCTCCATGCAAAGCTGGTAGGAGCTGTTCCATTCTCTCAGCCAGAAGTCTCTACTGAACAAGCAGAGGCAGTACAAGGTGGAAGAAAGAACCAGTTCCAGGTCCTCACACAACCATCTGCTGATGGTCTCAGTGAAACAGATGTTTTTGCCACAGCCCCATTCAGGAGCTCAAGGATTCCGACTAATGACATGGACATTTTCTCCAAAGCCCCATTTGTCTCCAAGGGCAGTGTGGCTCCTTCCCAGCCAGAGGAGGCAGACGTGTTCTCGAGAGCTCCTTTTACCAAGAAGAAAAGTATGGAGGAGTTAACAGTTGCCCAAAGCCCTTCCCAGGAGTTGCCTGTGCACACCAATCTCCTCAGTCAGACAGGTGATGTCCCTCTGCTCTCAGGCCTTGACAGAGCAGCACACCCATCTGTCCGAGCTCAGTATTCCATGGCTGGTTTTGTCCAACAATCTAACCTCCCCTCCCATTCTGTACAAGCAGCCGACCATCTTGACAACATCTCTCCCAGGGGATCATCCCTGGAATCCGGGGGCCATCCTAATAACAGAAATAAAGGACCTCCACCCCAGAAGGAAGCTGTCTCAGGCCCTATGGCAGGCAAACCATTTCGCCCCCAGTCTTTATCCAAATATTCCCGTCATTATAGCCCAGAAGATGAGCCAAGTCCAGAAGCCCAGCCCATTGCCGCCTACAAAATTGTTTCACAAACCAACAAGCAGTCAATAGCTGGCTCTGTTTCCATCACATCCCTCTCCTCCAGGACTACGGAGCTGCCAGCTGCTGATCCCTTTGCTTTGGCACCCTTTCCTTCAAAATCAGGCAAGCAGAAACCATAGGAGCAATACCTGAGCCTTAGCCTTCTGCCTCTACCCCACCCCCAATTCCTGCCACACCTCCCAGATGAGCCTTCCCAAGAAGAAATAAATCAATGACTATCTTCTACTTCTCTGCTATCAGAACAGAACTTCTTCATTGCAGTAATATTTAGTTGAAACCCCTTTAAGTTATGCCCATTTCTTTTGTTTATATTGATTTCTCGACTTATAAAAGGCATTTCCATCTCCTTTCATAGAGGCCTTTCACCTCCACTCAGCATTTTTTTTTTCCGCCCAGAAATTGTTTAAGCCCAGAAATACTGCACCCCAGTCCCAAGAGGGCCATGTTATTGCTCATTTTAATTCCTACACTCCCTGTTGTGAGTCATGTCCATTGACAAATCAAGTTAGTCTTTCTAGGACTGATTTAATACTCGTGAAAGAGGCGATTTCTGGAAAGAAGCGCAAGATTAAAATCCTGCACATCAAGAGGGACTGTAATCCTGCAGATACTAATCATTCCTGTAAAGCCAGCAGGTCTAGAAGGATTCTCTAGATCTGTTTCAGAGTGTGTATGCAAGCCAGGTCAGTCCTTATACATGAGCGTGTCTTTGAGTGTGTAATATATGTCATATCTTTTCCTATGTAGAAATGCACACAGGTGGGATATCTATGCTCATCTCTAATAATCTTGGCAGAGCCTTCCCCACAACTATATTTTAAATTAGTGTGAGTTCACAAATATGTTTGTATGCGTGCATGCACACCCATGGATGTTAACAGGAAACATTTTACCATTAGGTAAATTCTGTCCACCATGCCTACCTCCACATTCAGATCACTCATTTATTGGTCTTTGTCTGCTCACCTAACTTGAACCCTGTTTTAATTTAGGTCCCCCCACCCCAATGGAAAAATTGAATTCATTGGAACATTTAGGAAAATCCTCACTGGAACAAGGTTTGCTGTTAACATATTTCATTTACCTGGTCATAAAAAATTAATTATCCTTATACTTTACCTCTTCAGAATAAGAGAAAAGAGTATCTTACTACAGTTCTAACCACTGGATATACGGTTTTAGTAATAAAAGAAGCGTTCAAAAATTTTAGGGCTCAGCACTCAGTCATCATTATGGAATGCATTAATTATGAGACTAGGTTATAAACTAGGTTTGCTTGTTTTTTGTTTTTTTCTAAATTCTTGCCATCTTTCCCAAGGCATGTAAATAAGTTTGACAGAACGGAAAAGAGCTGAATGAGCTAGCCATGAAAACCTTTAAATTAAGATAGATGACTGACTTGTGTTTTTGAAAATATCTTCTATTTCTGGAAAGATCTAACTCAGTCCTAGCTTTTTTCCTACCTTTTCTTATTAGTTCCTTAAAATAAAACTTATGTCTCAATGGGAAGATTTCTGCTGAGAAAGTTCAACTAAATATAAAAAACTGCTGCACAAGTTTCAACTTGAAAGCTTCATATGATTTCTAATAAATGTTAGTGATTCCTCCATTAGCTGGAGAATTGTTTACCAAACCAGATTAATAATTTAAGAATTATTGGAAAATCCCTCCATTAGCTGGAGAATTGTTTACCAAACCAGATTAATAATTTAAGAATTATTGGAAAATCATCCAAGAATCAAACCTAAATTCCATAAATGGAATTATGTAAGTTAAATTATTACTGCCAAACTCCATTGCAGTTTACTAGATGTGGTATTCTTTAAATGTGAAGATCAGGGATTTTGGCAGTAAACTATGAATAGCTGTTTTCCAAGACTTTTTTTAGTTTAGTCTCCACCTATTTAAAATATCCAGTTTAAAAGATAAACTTGAATAACTGGCATTGTATCAGGGCTACTAGCAATGGTTCTCCAACCAACATCTCAAGCTTGCCAGAAGTCTGTATCTTTCACTTTGGCAAATGCTAAATTTTCATTCCAAGAGTTTGCTCTCTCCTAATTATCCTTTCTGATTTTCCTGTATAACAGTGGATGCAAAACCATCCTTCCAGTTTAGTGGTTTTGGAACTTTGCATCCAAAACTCTTCCCATGAGCATTATCAATTGAAGCCCTCAAAGATATAGGCTAATTCTCTTCCCAAATCAGAAACTCTTAAAAAAAATGGAACATCATTCTAATTCAATCTTCTAAATGTCCAGGATTACCCAACAGTCCTGCAAGATGTCTTTCCTTTGGTTATTTGATCCCTCCCTCTTAATAAAGTGGTTATTTTCATTCTCAAAATAGAAATCAGAATGTAGTTGAATAATTTATCAAGCATTGGCTCTAACCCTTTTGTATTCTCTCTGGAGGCCCGGGATAGGTGGAGACACTAAATACCATTTTTGAATAGGGAAATGAATGTAAAGACATTCAAATTGCTTTTATTTTTTTCTTGCTGAGTGATATATGAGAGATTTTTATGATTATTGTATTATATTAATTATTAGCTATTAACTGATGAATTTTGCAATAGGATTTTATTCCTTTTCTACTAATCTTTGGATCATATAGGGTAAATTCATCATTTAAAAATAAAAGGTTCTTGCCAGAGGTCATCCTGAATCTGGAAATCTGGAAAATTCAGTTTTAAGGAAATGAGGAATGCTCAGGGTGCTTTGACTTCAGTAGCAAATACATGTTTCCACCAACTAAACCAGAATAGATTAAAATTAAAGAGAAAACACAGTCACCAAAAGCTGCACTTTTTGGTTTCAGTTTATGTATTGTTTGCTTTATACATCTAATAGAGAACACAGGAACTTGTACAGTGACCTTTTATTTCAGTGGAAAACAATGAGCCAGAATATATTGAGATATAAATCATTGAGCTGCAGTCTGCACTGATGAATTCCTAAATAGTCCATGTTAACTGGCTAACAGGCACTTTTGAATGAAATTACATGTGGTAAAAAATACATAAATCTTACATGTGATGAAAGATACATAAACATCTGTCTCTTGGGTTTTACATACAGCCCTTTTGCTCCAAATCCTTGCTGAGATTGGAAAATAGAATGAACAGAATTTGAGGCTGAAGCAGATGCTGAGCAGTCATAATCCTGTTTCGTATTGACCCCACTCATTGTTGAGATGAAATTTTCATATGTGTGGACTGGTGTGTATATGTTTAAATCTGCATGTAACGTCTGAGTTTAATCCGGTAACCAAGGTATCTTTCTAAACCATCAGGAAAGATACTGCTATCTTATTGGCCTCTTCTTTATTTAGTAAGTTTTAAAGCACATGTACATCATATTTTCAATTATTTAGTTGGCATTTCACTGGTTCATACCGAAAGTTTGCAGGTTTCACTTTTATAGATAAGTATAATCACCAAAGTGTTCTGACAATAGAAATTCATTCATGGTCTATTTCTTCCATAAAGAAAAGTAGTAAAAAATATCAGCTCATATAACAAGATGTATTATATCAAATAGGAAATTTTTTTATAAGTGACTAGAGAAGAGTGAGATCCAGTTCATTCAGATGGGGAGGATCTAATTTTAAATGGAGTTATTTGGGTCCCTTTAATAAATTTTAAAATTCCAATGAAATCAAAATTGGAGAACACATATCAGGCAACTCTGAAATGATTGCTGGTCATGCAGATATGATTTTACCTGAAAAATTTAGAACCCAAATTATTTTGGTAGAAAGTATATAGGAGCACCACTGAAAACCTGCAGCCTATAAAGAGGTGGGGCCCATTGTTAATGTCCATGAGCTCCTAAGTTCTAATTCTTCAATCTTGCCTGAAGAAGTAAACATTGGGGATTTTAAATGGAATTATGTAAGTTAAATTATTATTTTTTCCAAAGCCTATATCAACTACTACTCACAAGTTTTTTGTTTGTTTGATTTTTAACCACCTGAACTCTTGAAAACTTGTTACTGCAAAATTTATTTAAGGGACTGTTTCAGAATGCTTGAAAATGAAAAGTAGTATCTGATTGGGAAAGGTTTTTGTGTTCTTGTGCCACAGAACAAATTTGCTAGGGTGCTGGAAAGTTCATCGACCGGATTCAACAGTCGGACTGCTGCCTCAGTTTACATAGTTGTCAGATGTGGGGAATTCAAACTGGCAACATCTTGATTCCCTGGGCTGTCTGATTTTTTTGTCCTATGCTGCCTCTTTTGTACCTTAACTTTTGTTAGGAAACAGGCCTTCCACCTGCCCAAGACCCCATCATTAGAACACCTCCAGACACAACTCTTTTCCTGCTTTGCCACTCCCCTGTAAGTCTTCCCCGTTGACCTCCCTTACTCCTATTCCCACTGCCTTTCTTCACTCGACATTCCCTATTGTAACCACCCATGCTGTGGATGATGAAGAATAGGGTTGAATGATCATGTTAACTGTTATTTGCCTCCCTTGTTTCTGTAAACAGTTTCTTCTTAAGTTTCAGCCCAGCCTGTGACAATCTCAGCACAGTGGAATAATTCCAAGTAAGAATGAAATGGCTCACCTTCCCCTTTTCTTGTGGACTAGAAGAAAGGATTAAGGAAGGTTGGCAGGACCCCAGCCTTACTCTGGGAAGACAACCAAGAAACATCACTTCACCTTGATCTTATACAGGCCCAGAGGGCCCTAGAATGTAGGGACAAGTTTATGAGTGAAGGGGCTATCTGGTAAAATAGCTAAATGATAACCATCACCCTGGTGACTTAATCCAGTATTCCCATACTTTGTAGTTCCATAAGAAATTTAGTCTGCACTATATCCCAACAAATTCTAATTTAAGTGCACACAACACAATTTTGAGTTATAGCAACTATGTTTTGTTTTTCAAATCAAAACAATGCTATCTGCAGTGCCTTGTAAAATTACCATATGCACATTTTAAAGGGATCTGTGTGATGCCTTTTGGCAAGGAATTGCAGAAGTAGTTTTTACCACTATCATTAAAATTGGGAGGGTTAGACTTTGGGGACTGAGGGGAAACAATGCAGGCTTTTCACTCTGAAGTGACAGTCAATTGTGGTCTCAGTCTACCAAAGACTCCTATTTGGGGCGTGTGAATGGAGTGTGTGTTTGTATGTGCATGCTTGCACGTGTCTCCCTCGCACTTTGTGTCCATGGTATTAACTCAAGGCCTCCTAATAAAGGCATCCAAAGAACACCAAAAGGGGATAGTAGGTATCTTGCATGAATATATTCAGTTCTCTTTGCCCACAATTCTTCAAGTTAGAAATGGAGTTCCCAATAAAGGGGGGGAAATTCAGGCATTGCCTTAGTTTTGTTTCCACAGTATGTTGTTCTCATCTATGAGAATGAAACTCAGTAGGGCTTGTCCTGAACCCTTGGCTCATATGTGGTGTTGGAAGGGCAGTAGTAACCAGAACACCACAGGTCTGCCAGGTATTACTTTATATAAGCGCATATTTAAAGTAATTTGTTAGGAGATAGAAACCAAATGGTAAAGGCCAGGGGCCTCATTCTGGGGAGAAGAAATGAACTCCCTCTGCTGTTGATTGTGAGTAGACTGAATGAGGAGGTCAACCCACTGTAAGGAGTATTGAGGTCATTGGGCCTCCAAAAACAATATGTGCACACAATCTCAAGGGCTGTGAACAAGGGAAAGGAAGGGAAAAAAGACATAAGTCAATCATAACATCTTTGCAATACCTCTTATTTGCAGACTATTGGATTTATGTTATTGCACTCTTGGTGTGATCTGTCTTATGTATCTGATAGTTTTTATGAATAATTGAGTTGTAAACTCCTATACACTTAATTAAAATAAATAATTCACACTTTGTGTTATTTTTTTAAATGAGATATTCTAGAATTGAAGAGATCCATAGGTATTTTCACTTGGTACCAAGAGTAATAATACATTTTAAGTTTCAAAGAATAACTTTGGGCTGGTTTGTTGCTCAGTTTCCAAATCTCCGGCTTAAATCTATGGATGCTGATACTGTTATTTCCTAAGACCTCTCCATTTAGTGGGACCATAATAACTGAGCTGGGACAACCACAGAACTACATCCTATGTAAATTCTCCTGTGAGCTTTTGAGGCATCTATTTGAATGTGACCTGCATCAAAATGCAGATATATATATACACTACACACACACACACACACACACACAAACACGCACACACTACATACCTAAAGAGGCCACCATGAACATAAGAAGAAATGGAGAGCAATTAAGGAGAGAAATCTTGGGAGAAATGAGTTATACCTAAAAATTCTAAAATCCACACCGAGTGGGAGAGAACCTGCGGCCTTTTTTCTCCAAATTTGAGAAAATGGCACAAGTGACATTTGACTGAAATTTAATGAACTTGACGTTATCTCCATGATTCGGGGAGAACTGGCAATGTGCAGAGTTCACAGATGTGTTAATGAGGGTTCTCTAGAGAAACAGAACTAACAGGACAGATCTGTAAGTACAGGATTTATAAAGGTGTCTCACACAACCATGGGATTGGAAGAGTCCAAAATCCATAGAGCAGACTGAAGCTGGCAGCTCCAGCGAAGGTTCTGGACAAACCACAGGAGAGGCTTGCTGGCTGAAGAAGCTGCAAAAGAATCTTCTTCCTTACAAGACTTCAGCTCATTGGATTATCTCATTGTGGGAGACAAGCCTTAATTGATTGCAGATATAATCGGCCACCAATGTAACCAACTAACTGATGATTTAATACACCAGCATTCTGGTTCATCAACAGCCACAAACTATCCTTGTAGCAACGATCAGGCCAGGGCTTGCCTAACCAGACAACTAGGCATAATCACTTGGCCAAGTTGACACCAGAAACTAACCATCACAGTCCACCCCTTGTTAACTTGGCACCTATACACCTCACCTAGAAACACCTTAATTTCAAAATAGAACACAATAACAGACATATGTTTTGCCTAACAATACTCAGCTGTTCTGCATACAACCAGAAATGCACTACATCTCTCCAGAATAGGTGCAAGTCCTTAGGTGACTTTCACTCTTAAACTTCTTACCTTATGACCTAAATACTATAACATGAACAATACAACTTACATCATATGATAGGAAAACAAGATATTTGCTTATGTACAAATGCAAACATACTCAAAACAGGGAGGAAGTATTCATACAATCATTTCTCCGTTCTGTAACTGGTCATGTGGTTGTAGTTCATGTTTATCACTAACTTATACTACCCATTCCATGTTCCTTTTATGGTCAGGAAGCACTTCAGCTGGTCATAGTTCTTTGCCAGGTGGGGGGACCCAGATCTTCATTCCTGAAGTTTCTGGGCCATTAGTAGTCCTGCCTGGATTTGGGTTTTTGCAGTTTTCCATTGACTTTAATCACAGGGCATGGTAGTACTAAGACACCCTAGGGGATTGTCTGTATTCCAGGAAAACTCTTCTTTAACTCCACTGTGTAGTTGCAGTCCTACTTCCCCTTGATAGTCAGGATCAGTCATCCCAGACAGAACAGTTATCCCCTTTCTTGCCTGTTGATTCAGTGGCATGAGAAGCCTGAAGTGGCCAGGTGGCAGTCTTAACTTCCAGCTCAATGGAATCATTGTTGTGTCTCCTAGTAAGAGCATTCCTTCTTTTGGAACTAAGACTTGTAGACCGGCAGAGCTTAAGGTTTCAAGGACAGGAAACAAAAATGTTCCTAGTGAATCCTTAGAGGTGATAGTGAATGGTGACACTCCCTTGATAACTGGACCTGTGAATCGTGGCTATGGGAGAATCAGCACCATACAGTGGATGCTGATTCAGAGCATTCACAGCCTCCTGGAGAACACTGCCCCAGCCCTGCAAGGTATTGCCACCTAGTTGGCATTGTAATTGGGTCTTCAAAAGGGCATTCCAATATTCTATCAATCTAGCTATCTCTGGATGATGGGGAACAGGGTATAAGACCAGAGAATTCCATGAGCATGTGCCCATTCCCACACTTCATTTGCTGTGATGTCAATTCCTTGATCAAAAACAATGCCGTGTGGAATCACATGATGGTGGATAAAACATCCCATAAGTCCATGGATGGAAGTTTTTGTGGCAGTATTGTGTGCAGGGAATGCAGACCCTACCTGAAGTATGTGTCTATTCCAGTTAGAACAAATCACTGCCCCTTTCATGATAGAAGTGATCCAATGTAATCACCTGCCACCAGGTAGCAGGCTGATCACCTCAGGGAATGGTGCCATATAGGGGACTGAGTGTGCGCCTCTGCTGCTGGCAGACTGGGTACTCAGCAGTGGCCAAAGCCAGGTTGGCCTTGGTGAGTGGAAATCCATGTTGCAGAGCCCATGCATAACCTCTATCCCTACTACCATGACCACTTTGTTCATGAGCTCATCAGGTGATGGCAGGAGTGGCTGAGTAAAGAGGATGACTTGTATCCTCAGGACGAGTCATCTTAGCCACTTGATTATTAAAACCTTCCTCTGCTTAAGTCATCCTCTGGTGCACATTCACATGGGACACAAATATCTTCAGGTACTTTGCCCACTCAGAAAGGTCTATCCATATACCTCTTCCCCAGACCTCTTTGTCACCAATTTTCCAATCATGTTCCTTCCAAGTCCCTGACCATCCAGCCAAACCAGAGCAATAGCCCATGAGTCAGTACACAAACACACGTCTGGCCAGCGGCACTGCTCAAAGTTCTGCCCACTGGGAGGATTTCCCTTCACCACTGTCCTCTAAGGACATCCCAGAAAGAGGTTGTAGTGCTGCAGCTGTCCACTTTCGGGTGGTACCTGCATATCATGTGGAACCATCTGTAAACCAGGCCCAAGTTTTCTCTTCCTCAGTCAACTGACTGTAATGAACTAACTCCCCAAGAGGACTTAGCTCTGGTCTGGGAAAGAGAAAGTAATGCGGCAGGAGTGGTGACCATGGGCATTTGGGCCACTTCCTCATGTAACATACTTGTGCCTTCAGGACCTGCTTGAGCCCTATCTCTCATATACCATTTCCATTTTATGATGGAGAGCCGCTGTGCACACTCAACTTTATGGCTTGGTGGGTCAGACAACAAGGCAACTCAGGTCTCATGGTAAAAGTGGCCCATGGTTAAGCATTCAGTCTCTACTAAGGCCCGGTATCAGGCTAAAAGCTCTTAAAGGGAGAGGAGGAACCTGCATCAGATGGTAAGTCTTTACTCCAAAATCCTAAGAGTCTGCATTGTGATTCTCCTAAAGGGACCTGCCAAAGGCTCCAGCCAGCATCCCTATTTGCCAATGACACTTCTAGCACTACAGGATTTGCTGGATCATATGGCCCAAGTGGCAGAACTGCTTGCATAGCAACCTGGATATGTCACAGAGCCTCCTCTTGTCCCGGAACCCACTCAAAACTAGCAGCTTTTCTGGTTACCTGGTAAATGGGCTGGAGTAGCAAAACCAAATGAGGAATATGTTATCTCCAAAATCCAAAGAGGCCAAGTAGGCATTGTGCCTTTTTTTGGTTGTAAGAGGGGCCAGGTGCAACAGCTTACCCTTCACTTTAGAAAGGATATCGCAACATGTCCCACATCATTGGACAGCTAGAAATTTCACGGAGGTGGAAGGCCCCTATAGTTTTGTTGGATTTATCTCCTATCCCCTGACAGATAAATGTCTTACCAATAAGTCTAGTTGATACTTCTTGCTCACTAGCAGCAATCAGCACGTTATCCTCAATATAATAGACCAATGTGATGTCTTGTGGGAGAGAGACACCATCAAGGTCCCTGCAGACAAAATTATGACATAGGGCTTGAGAGTTGATATACCCCTGAGGCAGGACAGTGAAGGTATACTGCTGGTCTTGCCAGCTGAATGCAAACTTTCTTGAGGTCCTTACAGACAGCTGTTGAGAAAAAGGCATTTGCCAGATCAATAGCTGCATACAAGGTACCAGGTGATGTGTTGATTTGCTCAAGCAATGATACCACATCTGGAACAGCAGCTACAACTGGAGTTACATTTATGATAGTCCACTGTCATCGTCCAAGTCCCATCTATTTTCTGCACAGGCCAGATTGGAGAGTTGAATGGGGTTGTAGTGGGAATCACTATCCCTGTATCTTTCAAATCCTTGAGAGTGGCACTAATGTCATCATCCAAGTTCCATCTATTTTCTGCCCAGGCCAGATAGGAGAGTTGAGTGGGGTTGTGGTGGGAATCACTACCCCTGAATCTTTCAAATCCTTGAGAGTGGCACTAATTCCAGTCTCTCCAGGAATACAGTATTGCTTCTGATTCACTATTTTGCTTGGTAGGGGCAGTTCTGAAGGTTTCCACTTGGCCTTTCCTACATAATAGCCCTCACTTTACAAGTCAGAGAACCAATGTGGGAATTCTGCCCGCGGCTGAGTATGTTGATTCCAATTATGCATTCTAGAATTGGGGAAATGACCACAGAATGGTTCAGGGGACCCACTGAACCCACTGTGAGATGGACCTGAGCTACGACAGACCTGAGCTAAAACTCCATGGATCACCTGATCCCCATAAGTTGGTCAGGTGGACCCAGTGACATTTTTGGTCTCCTGGGGCTAGTGTCACTTCTGAGCCAGTGTCCAATAATTCCTGAAATATCTGATCATTTCCTTTTCCCCAGTGCACAGCCACCCTGGTAAATGGCCATAGGTCCCCTTAGAGAAGGCTGGGAAGAAGGTTAACAGTGTAAATTTTGGATAGGGTAAAAGGGTCCTTTCCCAAAGGTACCAGACCCTCCCTTCTTTCTAGGGGCTTTGGGTGTGTAAACCATCTTAAGTTGGGAATTTATTAGGAGGCCATGAATCTCTGTTTTGTAATTCAAGTTAGGGTTCTGTTCACTTGACCTAGCATTCTTCTTCTGCTTATAAAGCTCAAACAAGAATTTAGTAAACTGCCCATCTATTTTACTTCTAAGTACTCCATGATCTACTAGCCAACACAAGTCTCTGCGAGTCAGATTATTTTCACTGCTGCTTTAACTCTGCTCACCATTATGGTGGCCACGCCCCCTTCCCCTTGTCCATGGTGATTAACTGTTGCCTCATGGCTTCTGCCAACTCTGGACCCAATCATCCCCATTTGAGGATTCCTGCTCAGTGGCAGGTGTTCCCACAGAATATCTGACCTGTAGAGAAGCATGACTACAGAGCTCTTCTGGGATGATGGAGCTATTCTCACAAATTCATTTCTCAAGGTTCTGGTGAAAGATCTGTCCTCTGGACATTCCTGGGGTGTGTGAGCAGGTCTTCCGTGATAAACCCACTCTAACATTCCCATCTCTCTAAGCCTCTGGATTCCTTCATCTACATCATACCAGGGAAGTTCTGGCATTTTGACCCAGTCCCCCGACACCTTTTTATTTTTAACAAATGGTGATTTTTTTTTCTTAAAATACATATCTTCTCTCTTAAATGAACAGCCTTCTCTATATTTTATTTCACCCAACTTGCATTCTAAAGTTATTGATTTATACTCCCCATGCCTCAGTTCTGATACAAATAATATCATTTAACAAATGTTTAGATGACATTTTTAGGATAGAAAGGAAGAATTACACATTTAGTTTCAGTGAATATGAAAAACAACAACAATAGTAATCACCAAGGTAGGCTGAATAACACCTTCCCCGCTCCAACAATTTGCTCGGGTCCTAATCCCCAAAACTCACAACTGTGACTTTATGTGGCAGATGCGTTAACTGAGAAATTAGGATTTAAGGGATGATTCTGATTACTGAATCATTATAAATATACTCCTTTTTATTTTCTGGTATAATGGAGTAGACAGAGGGAAATGTCTGAAATCTTTACATTGTAATCCAGCTGCCTAGATCTCTGATAACGATTGTACAGCCCTTATCTTCTGCCCCTGTGACGGTGAAAACCTTATGACTAACCTTCATTTGTACCCATTTATCCAGTTTTTTAACTTTAGAGTCTTTAACATAAAGACAGCCTCTAATGTTTATTAATGAAGGGTCTTAGATCAGCCCAGGATTAACTCACCCCAAGTTCAAAGCTATCTTGATAACCAAGACTGTATCTACCCAAAATGGGCCTGCCTGAGATATGCAGTAGCTTAGACTGCAATCTACGAGTCACCCATACCTCATTATGATAACAAAAAACACACCATCATCATATTAAAACATCCATTTTCTTACACACATACTGTGACTAAACATGTAATCAATGCGCTGCTCAATAATTACATCACATCTAATTGCATCAGTTGGGGTCACTGTGCTCATTATTCTAAACATGCCCATCTTTTAATTCTATAAATTTTTTTATCAGAATTACTTCAGTTCAGGGAGACAGATTTTGGGCCGATAGGCCATCTGATCTTCTCCTACGTGTTTAGTAATAACACTTTCTCTCTTCGAAACATCAGTGTCTTAGGAATCGGTCATTTGAGTGCATTAGCCAAAAGAATCCACTGCCTTTGTCTGGTAACAAATGGGACTCTGCATTTATAATTAAATTAAGGATTTTGAGATGGGGAGATTATCCTGGATTATCTGGCTGGACAGTTCTCAAAATAGCCACAAAGGGCAATGGATGGATGTCAGGTATTGAGAGGTGGTGGTGAAGAACATTATTTAAAACCGCTTAGTTTATATTCCTTGTTCATCATTTCCTAGCTGTGAAGCCTTGAAAAATTATTGAACTAGTTCTTAGTTTATTTATCTGTAAAATGGACATAGTATTAAATTTCCATGTCATAGATTGTTATGAGGTGTGCTGAGAACAGTGTTACCCATTATAAGTTCTCAATTAATGTTAGCTCTTTCTGTTTGATTCACAAGCTCAGATGGTGCCACAGTAATGACATGATTTCCTCAGCCCACCAGCTTTGAAATTGTGCTTTTCCTGACAGCTTTTAAATTTTGCACAGAGAGCGGGTGTCCTGGCCTGCAGGAGCCTGTCCAGGCAAAAGACCAAAGAAAACACTAGGCATAGACCGAGAAGTGAATTCTATTAGGGGCCTTATGTGCAGCAGAAGAAATTAAGTAGCTTTGGAGGTGGCCACCTGGAGACTAAAGGTAGCACCCTGCAATGATTAGAGGGGGAAGGCAGGGGTTTTATAGTAGGCATAGACAAAGCATGGAGCCAAGAGAGTGCATGGACATGCTGCTAACAAAGTTAACTGTTTCTGAACATTTGTCTCTCTGGGCACAACTTCCCATGGAGTTAACCTTGGGGAATGATAATGAAGGCACAGAGCTGAGAGAGTACATGCAGGAATATGCATAATTGCTGACAAAGTTGGAAGAGTTGGGGGATATTGGAAAATGCAAAAACATTATCTTGTTACAGTGAGGCTTCATTAATCTCTTATGTAGCATTTTCAGATTAATATGAAATGTGATCACAATAGAGTTTGAATGGAAATAGCAAGAGAAAGTTGGAGAGCTTGCTAGTGAGGGAGATGGATGGAGAAAGATTAATGGGAGAAATGCTTGAACACGTTTGTATGCTAGCAGCTAAGAAGAAATGATCTGTAGAGACAGAGATGAGGATGATGAAGGAAAAAGAATGAAAAATAAAGGCAGTGAACACAAATAGTATCCAATCTTGGTTTCTAATAACATTTTCCAATAAAAGAACCAGGTCTCCTCGGACAAATGACTGATTCTAGGGTTTGGGCAGGGGATATACAAAGATAAGCTGAAGCATCTTGTAGTGCCAGAAAGTAAAGAAGGGCTTAAAAAAAAAAAAGAGAACCAACCTGAAAAAGGTTAATGGTCAAAGTTAGAAAATTCAAGCAATAAAATAAACAATGTAGTATAAAATTATAAACCAAAGTATAAAGCAAATAGCCAAGTTCCCATATGGATATAAATGAATGGGTTGAGTAAATAATATACATGGGGAAGAAGAGACAAATCTTTCATGCAGAGAATTTCAAATAATGTATGTAGAGCCTACCTCCCCAAGGAGGTAAAGCTTAACTCCACACTCCCGGAATGTGGACTGCATTTTCAAAGAGTGCAGTATGGAAAGCTGGAGGAAAGTAACTTTACAGGGGATACACCTGATGAACACGACCTCAGCAGATGATCAAGATTAACATCAATAGTGATGTCATGTTCATAGAATGTGCCTTTGAGATGATGTGATGAAAATGGTACATTGCCTCTGTGGTCTTCCTCCCCAAACCCCCTAACCCCAAACCAAGAGGGTAATATCAGATATCCCAGTTGAGGGACATTCTACAAAAACCTGACTAGCTTTCCTCAAAACCATCAAAGTCATCAAAACTTAGGAAAATCTGACAAACTGTCACAGATTAGAAAAGACATGATGCCTAGATGTAATGTGATATCCTTGATGGAATCTTGGAAGGAAAAAAAAAGGGGGAAAGCTAGAGACATCCAAATAAACTGTGGAGTTTAGTTAATGTTGGTTCCTTTGCTGTAATCATGACAATAATGCTGGCTCCTTAGCATAGCAAAAGCACCACAGTAATGTAACATGATATCAACAGGGAAAATGAGGTAAGGGGTGGATGGGAACAATCTGTACTAACTGCAACTTTCCTGTAAGTCTAAAAGTACTCTAAAATAAAAAGTTTCCTTTTAAAAAAATAAATGGAGCGATGTGGGAAATGATTCTGAGGGATGAGTTCGGCCCTGGTACTGTGGGATCAACATTCCATCCTGACTAAAAGGGGGAAAAGAAGTGTAACTAATAATCAGTGGCAGAGAGAGTTCAAATAGAGTCGAAAGGCTACTCTGGAGGTTGCTCTTACGCAAGCTTCAGTTAGACCTTGCTATCGATCATAATCTGCCAAACCCCAGCCAGGACCATTCCAACCAATCCTAAAGAACACCTTGGGCAACATATAAGATTCCACAAGGGTTTCCATGCACTAGAGTAACTTGCCAGAAACCTACAACCTCCAGATGGGTCCCTAGTCCAGTAAACCTGAAACCGAGAGGGCCCAGCCTCTCCAGAACATCAGATAGTTCCATCTCCTTACCCAATATTAGTGACAGACCCTTCTGATATGAAACATTTAGAATAGCCATAGTCCATGCACCCCTAAAGAGATCAAAGGGGATGGTGGAATTATACACTGAAGACAGGATTTAACAAATGAATATGAATGCTGAATCATTAAATTGATATTTATTTTAGTTTCCAGTATCTTAGAGCAGCTAGAAGCAAAAACCTAAAATTGTGGAATTGTAACCTATGTCAAACTCTGAAATATGTTCTACAACTAATTGTGGTGCTGTGCTTTGAAATTTATTGCTTTTTTGTATATATGTTATTTTTCACAAAAAAAGAAGGAAGTCAATTGTGATGATAAAAAATATTTAAGCCTTCTAGCCTCCTATATTCTGGAGCAGCTAGAAGGAAAAAAATCTGAAAGGATCGTACGGTAGCCCATGACAAATTCTGGGATCTGTCCTGTAACTATGTGTTGAAGGATGCTTTGAAAACTATTGCTTTTTTATTTCTTTGTTTTGTATATATGTGATACTGTACAATAAAAAAGTTAAATGAATAAACAAATAAATTCATAAATAAATAAATGGAGCACAGTCCGTGGGGAAGAGCAGGGGTGGGAGTGTAGTGGTGTGGTGTAGGGGGGTATACAGAAGGGGTAAGATCCAGAGGACAGTGGGGGTCTTGGCTTTGGGTAAGGGAGTTTCTTCTTCTATGGGAGGTCATAAAATTGATGCAGAAAGAGATAGGTGTGTAAGTGTGGGCAGGGTGCAGTTTAGAAAGGCCACTGCTACCATTGCTATCTTTTTCTCTGTGAAATAAGATAACAGGCTCATCTGCTTAGAATGAGGATGGGAGGGGAAGTTTTTGCTAAGAATGAGGATGGAAGAGGAAGTCTGACATCACTAATAAAGAGTCTGGTTAAAATATGTGCACCCAGCATTTTGAATGGACTGAGCTCAGTCAGACACAATCAGCAAAGGGCTTAAATAAGGTCTTTCAGATTTTCCTGACTCATTCCTTGATGAAATCTGGCAGATTCCATAGCTTTCTAGGCACTTCCAAATAAAAGAACTGTCTTATTTTCTACCTTATGTTTTTTTTTCTCCTATTTTTTTACTAATTAAAAAAAATCAACTAACACGACATTTAGAAATCATTCCATTCTACATATGCAATCAGTAATTCTTAATATCATCACATAGATGTATGATCATCATTTCTTAGTACATTTGCATTGATTTAGAAAAAGAAATAGCAAGACAACAGAAAAAGAAATAAAATGATAATATAGAGAAAAAAATTTTTAAAAAATACAAAAAATATATATATATAAAAAAAACTATAGCTCAGATGCAGCTTCATTCAGTGTTTTAACATAATTACATTACAATTAGGTAGTATTGTGCTGTCCATTTTTGAGTTTTTGTATTCAGTCCTGTTGCACAGTCTGTATCCCTTCAGCTCCAATTACCCATTATCTTACCCTATTTCTAACTCCTGATGGTCTCTGTTACCAATGACATATTCCAAGTTTATTCTCTAATGTTGGTTCACATCAGTGGGACCATACACTATTTGTCCTTTAGTTTTTGGCTAGTCTCACTCAGCATAATGTTCTCTAGGTCCATCCATGTTGTTACATAGTTCATAAGTTTATTCTGTCTTAGAGCTGCATAATATTCCATCGTATGTATATACCACAGTTTGTTTAGCCACTCGTCTGTTGATGGACATTTTGGCTGTTTCCATCTCTTTGCAACTGTAAATAATGCTGCTATAAACATTGGTGTGCAAATGTCCGTTTGTGTCTTTGCCCTTAAGTCCTTTGAGTAGATACCTAGCAATGGTATTGCTGGGTCGTATGGCAATTCTATATTCAGCTTTTTGAGGAACCGCCAAACTGCCTTCCACAGTGGTTGCACCAATTGACATTCCCACCAACAGTGGATAAGTGTGCCTCTTTTTCCACATCCTCTCCAGCACTTGTCATTTTTTGTTTTGTTGATAATGGCCGTTCTGGTGGGTGTGAGATGATATCTCATTGTGGTTTTGATTTGCATTTCTCTAATGGCCAGGGACATTGAGCATCTCTTCATGTGCCTTTTGGCCATTTGTATTTCCTCTTCTGAGAGGTGTCTGTTCAAGTCTTTTGCCCATTTTGTAATTGGGTTGGCTGTCTTTTTGTTGTTGAGTTGAACAATCTCTTTATAAATTCTGGATACTAGACCTTTCTCTGATATGTCATTTCCAAATATTGTCTCCCATTGTGTAGGCTGTATTTTTACTTTCTTGATGAAGTTCTTTGATGTACAAAAGTGTTTAATTTTGAGGAGCTCCCATTTCTTTCTTTCTTTCTTCAGTGCTCTTGCTTTAGGTGTAAGGTGCATAAAACTGCCTCCAATTGTAAGATTCATAAGATATCCCTCTACATTTTCCTCTAACTGTTTTATGGCCTTAGACCTAATGTTTAGATCTTTGATCCATTTTGAGTTAACTTTTGTATAGGGTGTGAGATACGGGTCCTCTTTCATTCTTTTGCATATGGCTATCCAGTTCTCTAGGCACCATTTATTGAAGAGACTGTTCTGTCCCAGGTGAGTTGGCTTGACTGCCTTATCAAAGATCAAATGTCCATAGATGAGAGGGTCTATATCTGAGCACTCTATTCAATTCCATTGGTCGATATATCTATCTTTATGCCAGAACCATGCTGTTTTGACCACTGTGGCTTCATAATATGCCTTAAAGTCAGGCAGCGCGAGACCTCCAGCTTTGTTTTTTTTCCTCAAGATACTTTTAGCAATTCGGGGCACCCTGCCCTTCCAGATAAATTTGCTTATTGGTTTTTCTATTTCTGAAAAATAAGTTGTTGGGATTTTGATTGGTATTGCGTTGGAATCTGTAAATCAATTTAATGAGAATTGACATCTTAACTATATTTAGTCTTCCAATCCATGAACACGGTATGCCCTTCCATCTATTTAGGTCTTCTGTGATTTCTTTTAACGGTTTTTTGTAGTTTTCTTTGTATAGGTCTTTTGTCTCTTTAGTTAAATTTATTCCTAGGTATTTTATTCTTTTAGTTGCAATTGTAAATGGAATTCGTTTCTTGATTTCCCCCTCAGCTTGTTCATTGCTAGTGTATAGAAACGCTACACATTTTTGAATGTTGATCTTGTAACCTGCTACTTTGCTGTACTCATTTATTAGCTCTAGTAGTTTTGTTATGGATTTTTCCGGGTTTTCGACATATAGTATCATATTGTCTGCAAACAGTGATAGTTTTACTTCTTCCTTTCCAATTTTGATGCCTTGTACTTCTTTTTCTTGTCTAATTGCTCTGGCTAGAACCTCCAACACGATGTTGAATAATAGTGGTGATAATGGACATCCTTGTCTTGTTCCTGATCTTAGGGGGAAAGTTTTCAATTTTTCCCCATTGAGGATGATATTAGCTGTGGGTTTTTCATATATTCCCTCTATTATTTTATTTATTTATTTTTTACATGGGCAGGCACCGGGAATCAAACCCGGGTCCTCGGGCAGGCAAGCATTCTTACCTGCTGAGCCACCATGGCCCTATTCCCTCTATCATTTTAAGGAAGTTCCCTTGTATTCCTATTCTTTGAAGTGTTTTCAACAGGAAAGGATGTTGAATCTTGTCAAATGCCTTCTCTGCATTAACTGAGATGATCATGTGATTTTTCTGCTTTGATTTGTTGATATGGTGTATTACATTAATTGATTTTCTTATGTTGAACCATCCTGGCATACCTGGGATGAATCCTACTTGGTCATGATGTATAATTCTTTTAATGTGTTGCTGGATTCGATTTGCTAGAATTTTGTTGAGGATTTTTGCATCTATATTCATTAGAGAGATTGGTCTGTAGTTTTCTTTTTTTGTAATATCTTTGCCTGGTTGTGGTATGAGGGTGATGTTGGCTTCATAGAATGAATTACGTAGCTTTCCCTCCACTTCAATTTTTTTGAAGAGTTTGAGCAGAGTTGGTACTAATTCTTTCTGGAATGTTTGGTAGAATTCACATGTGAAGCCGTCTGGTCCTGGACTTTTCTTTTTGGGAAGCTTTTGAATGACTGATTGAATTTCTTTACTTGTGATTGGTTTGTTGAGGTCATCTATTTCTTCTTGAGTCAAAGTTGGTTGTTCGTGCCTTTCTAGGAACTTGTCCATTTCATCTACATTGTTGTATTTATTACCGTAAAGTTGTTCATAGTATCCTGTTATTACCTCCTTTATTTCTGTGAGGTCAGTGGTTATGTCTCCTCTTCCATTTCTGATCTTATTTACTTGCGTCCTCTCTCTTCTTCTTTTTGTCAGTCTTGCTAAGGGCCCATCAATCTTGTTGATTTTCTCATAGAACCAACTTCTGGTCTTATTGATTTTCTCTATTGTTTTCATGTTCTCAATTTCATTTATTTCTGCTCTAATCTTTGTTATTTCTTTCCTTTTGCTTGCTTTGGAGTTAGTTTGCTGTTCTTTCTCCAGTTCTTCCAAGTGGACAGTTAATTCCTGAATTTTTGCCTTTTCTTCTTTTCTGATATAGGCATTTAGGGCAATAAATTTCCCTCTTAGCACTGCCTTTGCTGCATCCCATAGGTTTTGATATGTTGTGTTTTCGTTTTCATTCGCCTCGAGGTATTTACTAATTTATCTTGCAATTCCTTCTTTGACCCACTCGTTGTTTAAGAGTGTGTTGTTGAGCCTCCACATATTTGTGAATTTTCTGGCACTCTGCCTATTATTGATTTCCAACTTCATTCCTTTATGATCCAAGAAAGTGTTGTGTATGATTTCAATCTTTTTAAATTTGTTGAGACTTGCTTTGTGACACAGCATATGGTCTATCTTTGAGAATGATCCATGAGCACTTGAGAAAAATGTGTATCCTGCTGTTGTGGGGTGTAATGTCCTATAAATGTCTGTTAAGTCTAGCTTATTTATTGTAATATTCAAATTCTCAGTTTCTTTATTGATCCTCTGTCTAGATGTTCTGTCCATTGATGAGAGTGGGGAATTGAAATCTCCAACTATTATGGTAGATGTGTCTATTTCTCTTTTCAGTGTTTGCAGTGTATTCCTCATGTATTTTGGGGCATGCTGATTCATTGAGTAAATATTTATGACTGTTATGTCTTCTTGTTTAATTGTTCCTTTTATTAGTAGATAGTGTCCTTCTTTGTCTCTTTTAACTGTTTTACATTTGAAGTCTAATTTGTTGGATATTAGTATAGCTACTCCTGCTCTTTTCTGGTTGTTATTTGCATGAAATATCTTTTCTCAACCTTTCACTTTCAGCCTATGTTTATCTTTGGGTCTAAGATGTGTTTCCTGTAGACAGCATATAGAAGGATCCTGTTTTTTAATCCATTCTGCCAATCTATGTCTTTTGATTGGGGAATTCAGTCCATTAACATTTAGTGTTATTACTGTTTGGGTAGTACTTTCCTCTACCATTTTGCCTTTTGTATTATATATATCATATCTGATTTTCCTTCTTTCTACACTCTTCTCCATACCTCTCTTCTGTCTTTTTGTATCTGACTCTAGTGCTCCCTTTAGCATTTCTTGCAGAGCTGGTCTCTTGGTCACAAATTCTCTCTGTGACTTTTTGTCTGAAAATGTTTTAATTTCTCCCTCATTTTTGAAGGACAATTTTGCTGGATATAGAAGTCTTGGTTGGCAGTTTTTCTCTTTTAGTAATTTAAATATATCATCCCACTGTCTTCTAGCTTCCATGGTTTCTGCTGAGAAATCAACACATAGTCTTATTGGGTTTCCCTTGTATGTGATGGATTGTTTTTCTCTTGCTGCTTTCAAGATCCTCTCTTTCTCTTTGACCTCTGACATTCTAACTAGTAAATGTATTAGAGAATGCCTATTTGGATCTGTTCTCTTTGGGGTGCGCTGCACTTCTTGGATCTGTAGTTTAAGGTCTTTCATAAGAGTTGGGAAATTTTCAGTGATAATTTCTTCCACTAGTTTTTCTCCTCTTTTTCCCTACTCTTCTCCTTCTGGGACACCCACAACACATATATTTGTGCGCTTCATATTATCATTCAATTCCCTGAGCCCCTGCTCAAATTTTTCCATTGTTTTCCCTATAGTTTCTGTTTCTTTGGATTTCAGATGTTCCATCCTCCAGTTCACTAATTCTAACCTCTGTCTCTTGAAATCTATCATTGTAGGTTTCCATTGTTTTTTTCATCTCTTCTACTGTATCTTTCATTCCCATAAGTTCTGTGATTTGTTTTTTCAGACTTTCCATTTCTTCTTTTTCTTCATCCCATGCCTTTTTCATGTCCTCCCTCAATTTATTGATTGGGTTTTTGAAGAGGTTTTCCATTTCTGTTCGTATATTCAGAATTAGTTGTTTCAGCTCCTGTATCTCATTTGAGCTATTGGTTTGTTCCTTTGACTGGGCCATATCTTCCATTTTCCTGGTGTGATTTGTTATTTTTTGCTGGTGTCTGGGCATTTAATCAGATTTCCCTGAGTGTGGGACCCAGCAGGTTGAAAGACTTTCCTGTGAAGTCTCTGGGCTCTGTTTTTCTTATCCTGCCCAGTATGTGGTGCTTGTCTGTCTGCGGGTCCCACCAGCAAAAGATGTTGTGGCCCCTTTAACTTTGGAAGAGTCTCGCTGCTGGGTGTGTGGTGGAGACAGAGGAAAGGTTGTAGGTTGGTTTTAATGGCTTCAAATTGTGAAGTCCTGGGATCTGAATTCCTTGAGAGAGGGATTCCACCTGAGTTGTGTTTCACCCCTCCTGTGGGGAAGGTTCAGGTGGTAGAGAGCCCTGAAAGCAGCCTGTTTCTGCATTTGGGGCAGTTGCAACCTGTGTAATCCCAGCGCTGAGCCCAGAGGCAACCAAGTCTTGATAGAAACAGCCGCAGAAGGCTCTCTTTCACCCCCTTTCCTCTTTTTCAGTTAGCCCAATAGGTGACTTCCGCCTTGATCAGTTTCGCCTGAGTGGAGGGCCTATTTTTAGTAGTCAGAAGTTGTTCATTAATGCCACTATTGGTGTTAGGTTGGGCTCAGTCTCTACTACTGTTGGAGTGTCTTTCCTTTCTCTCTGGGAAGTTGCCTTTGGGGGAGGGGCGCCAGCCGCCGCAGCTTGGGGAACTGCTGATCCGAGGCTCCCAGCTGGCCCGGTAAGCCGCATGTGGGAGGGGCACCGGTCGCCGGCCGCCGCGGCTTGGGGAACCGCTGACCCAAGGCTCCCAGCCGGCCCAGGAAGCCGCGTGTGTGGGAGGGGCGCCATAGCTTGGGGAACCGCTGATCCGAGGCTCCCAGCCGGCCCGGGAAGCCGCGTGTGTGGGAGGGGCCCAGTCGCCAGCCGCCGTGGCTTGGGGAACCACCAATCCAAGGCTCCCAGCCAGCCCAGGAAGCTGCGTGTGTGGGAGGGGCTCCAGTCGCCGGCTGCCGCAGCTTGGGGAACCGCTGATCCGAGGCTCCCAGCCGGCCTGGTTAGCCGCGCATGGGGGAGGGGCGCCGGCTGCCACAGCTCAGGGAACTGCTGATCTGAAGTTCCCAGCCGGCCCGGGAAGGAGAGAGGGAGGGGCTCCGGCCACCAGCCGCCGCGGCCCGGGGAAGCGTGCGCCGCTCGGGGACCTCACCGCAGTGGAGTCTCCTAGCCAGTCCAGCCAGTCCAGACTGGGGCACACTGTGTGTCTGGTCTCTGTTGTGGCTCCAGGAGCTGTTCTGTACTGTTTGTAGTTATTTAGTAGTTGTTCTGGAGGAGGAACTAAGGCACACGCACCTCACTAAGCTGCCATCTTCTCCGGAAGTCTATCTACCTTGTGTTTTTAAAAGTCCAGTCCAAGACTTTAAAACTTTAGTTTCCTATATGCCTCAGAGCCTCTTTACTGTCTGCAGCTCAGGCTCAGGCACCATCATCCTCCCCTTTCTACAACTGGCTCCTGCAGGATGGGACAAAAGGAGGAGGACTTGGTTATCCTTACACTTCTCTGGTCCAGATAGGGGCCACAATCACACTGGGATAAAATGTCACTCTCTTCACTGCCCGGCTATAAAGCAGTGTGACCCAGAGTTCACACTGACTTACATATTTTCACAAACAGCTCTCTTATTTTATGTTTCACACTCCCCTCCCTGGCTGAAATGCTGGCCCAGAAGACAGTCTAAGCAGCACTGCCCACTGCCCTTGGATCAAACCTGTGAATACTGATTCTTTTCCCAGGAGGGAAATCCTTTCCTGGGATGAATTCTTTCCCTGAGGTATCACAATGCCTTAAGTAAAAGGCAAAACAACAACAGCAAACAACAACAAAAAACAACAATAGCACAAGCACAAGCACCAGGGGCCATAGATCCAAACTTGCCCAGTGGATTGGATATAGCCAGCACTGATACTGGCTTTGGGTGGAGTCTGTGGCAGAGGCAACATTCTAAACTAATGCCCTTTGGCTTTTGGTCACAATTGTGGAAAGGGGAGAACTGAGATGCAGCCCCACGGGGAAAAAATTGTGTGCCGCATATAATGCCTTATTCCAAGTGGAGGGGCTGGCACAAGGATGCCCAGTCCCCTTGAAAACAGCCATCCCCATTCAGGGGTGAACAACCAGCACAGCTTCTATGCTATGCTCTGGCAATGCCCAACTAAGCACACTGGCCAAATGGAAAGCCTACCTGCTACAGCACAGCATTTTCAGTAACAGTCATGAAATTCTCAGAGCAGTGTCCTATATTAAAGGATTCAACAGCTAAAGTTGCTGGATCTGAAATAGCTGTTGAAAAGCCTACCATAGAAGAGACTGGTACCATTCCATTCCTGAGTCTGCTTGGTACACTGATGGTTCTGCTAGCAGACACCCTCCCACCAGGACAGCTGCAGCAGTATAACCCAGTACTGATACTATCGTGGGAGACTGGCACTATGTAAAGTAGTCAATGGGCTAAGTTAAGAGCAGCATGGATGGTAACAGTGAATGAGCCAGGAGACAAACTAACTGTCTATACTGACAGCAGGGCTGTTTACAAAGGCCTTACAACCTGGATGGCAACCTGGAAGCAGGAGCAATGAACAGTCACAGGTTACCCATTCTGGGGTCAAGAACTGTGGAAAGACACCTGGGACACCTGCAAATGATAAAAGGTAACTGTCCTATCATGTTCCTGCCCACACTCCCAATATTATCTGGAAATGTGAAAGCAGATGCACTCACATGAGTTTGGAGCAGCACAGCTGAAATGACAGAAGCAGTGGAATGGCTTCATTAGAAAAGTGGACACTGAGGGTATCAAACCCTGTAGCATTTGGCCCAGCAGTTCCAGCTGCTGATCATGCACCAGAAACTAGTGAACATCACTAGAGAATACCCTTCATGCTCCCTGCGGCAACCACGTAAGCGGCCACATCAGATAGGACACATTGACTGGTTGATATCCCAGTGATTTGCCCAGTGATAAATCAACTACATTGGTCCCCTTCTACTCTCAGAAGGGGTGAAGAATGCTTTTATTGCCATGGTCATGGCTACAGGACTTTTGTTAACTTTACTGGTGGCAAAGGCTAACCAGAGGGCCACCATCAGATGTTTGGAAAAGATGAATGGCATAACTACACAGATGGATAGTGATCCAGGGAACCCTTTCACTGGGCAGACAGCCCAATGATCAGGACATCATGTGGACATCCCATCTGCCCTACAACCCCACAGGGATGGGCCTTATTGAAAGAGTGAATGGTTTGTAAAAGGAATAGCTAAACGATGAACTAAGAAGCTCTATCAGGCCTTAACTACTTAAATGCAATGCCACAGACTGCTGCACCTGCCCCCATGAAATGCTGGTTGCTGGACCAATGCAGGTTCTGAGAACATAGTCAAAGGGCCCACTGTTTTGTAGCCAAAAAAGGGAAATGAATTTGTTGTTGTCTGTCTCAGACCATTATAAAAAGGGGAAAGTGAAGTCAATTGGCCTTGGTGCTGGCCTGTGCAGCCACATTGGTTAGGAATCCTAACCTAGGGAATAGGAGTCCCTTGGAAATAGGAGTTACACAAAATATTGTAATAAGACTTCAATTTATTCAGAAAATACCTGTTAAAACCTTTATCACCAACTCAGGGCCTCCTATTCCCACTGGATCTTTATGTATGACTATGTGGACCGTTTTTACGCCTAGATTAACAATTGATATAACAGTGGAGGGCTCTCAAGACATGCAGGAGCAGAAATACCTGGTATTTAAAAACTCCCCGTATGTTCCTCTGCCTGGTACCTTGTGGTCAACCAATGGAACTCTAGCATGTATGTTGTTAGACCCCTTATTGTTCCCCATTGTGGTAGTTAGATTCAGTTTCAACTTGGCCAGGTGAAGGTGCCTAGGTATATTGCTGTGGACATGAGCCGATGGCATGTGAACCTCATCTGTTGTTGATTACATCTGCAGTCAGCTAGGAGGTGTGCCTGCTGCAATGAATGATGTTTGATTTAATTGGCTGGTGCTTAAATGAGAGCACTCAATATAGCACAGTCCAAGTGGCTCAGCATACCTCATCTCAGCACTCACAGCTCAGGCCAGGCCTTTGGAGATGCAGAAAGAAATCACCCCGGGGAAAGTTGTTGGAACCCTGAGGCATGGAGAGAAGGCCAGTAGAGATCACCCTGTGCCTTCCCACATAAGAGAGAACCTCAGTGGAAAGTTAGCTGCCTTTCCTCTGAAGAACTAATGAAATAAATCCCCTTTTATTAAAAGCCAATCCATCTTTGGGGTGTTGCATTCCAGCAGCTAGCAAACAAGAACACCCATAAACATCTTTCTTTTTGCCCATAGAGGCCTAGCAAACACGTTCCTACAGTGTTTGCTGTAGGAAGGTAACTCAGAGGTAACTCATGCCCACAATCAGACCCAATGTTAAGTTTGCACAGACTTGCCATCTTCAGGCGTGTGTTGCTTTGAATCTGTTGTGTACCCCAGAAAAGCCAAGTTCTTTAATCCTCATTCAGTATTGTTGGGTAGAATCTTTTTTATTGTTTCCATGGAGATGTAACCCACCCGACTGTGGATGGTAACTTTTGATCAGCTGGTTTCCATGGAGATGTGTCTCCAATCATTCAAGGTGGGATTGCTTACTGGAGCCCTTCAAGAGGTAACCATTTTGGAAAAAGCTGTAAAGCCAACAGAGCCCACATAGCCAGAGACCTTTGGAGATACAGAAGGAGAACGCCCCTGGGGAAGCCTTGTGAAACGAGGAGACAGTTAGCAGATGTTACCATGTGCTTTCCCAGCTGAGAGAGAAACCCTGAACTTTACTGGCCCTTTCTTTCGAGTTAAGGTATCTTTCTCTGGATACCTTAATTTGGATATTTTCATGGCCTTAGAACTGTAAACTTGCAACTTAATAAATTCCCCTTTTAAAAATCATTCCGTTTCTGGTATATTGTATTTTGGAAGCTTAACAAACTAAAACAAGGCACTATTGGCCCTCCTTGGACAGACTCCTACAATTGGACTGTGTGGAATATGCTACTAGCCTGGTAGGATTCAGTACATCAGAAAACCTGAATAAAAAAATACAGGACATTGTACACAGGGCAGCCCTATGTCCCTATTACCTTATATAACTCATTAGGCCATACTCCTAGTAATTGGGAAATGACTTCCCTTTCTTGGCCATAGCAGCATCTCTTCACAAGGTTGTTATCTCTGTGTGGGGGACTCCTAGTGTTCTGTTGTCTCTTATACTGTTGATGTGGAAGGTGAATATGAATGCAACATCTGTCCTATGGTCAATATAGTCTACTGTGTGGAGGTGAATTGTAGGGACCCAGGGCCTGGGATTCTCCTCCATATTGAGAACAGATTTTGCATGCAGCTGCCTACATGACCAGGACAGACATTAAAGGTCATCAGACCGCCTCTGCAGGTGGGGGGCGGTGGGGAAGAATGTACAGATGGTATTGTAAACAAGGCACTGAAACCCTCCTCTCTTGATCACTGTTGATAACAAACCTCCAAATCCCTGTGTCACGAGACCCTGCTGAAACTCTCTTATACCCTTGTCCTAAAACCTTATAAGCCCTTGCACTCCCCACTCCCCACTCCCACTTTTGTGGAGTACTAATCTTCATTTTCCACAGCCAGCTGCCACTGTGGAAACTCTTCTTCTATTTGTAAGTCCTAATAAAACTGATGTCTGACTATGACATGCCCTTTGGTGTGCAGGCTCCCCCAACCCAAGCCCTCCAAGAGCTGGATTGGAGCAGGAATATAGGACATTTGTCCTCGGGGGTGGGAAGTGGCACTCTAGAGGATGAAACTGAGGATAAATAATAAGCATCATATGTAAATTATATAATAGATTAGAAGGTGATTGATTCTACAGAACTTCAAAGAGGTTTTAATTCAGCAAGAGTACCTTGAGCACTCTTAAATGCCAGGCACTGGGAATAAAATGAAGATAAATGTGCCATGCCTGTATAGAGTACACAGTCTCATGAGGCTCCAGAGTGAGCAGCAGAGCTAGGAGTAAATGCAGGTGATTCCATACCTGAACCGACATCATGGCAGGAACTCCTTTTAGACACTTAGCACAAGAATTTTCTCTTACATGAAACATTCCCTGGGCCCTCCTCTCTCCTCAGAATCGTTGCTCACTTTTCCCACTAGCTACGAGTGTATCTCTAAATAGCCCTTAGAGCATTTTGCTCTTCTGAGCTACCTATGTTAATTTATATCTCTTTTTCTACTAGTCTAGGAGCTCCCTGAGACCAGGAATTGTTTTGTTCATCTGTGTATTCCTGTGCCAAGAATTTTGATTGTGTGTAACAGAAACTGGATTAAACAATGGGATAAGGAAATCTGAGGTGGGATTCTTTTTTTTTTTTACCTCATGCAGCAAGAAGTCTGGAGAAGAATGGTGGCTGGTAATTATTGGCTCATTGCTTCAAATGTGTCAAGGTGGCTGCCAAGACTCCAGAGGTCCCAACTCCATGCAAGCAGGCAGAAAGGGTCAGCACCTGTAGCAGGAAAACAAAGCTTTCCAGGCATTCCTGGCGACATTCACATTTGTCTCATTGGACAGAACCATGCCACAAACCATGCCCCACCCCCACCCCCCACCTGCCAGGGAGACTGGGAAATGGCTTTTTTAAATTGGGCACATTGACAACTGAAAAAAAATCACTATTCATTAGTAACAAAGAAGGTGAGAATAGATATGAGAAGGTATCTGGCATTGTCAGCCTCAGTTCCTAGTACAAATCACAGTACCCAACACATAGAAGGTATTCCATAAACAGTTAATGAATGAATGAATAGGTGAATGGGTAAATGACTTTTTGGTTCATGCCACATGGTCTGGGAATCTTCTTGGCCAACAATTAAGACATAGTTGACATCTTTACAAAAATGGTATTAAGTTCGCTTCCCAGTGCCTACCCATGCAAAAAAAAACATGGTATTAGGGAACATATAAATTGTCTATCAGCTGTCACTGTAAATGTATGTATAACGTTGTGTGTGCATGAGAGGAGAGGGGATGTAAAGAGATACAGATTTCTCAAGTAGCAGTTTTTCCTTTTTCGAAGAGTCGTCCTTCCTCTGGCATATCTGAAAAAGAAACTGTTGTCTCGTATCTACTCCTGGGTTGTCTACTCAGTTGTCCACAGCTCACAAAACGTGCCACTGGACGTTTAGTCCTCTCCATAAAATGCTGTGTCATACCCCCCTCACCCCCACATCTTGGCATGACCACACTTGCTTTCCTGCATGCAACCGTCATGCTGGGTTGAATCAGCACAGGACAAAGGTTTGAGGTAACTCAACAAATATTCACTCTACAAATACCATTTGAGCACTTACCATTTGCCAGGCACTCTACTAGGTGCTGGAGATACAAGAGTAAAGAGACAGACCTATCCTTCATAAGCTTATACCATAGTAGGGGAAAGGCTCATTAAAGAAATCAATACCCACATTCATAATTTCAAGTTTGGGTACTGTGCTGTGAAGGAAAAGGACACGGTGGTTTGAGAGAGAATAACACAGGAGCCTTCATTTTGCGGGGGCTAACTTGAGAGCGTGTCTTGGAAGGCCCTGTAATGAAGGGATGTTTAGATCTACACCCAGGACGGGGGTGTTTCAGCGCAAGGCAGTCAAGAAAAGAGTGGAGAAAACGCACTCCCTCAGCAGGAACAATTGACGCACAGACCCTGAGGCAGGACATAATTTGGCATATTTAAGGAACTGAAAACAATCAGGGGAGTCTTTTGGGGAAGTCACTGAAGCCATCTGGAGAGAGGGCAACATCTCATAGATGGGAACGGACCCGGTCTCGGGATGGAGAACAGCACTCCAAGCGCAGGACCAGGACAAGCACACTTAGCGGCCGAAGGAAAGCGGAACACAGCGGGGCTGGCGAGGGCGGACTCCTTCGTGCCTTAGCGAGAGCGCCTGCGCAAGCACTGCAGAGCGTTTTGTTTTGTTTTGTTTTGTTTTTAACTTTTCTCCCTTGTCCAGGCTTAAGCAGTAGGTAGGCAAAGGGGGCCATACTGCGTCTCCTAGACCCGCCCCACTCACCCTCCTCAGCGCCGCACCCGCCTGCGGTGTTCAGGCTCCGCAGTGCCCGCCCCGCTCCCGGCCGGACTGCGCCTGCGCGGGGCTTCCAGGGCTCGGCGTCGCACTCACGCCTGCGCACTGCCGGACTAAGATGGCGATCGCTCTGAGGCGGGGCTGGGGAGCTGCGGCCACCGCCGCTGGGCTGCGCGGGCGGTAGGTAGTAAGCCCCGAGCCTTCGCATAGGGGTGCCGATGGTCTTAGCCAGCAGAACGGTCGCCACCTCGCGGTTCCTCCCTCAGAGCGGGGAAGGAAGTGCCTCAGACCGAAGTGTTGAGTCCGCTCGGGTCTCCGCAGTTGGGGTCTTGCCCTTAGGTGGGGGCCGGCCGGTGATGTGGCGCGGCGTCTCCGGGTGGAGCGGTCTCGGCCGGTGGTGTGGTCCGGCGTCTCCGGGTGGAGCGGTCTCGGCCGGTGGTGTGGCGCGGCGTCTCCGGGTGGCGCGGTCTCGGCCGGAGCGGGGGCCTGAGTGTTTGCAGAGACGAAGTGCGCAGAGATCGGCTCTAGAGACAGAGCGAAAGAGCTGTTTTTAAATCGTGTGCCCCACCTTCAACTTTGTGCACTCCCTCTTCTGTCTTTTGAACACGTATTTTGTATGTCTGCAAAATGAAAGCGAATAGCTTTTCCCATTTCTTCATTTTCCCAGTGAGGCCCAGAAAGGAGACCTGACCCCAGGGTCACTCAGCTAAGTGATGGACCCAGATGAGAATCCAGATTCTTGGATTCCCTCCGTTCCCTTGGTCTTTCACCATTCCCTACCTCCTCCGTTTGAGTTGGATCCCTCAGTGACATCCGTTAACATTTGGTTACGTGAAAGGCTTTGAAGACTACCTAGGTGTCCTACCCTGGTTTCGTTTTCGGAACAAGTCAGAAAAGACTAAACAGACGATTTGGCGTTAGGTATAGAAGTTTTACTGCTACTGCTATTCTGGAAGTTTAAATACATTTCCTTAAAAAAATAAGTTGATAGAATTTTTTTAGTCATTTCCTGTCTCCCCCCTTTTATGTTGAGATGTCTTCCTTGAGTAATTTAACTCGCTCTTACTGCGTATTTGTTTTCCTTTAAGCCCATCTCTGTCAGAATGTCCTTATCTATTCATTCTGCTACCTTACTTCCTTTCACCTGAACTGAGGGGACAAAAGGTTGGTCTTCCAGTGTATTTTCAAATTCCAGAGTGGTCGCAATAAGACAGCAAGAATTAGAAAATGAGCTGTATAAAGGAGCGTCTACCCTAAGCCTTGAACTTCACTTATTCAATGAGTAATTGGTTGGTGGGCACCTGTTATGTAATAAGAGTAGTAGCTAATATTCATGAAGCACTTACTACATGGCCTTGCACTATTTTAAGCATTTTGCATGGATTATCCTGACCCATCCTTACCCCGATATTTATGAAATATCAGTGAATATTACCTCATTTTTGAAATGAAGAGCTGAGGCCATTGTATTAGCTGCTGGGTACAGAAATGAAGACATTCCCTCCCTTTGATGAATTCCCAGTCTAGTAAAAAAGTCACACTGGCAAATAATGACAAAGTCTTGAGTGCTATAATGGAGTCATGTAATTTTAAATGGTGACAGAACTTTTGATCAATTTTGTTTGCAGCCAGTGTGAGGGGTGGGGGTCAAGGCTTCCCAGATTCCTTGATTCCTTATGCAGGGCTGTTTCTCCTTTGTCACTAATGCCTACTTTGTTCTCCTGAATCCTCAGTGTCAGTTCTTTAATCTCTTCTGCAGCATCTTGAGAAAATCTCTCTGTGTTACAGTTCCACAGTAGTCCAGTTAAAGTAGGATTTTGTTCATAAATAGCATTTAAAGATTACTGAAGGAAGGAAAAATTGTTAGGTTATTCCAGTTAACTGGTGCTCATTCTTGATTCATGATAACCGGAATACCGATTTTCTAAGTAAGAATGATGATACAGCTTTAGTCTCCTGCCTAAGATGGCAAATAATCAGAAATGTTAGAAGGAAAAAAGTGATTATATAGATGATCACAAAAGTGATTCCTGTGCTTAAAATTCTTCAATGACTCTTGTGAAATGACAGTTGTAATGGATAGCAATACTTTTGTAGTGACAAATATACAACAATTTCCCATTTTAACCAATTCCATATGTACAGCGATATTAATTACATTCACAGTATTGTACTATTATCACCACAAGTTATAGGAACTCTCTATCCATTAAGCAATAACTCCTCATACCTGCCCCTCCCACAAGCTTGATAGCCTGTAATCTACCTAGGTAGTTCACAAAAGTGAAATTATACTATAGCTCTCTTTTTGTGTCTGTATTATTTCATTCAACATAATATATTCAAGTTTCCATCTTGTTGTAGTGTGTGTCAGAACTTCGTTTCTTTTTATGGTTGAATAATAAAAATAATAGTATTTTAAAGTAAACTGAATTTACAGTAAAGTGAATTTTTCACTACTAAAGTCTCCTTTATTTCTTTTTCTAGTAATATTTGTTTTTCCCCTCTATCTTTGTTTTTAATTTGTCAAAGCCATAAAAAGATAGCCAGTCAAAAATTCTCCATCTGAATGAAATGATCAAATTTATAACACTGGGTTAGTGTATTTTCACCCGAAAAACATATGTAGATTGTTATTTTCTTTAGCAGTTTGGAAATCAGTAGCCTTTCTTTTAGACTTTTTGAAGTAATGAAATACCTTTCAAAATAGTTAATATAGTTAATATAGTTAATAGTTAATAGTTAATATAGATTATCTCTAGAGAAGGAAACATGGCCGTAGGGGACAGAAAAGAAGGGAGACTTCACTGAATACACTTTTGTTCCTTTTGAATTTTGAACCGGTGAGTTTAAACCTAGTTTAAAAAAATATAAAGAAGGAAAAAAGCTTGCAATTCTTTGCCTCCATGTATAGCTAAGAGTTTGAAACTTAAGTTATAAATCAGTCATATCGATGCATTTCTGTTTCTTATACCCAGATGTTATGCTACCCTGTGTCTATCCAAATTGCTAAGGATATGAGTTTTCCCTGCCACAGTAAGTGGAAATAATGTGGATGGAAAATGAAAACTGAGTTCTAATTATTTTCATTGCTGGTTATGTTTCGGTTTTACTTATATCCTTTTTTACACTTGAGAAGTAGAAACTTAGTTTAAAAGATTAGATCTCTTTAGCTGTCATTTATTATTTGTTTTTAAATGTAGATTCTGTCATGTAAAGATGAATCCAAACACCATTAAGAAACAGTCTTTGCATCAGTTTGTACAAAGAACGCTTTTCCTGCTACCTGCAACCCTATATAACACAGGTAAAATTTAACCTTTTTTTTTTTTTTTAGAAGAAAGTGTGTTTTAGGAGGTAATGGAACTGGACTAGAATTTTTTGGGGTGTAAAGGATGAAAATTTGTAAATTTCAATTCAGATGCCTGTAAAAAAGAATTGAGTATTTTAAATGCAGTTTTTCTGTTTTTTTGTCAAATTTCATCACTGTAGTTGTGTTGATGTTACATGGTTTGGTAAACAAGATTTTAATGTTAGAAATAGTTATGAAGACAGAATTTGAAAATCATTTCAAATATGACTACTGTTGTGTGATTAGAGAAGCTTGGGGGAAGTGTGTGTGTGTGTGTAAATGTGTACCCGTATGTCCTTATGGAGCTGTAAGACTGTGTATTCAGCATTTAGCCCATCCTTCTTTCCATCACTACCTTGCAGTGCTCTCCATGGCCATACTCTGGAAGCTGGAACAGGATGGAGAACTTAATTCTCTTGTAGAAGGGCAGGAAGAGGAGTGCTTGCCTTCTGGCTTGCCTGTCTCCTTGAATCACAGAATAGTTTAGGCATAAATATTGAGTAATTTAGCAAAACGAAACCACTTTAATTGGACTTTTAAATTTTATAAGATGGTCATCTTTTCAAATGATTTGAAACCATTGAAAACTCACTGGTTTTAGTCTTTCAGATTGGCTTTAAGCACCATTAGTCCATATTTTGGGAGAGCTTATTCCTACCTATTAGGTACCTATGAGTACCAAGCATAATAGGAAAAAAATATTTTAGATAAATTGCTATCATGTTGTAACCGTTAACATATTCAGTACTACCCTTAGAAAGATGATGGACTTGGGAGCCTTTTTTTAAATACCTAATTAAATCCAACTTAGACTGTAAAACATGATTTTGTTACATGTCTATTCAGATTAGTCTTTTGAAATAACTTTGTTCATTGTCAGAGAAAAACTTTATGTGGTGATTGTTAATGTCATACATTTTCCTGATTTCTACTTCAGAGAGTATATATAGATTATACTCTCTTAAATGATTTTTTTTTCCATTTATACCTTCTCCCTTTGAGTAGTTCTAAACAATTTCCTTTCTGCAGGTGTGGTCTACTCAAATAAATTGAGTAGAATAAAGCCAGATATAACTATTCAAATGTTGGTAGAGTGCTTATAATGTGCGGAGTCTGGCTTACCAATAAATTGTTAAGAAAAGCTCCAAGAAATGATTGGTTCAGAACCAGAGTTAAAAGAATGTAAGTGTCTTTATATATATAGAAAGTTGTGGAAGCCCTTTCCTTGATGTTTCACATAAAAATCTTTCTCTTATAACAGTTTTCAGAGGAATTTATTGGGGGAAGGTGAAAATATTTTAAATCAAGTACTTAGACATGAAAGTTACCATTTTTAAATTGTTCTCCAGTCAACCCCTGATATTTTTATAGGACTGTGACATAAGCAAATGTTTGAGAATTTGGTTTCAATTTCCACTTTACCAAGAAAAAGGTTCAGCCTCAGTTAGCTGGAACTCCATGGCAGGTGCAAACACGGCTTAGCTGTCAAATTAGAATCTTCTCCATAACAGATAAGAAAAGCATCTCCATATCAAGCATATGTTATGCCATATTTGGTCTGTTTCAAATTGAAAATAAAACTAACGCTTTGTGATATTTTACTCTTTCTCTTAAAATATGTAGTATGAATATTATGGCGGAGGGGAAGACTGAGCCTAAATTTTTTTTTCTTTTTTGTTTTGCAAGAACAGTCACTGGGAATCAAACCTGGGTCTCTTGCATGGCAGGCAAGAATTCTGCCACTGAGCCATGGTTGCACCACTCTCTTTTTATGTTTGTTTTTTTTTTCCTCCTTTTTTTTTGCATCAAACCTAAATTTATTTTCCTGTTATGATTGCATTAGTTGATAAGGAGCAGCAGTAAGCACAGTAGTTAAACAGAGTCAGCACTTGAAAATTGGCCAGACTCAAACCATGACTCTGTCTCTTACCAGCTGAGTGATCTTGAGCTTTAGTTTGTTTATAAAATGGGTTAAAAACAGTACCTTCTTGGGAGGATGTAAGGATTAATCGATATAATATATGTGAAATGCTTAGTACTCACCCAGCACATGATATGTGCTTGATAAATTTTAGCTGTTATTGTATACTATTGCCAACCTGTTTAAATGTATTGCTCTAAGATGTGAATTTTATATTTTTTAGTCAGAAGGTTTATTTTCACAATAAATAATTGGGATCTGTTAATAGTATTAAAACCCCGTTCTATTATTTTGTGCTATAAGTTGTTATAATAGCAAGGTAGGAAATAAGGATTCATTTCTCTCTTTATTGCTTTAATGAATTCATTCTTAATGTAATCATGGCCTTAGAGAAAACATGCGAAAAAAGGACTTCTAAAGATATTTTCAAAATATTCAAGAAATTAACTTGCATAGATTCCCACTTATATTATATTTTATAATGTAACTAATGCTGTACCTTTGGGCAAGTTAACACCTTTAAGCTTCAATGTCTTCAGTTGTAAAAAGAAAGTAATAATATTATAGAGTTGTTAAAGGCGTAAATATTTTAAAGCACTTTACCCTGTAGTTGACACATACAAGCAAATAGTAAATATTCACCATTAGTGATAGTAGTATAGTATAAATTGCTAATTTTACTTTATGGTCTTTAAAACAATGATGGGATTTTAAAAGGTAGAGAATGTAACATTTTACTGTATTAATGTTAATATTATGATGATGATGATTTATGATTATGATAGTTATTGAAGACTTTTAAATTGTGATGTTCCTTCCTACTAAAGTGGAGGATATTGCTGGAATCTGTTGAGTAGCAAGACTATCTAAATTTAAGTAGGGTATTAATATAAAATTCTGTGTAGTTATTTTAAATATAGTGATATATTTCTTTCTTGTCTTTTAAAATTCTTATTTTATCAACATGGTTAATAAAGCCTTATTTTCTCTAATTTTTAGTATTCTGCTTTGAAAATGAATACTTCAAGACTGACTTTCTTTCTTCTTTTTTCCCTTTTAGTAAAAAGATACATGTTCATTCAAACACAGGATACCCCAAATCCCAACAGTTTAAAGTTTATTCCAGGAAAACCAGTTCTTGAGACAAGGACCATGGATTTTCCCACACCAGCTTCAGCGTTTTGCTCCCCTTTGGCTAGGTATATTACTGTTTTTCATTTGTTTTTATAAGAAACATAAGTAGCTGATTTGTGGATTAAAATAACCTTGTTTAATTATTGCATTTCATGAATTTTTTTTGATGTAGAGAATATTTTATTTTATTTTCAGCTAAGAGATGAAGAAAAATAGAAATGATATTAGGAAACCTTTCTCCTAAAGAGTGATGCACTTGAGAGATCTGTAGAATGATTAAAGAAAAATTTTTATTTTTACCTAATGAAAAAAGTCTATCAAGATGATAGTCTTGGTAAATTTCTATTCTAGGTCTTTAAAACTGTTATTCCTTAAGAACAATGAAAACTTATTTATTTTATTCTTCAAGTAGCTGAATATCTAGGTGTTTCAAGTAGTTTCTAGAATATTCCACTAAAGAACTATAAATGATAATAGTTATATAGCATGATTTCTTAAAATTGATCAATGTCGTTTTTAAATTTACTAGATAAAGACATGTTAAATATGTGTCAGAGATGATAAAGCATAGAAGATAAAATTATTGGATTGAACCTCTTTTTAACTGATAGCTAGTGAAATTATTTATAAAAGGAAAAAATTAGAGTCAGCATCAGTTGAGATTTTTGGTAACTTAAGCCTGATATTCATTGCCAAGGTATGTAGAAAATGTAGCACAGATAAATATTTCAAAATCTTTCAGTGATTTTATATGTCTAATTTAGAGGAACTAGTTCAGGCAGGGATGGTTTTAAAATTTTCTGTTTAATAAAAATGCACATTTCCTTGAATGTAAACATACCATCTCTCACAGTATACCTTAGTGTTTTTGTTTTTGTTTTTGTTTTTAATGCCTGGGCAGGCACCAGGAACTGAACCCAGGTCTCTGGTATGGCAGGCAAGACTTCTGCCTGCTGAGCCACCATGGCCCTCTCACAATATACCTTAGAGCAGTGTTTTTCAAAGTTTTTGGTACAGGCTTTTTGATATAGTAAGAAATATTTTATATCATATTCTAGTAAGATGTATATTTATATATTCGTTGTTTTATGTTGTTTGATAAAACAGTTTGAACCTTTACATTGTTTAATGGATCCTGATTATTTCCTTTCTTCTTCTCTTCTTTTTATTCTATTCTGTTCTGTTTTATTTCATTAAATAAAATTGGGTCACTACACGTCTTAGTTTGCAAAGGCTGCTGTTACATAAGTACTACAGATAGTTGGTTTAAATGACAGAAATTTATTGTCTCATGCTTTTGGTTGTTAGAAGTCTGAAAACAAGGTGTCAACAGGGCCATAATTCCCCTTAAAGGAAAGAATCCATTCCATTTCTGTCCCCTTGCTTCTGGTAGGTGGCTGACAATACATGTGTTCTTTGACTTATATTGTCATATTCAGTCTCTGTCTTCAACATATTGTTGCCATCCTCCTTGTCTGTATCCAGATTTCTCCTCCTTCTGAAGATACCAGTCATTGCATTAGGGCCCATTGTGATCCAGTCTTCTTAACCAAGAACTTATTCAAAGATGCTATTTACAATAAGTTCACATCCCCAGGACTGGAGTTAGAACTTAAACATGTCTTTTTGGGGGACACAGTAAAATGCATACCACTGCACAATTATTAGACTCGCTAGTGGGTTTGAAAGCATTACCTTAAAGAACACCCATTCATGTGATAAGGTGTGTGGAAACAAACTAAATATTCATCAGTAGGCAGAGTTAAATTTCAGTTGTTCAGGGTTTGTTTCCTGGTTCCTGCCCATGCAAAAAAAATACAAAAAAAACCTCAATTGTTCATTAAAAGATGAATTGGAAAAAAAAAAGATGAATCGATAAACAAAATGTGGTTTTATACATGCAATGGAATATTCAGTTATAAAAAAGAAATGAAATTTTGGTACATACTATAACATGGATGAACATTGAATACATCACATTGAGTGAGAGATAAGCCAGAAACAAAATGATAAATATTCTATGATTGTACTTATTCATAGAGACAAAGTAGATTTTAAGTTCTTAGGGGTGGGGGAATGAAGAGTTATCGCTTGAGATGTACAGTGTTTCTATTTGGGGTGTTGAAAAATCTTGGTCATAGATGTTAGTGATGATAGTACAACATTGTGAGTGTAATTAATACCACTGAGTTACTGTATAATTGAAAGTTGGTAAAATGGGAAATTTTATATTGTATATATTGCTATTATTAAAATTAAAAAGGAAAAAAGAGGTAAAAATGCCCCTTCATAGACTGCAGATTAAAAGAAATATGATATCCCATATTTACTGTCATGCAAAAATCTCTAAGACATACTTTTAAATGAAGAAAGTAAATTACAGAATAGTGTGTACAATATGATGTAATATATATAAAAACAAAAAAATGCAGTATTCTGTTGAATCAAGGTGGTAATATAAGATGGTCCAGGGCAGCAAGTCCCCATAGAATCGCTGACTAACTAGCACAAAAACTGGCAGAGCCATCTTCCTTAACTCTGGAAAGCATTAAAGGATTCTAGTGACTGAGCAAGTGCTATATCAAGAAAATGCCACTTTAAAAATGATGGACCAAAAAATGAATTTAAAAAAAAGGGCATAAATAAATAAATAAAATAATAAATAAATAGTAAAAAATAAAGACAAAAATAAATAAATAATAAATAATGGGGGGTATAAGGGGTAAAAAAAATTGGGTAAATTGAATACTAGTGGTCAATGAGAAGGAGGAATCTTTTTCTGGAGTGATGTAAATGTTCTAAAAATGACATTGGTGATAAATACACAACTGTGTGATGATTTTGTGAGACATTGATTATATTTGTATAAACTGTATGGTGCATGAAGATATATCCATAAAGTTTTTCTTTAAAAAAAAAAAAACAGGAGAAGCTTGTGGTGCCTTGCTGGCCTTCCCCCCACCCTCTCCCTAGCATGGTGTGGAGTCAGTCTGTACCCCCATTGTTGTCCATGGCTCTGTTCTGGAGGCATTAGAATAATCCCTCTGCACATACCTATGCCTCTTTTTCAGTGCCACTTAATTGTGTGGCATCCTAAAAGGCTGAGCCAGTAAACTGTCTCTGACTCACCCTCTTAGAACTTGCCCTGCAGACAGAAATAACTTGCTGACAACTAAAGTTGGGGAAGAATCAATTAAGTCAGAGGAGCCCTGGGCAAAGGATTACCTACTACTAAGTCAGATAATAGAAGACCAGGGAGGGAGAGAGATTCTATTTCATAGAGAGTAGAGGGGTATCCAAATTTCTGGAAAAGACAGAGGACTTTGCACTTTGCACTGACCTTGGGCTGATGTTGATAGGAAGTTAAACTCTGAAGGAGACCACCATCCAAAGCAGAGATAATTTTTAAGAATGTAAACAGTAGTGGTTTTTATTTGACTTGTTTGTTTTTGTTACCTGGCTCTCAAAGAACTCTGTCATATCACTAGCTAGGTACAAATTTAAGAAATGGACAGCTCAAGGACTAGATGCTAGAGTTAACACTTTAAAATATTAAAATATACAGTGTGCAACAGTGGATTACAAGACTAACAACAACAACAACAAAAAAAACAGGAAATGTTGGCCCATTCAAAGGCACAAGATAAAAATCCAAAAACCATCAATGGAGAAGACTAGACTTGGGGGATATCAGAAAAAAAGTGTTACTTTAAAAAAGTGATCCAAAATTTGCTCAAGGAGTAAAGCAGAAAACTAAAGGATATTGGGAAACCAAATGAGTGAATAATATGAAAATTCCAAAGAGATAGGAATTTGTAAAAGAAACTAAACATAAATACTGGAGTTGAAGACTATGGTAACTAAAATGAAAAATTCCCTACAGGGTTTCAAAAGCAGATTGGAGATTTGCAGAAGAAAAAAATCAATGAGCTCAATAAGACAAGACAATTGGAATGATTAAGGCTGAGGAGCAGAAAGAAAAAAGAATGAAAAACAGTGAACAAACCTAAGAGACCTTTGGGACACCATCAAGAGTACCAATATTTGCATTGTGAGAGTCCCAGAAGGAGAAAAGAGAAAGGGGTAGAGAAATAATGGCTGAAAACTTCCCATATTTGACAAAAGACATGAGTATACACGTCCAAGATGCTCTTTGAATTCCAAACAGCAATAATCCAAGTAGATCCACCATGCCATGTTACAGTCAGACTGTCAAATTCCAGAGATAAGAGAGAATTCTGAAAGTCACAAGAGAGAAGCAAATATCACATACAAATGCCTCCATGAGATTAAGTGCCAATTTCTCATCAGAAACTGTTGAGGCAAGAAAAAAGTGGAAAGATACATTTAAAGTGCTAAAAAGCCAGAAATTGCCAACCAAGAATTCTATATCTGGCAAAAACCATCTTTGAAAAATGAGGGAGAGATTAAGACATTCCTAGAGAAACAAAAGCATGAGGACATTGTCACCACTATACCTACAGGAAATGTTAAAGGGAGTTCTGCAGGTTGAAAGAAAAAGATGCTAGACAATTGACTGACGCCACATAAGAAATGAAAATCTCTGGTAAAAATAATGACATGAGTAAATATATATACCAGTAGTATTTTGTTTTTCATTTGTGACTCCACTTTTTACTTCCTACAGGATCTAATGGCAAATGCAGGAAAAGTAATGATAAGTCAATGGTTTTGGACTTTATGTATAAATATGTAATTTGTGACACAAACTACATTAAGGATGGAAGGGTGTAGAAATATAGAGGGTATATATATTGTTGAAATTAAGTTGGTACCAAAGAAAGCAATATTATTGTAGATTTAGAATGTTAAGTTTAAATCTTGTGGTAACCACAAAGAAGAGACCAGTGAATATACAAATTTACAAAAACAGAAATTAGAGTACAGATATACAGGGGTAGGAAGCAGTGCAATTAGGATTTAGTATAAAATAAGTATAGGGTTTCTGTTTGCGGTGAAGGGAAAATTGTAATGGATGGTGGTGAAGGTACTGCAACATTGTGAATATGATTCATCCTACTGAATGGTATGTTGGGAGGGAATGGGATGGGAAGATTTGTGTATGTTTCTACAGATTTTTTAAAAAGATAAACTGAAGAGATAGCATTTAAATGTAATACATGATACTGGATGGTAACTAAGAATAGAGGAGAAAAGGCTCAAAAAGACATTATTGGAACATAAAGACTCAAAAGGACATTACTGGAACATAAGAAAAAATAAGAAAATAAGTATCTAAGCTTAATATCAACTTTAAATTTCTTGAACTTGGCAATTGTATTTAAGGTGATTACATAAATGAATTTCCTAGTTTGTAGGAAATGTACAAGGAAGTATTATGTGTTTGAGGAGGATGATGTATGTTATGTGTTCTAAGATCTTCAGAAGTTAAAAGAAGGAAGGAAGGCTGGGAGGGTGAGAGAGTTGCAATAAAGGTGACAAAGCTAAAATTTGTGGATCTTGGGTATCTGAAGATGTGGGAATATGTTTGAGTTCTCTGTATGGGGTTTGTATTATTTTTTCAGCTGTCTTGTAAGTTTGAAATTATTTCAAAATAAAAAGTTTAGGGTGCACAGGTGGTTCAGTGGTAGAATGCCTGCTTTCCATGCGGGAGACCTGGGTTTGATTCCCGGACTATGCATCAAAAAAAAAAAAAAGTTTAGAAAAATAGTAGAATACAATTCATACCCATTAGGATGGCTGTTACATACTCCAGAAAAAAACATAATATGGTAAGTGTTGACAAGGATGCAGAGAAATAGGGACTCTTTTATATTGCTTTGGCACTCTAAAATGGTGCACCTACTGTGGAAGTCAGTTTGGCAGTTCCTCAGGAAGTCTAAAATAGAATTATATGACTCTGCATTCCCACTTCTTGGTATAAGCAAGGAATTGCACAGATATTTGTACTCCAATATTTATAGCAGCATTATACACAGTAGCTAAAAGTTTGAAGAATCCCAAGTGTCAATTAGTAGATAAGTGGATAAACAAAGTATAGTATAGCCACACAATAGAATGTTATTCCACTATAAAAAGGAGTGAAGTTCCAATGCATGCTACAACATGGATGAACCTTGACATCATGTTGAGTGAAATAAGCCAGGTATAAAAAGGCAAACATTGTATGATCTCACTTATATGAAATATCTAGAAGAAGCACATTTGATTATAGACTAACAGGGTCTGTGAATGGGGAGAGAGGGAGTTATTGCTTAATGTATACAGTGTTTCTGTTTTGAGGTGATGAAAAAGTTGAAGTGACATTGGTGACGGTAGTACAATATTGAGAATGTAATTAATAGTACCGAATTACATACTTGCAAGTGGGACATTTTGAGTTGTTAGTACAATAGAAAGTTAAGAAAAATGAGTAGCACAATTATGGAATAAAAGAATCTGATCTTTTAGTTACTGAAGTGGGGATATGGTGGTATTCTCAAGAAAGCCATTCAAACTTTAATAGAGTCATAGTGTCCAACTCGGGGATAACAGTCTTTGTTTTCAACAAGCCAGACTACATCTGGGATATTGTTCTCTTCTGAGTATTCTATCTGCATACCTTGTTTTATTGTACTTTGCTTTATTGCGCCTCACAGATACTGCGTTTTTTACAAATTAAAGGTTTGTGGCAACTCTGTGCCAAGCAAGTCTGTTGGCGCCATTTTTCCAGCAACATGTGCTCACTTCGTGCCTTTGTGTCCCATGTTAATTAAGGTATGTACATTGGTTTTTTTTAAATATATTTTCATTGACAACTTTTCACACACATACAGTCCATACATGGTGTATAATCAGTGGCTCTCAATATCATCACTTAGTTGTGTATTCATCACCATGATCATTTTTGGAACATTTGTATCACTCCAGAAAAAGAATTAAAAAGAAAAAACTCATATATCCCATACCCCTTACCCTTCCCTCTCATTGACCACTAGTATTTCCATCTATCCAATTTGTTTTATCCCTTACCCCCCTATTATTTATTTATTTATTTTTATCCATATTTTTTTATTACTCTGTTGATAACCAGGATAAAAGCATCAGTCACAAGGTTTTCACAATCACACAGTCACATCGTAAAAGCCATATTCTTATGCAGTCTTCAAGAACAGGGGCTACTGGAACACAGCTCATCAGTTTCACATACTTCCCTCTAGCCACTCCAATACACCATAAACTAAAAACTAGAAAAGGATATCTATATAATGCCTAAGAATAACCTCCAGAATAATCTCTCAACTCTGAAATCCCTCAGCCACTGAAATTTTATTTTGTCTCATTTCTCTCTCCCTGCCTTTAGTCAGGAAGGCTTTCTCAAACACTTGATGCCAGGTCCGGGTTCATGCCAGGAGTTTTGTCCCATGTTACGGGGAGATTTACACCCCTGGGAGTCATGTCCCACTCAGAGTTCACCTACCGAGTTGGCTTAGAGAGAGATACCACATCTGAGCAACAACTCTTAGACCTAATTTTAAGTGGGCCTAGCCTATCTGTCCTTTGCAGGAATAAGTTTCATACAGGCAAACCCCAAGGTTGAGGGCTCGGCCTATTGATTTGGTTGTCCCCACTGCTTGTGAGAATATCAGAAATTCTACAAATGGGAAGGTTGAATATTTTTTCCTTCTTTCTCCCCAGTCTCCCAAGGGGACTTTGCAAATACTTCTTTATTCACTGCCCAGATTACTCTGGAATATATGGGACATCACACTGACCTGGACAAAGCAACAAAATTTCACGCCCTACTCAAGATTCCAGTACATTATTTGTTTGTTTGGGGCAGGGAGGGGGGGAACTTTAGAAACAAAATTTTTTTTTTAAATACCAAAAAACACCAAACAAATGCAAACATTTGTAACTTTTGATCATTCTGTTCTACATATATAATCAGTAATTCACAATATCATCACATAGTTGCATATTCATCATTATGATCATTTCTTGGAACATTTGCATCTATTCAGAAAAAAATAAAAAAATAGAAAAAAATTCATAATACCATTAACCCCCACCTTTCCCCCTCACCGATCACCAGCATTTCATTCTAAATTTAAACATTTGTTCCCCTTATTCATCTTTATTCCATATGTTTTACTCGTTTGTTGATAATGTAGATAAAAGGAGCATCAGACACAAGGTTTTCACATTCACACAGTCACACTGTGAAAGCTATATCATTATACAATCATCACCAAGAAACATGGCTGCTGGAACACAGCTCTACATTTTCAGGCTGTTCCCTCCAGCCTCTCCATTTCCTCTTGGATAACAAGGTGATATCTACTTAATGCGTAAGAATAACCTCCAGGATAACCTCTCTGCTCTGTTTGGAATCTGTCAGCCATTGACACTTTGTCTCATTTCACTCTTCCCCCTTTTGGTTGAGAGGGTTTTCTCAATCCCTTGATGCTGGGTCTCAGCTCATTCTAGGGTTTTTCTCAGTCCCTTGATTCTGAGTCCCAACTCATTCTAGGATTTCTGTCCCATGTTGCCAGGAAGGTCCACACCCCTGGGAGTCATGTCCCACGTAGACGGGGAGGGTGGTGAGTTTGCTTGTTGTAGTGGCTGGAGAGAGAGGCCACATCTGAACAACAAAAGAGGTTCTCTTGGGGGTGACTCTTAGGCCTAATTTTAAGTAGGCTTGACCTATCCTTTGTAGGGTTAAGTAGAAACAAAATTTTACTTAATATTTGGACAAACCCACCCCACATTCCTTAGCTTAATTTTTGTGTGTTTTTGCATTACTAATCATTGTACTGCTACAGCTAGATCAACTCAATATTAGTCTATGTAGTGTTGCTCAACAGATCTATTTAAATGAAGGTATAGACCTATGTTTACAAAAAAATTTTTAAAAGGAGTTTTTTTTAAATAAAAGCAAACTGGGAGAAAGCAATAATGTTACAAATGAATGGCATTGGGCAAATTACATATAACAGCAGATTTGGGTGGATTATCAGTTATTCTTTGGTTTCTCTCCTAGGAATAAAATGCTTGAGGAAGATCTTGAGACTACCATCCCCTCCCTCTAAATTTTTAGCTTCTACATAGTATCGGATATTGCAACTGGTATAAACGATAAATGCTTTTGGATAAAAATAAAAATCAGTCATAAAGCAAACTTGCAAAATGTAATGACTATTCATAAAATGCTCTCTTCGTCAGTGGTAATGTCCTTTAGTACATATCCAGGATAGACTAAATTGAAAGAATATTTCTGATACAGTAGCAATCCTTTCATATGCTTTTTTTTTTTTTGCATGGTCAGGCCTCGAAAATCGAACCCAGGTCTCTGGCATAGCAGGCGAGATCTGCCTGCCAAGCCACTGTAGCCTGCCCTCATATACTTTTACTATTATAAAATTCTAAAAATACATGAATACTCCTTGTAGCATGCTTTGTGTACCAGTTTGGGGCAGAGTGATGAAGTCATATCTATCATTTTAGCAGTTAAACACTGTTTAACTCAAAGTTCAGCCATTTATACATAGTATGTGGTGAGGACTCCAGAGAGATGGCAAACCACCTCTCAGTTGAAAAGTTTGTGATGGAATGTCTCCAGATTAGAGCAGAGTAGGATATGGGTAGGGAAGGTAGGCAGGATAAGAGAATTTTGAAATAGTACTGCTTCTGAGTGTATATTTTAAGATAACTACTATACCTTGTCTATCCTTTATCCTAATCTTGAAATAACTGCACTTTCATGCAAAATAAAATTTCTACTTTATAGGAAGAGGAGCAGTCTGTTAGGAAAAACATATTCTGTTAGGGAAAGATGTGAAGACATCTCTCTCATAAGAGCCATTTTACTTGGTTAGTCTTTTGGCTCAATCACTATATGCTATTTCAACCTCCTTATCACTGACTGGGACAGGTATTGGTGAACCATCCCTGCTATAAGATTTAGTTAAGTATCTCTAGATGCTTGTCATTCCTTTTGGGATATCAAAATTGCAACACTTCTTGGCCTCCACCTTGACAGTATCCAGTTTGGGCACCAGGTTGCTATTGGCTAATGTAATTTCATTGTCATCCAGAAATTTACATGTAGAAATTTTAGTATCCTCCGTACTATTTTTATCAGTTTCATCAGGGAAGTGAGAACAGATATTCGTCTAGTTTCTGCAGTGTTTTCAAAAGACCCCTCTCTAGTGCTTCAATAGCCTCTGGCCTTGAATTTTTGATGTATGCAGAGAATTTGACAAAGGTGTCCATTCTGGCAGTATTTGTGTTTCAGTCTGCTAGCTGCCGGAATACAACACACCAGAGATGGATTGGCTTTTAATAAAAGGGGATTTATTTTGTTGGTTCTTCAGAGGAAAGGCGGCTAACTTTCCACTGAGGCTCTTTCTTACGTGGAAGGCACAGGATGGTCTCTGCTGGTCTTTTCTCCAGGCCCCTGGGTTCCAACAACTTTCCCCGGGGTGACTTCTTTCTGCATCTCCAAAGACCTGGGCTGAGCTGCTAGTGCTGTGATGAGGAATGCTGAGCTGCTTAGGCTGTGCTATATTGCGTTCTCGTCTAAGCACCAGCCAATTAAGTCAAACGTCACTCATTGCAGCAGGCACGCCTCCTAGCTGACTGCAGATGTAATTGGCAACAGATGAGGTTCACATACCGTTGGCTCATGTCCGCAGCAACAAGACTAGGTATGCTCACCTGGCCAAGTTGACAACTGAATCTTAACTAACACAATTTGATTCTGGATGTTTTAGCGAAAGCTTTAAGTACTTAGGAGGGCGCAAGACTTCTTCAAGGAATTTCTCAGTCTTACTTACATCCTTTTTTACTTCATTGTTGAATGTTATAAATGGTGGGTGGCTCCCAGGAGCCAAGTTCTGCAGGTCTGCAGACTTTCTTTTCAAGTCAACAGTTGTGACATTAAATACAACTCCTTTGAGCCAAAGAATCTTGAAGAGGCTCTGGGAAAAGGGGCAGTTTCCTATGCTTTCATTATCACTGCCAGCCTTGACGAAGAGCTCAATGATGGGTTCTTTGTCCTCTGCCTTCAGCCTGTTCAGTGGCATCAACAACGCCATGGCCGGCTTGGCTAGGCTCCCCGGGTGGTGGCAGCTGCTACTCGGGGCTGCTCTGGCTGCTGGCTCCCACTGTGCTGCGCTGCTGTGCTTCCCTCGAGAGTCCGGGTTTGGGAGCAACCTCAGCTCCATAGTACCGCCTCACCCCTCACACCCCTCATGCGACTCTACGTTTGTTTTTTCTAAGATGTGATGCTGTTGCACACTTAACAGACTACAGTGTATGTGCTGGGAAACCAATAAATTCACGTGACTCACTTTATTATGATATTGGTTTTACATAGGTACCAAAGGTTAAATTCACAGAGCCAATCAAAAGAATTATTAAAGGTCTATACTCAGATTTATTGGATCATAAATTGTAACCAAAGATCTAATTAATACTTTTAAATTAAATATTGAGTGGCTGTGATAAATGTACACAGTTGTTTAGCGGCCACCATAGTCAAGATAGAGAACATTTTTAGCACTGTAAAAAGATCTCTTTACATTCAGTCCTCTTGCTTCACCCTCAGGTTCTGATAGCTGCTGATCTTTTGTCTGTTATTATAGTTTGCCATTTCTAGAATTTCGTGTAAGTGGAATCATACAGTGTTTTGTGTCTGGATTCTTTCATTTAGCATAATGCATTTGAGTGTTATTCTTGTATTTGTATGTATCAGTAGTTCATTCTTTTTTATTGCCAAGTGGTACTACGTTGTATGGATATATCATAGTTTTATTTATTCATTCACCATTTGCTGGACATTCCCTAGGGTTTTTTAGCTATTATACATTAAGCTACTATAAAGATTCATGTATAAGTCTTTGTGGAGTATTTGCTTTCATTTCTCATGGGTAAATATGAATGGGATTGCTGGATTGTAGGGTAAGAAGATAAAACAATATTGGCCATGCATTTATAGTTCTTGTAGCTGATGATGGCTACCTGGAGATTCTTTTACTTTTTATCTTTACTTTTGTATATGTTAAAACTTTTCCATAATAAAATGTTTGATTATTTCTTATTTTTTTCCTTATTCATAGGCACTTATTCAGAATTGAAGGAGTAAAAAGTGTCTTCCTTGGACCAGATTTCATCACTGTTACAAAGGTAATGATTGGAACATATAAATTAGACTTGAAGCACTTTTAGCCCAGTGCTACTATCCAGAATTTCCATTGTTAATGCATTTTACTTTTTTATTGTATAGTATAACAGATATACAAAGCAAAGAAATAAAAAAGCAGTAGTTTTCAAGGCACTCTACAAAAAGTGGTTACAGGGTAGATCCCAGAGTTTGTCATGGGCTACCATACGATCCTCTCATATTTTTCCTTCTAGTTCCTCCAGAATATAGGAGGATAGAGGGCTTAAATAATTTTTTTTTTATCATTTTTTCCATTCTTTTTTTTTTGTGAACAATAACATATATACAAAAAAGCTATAAATGTCAAAGCACAGCACCACAATTAGTTGTAAAACATATTTCAGACTTTGACATGGGTTACAGTTTCACAATTTTAGGTTTTTACTTCTATCTGCCCTAAAATACTGGAGACTAAAAGAGATACCAATTTAATGATTCAGCATTCATATTCATTCATTAAATCCTATCTTCTGTGTATAACTCCACCATCACCTTTAATCTTTCCATACCTTTCTTCAGGGGTGTTTGGCTATGGCCATTCCAAATTTTTGATATTGGAAGGGTCTTTCACTAATATGGGGTAGGGAGATGGAAGTATCTGATGTTCTGGAGAGGCTGGGCTCAGTTTCAGGACTTATCTGGACCAGGGACCCATCTGGAGGTTGCAGGTTTCTGGAAAGTTACTCTAGTGCATGGAACCCTTGTGGAATCTTATATATTACCCTAGGTGTTCTTAGGATTGGCTGGAACGGTCCTGGTTGGTGGTTGGCAGGTTATGATAATAACAAGGTCTAACTGAAGCTTACATAAGATCAACCTCCAGAGTAACCTTTTGACTCTGTTTGAACTCTCTCTGCCACTGATACTTTATTAGTTATACTTCTTTTTCGCCTTTCGGTCAGGATGAAATAGTTGATCCCACAGTGCCAGGTCTGGATCCATGTGAGTCTACTCCCATGTTGCCAGGGAGACTTTTCACTCTGGATATCATGTCCCACATAGTGGGGAGGGCAGTGATTTCACTTGCAGAGTTGGGCTGAGAGAGAATGAGACCGCGTTCCAGCCAAGATGGCAGCTTAGCAATGTGCCTGATTTAGTTCATCCTCCAGAACAGCTACTAAATAACCACAAACAATACAGAAGAGCTCCTGGGGCCACATCAGTGACCACACACACACAACGTACCCCAGTCTGGACCATCTGGACTGGCTGCAAGTGCCCCCAGAACCGTGAATTCCCCAAACCGCAGCAGCTGGCGCCCCTCCCAGAGGGGAAAGGAAAGAGACTTTACCAGCAGCAGGGGCTGAACCCAACCAAACGCCAATCGTGGAATTAATTAACAAATTCTGACAATTAAAAATGTGCCCCCAGTTCAGGGGAACCTGGTCAAAGCGGAGTTCGCTCATTTTTCCCCCATCGCCAAGGGGGCAGGGCTGACGAAAAAAGAAAAAGAAACAGAGGTTTTTGTGGCTGTGTTTCTACAAAGACTTGACTGCCTTTGTATTCAGTGGCAGGGCTCCTCAGGCTGCAACTGCCCCAGGCACAGGCAGAAACAAACTCGTTTGAGGGCTTGTCTGGAGCCTCTTCCTTCCCAGGGAAGGGGTGAAGCATAACTCAGGTGGAATCCCTCTCTCAAGGAATTCAGACACCAGGGCTTGGTAATTTGAAGCCATTAAAACCAGCCTACAACCTCTCCTCTGTCTCCACCATGCCCCTAGCAGGGAGAGTTTGCCGAAGTTAAAGGTACCACATCATCTTATGCTGGTGGGACCTGCAGGCAGACAAGTGCCACATATTGGGCAGGATAAGAAAAACAGAGTCCAGAGACTTCACAGGAAAGTCTTTCAACCTGCTGGGTCTCACCCTCAGGGAAATCTGACGCAGGTGACTCTTTCCTCCTGACAGGAGGCCAGTTTGGTCTGGGAAAATCCAGCTGGGGTCTATAATACCTAAGTAGACCCTCCTAAGGGTGGGGGGTAAAAGGCACCATACAGGCAGGGCAAGAAACAAGAAAACAAGAACTGATAAGTTCTGCTCTGTTTAACAAAACCTAAGCTAGTGGTCCAGATTAAGCTGAACTGAATGTCAGAGAACAGATAGACAACAAATTCATCCAGCAAAAAACCCTAGGTAAAAGAAGTGAAAGCAACCTCCAGAATAAACTAAGGAGATTAATAAATTAATTAAGGTAATTGCATGCCTAGACGTCAGCAAAAAATAACAAATCACAGCAGGAAAATTGAAGATATGGCCCAGTCAAAGAAACAAACCAACAATTCAAATGAGATACAGGAGTTGAAACAATTAATTCACAATATACGAACAGGCATGGAAAACCTCATCAAAAACCAAATCAGTGAATTGAGGGAGGATATAAAGAAGGCAAGGAATGAACAAAAAGAAGAAATTGAAAGTCTGAAAAAACAAATCACAGAACTTATGGGAATGAAAGGCACAGTAGAAGAGATGAGAAAAACAATGGAAACCTTCAATGGTAGATTTTGAGAGGCAGAAGATAGGATTAGTGAACTGGAGGACAGAACATCTGCAATCCAACAAGAAAAAGAAAATATAGGGAAAAAAATGGAAAAATATGAGCAGGGACTCAGGGAATTGTATGACAATATGAAGCGCACAAATATACATGTTGTGGGTGTCCCAGAAGGAGAAGAGAAGGAAAAAGGAGGAGAAAAACTAATGGAGGAAATCATCACTGAAAATTTCCCAACTCTCATGAAAGACTTAAAATTACAGATCCAAGAAATACAGTGTACCCCAAAGAGAATAGATCCAAATAAATGTACTCTAAGACACTAATCATAATGTCAGAGGTCAAAGAGAAAGAGAGAATCATGAAAGCAGCAAGAGAAAAGCAATCCATCACATACAAGGGAAACCCAATAAGACTATGCATAGATTTCTCAGCAGAAACCATGGAGGTGAGAAGACAGTGGGATGATATATTTAAATTATTAAAAGAGAAAAACTGCCAACCAAGACTTCTATATGCAGCAAAATTGTCCTTCAGAAATGAGGGAGAAATTAAAACATTTTCAGACAAAAAATCACTGAGAGAATTTGGGACCAGGAGACCAGGTCTGCAATAAATACTAAAGGGAGCACTAGAGACAGATACAAAAAGACAGAAGAGAGAATAAGGCCACATCTGAGCAACAGCAGAGGTCCTCCAGAAGTAACTCTTAGGCATGACTATCGGTAATCTAAGCTTCTCTGCTACCTGTATAAGCTTCACAAGAGTAAGTCTCATGATCGAGGGCATGGCCTATTGATTTGGGTATCCCTGAAGTTTGACACAGTATCAGGGGATTCCCTGATGGTCATCAGGTTTAATAGGTCCATAGTCTTTCGCCCTTCCCTCAGGGAACTTTGCCAATATTTTTTGATTACCTGCTTAATATACTCTTGTATATTTCCATGCATTACAATAATCTATACAGGATTAAAGGATTTCTTATTCTGTCATTCTTACTGCATTTTACACATAGTTTTATTAAAAATTTCAAATTAAATTCACTTCTCACATTTCTCAAGAATTTTAAGTAGAAATTAACTATAGTCCTGGTCCCTCATTTTTCAGAAGGAAGAAACTTCAGAGGGTTAAATGCAGTGTCCAAGATTATATAGCTAGCCTGCAGCTGGGCCAAACTCAACTTTAGCAGAATTAGAATTTAGTCTTCCAAATATTTTTAATAATTCTCAATTTAAGTTGATAAAGTAAAAAGGGACACACATATATATCACAGCATCTGACACATTCTCACCACACTGCAGTAAAATATCAGAGCTTCACAAATAAGAGCAGTACTTTTTAACCCCTGAATGCCAAAAAGTTAAGCTAATGGTGCCAGCTATTTCATTAGCTGGGGTATCTGTTAGAAAAGATTTTCATTTTAAGTCTGCTAGATTAATGGGAAATGAACTACTTAAATTTGAATTATGTATTCTTTTTTCAGTCTCATTCATATATATCCTCTGAAGTTATCAATTGTGTTGCTTTATATCAAAACCAGAAGTATTCCTTAAAAGGGTTCTTCATGTGTCATAAAAATAAAGGGGCATCCTCTCTGCGTGGGACATGACTCCCAGGGGTATGGACCTTCCTGGCAACGTGGGACAGAAATCCTGGAATGAGCTGAGACTCAGCATCAAGGGACTGAGAAAAACCCTAGAATGAGCTGAGAATTAACGTCAAGGGATTGAGATAACCTTCTCAACCAAAGGGGGAAGAGTGAAATGAGACTTAAGTGTCAATGGCTGAGAGATTCCAAACAGAGTCGTGAGATTATCTTGGAGGTTATTCTTATGCAATAAGTAGATATCACCTTGTTGTTCAAGATGAAGCGGAGAGGCTGGAGGAACTGCCTGAAAATGTAGAGCTGTGTTCCAGTAGCCGTGTTTCTTGATGATGATTGAACAATGATACTGCTTCCACAATGAGACTCTGTGAATGTGAAAACCTTATGTCTGATGCTCCTTTCAGCTATTTTATCAACAGAAGAGTAGAACATATGGAATAAAAATAAATAATAGGGGGGAACAAATGTTAAAATAAATTTCGTTTGAAATGTTAGTGATAAATGAAAGTGAGGGGTAAGGGGTATGGTATGTATAGTCTTTTTTTTCTCTATTAATCGTTTTATTTCTCCTTCTGTTGTCTTTTTATTTCTTTTTCTAAATTGATGCAAGTGTTCTAAGAAATGATGAATATGCAACTATGTAATGATATTAAGAATTACTGATTGTATATGTAGAATGGAATGATATCTTAATGTTTTGTTTGTTAATTTTTTTAATTAATAAAAAGAAGTTTAAAAACAGTTAATAAAGGGGCATAGAAAGAAAAAAGAAAAATAAAGGGGCATGCTAGATGGTGATGTGTTACATCCAGTCCAGTATTTTCTTGTATTTATATATTGAAGAGAAATATTTTCCTTCTTGGTGGCAATCTCATTCATTGTGGAATTCTTGCATATATCTCCACTACAAATTGTTTTTACCTGTTGTTTAAAGTGTTATTTGCTCTACATTCTCAGAATTATACATTCTCAGAAAGCCCTTCCTTGAGCATCCTTTGTTAAAGTGGTAGTCCCTGCAGGCCACTCTCTAGCTCATTTTCTTTTCTTCATTGCACCTATTGCTTAACCGTTTTTTATTTTTATACTTGCCTTTCCTACACTAAAATATAATCTCCATTAAGATAAATATTACTCATCTTCACTTAGAATGATACCTGGCACATAGTTGGAACTCAAATAAATTTTTGTCGAAGCAATGATGAAGTTTCCTAAACTGAATATTCAGGATTCAAGTGCTTTCCATGATTATAGGGTTGTGGTGAACAGGTATGTGCTAACTGATTGCGAATCGTCCTTATTTTAGACTTCTGGCCTTTTTTTTACTTTATTTTTCTTTTTTCATATTTTTTAAGGGAATAACCATTTATAATCTCCAACATGTCGCATATGCTGCTAAGTGCTTTACTTCTGTTATCTAATTTAATTCTTAGAAGTAGGTATCCTTGTCTTCATATTATCAATGGTTAATTATATATTAATTTACATTTTTTATTTAGTTATTTTTACATACAACTCATAATATTAAGTTTTTATAGATGAAAATGTGATATTTTACAAGGTTTTGTTTTAGTTTTTCCTTGATTATTATTTTTTTGTGAGTCATTTTAAAATTTCCCTTTCATTATTTAGTTATCTATTTTGAAATTTTCCAGCTCTATTTTTTTAATGAAATAATAGATAACATCCCAAGTTAAGGCATGTTAGGTAGAATGAATTTGATTTGTTTTCTTTCAATAACTTTCTTTTTCATGAGTTACTGTATTTACCTGATGTTCTAGTTTGCTAGCTGCCGGAATGCAACACATCAGAGACAGATTGCCTTTTAATAAAAGGGGATTTATTTAGTTAGTTCTTCAGAGGACAGGCAGCTGATTTTCAACTGAGGTTCTTTCTTATAAGGGAAGACACAGGGTGATCTCTACTGGCCTTCTCTCTAGGCCTCTGGGTTCCAGCAGCTTTCCCAGGGGTGATTTCTTTCTGCATCTCCAGAGTCTTGGGCTGAGCTGCTTTGGCTATGCTAAGTTGAGCTCTCTCATTTAAGCACCAGCCAATTAAATCAAACATCATTCATTGCAGCAGGCATGCCTTCTAGCCGACTGCAGATGTAATTAGCAACAGTTGAGGTTCGCATACCATTGGCTCATGTCCACAGCAATAGAACTAGGTATCTTACCTGGCCAAGTTGACACCTGAATCTAACTACCACACCTGATATCTTTAACGATAGTCTGCTTCCTTTTACCTATATTTCCCTACCTAGAAGACCCCACTCTTTACTGAAAATCTGGAGGACAGACTGCAATCTGTCTTCCAAGTAATTTATTAAAGTGTTAACTAGATTGTGAGGCATGGAACTAGGTGAATGAACCTTGAGAACAATAAGTTGAGTGAAATAAGGCAGAAACGAAAAGACAGATATTATAATGCCTCACTAATGTGGGCTAACTATAATGTGCAAAGTCTGATAATTGAACTTGAGAGCATAGGCTTTCAGGTGAAGGCCTATTGTAAGGGTTCCTAGATTGTAAGCTCTTAACAGCAGTGACATCTGCTCCAGAGTTGTAACTATTATTTCTGAATCTGACATCCTGAGCTCTTTGTGTGTAACCTGGTCATTCCACAGAACTTTGGGTATTTGTGTGACACCTGCGACTCAGAGATAGAGTTCTGCAGCTATGAAAGTCAGCATTAAAAGATACAAATAGGTTGAAAGTCAAAGAATCAAAAAAATATTCCATGTGAGAAGTAATAAAAAATGAGCTGGGATAGCTATACTAATATAATACGAAATAGACTTTAACTTCAAAAATGTTATGAGATAATGAAGGACACCACAGATTAATAAAAGTGATAATTTACCAAGGAGAAAATACAATCATAAATATTTATGGTCCTAATCAAGGTGCCCCAAAGGATATGAGGTAAACATTGGCAAAACTTTTTTTCTGAAGTGATGCAAATGTTTGTGAAATGAACATAGTGATGAATACACATAGTGATGATATTGTGAGCCATTGATTGTATATTTTGGATGGATTGTATGGTATGTGAAGATTCTCAATAAAAATATAAAAAAAAAAAATTGGCAAAACTAAAGGGAGTCAGGTTTGTTTCCTGGTCCATGCATTTCCTCCAAAACAAACAACCAAGTGAAACAAACAAAAAAATTCAACAAACGGTGCTGCAATAATGGGATGCTCACATGGAAAAATAATGAAATGTGACCCCACCATACAGCATACCAAAAAAAAAAAAAAAAAAACCCTGAAGGGAGAAATAGATGACTCTACCATAATAGTGGGAGAATTCAGCACACCCCTCTCTCAAGTAGATAGAACTCTAAACAGAGGATCTCTAAGGAAAGAGAACCTAAATGATATAAATGAATTAAACCTAGCAGACGTATATAGAATGTTATTCCCTAAAACAACAAAATATATATTTTTCTCAAGTGCTCATGGAACATTCTCAAGGATAGACTATATGCTGGGGCACAAAACAGGTCTTAATAAATTTTAAAAGATTGAAATTATACAAAGCACTTCTGATCATAAAGGAATGAAGCTAGAAATCAATAACAAACAGAACAACAACAACAACAAAACCCCACAAATATATAGAAGTTAAAATACATTCTTCTAAGTGATCAGTGGGTCAAAAAGACATTACAAGAGAAATCAATAAATGTTTTGAGATGAATGAAAACAAGAACAAAAAGACCTATAGGATTCAGTGAAGGCAGAGCTGAGAGGGAACTTTATAGCACTATTACACAACTTCTATTAGAGAGGAAGAAAGTGAAAATAAATGACTTTACTAAACAATTGGAGAAACTGTTGTAACGACAAGCTAATCAATAAAGCAAGCAAAAAGAAAGAAATAACAAAGATTAGAGTAGAAATTCATGAATTGGAGAATTAAAAAAAATAGAATTGATAAAACCAAAAGTTGTTTCTTTGAGAAGATCAATAAAATTGACCAACCCTTAGCTAGACTGACAAAGACAATAAAAAGCTGCAAATAAATAAAATCAGAAATTATTGATTTCCATTTATCCTGAAGAAATAAAAATAATCATAAGAGAGTATTATGTACAATTGCATTCCAACAAGCAAGACAACTTAGGTGAAATGGACAACTTCCTAGAAACACATGACCAACTTACACTGACTCTAGAAGAAATAGAAGACCTCAGCAAACAAATCAGAAGTAAAACTATTAAAATGGTCATCAATAACCTACAAAACAGAGAAAAGTCCAGAACTGGATGGCTTCACAGGTGAATTTTAATAAACATTCCAATAAGAATCAGTGCCATTCCTGCTCAAACTCTTCCAAAGAAATTGAAGAAGGGGGAAAACTGCCTAACCCATTCTGTGAAGCCAACATCACCTTAATACCAAAAACAGATAAAGAAACTACAAGGAAAGAAAACTTCGGGCTAATCTCTCTAGTGAATATAGATGTAAAAATCCTCAATAAAATACTTACAAAGTAGATCTAACAATATATTAAAAGAATTATACTAGAGGTTACAAGGATAGTTCAGTGGTAGAATTCTTGCCTGCCATTTGGGAGATCCAGGTTAAGCAAGCAAACAGAAGAAAGAAAAAAACAAACAAAAATTCAGCAGGTCGTGCTGCAATAATAGGATACTCACATGGAAAAAGAATGAAATGTGACCCCCACCATACAGCATACAAACAAATAAAAACAAAAGAATTATATAGCATGACAAGTGAGTTTTATTCCAGGTATGCTAGGGTGGCTCAAAACAAGAAAATCAGTTAATATAATATCCCACATTAACAAATCAAAAGGATAAAACCACATGATTATCTCAAATGATGTAGAAAAGGCATTTGACAAATTCAGCATGCCTTCATGATAAAAATACTTCAAAAGACAGAAGTTAAAAGAAACTTCTTCAACATGATAAAGGGACAGCTAACAACATACTCAGTGGTGAGAGACTGAAATCTTTCCCTTTAAGTTGGAAACAAGGCAAGGATGCTCACTGTTGATGTTGTTAATCAACATTGTCCTAAAAGTTCTAGCCAGATCAAATGGGCAGCAAAAAGGAAAAAAAGGCATCTAAATCAGAAAGGGAGAAGTAAAACTGTCACTATTTACATGCTACATAATCCTATGTTTAGAAAGTTAAAAAAAAAATCAGCAGGAAAGCTACTTGAGCTGATAAATGAGTTCAGCAAAGTGGTGGGATATGAGATCAGCATGCAAAAATCAATGATGTTTCTATACACTAGTAATGAACTATCTGAGGAGGTAATCAAGAAAATTAAAAAAAAAAAAAAGAAAGAAAGCAAGCAGGCATTACCTGATACAGCAACTGTTAAAAACCAGGCAAAAGTGATGAGATTCTATTGGAGATATGAATGAAGCCAGTCTGGGTAGGACTAAGGTAAATCAGACTAAAGTGTAAAGGATGATATTGACTACACTTTAAATCTTCAACTTCTGTGTGAGACCAAAGGAAGGAACATTTATTTGGTGTAAAATTTATATTTCTGGTAGCACACTATCTGATTTAACTTGTATGGTCAGCTTATTGAAACATTATAATTACATGGAACCTGGAATAGGAAGTGATATCTTGTTGGTTTGTAAAATTTGGTGTGATTCCAGCCTGGACAGAAGGTTAAAAACCATTTGCAGAGTCCCCTTGATGGACTGGGGGAAAGGATGGAAATATTTAACTTCCTCACCTGGGGAAGACCTGATATTCTCACAACCATCGGGGACTGCCAGTTTGATGGCCCAGACCCTTGATCTTGGGGCTTGTCCTTTTAAAACTTATTCCTGCAAAGGAAAAGCTAAGCCTACTTAAGATTATGCCTAATGGACGGGTCACAGTGGCTCAGCAGGCAGACTTCTCGCCTGCCACGCCAGAGATACTGGGTTAGATTCCTGGTGCCTGCCCATACAAAAAAAAAAAAAAAGATTATGCCTAAGAATCACCTCCAGAGAACCTCTTTTGTTGTTCATATGTGGCCTCTCTCTCTAAGCCAGCTTTGTAGGTGAACTCACTACCTTTCCCCCTACATGGGATATGACTTCCAGGTGTATAATCTCCTGACACCATGGAACATGACTCCTGAGAATGATCCTAGCTCTGGAATCGTGAGAATGAGAAGACCTTCTTGACCAGAAGGGGAAAGAAAGAGATGAATACAAAATAAAGTTTCAGTGGCTGAGAAATTTCAAGTAGAGTCAAGAGATTATCCTGAAGGTTATTCTTATGCAATATATAGATACCCCATTTCAGTTTTTGGTATATTGGAGTAGCTAGAAGGAAATACCTGAAACCATTGAGCTGTAATCCAGTAACCTTGAATCTTTTTAATTTTAATTTTTTTGTTTTATAAATCTTTGTGTCTTACTTTTTTTTTTAACCTTTAGTGTGAGATATCATGAATACATGCTGGCATATATAATATATGAGTAAATTTTTAAAATAATAGAAAAATAAACACTCATTTTCCCCTAATCCATGTATAAATTAGTACATCATCAATTTCTCGTGAATGCCCCCTAATCCCTTTTTCTAACCACAATACTTTTTTTTTTTTAACATGGGTAGACACTGAGAATCGAACCCGGATCTCCAGCATGGCAGATGAGAACGCTGCCTTCTGAGCCATTGTGGCCAGCCCCACAGTACTTTTTTTTTTTTTGCATGGGCAGGTACTGGGAATCGAGCCCAGGTTTCTGGCATGGCAGGTGAAAATTCTGCCTGCTGAGCCACCGTGGCCCGCCCCTACAGTACATTTTTTTTTATTATTAATTAAAGAAAAAAAAAGAAATTAACACAACATTTAGAAATCATTCCATTCTACATATGCAATCAGTAATTCTTAACATCATCACATAGATGCATGATCATCATTTCTTAGTACATTTGCATCGATTTAGGAAAAGAACTAGCAAAACAACAGAAAAAGATATAGAATATTAATATAGAGAAAAAATAAAAATAATAATAATAGTAAAAAAAAAAAGAAAAGGAAAAAGAAAAAAAAAGACAAACAGACAAAAAAAAACCTATAGCTCAGATGCAGCTTCATTCAGTATTTTAACATGATTACTGCAGTGCCTAGAGAACTGGATATCCATATGCAAAAGAATGAAAGAAGACCCGTATCTCACACCCTATACAAAAGTTAACTCAAAATGGATCAAAGATCTAAACATTAGGTCTAAGGCCATAAAACAGTTAGAGGAAAATGTAGGGAGATCTCTGATGAAACTTACAATTGGAGGCGGTTTTATGGACCTTACACCTAAAGCAAGAGCACTGAAGAAGGAAATAAATAAGTGGGAGCTCCTCAAAATTAAGCACTTTTGTGCATCAAAGAACTTCATCAAGAAAGTAGAAAGGCAGCCTACACAATGGGAGACAATATTTGGAAATGACATATCAGATAAAGGTCTAGTATCTCAGAATTTATAAAGAGATTGTCCAACTCAACAACAAAAAGACAGCCAACCCAATTATAAAATGGGAAAAAGACTTGAACAGACACCTCTCAGAAGAGGAAATACAAATGGCCAAAAGGCACAGGAAGAGATGCTCAATGTCCCTGGCCATTAGAGAAATGCAAATCAAAACTACAATGAGATATCATCTCACACCCACCAGAATGGCCATTATCAACAAAACAGAAAATGACAAGTGCTGGAGAGGATGCGGAGAAAGAGGCACACTTATCCACTGTTGGTGGGAATGTCAAATGGTACAGTACATTTTTATGTGATACTTTACCTTTTAAATTTTCCACTTAATTTTTAAAATTTTTATTGTGGTAACATATATACAGTATAAATTTTCCCATTTTAACCACTTTCATGTATACAATTCAGTGATATTAATTAGAGTCACAATATTGTGCTCCCATTACCACCATCCTTTACTAAAACCTTTTCATCAGTACAAACAGAAACACCCTACCCAATAAATTATCACTCCCCGTCTCACCTGGCTCCTGATAATCTGTAATCTACTCTCCTTCTCTATGAAATTGAATATTCTAGGTATTTCATTTAAGTGGAATCATATAATATTTTTCTTTTTGTGTTTTGCCTATTTTACTCAACATGATGTCTTCAGTGTTCACCCATGGCTATCTATTTTTTTTGTCCCTTTACTAAAAAAGCTTTAGTTGAAACAGATTATGCATTCTCTGATTACTGTTAAATTTCTTCTTGTGTCTGCCCCTTCTAGCCTCTGTCATCACTTCCTTAGTTGAAGGTCTCATTGGCTCTTGCCTGGATTAATGAAAGTCACTTAATCGTTCTTCTGCCTTGTCTCCGCTCTGGTCTGTGTACCAGACTCCACTCATTTTTCCAATTTATTCCCATCTGTTCTCTATTTAAAAGTTTGTATTGGATCTCCATTGCCCACAAAATAATCCAAATATCATAGCATGCCTTGCCACACCTCTACATTCAGTACTCTCAAGCCTTAATTCCTGCCCCTTCAAACTTTACTTCCACTTCCTGGAAGATGGCGGCTTAGTAAGACGCGCGGATCTTAGTTTCTTCTCCAGGACACCTACTAGGGGAGTAGAAACGATACAGAAAGCGCCCAAAGCCACAACAGAGATAAAAAAGACAGCATACCCCATCCTGGAACGGCTGGCTGGCTGAGAGAAGCAGCTCGGGTGAGATCGCCGAGGCGTGCGGGCCTTACCGGGCGGGGTGGCAAGCGGCCGGAGTTACTCCCTTCCCCCTTCCCGGGCCGGCTGGGAGAATTGGAGAGGCGGTCCCCTGAAACCAAGGCGACTGGCGCCCACACCACGCGCAGCCCCCGGACCAACTGAGAGAATTGGATCGGAAATCCCCAGCCCGCGGAGAACGGTGACGGGTCGGGGAGGCCCCTTCCAAACCCGTGACTCCCGGGGAACGTGCACTCTCTCGGGCGGGCCGCTGCCGCTGGCGCCCTCCCGCCACGCTTGTTGCCCAGGGCCGACTAGGAAATTCGGACGGGCTCTTTCCCTGGCTGCGGCGACCAGCAACCCTCCCTGCGTTCGGACCGAGGGCCGGCTCAAGCCGCTTCGGCTAGCGAACCCCCAGGACGGCGAGAGTTTTCCAAAGTTTAAGGTCCCACAGCACCTTTTACTGGTGGGACCCGCAGGCAAACGTGTGCCACGAGCGCCACCTACTGGGCAGGATAAGAAAAACAGAACCCAGAGATTTCACAGAAAAATATTACAACCTTGCTGGGTCCAACACCAAGAGAAATCTGAATAAATGCCCAGACGCCAGCAGCAGAAGATAACTGTCCACGCTCAAAAGATTGAGAATATGGCCCAGTCAAAGGAACAAACCAATAGCTCAAATGAGACACAAGAGCTGAGACAACTAATCCTGAATATACGAACAGAAATGGAAAACCTCTTCAAAAATGAAATCGATAAATTGAGGGAGGACATGAAGAGGACATGGGCTGAACATAAAGAAGAAATAGAAAAACTGAAAAAAACAAATCGCAGAACTTATGGAAGTGAAGGATAAAGTAGCAAACTTTACTTCCTTTGCCCATTTTCTTGTTGCAGAATTACTTACTCTTTCCTGAATATTTTCTCTGAACATCTATATCACCAAGACACCTCTCTTTTGATTTGTTTTCCTAGCCTGAAATACCATTTTCACACTTCTCTGCCTGTTTCTCCTCCAAGACTCAGATAAAATTTTATGTATATTTTAAGCCTTCCCTCAAGCATCATTAATGCTCTTTCTACTGTGCTACTGTAATACCTGCTACATATCTATTTATCTTGTAGTACTGTAATGCTTTATTTCCTATCTTTTTGTGCCATCATGCTATGAACACTCCAAAGGATACAGCTATGTCTTAATAATCTTTATATCCCTCATCCTATTGTCCCCAGTCTAGAACAGTGCCTGGTGTACAAGTGCCTGCTTAATAAATTAGTGAATGAAATAATTGAAGCTAATTTTTAATTCTGAGGTATCTTCCTTATGACCCAGTATGCTTTAGAGCTATGTTCTGTCTCATATCTCCTGATGTATATTCAGAAAACATAAAACTGCTTTTTATACTGTCCCAAGTCAAGCGTAATTAGAAAAGGAAATTTTCATGAATTGGCCATAACATTGTTCTGTATGGACAATGACTATTTCAGGGTTTCAAAGAATGTTATTTAAAAAGGGGGGGGGGGGCACCAAATCACAAAATTGAGACATATAGAGATAGTACTTTGAAAGTCAGGAAAAATTCATTTTTTATTTAGTACCTACAAAAAAAACCTTTAATTTTGACTGAAGTATACTCTGGGGAGTATAAAAAAGAACCACACCTGGAGGATGAACAGAATCTCAGCATTGTTCTTCTTCAGGGCTATGTCAAAGACAGATTCATCAAATTTGCTGAAAGCGTGAACATCAGCTCCATACTTGATAAGCAGCTCTAGGACATCCTGATGGTGGTGCTCTGTGGTCCAATGCAAAGCTGCCATCTTCAGCATTTCCTTAGCCTTCACATCTGGACCATTCCTAACAGGAAGGTCCACGATGTGTGCATGTCCATCAGCTGCAGCCATGTGCAGGGGGATCCTGTCCACTTTGGACATCCCTGCTAACTTCTGCTCCAAGGAGCACGTCTCTTGTGTGGAATAATGACCATACTGGGCTACAAGGTGGAGGGTGATGTTCGAAGCCAGTCTGTGGTAAATGGGGCGCCATTTGCCCTCTATGTTCTCACTTCATCATCTTGGCCTTTCCTTGCTGCTTCTAGTACCCACTTCCCCAGGTCTACCAAGGACATCTTTTATGCATAGGAACAAATACTCCTCGTCCAAAACACTGCTGGCTGCTCTTTCATCAAGCCTGCCAGTTTCATCCCGTTTCCTTCTCTAGTTAAGAGTCCCTGTCAGTGACGATTACTTTTTGGCTTTTTCATATATGCATATTTGGGGGGCCATTAATCCCCCCGCATGGATAAATGGAGGAATAACCTTGATTCTTGAAAATGACTTAATAACTATAGAACTTTTAAGGTGTAACTGTGTGATTGTGAAAACCTTGTGACTGACACGTCTTTGTCCAATGTATGAACAGATAAGTAAAGAAAAAAGGTAAAAAAAAAAAAGAACAAATAATTGAGGGGCATGGAGTAAGGGGAGTATGGAATGCTTTGCGTGTCCTTTTGTAGGTTTATTCTTATTTTTATTGTTTTTGGAGTAATAAACACATTTAAAATTTGATTGTATTGATGAATGTACAGGTTTATGATGATAACGTGAGCCCTGATTGTATGCTTTGGATGATTATATCTCAATTAAAAAATCATTAAAGGAAAAAAAAAAGCTAACTAGACCTAGTTCCCATTCCCAATCTTTAAGGCATATCACTGGTTTTACTTTTGAATCCATGGTACAGCTCATTTTATCTTTTGTGTATGGTCTCCTAATTAGTTCTTTTTTTTTTATTGACAAATCTTCACACAGAGTCCACATATGGCGCAGTCAGTACTTGATTGTGTATTCATCACCATAATCATTTTTTAGAACATTTGTATTACTCCAGAAAAAGAAATAAAAAGAAAAAACTCATACATCCCATGCCCCTTACCCCTTCATCTCATTGAGCACTAGTATTTCCTTCTACCCAATTTATTTCACTCCTTATCCCCCCTATTATCCTTTTTATTACTCATCTGTTCATACCCTGGATAAAAGGAGCATCAGATACAAGGTTTTCACAATCACACAGTCACATTGTAAAAGTTAAAGCTTTTTTGTACAGTCAAGGCTATTGGAACACATCTTAACAGTTTCAGGTACTTCTCTCTAGCCACTCCAATCCATCATAAACTAAAAAGGGATGTCTATGTATTGCATATGAATAATCCCAGAATAATGTCTTGACTCTGTTTGAAATCTCTCAGCCACTGAAATTTTATTTTGTTTCCTTTCTCTCTTCCCCCTTTTGGTCAAGAAGGCTTTCTCAAACACTTGATGCTGGGTCCTGGCTCATTCCAGGGGTCCTTTCCCATTCCAGGGGTCCTTTCCCATGTTGCCAGGGAGATTTACACCCTTGGAGTCATGTCTCACGTAGTGGGGAGGACAGTGTGTTCACCTGCTGAGTTGTCTTAGAGAGGCCACATCTGAGCAACAAAAGAGGTTCTCTTAGGTTGACTCTTAGGCATAATTTTTTTTTAACTTTTTAAATTGTATAATATAACGTACATACAAAACAAAGAAAGAAAAAGCAATAGTTTTCAGAGCACCCTTCAACAAGTGGTTACGAGGCAGATCCCAGAGATTGTGATTGGCTACCATACCATCCTCAGATTTTTCCCTCTAGCTGCTTCAGAATATAGGAGGCTAGAAGGCATAAATTTTTTTTTTATCATCAGAATCGACTTTTTTTTTCTTTTTTGTGAAAGATAACATGTGCAAAACAATAAATTTCAAAGCACAGCACAACAATTAGTTGTAGAACAGATTTTAAAGTTTGGTATGGGTTACAATTCCACAATTTTAGGTTTTAACTTCTAGCTGCTCTTAGATACTGGAGATGAAAAGAAGTATCAATTAAATGATTCAGCAATCATATTCGTTTGTTAAATCCTACCTTCTCTGTATAACTCCACTACCATTACCTTTGATCTTTCTATCCTACTGTTTAGGATTATTTGGGCTGTGGCCATTCTAACTTTTACATGTTGGAAGAGGCTGTCAATAATATGGGTTAGTGATGTTCTGGAGAGGCTGGGCCCTCTAGGTTTCAGGACTTATCTGGTTCAGGGACCCATCTGGAGGGTGTAGGTTTCTAGAAAGTTACCCTAGTGCATGGAACCTTTGTAGAATCTTATATATTGCCCTAGGTGTTCTTTAGGATTGGCTGGACTGGTTTTGATTGGGTTTGGCAAGTTATGATAGGTAAACAGTGTCTAACTGAAGCTTGCGTGAAAGTGACCTCCAGAGTAGCCTTTCAACTGTATTTGAACTCTCTCAGTCACTGGTACTTTATTAGTTATACTTCTTTTCCCCATTTTGGTCAGGATGGAATTGTTGATCCCATGATGCCAGGGCCGGACTCATCCTTGGGAGTCATCTCCCATGCTGTCATGGAGACTTTCATCCCTGGATATCATGTCCCACGTAGTGGAAAGGGCAATAATTTCACTTACAGAGTTGGGTTTAGAGACAGTGAGGCCACATCTGAGCAACAAAGGAGGTCCTCCAGAAGTAACTCTTAGACATACTTAGAGGTAGGCTAAAACTTGTCCACTACCTACATATGCTTCACAAGAGTAAGCCTCAAGATCAAGGGCTTGGCCTATTGATCTGGATATCCCTTATGTCTGATATAGTATCAAGGGATTCCTGATGGTAAAGTTTAATAATTTCATATTTTTTTTCTCCCATCCTTCAAGGGGCTTTGCCAATACTTTTTTATTATCTGCTCAATATATTCTTGGCTGCATCAAGGCATTGCATTAAGCTATGCAGGATTAAAGGCCTTCATTCTTATTCTGGGCTCCCTGTGTTTCCATTCTTCAAATTAGCTATCCAGACAGACTGAGTTAGATTATGTGCTCCAGAAAATCTAGGTTCTAGATAAAATAAACCTTTCTTCCTTTGGTCTCAAAGAGTAGGTGTGGTTCTAAAATTTAGACAATGTCTTCCTTATCCCTTTGGTTTGAATTGCCGTAATCCCGACCTGTTTGGCTTCTTTATCTCTAAATACCAGGTTATACAAATATAAAAAAGCCTATCAAAATTCAGAAATAATAATTACCACTCCAGACTAAATGCATCTGCTATAAGAGCTTGCGATCTAGGCCCCTGTTTTCTTATAAGCATTTTCTAGAGATCATACAATAATTGTTCATTCGGTTCTGGCTTATTTTGCCTCACCAAATGTCCACAAGTTCATTCACATCGTTGAATGCCTCACAACTTTGTTTTTGTAGGAGCACAGTATTCGACTGATGCCCTATTTTATTACATTTCTTTTCCCGCTTTAGGTCTAGAAGGTGTTGATCCCATGGTGCTAGAGCCAGACTCTCCTGGGGAATCATAACCCATGTTGTCAGGGAGATTTTCACCCCTGAATATCATATCCCATGTAGAGGGGAGGGTAATTATTTTCCTTGCGCAGCTGGGCTTAGAGAAGAGAGAAGCCACCTCTGAGCAACAAAAAGCCTTCTTGGAAGCAACTCTTAGACCTCTGTAAGTCTTATTTTCTTCCCTATAAAAATAAGCCCACCATAGTCTGAGATGTATCCTGGTATTACATTAAACTATACAGAATTACAAGGCCTTGTTCCCATTCTGGACTCCAGGAATTTGGGTTGTTTAAATGAGGTATTCAGACAGGTTATTTAGATTGTGTGTTACAGAAAATTTAGGTTCTAGACATAATAAACCTCTCTGCCTTTGGTTTCATAGAGTAAATGAAAGCCTAGAATACAAATGCTATCATCTTTTACCCTGTATTCTGATTTATGTTAGACCCACCAGATTGGCTTTGTTTTAAACTCTAATTGAGGCTCTATCTCTTTATCAGTTACTTTAACTATTGTTATATACAGCTGTGCTAACTTTCAGAGCTATAGCACTCTATTTCTGGGTCTTAGATGTTACAGAATTACTCACAGTTCTAGGGAAATACCAGCTGATACATATGAGTTTAGTGTCTCAGAATCTAGAAATACGTTTACAACTTCAGACTGTGGCTGTTATAAGGGCTTACAATCTAGGCTCCCATTTTCCTAATAGTATTTTCTGAAAGAGGCCTTAGCACATTTGTTTGTTTCTGGCTTATTTTGCACAGTACATTTTCCCCAAGAATTATTCACTTCATTGTGTGCCTCTCCATGTCCTTCCTTTTTGTAGCCCTACCATATTCCATCACATAAATATATTAAAGTTCACCATTCTGCTTCTCATTCGTTATACTCTTCAGCTCTCTTCATCTATTGGGCATCATGGATAATGTCCAAAATATACAAACCATGTCTCATAATATCCTTGCTTGGTGTACAATTAGCAGCACTCTCAAATTTAGACTCTCTGTTTTCATTGGTCCCTAACAACAAAAAATCAACAAATACAACATCACCAACTATCAAATCGAAACTACCGCTTCTCGCGTATCCCTCCCCCCCAATTAGTTGTCCCTAGTTGTGCTGATTTAATTTCAGTCAACATTATGTGCTCAAGGTTCATCCATGTTGTCATATCCTTTGGGACCTCATTTTGTCTTACTACTCCATAATATTCCATTTTATGTATATATCACATTTTGTTTACCCACTGGTCTCTTTTTTTTAAAAATATTTTTATCTTCTCTGTTATCACTCCCCCATCTCCTTTGATCTTTCTCCCTACTTTTAGGTGTATTTGAGCTATGTCCTTTCCAACTTTTTCCTGCTGGGAAGGGCTGTTGATAATGTAGGGCGGGGGGATAAACTAGTTGATGTTCTGGAGGGCCTGGTCCTTTTGTTTCAGGACTTATCTAGCCTAGGAACCCATCTGGAGGTTGTAGGTTTCTAGAAAGTAATCATAGTGGATGGAAACTTTGTGAAATCTCAGATAGAGCTGTAGGTGTTCTTAGTGTTGGTAGGAATGGTTTTGGTTGGGGTTTGGCAGAACATGCTAAGTAGCAATATCTAGTTGAAGCTTGCGTAAGAGTGGCCTCCAGGGTAGCCTCTTGACTCTATTTGATCTCTTTCAGCCACTGATAACCTTATTTGTTACAATTATTATCCTCCTTTTGTTCAGGAAGGCATTGTTGATCACATGGTGCTGGAACCAGGCTCAGAATTTAGGAAATTCTCATGTTGCCAAAGAGAATTTCACCCCTGGATGTCATGTCCCATGTAGTGGGGAAGGTAATGATTTCACTTGCAGAGTTGGGCTAAGAGAGAGAGAGAGGCCACATTTGAACAACAAAAGTTGCTCCTCTGCAAGCAACTTTTAGGCGTTACTGCAGGTAGGCTTAGCTTCTCCGCTATGTAAATAAGCTTCCCAAGAGCAAGCCTTAAGATCAGGGGCTTACCTATAGATCCCAGAGTAATTTCAACAGAGAATAAAGAGCTGTTTATGAACATTCCTTGAGGGACTAGGGAGAAAGGAGAAAATCTTTAACATCCCCATCCTGCTATTCTCGCAAGCAGTAGGGACAATCAATTCAATAGGCTGAGCTCTCCATCTTGGGGGTTGCCCCTTTGAAACTTAACTCCTACAAAGGAGAAGCCAAGCTTTCTTATAATTATGCCTAAGAGTCACCCCCAGAGAACCTCTTTTGTTGCTCAGATGTGGCCTCTCTCTCTAAGGCAGCTTGGCAAGTGAACTCATTGCCCTACTCCCTCAGTGGGACATGACTCCCAGGGGTGTAAATCTCCCTCCGGCATGGGACAGGACTCTTGGGATGAGCTGGGACCTGGTATCATGGGATTGAGAAAGCCTTCTTGACCAAAAGGGGAAAGAGAGAAATGAGACAATGGGTACCAGTTATATTGACAGTTAAGTCCTTCAGCAGAGTAGAATAGGTAAGACATGTTATATGTTTTTGTTCTACACTTGCATCATTGAGTTTTTTCAGTACACTTAAATAATATTTGCCAGTTGATTTTTTTGAATGGTGGCAATATTTCCTGTGTATTTTTTTATCTAGAACTTTCATCCTATTCCTTCAAAAGAATGGGAATCTCTTTATCATCTTCTTTAAAGACAGAAATCACTCACTATTTTGCTTGTCTTCAGTGCATCAGAAATAACTTTTTTTTTACATTTTGTTTTATTATTTTTTTTAACTTTTTTTATTAATTAAAAAAATTAACAAACAAAACATTAAGATATCATTCCATTCTACATATATAATCAGTAATTCTTAATATCATCACATAGTTGCATATTCATCATTTCTTAGAACATTTGCATCGATTTAGAAAAAGAAATAAAAAGACAACAGAAAAAGAAACAAAACGATAACAGAGAAAAAAAAAGATTATACATAACATACCCCTTACCCCTTGCTTTCATTTACCACTAGCACGAAATAACTTTTAATCATTTTATATCTCCTGCATGGTGCATGGCATATACAACACATGATGAAAGTTTGATGAGTGGTTGAGTGGTAGATATTTTAAGATTAGGAGCCACACCCTTTAAGAGCTGAACTGATTTTATGTGATTTGTATTCTCCAGAAATTGATGTTTTTTGCATAATATAAGAAACAGGTAGAAAATGATTCTTGGAAGATACAAGGTATCATTTTATATTTAACTTTGCCTTTGAGTGGAAATGTTGAAGCATTTTTCTTCAAATGTTTATAGGAAAGTGAAGAGTTAGACTGGAATTTGCTCAAACCAGATATTTATGCAACAATCATGGACTTCTTTGCATCTGGTTTACCCCTAGTTATGGAGGAAACATCTTCAGGAGAAGCAGGTAACATGTAATGTTGGCTAATTAGTATTTGTCTTTTTCTTATAGACTTTTGTATTTTATTCACATGTGCTCTAATTTCAGTAATGATGGGAAGACAGACTTATATAATATATTTAGGTTTAGAACCAGTTCCAGAGGGCACAAAACTTTATATGCATTAGTTTTACCTAGCACTTTTTAAAACTTGTGTATAAATTCAATCTATTATACAAAACTAATTTTTTAATTATAAAAATGTTCAAATATGAGGAAAATAATTTATTGCTCAATTATTTGCCTCCCTCCTAGATTTAACATGTATGAACTTCTTACCAGGGTTGTTCTAGACCTTTATTTTAGTTTCCTAGACTGCTCAAAGCAAAAACCATGGGACGTTTAATGTGAACAGTAGGGATTTATTAAGTTAGAATTTTGAATCTGAAGAAATGTCCAAATCAAGATATGATCAAGGCAGTATTTTCTTCCCAAAGACCAGTTGCTGGAGATCCTTGGCTCTTCTGCCACATGGCAAGATGCATGTCTGTGCCTTTGGTTTCTTCTTTCTCTTCTGGGTTTTGTTGATTTCAGCTTCTTGCGTCCATGGCTTTCTTATTCTCTCTTTCTGAATTCATTCCATTTTTAAATGGTTTAAGTCCCATCCTGAATGAGGTAGGTCACACATTATAACTGATGAGCCTTATCAAAAGTTCCTGCTTACAGTGGGTTTACACCCACAGGAATGGATTAGTTTTGAGTACATGTTTTTCTGGGGTACATACAGCATTAAACCACTACAGATCTATTTTCAAAATATTAAAATTACACTTAAACCCCCACAGCCACCATCCCTTAACTCTTTTTCAGACATGCATATAGGGTCAGTTTGTTTTTAGACTTTTGCTACACATGTAAGTGTGCAGGGAATATACAGTATTGATTTTTTTCTTAAACTTTAAGTAACTTGTGTTATATTACAACTTAACTTTTTCACTGAACATAATGTTTTCAAAATACCTAATTTTAAAAATTGTAGGTCTAGTCTAGTTTATTCACTTTAGGTGCTGGATAGTATTTCATTATGTGAATGAACTTCAGTTAATTAATGTGTTCCTTTAATTAAATGTCCCATTGGGTTGTTTCTACTAATCTTTGTTTCAAAATTTGCTGCATCCTTATTCAAGTCTCCTTGTGCACATGTGAAAAGTTTCTTTAGACTGTATTCCTAGAAGTGGAATTGCTGTGTTTGTTAGATAATATGTAAAGGTTCTCCAGTATGAAATTGTTCTAACTTACATGCACATTCGCAGTATATAAGAATTTCAGCTTTCTTAAATCCTTATCATCAAGTGCTATCTTTTACATTTTTTTGGCCACTATGTTAGATGTAAATTTATTTACAAACTACATGCACCTTTTTATCTCAAAGTTTCCAACAGAAACTAGATAGCCTTTGTTTCCTCTCCCACTTTTTTTTTTTCTCAATTCCTTGAGAGTGATGAAAGTTTATAAATTTACTGGTCAAAAATTTAAAACCCTATCATAAAGAGTAGATCAAGGTATTTCATTTCTGAATACCCACCTTTATCACTGAATATTGAGTTGATCATTGCTCCCTTGATTCTTCTTTACCAAGTCTAATGAATGATCTTTTTTTCATTTCCTTGAAATAGGTTTTATCCCCATACCAAGTCCTATATCCTATGCTTTTATGTGTTTAATGAGCTATGAAATTAAAATCTTCCTGTTTTAATTCTTGTGTTTGCATAGTTATGATATTTCTACTGTTGATATTTTTTATTTAATACTGTTTCTAGCATCTGAAGAAGATGATGAAGTTGTGGCAATGATTAAGGAATTGTTAGATAGTAGAATACGGTATGTGTTCATCTCTCTACCTGAAATCACATGTTGCCGAGGCAGTTTTCATTACAGCAATATATTATAGTGGTTTGTGAGATGATAGAAGAGTTCCAAAATAGTAAGTGTAATATAAGCCACAGTAGGTAGCCACGACAGTTGAATTTAAAGTTTGTAATTCATTGCATTCACTCAAAATTAAAAAGCATTTATTTCATTTAAATACATCAGTGAAGGAATTTGTCTTTCACAGTCACCTTGTAGATTTGATATTGTTATAATACCAATGTCGTAGAAGGCAAAAAAAGAGTTAACAGTGTTTGGGAGAATCGTTAAGAGAGAAGTAGTACCTGTTTTCAGGCTGTTTCCCATAAAAAATAAATTTAAGTGAGTGCAGAACTGCAGGCTTCTACTTCTGCTTGCAGCACACCATTGGTCCTGCTGAGCACTCCTAGAAAACTAGATAAAATGTAATTTTATCTAGTTTTCAAGCTTTCAAGATCTTGGAGATAAAAGAAGCCCATTGAGGTGAGGTTGACATTCTGCACACACCTTTTCCCAACTGGAAGTATCTGCTGATACTTGGTGCGAAGATAAAATATGAGAAGCTGTTGAGAGAGCAGCTGCTAAGCATCAGAGAAGTCATTGATTTTTTAGCAAATTTGCTGAGATGGGAAGACAAAAATAAAAATTTTGGGTTGCCAATGAATCCTTTAAAGGATTCTCAAGATTCCAGAGAGAAGGGAAGCTCAGAAAGGTGAGCCTGACATTCAGAGGTTCTCCCCACAAGGCACTTCAGCACTTATTCTTAGCCGTGTGAGTCTGGAGGCTAAGATGACAAAAATTGAAAAGCAGAGTTTGGGCAGTTTTTATGATACTGGAGGGGAAAAAATTGGAGCTTAGGATTGTTCAAGGAGGAGGGACCTCAGGGAACACCCAGACTCTCAGTTAGGCTCCCTGAAAGACTAAACACTGGAAATGGAAGCAAATCAGAGGTAAACCAAACCATACAAAGATTGCAGTCCACAATTGAGTTAGTTTAAATCCAAGTGGATTGAGCTGCTGCCAGAAGATAGGATGATGTAGTATAATCGAGAGTTAATTCAGTTTTTCATACATAGTATCCATCATTTAGTAAAAAAAAGAAGCAGGTATACCTCAAAACTGGAACACACAGAAATAAAACAGGTCTATAGGTAACTCAGATGTCAAGAGTTAGGGCCTTAAAATAACTTTAATAGTTAAGCCATTAAAATGTTCAAGGAAACAGAGGACAAGATGGAGAATTTCTTCAAAGAACTGAAATCTATAAAAAAAGTAGTTCTAAACTAAAAAATATAATAATTGAACTTAATTCATTTAGATCAGGTTAACACCAGTTTAGATGCAATTGAAGAGAATTGTGAATTAGGAAATTGGACTATAAGTTAGTAGAAAACACCCAGATTAAAGAGAAAAAGAAGATGGAAAATGGAAAATACAGGAGAAAAGCATGAGAGACATATGGCATATGGCAAAAAAGATCTTACAGTGTTCTGTAGGGTTTCAAGTATGTCGAGAAGTAAAATGCAGAACAAAAATACAAAAGTGGTTTTTGTAAAAGAATATGTTGTTAAGTTGTAAAAACCAAATAGCCGTATTATAGGGTAAATACTAAATGAATAGTGAACATATAATTAACAAGCCTACAAAGGTCGGAAAAATGGAATAATAAAAATACTTGATTAATCCAAAGAATGCAAAATAGGAAATAAATAATGAAATGGTAATATAAACCCGAATGTATCAGTAATTACATTTAAGTATAAATAGGTTGATTAATAAAAGATAGATTGTGAGATTGAGTGTTAAAAAAAAAAAGCCAACTACATGCTCCTTATAAGAGGTGTACATTTTTTTCCCCCATGGGCAGGCTCTAGGAGTCAGACCCGTGTCTCCGGCATGGCAGGCGAGAATTCTGCCACTGAGCTACCATTGCTCTGCCCAAGAGCTATACATTTTAAATATAAGGTTTAAAGTAAAAGGATTGAGAAATATATAGCATGTGAAGACTAAATAAGAGGAAGCTTATCTAATTATGCAAGTATCAGAATACTTTATAGCAAAAGGTATTACTATTTTTATTATGAGATAGAGATCTCATAATAAAGGGTTGTTTCTATCAGAAATATATATATTGGTATTTATGCTAATTTTAAACTTGTATGCTCCTAATAATATAGCTCCTAAGTAAAATTCCTTAAAAGAAGATATAGATAATCTACAGTCATAGTGGAAGACTAATCCTTCTCTCTCAATAACAAATAAAACAAGTAGATAAAATAATCAGTAAGACTATGAGATGTTTGAACCATGTGATTAATAATCTTGACCAAAGTGACATATATAGAACACTGCACCCAATAAGGACAAAGTATTTATTGTTTCTAAGTGTACATAGAACAATTACCAAAGTATGTTGAATTATAAAGCAACTCTCAACAAATTTCAAGGATTAAAATCATTGAGAAAATGTTCTCTCACTGCGGTGAGATTAAGCTAGACATCAGTTTCTGAACGGTAACTACAAAATCCCCAAATACTTGAGAATCAAGCAATGCTCTTCAGAAACATTCATGAGTCAAAAAAGAAATCTCAAAGGAAATTTAAACTAGGAGAATATCTCTGTGACCTTTGAATAGGCAATTTTTTTTATCAGTAGGACACAAGAAAACAGATAAAGAAAATTCAAGGGAAAGATATATAAATTGAATGAATTATGAATTTTTCTTCATCAAAAGATACCGTTTATGGTAAAAAGGCAACCTGTGGTCTAGGAGAAGATATTTATAAAACATATATGACAGAATATGTAAAGAACGCCTATGAATTGTTGAGAAACAGAAAAATAGAGGCTTGAGTAGGTACTTCACAAAAAACTGTAACCAAATTCATGGCTAGTCAGCATGAATATATGCTTAACTCATTAGTCATTATGAAAATTCAAATTAAAACCACAATGAAGTATCACTATAGATCCACCAGAATGGTTAAAACCATTAAGATTGACAATACTAATTTTTGGTGAGAATGGGGAACAAAAGGAACTACACTGCTAGTGGAAATGTAAATTTACACAACTTCAAAAAGCTATTTGGCATTATCTACTGAGCTATTCCATTCTCAAGCATACAATAAAGACATATACAGGAATCTTCACAGCTGCACAATTTGTAAGTGCCCCAAAATGATATTGACCCTAATGTCTATCAACAGTAAAATGGATAAATAAATTCTAGTATATTCACTTTATACAATAACTTGCAGCAGTATAATCGGATAAACTATTATTGCTATATGCAACAGTGGATGAATTTCACAAAGAGCAAAAGAACCTAGTTACATAAGAGTAAATCCTGTATGATTCCTAAGTAGAATATATATTTATAAATTATAAAGTTCAAAACCAGGCAAAACTAATTAATAGTGATAGAAATTAGGATAATGATTGCTTAGTTGGGAATGATTAGGAAGAAGCTCAAGGGGAACTTCTGGGGCACTGATGTTCTGTTTCTTAGACTGAGTGGTGGTTAAAAATGTGTGTTTACTGTGTGAAAGTTTATTTAGTTGCACTTACATGATTTGTGCATTTTTCAGTATTCATATATGTTTCATTTCAAAAATTTACCTAGGGGGAAAAACCACCATGTGTCAATCTGACCTTCCCCTGCCAAGAGAAATGCATGAGTGTATCTTAGGTGATCACTATAGTTAAATACTTTTAAATGCTTAAAGAGATCATTAATAAGTTGGATAAAAATAAGTAAATTTTAGTATGAATTGATTTTGGTATTTTATGTGAGAGTAAAACATTACAAATTAGACTTAACCACAATTATTCTCATTATAGAAGTAGCTCTAGTTTTGTGAATTTTACCATTATAAAATCTAAGCTCTGAGCCTTATTAAATTATTTTCAATGAAATCTTTTCTTCTTTTAAATATATAACAAATATTCTGTGACCACAGGCCGACTGTGCAGGAAGATGGAGGAGATGTGATCTATAAAGGCTTTGAAGATGGCATTGTACAGCTGAAACTCCAAGGGTCTTGTACAAGCTGCCCCAGTTCAATCATTACTCTGAAAAATGGAATTCAAAATATGCTGCAGTTTTATATTCCAGAAGTAGAAGGTGTAGAACAGGTAGGTCAGTATTATATGACAGTTTAGATTTATTATTAAAATAAATACTTGAAATTCATGATCTTTTTCTTCGAGGAGTAGATCTTTGTGTTGCAGTTTAATCAAATTTGAAGACTGTATTTTAGAAGTAACTTTAGTGTTATGAATAGCTACTATGTACCAGGCATTTTCACAGATGTTACCTCATTTAATCTAGTAACTCAGCAAAGTAAGTAAAGTTGTTCTCATTTTACAAATAATGAAACAGATTCCCTGTTTGTAGAAAAATTCTGAAAAGCGGAATTCAAACATGCTGCAGTTTTATCCAGATTTAGTAGTTGAAGAGTTCTAGTACCTCACATTTATCTGCTTCTTGTTCTTAATCACAGAGACCAGCAGCTCATATAGAAATCATGCTTTGTTGTACAGTAAAATGGAGTAGGGTTATAGTGCTTTTTCTATAGCGTATCAGCATTTTTTTCTGCCCCCAACATACTTAAAGAATATATGATGCCATCTTCTCAGCTGTAGTAGAGATTCTCACTGTAGTGCTTCCCAACCAGGAGTTGAGGCCTTATGTTGAGAGATTGTCAATCAGGGAAAGAGTGTGTGTGTGGAAATTAGAAAATTGAAAAAGTGCCTAAGGTAATTCAGTGCCCTTAAAAAAATGCATCTCTTCTCTTGGCTCTTTTTGAGAATCCTTGATTGCTGGGCAGTATTAAAATCAATTTTTTCAAATTTTAAAATCCACTGGGCCAAATCTAATATATGCTATCTCCTCTTTGAACTTTTTATCTGTGACTACTTGTAATTAAACTCTACCTTGGACCGCTTCAAAACTGCTTTCTCTATGTCTATTTCAGATTTATGTTTATGCTCCTTGAGAGACTTGAAATCATATCTAGGTCTTTGCATTCCTCTGCAGAACTTAGCCCTGTGTCTTATACATGTCCTGTACATAGTTTGTGTTAAATAAGTATTTGAGAATATTATGCCAAATTTAGGAACAATTCCAACCAAAATAGGTATTGATTGATAAAATTTTGATTGAATTTTGCTGGGAGTACATATAAAATATCAGTTCTTTGGAAATAAATGCTCATTTTTTACTCATCCCAGAAGAGAAACTATGAGAAAACTATTTTTCTGTTCATTGTCTCAGACAAGAATCAGATTCTTTGGATCTTTTTTTTTTGCATGGGCAGACCCCGGGAATTGAACCCGGTTCGGCATGGCAGGACAGAATTCTGCCTCTGAACCACTGTCACACTGCCCTCCTTTGGATCGTTTTAAAAATGTATTTTGTTCCATTATCCCCTGGTTGCTTTTTTTTTTTTACTTGCATTATTGACATTTTGGTAAACTGACAAAGGAACATTTTTATTTACTTGTCCAGGATGGGAAGATGAATTGGCAGCCAGATTATAAACTTGAATTGGCATATTAATTGGTCTATGTATGATGAGGAAAAAAGAAATTACTAGGTTTATATAACTGTTTTCCTCTCCATAGGATTTCGTCTTCATTTTCTGAGTAATATATTAGCTCATGGAAAGATATTAATCTTTTCATTTTCTTCAAGCATTAATTAGTATTTTCTTTACTTATTAGAAATTAAAGTCTTCACAATTATTCTAAGATTTAAAGTTTTTTTTTTTCTTTGAATAAGACCAAAATAATTCATTGCCAATATGGTCTTTTGTTTCTTGACTTATTTTAAGGATTCACTTTTTAAATATATATTCATAAAAGCACTGTTATACTTCCCAGAATATGTTTAAGTAAATAAGCTGCTTTGGAAAAAAATGACCAAAAGTCAATTATATTAGTCTTGGGGCTAGGGAATACCAGTTAATCATTTATAGTCTTCTCTGTCTACCTGAGACTCTGCTACTGGAAGCCTCTTTTGAGACAAGAAAAAAGGATCAGTGCTTTAATTAACTTGCTAATATTTCATTTGTTTTCACATTGTTAGGATACAGGTTGTTATGCAAACTCTGTAGTTTGTGGGATCTTGATAGATTTATGCTTAGTGGATTTTAATATACAGTTATAGAATAAGGAACTTTAAGTGAGCAGTTAATATTAAATTCAGTAAAATAGCAGCCCCTAATCCTTTTCTTAATTTTTAAATTCTTTTTGTTTTTGGTTTTAGGTTATGGATGATGAATCAGAAGAAAAGGAAGCAAACTCACCATAAAATAGTTTGGGATTTCTTTGGGCCTAATAGATGTCTTGATAATATATACCAAACTTTTATTATTAGTTTGCTAAAGAAGTTGAGAATCAATAAAATATGTCACTTACTTCAGAGAATGACATATAAATGTTGCATGTTTGCTTTACCTCATATGAGTTATTTATAGCATCCCGAATCATCTGGATACATGAATTTTATCCAGGGATATTTTAATTTTTGCTCTTCATTTCTCATGGTTCCTTCTTTGCATAATGTGTGAAGCAGTTTAAAATACATTTTCTCCATCTAATTTATAACTTTTTATATGTAAAAATAAATAAGGAGAATGCTTTTTAAAATATTCTAAAATGGCTTAGCTTTTTGTGGGATATCTGAAGCTACTTGTACTGAATTTAGCTAGTTAAAGAAAACGAAGCTGGACAACAGAATACGGTTTTAAACACCTACCCCCCAATGTAGTAGGCTTTTAACTTCTCACTAAAAGACCAAAAATAAAAATAAATCACAATGCTGAAAAGTGATGAAGAACCAAGCTCAGAATTTGAACAAAATTCCCACTGATTATAAAGTCAGAGAGAGCTGAATTGAGAAAAAAAATCCTAAAGATGCTCATGGACTTTACCTTCAAAGCAGAAGCTCCCTGAGAAAAAGATGGTCGTTCTTCCATTAGCTCCTGTGACTCAGAGATCCAGAAATCTGTGCCATGCCAGAAATTGGGACAGTTATTTTTTTACCATAGAGATGCTACTTTTTCAGACAGCCAAAATACTGTATTATCCTTTTCATTTTCCTTTCTATTTGTTTCTATATTTAGAGACAGTGGTTCACAGAAAATACTGGGAAAGGAAAGATGAGGAAATAATAGTGGTATATTTTATCTCTGGAAATCTAATCCCCCAAAGCAAGGAGATTAAGATAGAGATGGAAACAGGAAAAACTGTAGTAGTTCTGAAAGCTGGAAACTGAGGTTTTTGTTTTTGTGTATTGGGTCGCAAAACCAGACACTGGGTTAAGCACATTCGTTCCCTAACTGTTATAGATGAATTCAGGCTAAACATTGGAAATTGCTTTGCAAGCTAGGCACATTAAACTGCCTTTTAGTTTTTGCTATAGAAAATTGAGATTTTGAGAGAGATGCAGTTAATGACAAGTCTTGGGTATGGCCATAAAATAAGTGGCTCAAGTGGGTAGAGGATTAGATTTATTTTAAGTGAAGAAATCATGGACCTGAATGGCAAGGTGTTGAAACATCTCCTACAAAAGGGAGCATCCACGAAGAGAGCAAAGGAGGTGAGGTGGCAAAGAACATAAAGAGCAGTGTTATCAAAGTTCAGAAGGTGTGAAATTTATTGGGGAATTACAAGAAGTGTGGCTTGACTGTAAAGTTGAAGGGCTTAGTTGAAAATGATGCAGGAGTAGGCAATGGGCAGTATAGGGAGGGCTGTAGGTAGTGTTGCTTGTCTAACCATCATACACCCCTGCTTCTTCCTTGCCAAGAGAGACCCTCTCAGTTATTAGTTGGTAGCACTGTGCCCAGGGAAGGTAAGTCCCCCACCTCCAAGCCCCAGGGGATAAATTGTAATTAAACCAGTCACTTTTACTCCATTTTCCTTTGCCAGCCATAAGTCTAAGGGCAGACATATGACTCAGCTCTGACCAGTGAGCTGTAAGTGCATGTTTTGGAAAGATTTTCTTCCCTGATAGATTGTGCAGTTAGTCTCTGGACAGAATACTCTTTGCTCACCCATTCCTTTTCTTCCTGCATAGTACACTATAGTACAAGACTTGGTATCTGAGGCTTTGGGCAAACATCTTGTGATATTAACAAAAGGCCAAACCACTGAAAATGGCAAGGAGGAAGGAAAGCAAGGGCCTGAATCCTTGAGGAATTTGTTGAACTTTGAGCCAGCTGCAGAACTGCTCATTTTCAGGGTTTTTATGATGTGGGATAAATGTTTTTCTTATTTTAACCATGTTGTCAAGTATTTTAAAACCTGAAGTGGATTACATTCTAACAGAAAGAGCCTTGTAAATCATGGAGAACTTTGTAAATGTTTTTAATGCATTTTTATTTGTGATAGTTCCACATGTCAACCTTAAAATGAAAACAGTATGTATTTTTAATTCATTGAACCATGTGTTTTGTTTGTTTCCTTTTGTTTTTAAATATTTTTATTGGCAAAAAAATCTTCAAACACATGCTTTCCATACATGGGGTACAATCCAGTGGCTCACAGTATCATCACATAGTTGTGTATTCATCAACATGATCATTTTTAGAACATTTGCATTACTCCTGGAAAAAAAAAAGAAAAAAGAAAAAACTCTTACATTCCATACCGCTTACCCCTCCCTCTCAATGACCACTAGTAATTCCATCTACCCAATTTATTTTACCCCTTATCCCCCTTATTATTTCTTTATATTTAATCCATATTTTTTTACTCATCTGTCCATACCCTGGATAAAAGGATCATCAGACACAAGGTTTTCGCACTCACATAGTCACATTGTAGATATTATACCTTTAAACAGTTGTCTTCAAGGATTAAGGTTATTGGAACAAAGCTCAACATTTTCAGGTACTTCCCCCCCAGCCACCCCAGTGTACCATAAACTAAAAAGAGATATCTATATAATTCATAAGAATAACCTCCAGGATTACCTCTTGACTCTGTTTGAAATCTCTCAGCTGCTGAAACTATTTTGTCTCATTTCTCACTTTCCCCTTTTAGTCAAGAAGACTTTCTCAACCCTTGATGCTGGGTTCTGGCTCATTCTGAGAGTTCTGTCCCACGTGGCAGGGGAGGGCAGTGAGTTCACCTGCCAAGTTGGCTTTGGGAGGCCACATCTGAGCAACAAAAGGGGTTCTGGCAGGGGTGACTCTTAGGCATAATTTTAAGGAAGCTTAGTCTATCCTTTGCAGGAATACGTTTTGTAGGGCTGACCCCAAGATTGAGGGCCTGACCTATTGATTTGGTTGTCCCCACTGCTTGCAAGAATATCAGAAATTCTCCAAATGGAAAAGTTGAATATTTCCTCCTTCCTCCCCTGATACCCAAGGGGACTTTGCAAATACTTTTTTATTCACTGCTCAAATTACTCTGGAATGTATTGGGGGATTACACTAACCTGGACCAACCAACAAAATCTCATGTCCTGTTCAAGATTCCATGTACTTATGGTGTTCAAGTAAACTGACCATACAAGTTAAATTATGAACCATGTTTTTTGTTGTTAATTTTTAAATTTGTTTTAAAATACCAAAAAAAAACAGTAAACAAACATTCGTCACTTTTGATCATTCCGTTCTACATATATAATCAGTAATTCACAATATCATCACACAGTTGCATATTCATCATACCATACCCCCACCCCTCCCCATCACTGATCACCAGCATTTCACTCTAAATTTATTTTAACATTTGTTCCCCCTATTATTCATCTTTGTTCCATATGTTTTATTCTTCTGTTGATAAGGTAGATAAAAGGAGCATCAGACACAAGGTTTTCACAATCATACAGTCACATTGTGAAAGCTATATCATTATACAATCATTTTCAAGAAACATGGCTACTGGAATTCAGCTCCACATTTTCAGGCAGTTCCCTCCAGCCTCTCCACTACGTCTTGACTAATAAGGTGATATCTATTTAATGCATAAGAATAACCTCCAGGATAACCTCTCGACTCTGTTTGGAATCTCTCAGCCATTGACACTTTATTTTCTCATTTCACTCTTCCCCCTTTTGGTCGAGCAGGTTATCTCAATTCCCTGATGCTGAGTCTCAGCTCATTCTGGGGGTTTTCTCAATCCCTTGGTGCTGAGTCTCAGTTCATTCCAGGATATCTGTCCCACGTTGCCAGGAAGGTCCACACCCCTGGGAGCCATGTCCCACGTAGACAGGGGGAGGGCAATGAGTTTGCTTGTTGTGTTGGCTAGAGAGAGAGGCCACATCTGAGCAACAAAAGAGGTTCTCTTCAGGGTGACTCTTAGGCCTAATTTTAAGTAGGCTTGACCTATCCTTTGTGGGATTAGTTTCATATGAACAAACCCCAAGATTGGGTGCTCTGCCTAAGCTTTGATTGTCCCCACTGCTTGTGAGAATATCAAGAATTCAACTTGGGAAAGTTGAATTTTCCCCCTTTCTCACCATTCCCTGAAGGGGACTTTGCAAATACTTTTTTATTCACTGTTCAAATCATTCTGGGATTTATTGGGGCATCCCACTCAGGACAAACCAACAAAATCTCATGTCCTACTCAAGGTTCCATGTACTTATGGTTGAACCATGTTTTTTAAATCAAAGATTAATTTAGAAGATATACTTTAATAAGGTTATAGTTTTTATTTTTTAATGTTTAAATCATAGTTAATTTCCCCTGTATAATCTTAAATAAGGAGAAAATAATTGTTCGCTATAAGGTGTGTTTAGCTAAAACAACAACAAAAATTAAATATATAAAATATTTTTGCATAAAGTACTCTTGAAAACCCTATAAATATTAGACATTTGAGTAGGCATTTGAAACTGCAATTTTAATTGATCAAGATTAAGGCAGGCACTTGTAGGATTTTCACCAACCAAAATTAGGATGAAACCTTATACAGAATGATAACAGCATATGGGAGCAACCCATGAAAGTAGCAACTTTCACTATGTGACAAACACCATTCTAAGCACCCTACATTTAAGAACTCTCCTTTGAGATAGGTAACTATTTTTGTCCTCATTTTATAGATGGGGGCCTTGAGGCACAAAGAGAAGTACATTTCCCATTGCCATACAACATAAGTAGAAAAACCACTAACATGAGCTCCAGCATGCTGGCTGCAGAACTAGACATATTGCTACTACACTAGTCTGCTTTAAGAGACCCTCCTTGAAGGAGGAGAGCTTTCCTTTTTTATAGGGGCTGTTTACTAGTGGACAAGTCTTTTCAATCTCATTTCTTTATCCCAGAACCACAATGGGCAAAAACAGTGTTTTTGGTCCATTTTTCTGTCCAGAAATATGAAGCTGGCTGCTCTCCAGTCCTAATGGACTCTCCATCCCATTTGGGAAACCCAGTCTTCCATTCCATTTCCCCACATCAGTTAGTCTATCATAACTCCACAGGGTGGTTTCAAGCTGTCTAGAAGTAACTTTGCATCCCATGAAAGAAAATGGAAAATGTTTCTTTTTCTGTCTCCTTTAATTTCTAGTGATATTTCAGCTCTAGGTAGCTTCCTGAATGGTCACCCTTGCTCTGGCTCTGATCACATCCTATATGACAAATAGTAGGTTAAAGGTATGACCAGTTAATGTCATAATTTTCAATTTGTTGACTCTTGGCAATAAAATGAGTTTGTTGGCTAGAAAACTCAGTCCCAGATCCTGAGCTCCACCCCCCTCCCCCACCCCCGGAGAAGTATACTGAGGATGGTACTACTTCTGGTAGGAGTCAGCATCTTTTGTTCTCAAGCCTGAACAAGTTAAAATTAAGCAGTTTCTTGATGGAACAGCCTCAACAATGTTCACCTGAGTGGGAAGCATCTTTTGTTCATGACTTATGTTTCTTCTTCATTCCTTTGGCTTCAACTTTTCCTTTCCTTTGAAGAACTTCTCCTTTTCCCCTACTCCATATGGTTCTGGTGATCAATCACAATGTCCTGCCCCCTTTGCTACAGTATTGGGGCATGTGACCCATGCTGGACTAATGAAGTTCTTGTCTAGAATATAAAAAGTGAGGTTGGAGAAGTAGCTCTCTCTTCCCATGGACTGCAAGTTGTAAAGATGTGATTCCAGAACTGTTCGAGGGTCAATTCCCTGTCTATCATGGTCTGTCATGGCCAAGAGATGAACTATCAGAATTCTGACAACATTCCTTCTGTCTCTGGATACAGACATGACTGAGGCTCTTTGTACTTCTGTTCTTTCCAATTACATGGAATGAATTACATTGGCAATTGTGCCAGTTTGAAACTATTGTGTACCCCAGAAAAGCTATGTTTCTTAATCCTGATTCAATATTGTTGAGTGGGATCTTTTTTTTAAATACTTTTATTGAGAAATCTCCACACACGTACAGTCCAACCATATCATACAATCAGTGGCTCACATTATCACCACATAGTTGCATATTCATCACCATGATCATTTTTAGAACATTTGCATTATTCCAGAAAAAGCAAAAAAAAAGAACTCATATATCCCATACCACTTACCTCTCCTCATTGACCCACAGTATTTCAATCTGCTCAATTTTTACCCTGTATCTCCCCCTATTTTTTTATTTTTTCCTTTGTTTTTTGTTTTTCTTTTTTTACTCAACTGTCCATACCCTGGATAAAAGAAGGATCTGATACAAGGTTTTCATAATTATTTAGTCACATTGTAAAAGCTACATAGTTACACAATCGTCTTCAAGAAACAAGGCTACTGGAACACAGTTCAGCAGTTTCAGGTACTTCCATCCAGCCACTCCAATACACCATAAAGTAAAAAGGGATGTCTATATAATTCATAAGAATAACCTCCAAGATAACCTCTCGACTCTGTTTGAACTCTCAGCCACTGAGACTTTATTTTGTCTCTTTTCTCTTTTCCTCCTTTTAGTCAAGAAGGCTTTCTCATTCCTGTAATTCTGGGTCCTGGCTCATCGCCAGGAGTCAGGTGGGTGGGATCTTTTTGGTTAATTTGTTTCCATGCTGATGCGACCCACTCAGCTGAGGGTGGGACCTTTTGAATAGGTGGTTTCTGTAGAGATGTGTCTACCTATTCAAGGTGGGATCACTTACTAGTGTCCTTCAAGAGGAAAACATTTTGAAAAAACCTTCAGAGCTGACACTTACAGAGACATTTGGAGATGCAGAAAGAAAACATCCCTGGGGAAGCCATTTGAAAGGGGAAGCCAGGAGAGAAAGCTAGGACACGTCACCATGTGCCTTCCCAGCTCACAGAGAAACCCTGAATATCATCAGCCCTGTATTGAGTCAAGGTATCTTTTTCTGAATGCCTTAGTTTGGACATTTTTGTGGCCAACTGTAAACTTGTGACTTAATAAATTCCCTTTATAAAAGCTAACCCAGGGTGGACCATGGTGGTTTAGCAGGCAGAGTTCACGCCTTGATTCCTGATGCCTGCCATGCAAAAGAAAAAAAAAAAAAAAAGCCAACCCACCTGCATAATCTAACTCAACCTACCTGTGTAGCTCATTTGAACAGCTGAAGCACAGGGAGCACAGAATAAGAAGGAGGTCCTTTATCCTGTATAAATTATTGTAATGCCTGGAAATATCCTAGAGTATATTAAGCAGATAATCAAAAAGTATTGGCAAAGTCCCCTGAGGGAGGGGAGAATGAATATGGAACATTAAACCTTACCATCAGGGAATCCCCTGATACTGTGTCAAATTTTAGGGATACCCAAATCAATAGGCCATGCCCTCCATCATGAGGCTTACTCTTGTGAAGCTTATGTAAGTAGTGGAGAAGCTTAGACTACCCATAGGTATGCCTAAGAGTTACTTCTGGAGGACCTCTGTTGTTGCTCAGATGTGTCCTCAGTCTCTCTAAGCTCAACTCTGTGATGAAATCATTGCCCTCCCCCCTATGTGGGACATGACATCCAGGGGTGAAAGTCTCCCTGGCAACATGGGAGATGAGTCCCAGGGATGAAACCAGACCTGGCGCTGTGGGATCAACAATTCCATCCTGACCAAAAGGGGGAAAGAAGTGTAATTAATAAAGTGTCAGTGGTAGAGAGAGTTCAAATAGAGTCAACAGGCTACTCTGGAGGTTGATCTTATGCAAGCTTCAGTTAGACCTCGTTATTATCATAACCTGCCAACCACTAACCAGGACCATTCCAGCCAATCCTAAGAACACCTAGGGTAATATATAAGATTCCACAAGGGTTCCATGCACTAGAGTAACTTTCCAGAAACTTGCCACCTCCAGATGGGTCCCTGGTCCAGATAAGTCCTGAAACTGAGCCCAGCCTCTCCAGAACATCAGATACTTCCATCTCCCTACCCCATATTAGTGAAAGACCCTTCCAATATAAAAAATTTAGAATGGCCATAGCCAAACACCCCTGAAGAAAGGTATGGAAAGACCAAAGGTGATGGTAGAGTTATACATAGAAGATAGGATTTAACAAATAAATATGAATGCTGAATCATTAAATTGATGTTTATTTTACTTTCCAGTATCTTAGAGCAGCTAGAAGTAAAAAAATCTAAAATTGTGAAATTGTAACCTATGTCAAAGTCTGAAATATGTTCTACAGCTAATTGTGGTGCTGTGCTTTGAAATTTATAGCTTTTCTGTACATATGTTATTTTTCACAAAAAAAAGAAAAAAAAGCCAATTGTGATGATAAAAAATTATTTAAGCCCTCTAGCCTCCTATATTCTGGAGCAGCTAGAAGGCAAAATATGAGAAGCTCATATGGTAGCCCATGACAAACTCTGGGATCTGTCTAGTAACCATTTGTTGAAGATTACTTTGAAAATTATTGCTTTTTTATTTCTTTTGCTTTATATATATGCTATACTATACAATAAAAATTAGTTGTAATCACAATTAGTTGTAGGACATATTTCAGACTTTGACATGAGTTACAACTTCACAATTTTGGGTTTTTACTTCTAGCTGCTCTAAAATATTGAAGACTAAAAGATTAAAAATGATTAATGATTTAATTAATGATTAAAATTTAAAAAAAAAACCAGCCCATTTCTGGTGTATTGCATTTCTGGCAGGATTAACAAACCAAAACAGCAATAAATTCATTCCAATTGCATTGGAATAAATTACATTGACAATAAATTTCCCTTTTAGCTAGTTTGTGTTCTTTTTACTTGCTATTGAAAGGTCTGTTAAATAAAAAATAAATATATTGAGTAGATGGAAATACTAGTGATCAATAAGAGGGGGGGTAAAGGGTATTGGATGTATGAATTTTTCTTTTTATTTCTTTTTCTGGAGTGATGTAAATGTTCTAAAAAATGATCATGGTGATGAACATACAACTATGTGATGACATTGTGAGCCATTGATTGTACACCATGTATGGATGCTTGTACGTTAAGAATATATGTGCTTGTATGTTGTTTTATCAATAAAAATTAGAAAAAAAAAGAAAGCTCTGTTCTCTAGAAATTTAAGACATAGTTATATGCAACACTGGGGAAGCCAGTAAGATCAACATTGGGTGGGCTTTCATTAGCAATTTATTTCTGATTTCCTTCTTTCATGTCTTGGCACCCTCTCTCTCCATCACCATACTCAATTCCACATGCATTTATATTGCCCCTTTCTTGCCTAATGTCATCAACCAACGTAGTTTGTCCAGTTAGGTCTGGCTTCCTCCTGATTTCAGAATTAGCATTCCCTCCATCCCTATCATAACTCCCATTTCCTCAGTGCCTTTCCACAGCTGCTATCAAAATGAAAAGTAATCCTATAAATAATTTCACTCTGAAGTATTAGTAGCTGATAATAACAATGCAGATCTTCCTGGGGGATCTGCGTTAAATACAGATGGTGTTTAGACAATATGAGATGTGTAAATCATGGAGGTCATTTTGGAACTTTGTAGTCCCCAGATGCCTCTTTATTTCCTTTTGAAACACAGATATTTTCAGGCTATTGAATTTCCCACTTTAAAAGCAATTTTACTGAGATAAATTCATATACCATAGAATCCATTTAAATTGTACCATCTTTGCTTCTAGTATATTTACAGAGCTATACATACATCACCACAATCAATTCTAGAATATTTTCACCCTGAAGAGGGCACTATTTTATATCCTCTGGCTTTTCTTCTAGTGTCATACACAGCCCTAAACTTTCCTTTTCAACCACAATCACACCCACATATCATTGCTGTTAGTTAACACTCACTATAATGTGCTCCCATCACCTTCAGCTACTTCCAAACATTTACAGTCAACTTTATTATGTATTCTGCACAAATGCAACATCACCTCATCATTCTCTGCTCTCATTCTGTCTGCTGTGACTTATGTTCCAGATATTAACACCATGAGTTTGCTAGTTATGTTTACTTCATATAAGTGAAGTCATACAATATTTATCTTTGTGTCTGACTTATTTCACTCTACATAATGTCCCCAAGGTTCATCCATGTAGTCATATGCATCATGACTTCATTTCTTCCTACAACTGAATAATACTCCATTGTACATACATACCACATTTTGTTTATCCATTCTTCGACTGATGGACATCTGGGTTGTTTCCATCTTTTGGCAATTGTAAATTAAGCCACTATGAATATTTGTGTGTAAAGTCTGTGTCCCTGCTTCCAATTCTTCTGAGTATACACCTAGTAGTGGGATTGTTGGATCATATGGCAGTTCTATAGTTAGCTTCTTGGGGAGCCACCACACTGTCTTCCACAGTGGCTGCACCATTCTACATTCCCACCAATAGTGAGTAAGTGTTTCTGTTTTCCCACATTCTTTCCAACACTTGCAGATTTCTGTTTTTTTTTTAATAGTGGTCATTCTAGTAGGTGTGGAATGATATCTCATTGTTGTTTTTTTTTTTTTTTAAATAATTTTTTATTAATTAAAAAGAAATTACAAGAAAGAAACACAAACATCCGTAATATATGCTCATTCCATTCTACATATATAATCAGTAATTCACAATATCATCACATAGTTGCATATTCATCATCATGATAATTTCTGAGAACATTTGCATCAATTCAGAAAAAGAAATAAAAAGGCAACAGAAAAATAAAATAAAAACAGAAAAAGAAAAAGAATTTTTACATACCATATTCCTTATCCCTCCCTTTCATTAATCGCTAGTATTTCAAACTGAATTTATTTTAACATTTTTTTCCTCTATTATTTATATATTTTTTTCCTGAATCTACTATGTGCTTTTATTTTTTTATCCAATTTTTAAAATTTTTTTTAATTAATCAAAAAAAAAGAAAAGAAATTAACACAACATTTAGAAATCATTCCATTCTACACATGCACTCAGTAATTCTTAGTATCATCACATAGATGTATGATCATCATTTCTTAGTACATTTGCATCGATTTAGGAAAAGAACTAGCAAAACAGCAGAAAAAGATATAGAATGTTAATATAGAGAAGAGAATTAAAATAATAATACTAATAAAATATATATATATAAAAAGGAAAAAGAAAAAAAACAAAAACAGAAGATACAAACAAACAAACAAACAAAAAACCATATTTCAGGTGCAGCTTCATTCAGTGTTCCAACATAGTTACATTACACTTAGGTATTATTGTGCTGTCCATTTTTGAGTTTTTGTATCTAGTCCTGTTGCACAGTCTGTATCCCTTCAGCTCCAATTACCCGTTATCTTACCCTGTTTCTAACTCCTGCTGGTCTCTGTTACCAATGATATATTCCAAGCTGATTCTCGAATGTCGGTTCACATCAGTGGGACCATACAGTATTTGTCCTTTAGTTTTTGGCTAGACTCACTCAGCATAATGTTCTCTAGGTCCATCCATGTTATTACATGCTTCATAAGTTTAGTCTGTCTTAAAGCTGCATAATATTCCATCGTAGGTATACGCCACAGTTTGTTTAGCCACTCGTCTGTTGATGGACACTTTGGCTGTTTCCATCTCTTTGCAATTGTAGATAATGCTGCTATAAACACTGGTGTGCAAATGTCCGTCTGTGTCTTTGCCCTTAAGTCCTTTGAGTAGATACCTAGTAGTGGTATTGCTGGGTCGTAATCCATTCTGCCATTCTATGTCTTTTGATTGGGAAATTCAGTCCATTACCTTTTAGTGTTATTACTGTTTGGATAATATTTTCCTCTACCATTTTGGCTTCTGTATTATATATATCATATCTGATTTTCCTTCTTTCTACACTTTACTCCATACCTCTCTCTTCTGTCTTTTCGTATCTGACTCTCGTGCTCCCTTTAGTATTTCTTGCAGAGCTGGTCTCTTGGTCACAAATTCTCTCAGTGACTTTTTGTCTATAAATGTTTTAATCTCTCCTTCATTTTTGAAGGACAATTTTGCTGGATATAGAAGCCTTGGTTGGAAGTTTTTCTCTTTTAGTAATTTAAATATATCATCCCACTGTCTTCTAGCTTCCATGGTTTCTGCTGAGAAATCTACACATAGTCTTATTGGGTTTCCCTTGTATGTGACGGATTGTTTTTCTCTTGCTGCTTTCAAGATCCTCTCTTTCTCTTTGACCTCTGACATTCTAACTAGTAAGTGTCTTGGAGAACGCCTATTTGGGTCTATTCTCTTTGGGGTGCGCTGCACTTCTTGGATCTGTAAATTTAGGTCTTTCATAAGAGTTGGGAAATTTTCAGTGATAATTTCTTCCATTAGTTTTTCTCCTCCTTTTCCCTTCTCTTCTTCTTCTGGGACACCCACAACACGTATATTTGTGCGCTTCATATTGTCATTCAGTTCCCTGATCCCCTGCTCAAGTTTTCCCATTCTTTTCCCTATAGTTTCTGTTTCTTTTTGGAATTCAGATGTTCCATCCTCCAGTTCACTAATTGTAGCTTCTGTCTCTTTAGATCTACCATTGTAGGTATCCATTGTTTTTTCCATTTTTTCTTCTTTGTCCTTCACTCCCATAAGTTCTGTGATTTGTTTTTTCAGATTTTCTATTTCTTCTTTTTGTTCAGCCCATGTCTTCTTCATGTCCTCCCTCAATTTATTGATTTGGTTTTTGAAGAAGTTTTCCATTTCTGTTCGTATATTCAGCATTAGTTGTCTCAGCTCCTGTATCTCATTTGAACTATTGGTTTGTTCCTTTGACTGGGCCATATCTTTAATTTTCCGAGCGTCATCCATTATTTTCTGCTGGTGTCTGGGCATTTGATCAGATTTCCCTGGGTGTGGGACCCGGCTGGTTGAAAGGTTTTTCTGTGAAATCTCTGGGCTGTTTTTCTTTTCCTGCCCGGTAGGTGGCACTCGTGGCGCTCGTCTGTCGCAGCGGATTCTCCCTGCCCCTTCAGCCGTTCCAGAATGGGGTACGCTGTCTTTTTGGTCTCTGTTGTGGCTCCGGGAGCTGTTTCGTATTGTTTCTGTTTCTTTAGTTGCTTTTCTGGAGGAGGAGCTAAGACCCGCGCGTCTTACTAAGCCGCCATCTTCTCCAGAAGTCTCATTGTTGTTTTTATTTTCATTTCGCTAATAGTGATGTTGAACATCTTTTCTTGTGCTTTTTAGCCACTTGCATATCCTCTTTAGAAAAATGTCTATTCATATATTTTTGCCCAATTTTAAATTGGGCTGTTTGTGTTTTTATTGTTGAATTGTAGGATCTGTTTATATATCCTGGATATTAGATCCTTAGTGGATTTATGGTTTAGTAGTTTGGAAGTCACTGGAATGTGATATACCAGAACTGGAACAGATTTTAGAAAGGGTAATTTAATAAGTTATAACTTCACAGTTCTAAGTCTATAAAAATGTACAAACTAAGGCATCCAGGGAAAGATACCTTAATTCAAGGAAGGTCTATGGGTCAAAAACACCTCTGTCAGCTGGGTAGTCACGTGGCTGGCATCTGCTGGTCCCTTGCTCCTGGACTCCATTGCTTGCAGTCTTTGTCCAATGGGGGTTCCTCCCTTTGCTTCTCTGGGGCTGGCTTTCGTCTCTTGGCTTCCCTTGACTCTCTCCACATTCTGGCTTGCTTAACATCTCATGGTGACTTCTCCTGGGCTCCAAGCAATGTCAAACATCCATGTCTCTGTTCTGGCCTGTCAGCTTTACTCTGAAGTTTCTGTCAGCCTGTTGTTTCTGACTCCAAACTGTTTCTTCTTTTAAAGGATTCCAGTAAATTAATCAAGACCCACCTGGTATAGGTGGAGTCACATCTGCATCTAATCAAAAGATCACATCCACCATTGGATGTGTCACATCTCCATGGCAATAATCTAATAAAAAATTTCCAAACTACAGTCTTGAATCAGGATTAAAAAAAAATGTGTGCTGCCACAAGATAGCATCAGGATTAGAACATGGCTTTTCTGGGGTACATGATACTTTCAAACCGGCACATATGGTTTCCAAATATTTTCTCCAAATGAGTAGGCTGCCTTTTTTATCCTCTTGCCAAAGTTCTTTGAAGCACAAAAGTATTCAGTTTTGAAGAGGTCTCATCTATTTTTTTCTTTTGTTGCTTGTGCTTTGGGTGTAAAGTCTAAGAAAACGTCTCCTACCACAAGATCTTGAAAATGCTTTTCTACGTTCTCTTCTAGGAGTTTTATGGTTCTGACTTTACATTTAGGTCTTTGACCCATTTTGAGTTAATTTTTGTATAAGGTATGAGTTAGGGGTCCATTTTCCTTTTTTTGGATATGGATATACAGATCTTTCAGCACCATGTGTTGAAGAGACTGCACTTTCCCTGTTGGGTGGCTTAGCAGCCTTTTTGTGCTGATTTGAAACTGTTGTGTACTCCAGAAAAGCCATGTTCTTTAACACTGATTCAGTATTGGTGGGTGGGATCTTTTCATTAAGTTGTTTCCATGGAGATGATTCTCCACCCATTCAAGGTGGGATTGCTTACTGGAATAAGAGGGAAGCATTTTTGGAAAAGCTTCAGAGCCCACATAGCAGAGACCTTAGGAGATACAGAAGGAGGATGCCCCTGGGCAATCCGTAAATGAGGAGCCAGGAGAGAAAGCTAGCAGATGTCGCCATGTGCCTTCCCAGCTGACAGGTATCCAGAAGCCAAAGACCCCAGCAGACCCGAGTCATATGCCTTCCCAGCTGACAGAGATGGAATCAGCCTTTCTTGAATGAAGGTAACCTCTTATTGGTGCCTTCATTTGGACATTTTCATTGCCTTACAACTCTAAACTTGCAACTTGATAAATTCCCTTGTAAAAGCTGTTCCATTTCTGGTATATTGCATCCTGGCAGCTCTAACAAACTAATACACTTACCAAAAATTGATTGATCATAGATGTGAGGGTCTATTTCTGAACTCTTAGTTTCGTTGCATTTGTTAGTATGTCTATTTAGCTCCCTATTTTTTAAAATAATTTCTTTACTGCAAAATATAACATATATACAGAAAAAAGAAAGAGCAATGATTTTTAAAGTACATTTTTAAGAAGTAGTTACAGGGTGGGCTACGGTGGCTCAGCAGGCAGGAATGCTTGCTTGCGATGCCAGAGGACCTGGGTTCGATTCCCGGTACCTGCCCATGTGAAAAAAAAAAAAAAAAGTAGTTACAGAACAGATTTCAGGGTTTGTTATTATGGGTTACCATTCCACTATTTCATATTTTTCCTTCTAGCTGCTCCAAAACACTGGAGGCTAGAAGAAATATCAATATAATGATTCAATAGTCATACTAATTTATTAAATCGTATGTTCTCTGTTATAACTCCTTCTCCTTTGATCCTTATCCAAATCTATATGGATCTTGGGGAATACTCATCTAATTTTTTCATTTTGAGAAAGGGTGTCAACACTAAAAGATAGGGGATAGAATTAGTTGATAGTCTTGGAGAGGCTGGCCCCTCTGGGTTTCAGGACTTATCTGGCCTAGGAACCATCTGGAAATTACACATTTCAGGAAAGTGAACTTAAAGTGTGAAAGTTTTGTAGAATCTTAGAGCCTATATTGGTTTGTTAAAGCTGCTGGAATGCAATATACCAGAAATGGAATGACCTTAAAAAGGGGAATTTATGAAGTTGCAAGTTTACAGTTCTAAGGCCATGAAAATGTCCCAATTAAGGCACCAACAGGAAGTTATCTTTACTCAAGAAAGGCTGATGCCATCTGAAACATCTCTGTCAGCTGGGAAGGCACATGGTAATGTCTATTAGCTTTCTCTCCTGGCTTCTCGTTTCATAAGGATTTCCCATGGACATTTTCCTTCTACCTCTCCAAAGTTCTCTCTGGCTGTGGGAGCTCTAAAGCTTTTTCCAAAATGGTTTCCTCTAAAGGCCTCCAGTAAGCAACTCCACCTTGAATGGGTACAGACACATCTCTGTGGAAGCCATCTGTTCTAGTTTGCAAGCTGCCAGAATGCGATATACCAGACATGGAACAGCTTTTAAAAACTGCAAGTTTACAGTTCTAAATCCATGAAAATGTCCAAACTAAGGCAAGGCTATAAAAATATCCAAATTAAAACACCCAGGAAAAGGTACCTTGGTTCAAGAATGCCAATGATGTTTGGAATATCTCTCTCATCTGCACATGGCAACGTCTGCTAGTTTTCTCTCCAGGCAGTCTTCTTCAATGGCTTCCCCAGGGCTCTGTCCATTCTGTTGACTCTGTCAGTTCTGGTTGCTCTAAAGCTTTTTCCAAAATGGTTCCTCTTGAAGGACTCCAATAAGCAACATCACTTTGAATGAGTGGAGACATATGTCTATGGAAATCATTTAATCAAAAGTTACCACCCATGTGGCCTCTCTCTTTCAGCCAACACGACAAGCAAACTCACTGCCCTCCCCCTCTCTACGTGGGACAGGACTCCTAGGGCTGTGGACCTTCCTGGTAATGTGGAACAGAAATCCCCAGAAATGAGCTGGGACTCAGCATCAAGGGATTGAGAAAACCTTCTCAACCAAAGGGGGAAGAGTGAAATGAGACAAAATAAAGTGTCAATGGCTGGGAGATTCCAAACAGAGTTGAGAGGTTATCCTGGAGGTTATTCTTATGCATTAAGTAGATATCACATTTTTAGTTAAGGTGTAATGGAGAGGCTGGAGGGAACTGCCTGAAAATGTAGAGCTGTGTTCCAGTAGCCATGTTTCTTGAAGATGATTGTATAATGATATATAGCTTTCACAATGTGACTGTGTGATTATGAAAACCTTGTGTCCGGGTGGGCCATGGTGGCTAAGCAGGCAAGAATGCTCGCCTACCATGCCAGAGGACGTGGGTTTGGTTCCTGGTGCCTGCCCATGTAAAAAAAAAACCTTGTGTCTGATGCTCCTTTTATCTACTTTATCGACAGATGAGTAAAACATATGGATTAAAAATAAATAAATAATAGAGGGAACAAATGTTAAAATAAATTTAGTAGATTGAAATGCTAGTGATCAATGAAAGGGAGGTGTAAGGGGCATGGTATCTATGAATTTTTTCCTATTTTCTTTTTATTTCTTTTTCTGAATTGATGCAAATGTTCTAAGAAATTATCATGATGATGAATATACAACTTAAAAAAAAAAGTTACCACCCACAGTTGGGTGGGTCACATCTCTATGGAAACAATAAAAAAGATCCCACCCAACAATACTGAATTACCATTAAAGAACATGGCTTCTCTGGGGGTACACAACAGTTTCAAATGAGCACCCCAAAAGACATGTTCTTTCCAAATGTAAAATACACTCATTCCATTACAGTATTACAAAGCCTTAAACCATCTTCCCTAACAATGCAAATAAATACAATAATTTGTAACAATACAAAATACAAAGTCAAAGCCAGAACCAAATCTCATCAAAGTCAGTTACAGGCATGGCCCGTCCTAAGGCAAAATTCTCCTCTGGCTGTGGACCTGTGAAACTCAGAACAAGTTATCTGCTGCCAATATACAAAGGAGGCACAGTCATAGGATAAATGTTTCCATTTCCATAGGGAGAAACTGAAAGGAATACAGGGGTTAATGGACCTGAACAGTCCTGAAAACCTGCAGGGCAAACTCCAATAGATTTCAAAGTCTCAGCGTCCCTTATCCTCGGGGCTTTAGAAAGCAGTGGTCTCACCTTTTCCAAGGGACTACCTAGCAATCCTGTCCTCTCCAAATACAACCTCGGTGGTCATTGGGGAGACCATCTATGATGGTCAGGTTCATGTGGCAGCTTGGCCAGGTGGTGGTGCCCAGTTGTCTGGTCAGGCAAGTGCTGGCCTGTCTGTTGCTGTGAGGACATTTCATGGACTCAAATCATGACCATGTTGGCTGCATCCACAGCTGATTGCATTTGCAGTCATCTAAGGGCAGTGTCTTCTGCAATGAGTGATGCTTAATCTAATCACCAGAACGCTTTAAGGAAGATTCAGAAGAGACAATCACTCTACCTGCTTCAGCCAGCCAGCCTCTCCTGAGAGTTCATTGAGGACTTTCATTGAAGCTGCCAGCTTGTGGCCTGCCCTACAGATTTTGAACTCTTACATCCCCATGGTTATGTGAGACACTTTCATAAATTTTTTATTTGCCGATATCTCCTGCTGATTCTGTTTCTCTAGAGAACCCTAGCTAATATACCACCTTTTTCTTAGCTCCACCCTTTCCAAACATCGGAGCAGTACCCAGGATCTCTGCCATCTCAGGGCACACACTCAACCCCTCCAGAACAATTGGGGTGGCAGCCAGGCTCCTCCCCAATCTCCAAGGAATGTGCTCCACCTTCTCGGAGGTCTGGAGCACCATAATTCTTCCAGAACATCTAAGTGGAAGGCCCACCTTCTGCCTTCGGGACAAACTCACCCTCTCCAACTGCTTGGGTGGGTCCCCTCTAGTGGCCAGAAGTTTCTTGACTTCAGACTTTAGTTTCCATGGTTTTGCCTTTGAAGATATTTTTCCTTCAGTTTGTCCCTTTTCTGTCCCTTTTAGTCCAGACTGGCAGAGGTTCCATTTATACAGATCCCACAACATTCTTGTTGGTTTTTCTATGCATTATGCTGGGATCATGTCCATCAGACAAAAGGACTTTCCACAGTCCTTTCTGAACAACTCCATCTCAAATCCTCGCTTGTCCTGTAATGGCTGGCTGCTTCCATATTTGGTTAAATCCTCAGTTGGGGCCCTATTCACTGGGGTCTCACTTTCTGGAAGGCCAGAATTTTCCAGACCATCAATTTCTGTTTTCTTTGCATGCAAAAGTTCAGTTCTCAACACATCTCTTTCATCTTGCATTTTACTATACAGTGCAAGGAGCAGCCAGACTGTATTTTCCACATTTAGTTTGGAAATTTCTTCTTATAAATATCCCAGTTCATCACTCTTCATCCTCTGTCAGCTGGGAAGGCAAGTGGCTGGTTTCTGCTGGGGTCTTTGGCTTCTGGATACCTCTGTCAGCTGGGAAGGCACATGGTGATGTGTGCTAGTTTTCTCTACTGACTACTTCAAATGGTTTCCCCGGGGACATTTTCTTTCTGCATCTCCAAAGGTCCCTGGCTGCATGGACTCTAAAGCTTTTTCCAAAATGGTTCCCTCTTAAAGGACTCTAGTAAACAACCCCACCGTGAATGGGTGGAGACACATCTCCATGGAAACCACCTAATGAAAAGGATTCACCCACATTTGGGTTGGTCACATCTCCACGGAAATAATCTAAAGATCCCACCCAACAATACTAAATTAGGATTAAAGAACATGGCTTTTCTGGGGTACACAACAGTTTCAAACCAGCACAGAGCCCTAGGTGTTCTTTAGTGTTAAGAGGAATAGTGTTGGGTGGGGTTTGGCAAACTGTGGCAATTAGCAATATCTAGCTGAACCTTGCATAAGAATAGCCCCTAGAATAGCCTCTGACTCTGAACTCTCTTAGCCACTGGTACCTTATTTTGTAGCATTTCTTTCCCCCCTTTTGGTCAAGAAGGCATTGTTGATCCCACACGAAGGCATCAGTGATCCCCTTGGGATCAGGCTCATTCTTGGGAGTCATATCCCATGTTGCCAAGGAGACTTTCCCCTGGATGTCATATCTCATGTAGTAGGGCAGGTAATGATTATATTTGCAGAGTTGGATTTAGTGAGTATGCACGCGCTCATGAGCACATGAGAGAGGCTACATCTGAGCAACAAAAGAGGTTTTCTGGAAGTAATTCTTAGGCATAACTATAGGTATATTTGGCTTCTCTGCTACAGAAATAAGCTTCATAAGAGCAAGCCTCAAGATCAAGGGCTTTCCCTATTGACTTAGGAGACCCTAATGTTTGAGACAGTATCAGGGACTCCCAAGTCAATAGGGAAAGCCCTTGATCTTGAGGCTTGCTCTTGTTGTATGTAGCAATGCTGACTTTCAGAGCTGCAGAACTGCAGTTCTGAGTCTTAGTTGTTACACGGGTATCCAAAGTTCCAGGGAAACACCTACCTGATTCTTCTTTAATGTTTCTTTTCAAAAAAGGGCAAATGCAAAAATGACAAAATTTGCAACAGTATGCCTTATGTGTATACCATAAAATCCTGGTGGTAGGAGATGATGATGATAAAACTGGCAGGAATGAGATCCTGAATAACCATGTGTGCACACACAGGAGTTTGGACGTTACCCTGCAGGTTAATGGTAACCACTGAAATAAAGCAAAGTGGATGATTTGGGGGTATATGGAACCAATAGGATTCATTCAAGGAGCGTTTCTGAAGGTCCCTTTTGTTCTTGTCTTAATTTCTTCTTTTCCATGGGTCTCAGGGATTCAGCCTTCTTCTATTTCCTTCAATACTTGCCACCATCTTCTCTGTCCCTTGGAGTACATTTCTCCACAAAATTCCCTATAAAGTGGTACATACATGCCCTAGCTGCCATATTCTAAATATCCTTAACCATAAACACACATGGCTTTTAAAAAATAATTTTATATCTGATCATTAGAATTAAGATAAGGGATAACAAAAATAACAATAGTTTTTGTAAGGTTATTTCAGTTATGGTTCTTCATTCCTTTTGAAATGGCAACTGGAAGCCCTGGTGGCCTTCAGCTGCATGGCAAAGAAGATGCTGAGAGTCACTGGATTTGACAGGACTGAATATGTGAACAGGGAAATGGACTTCTGTAAACACATGATGAATGACACTCCCTTACCACATTGTTTTTGTCTTTTGTTTGTTTTTTTTAAGTTAAGTTACTTGGGAGTTTTTTGCTCAGCAGAGAAAATCCTTTTCATTTTCTCAGATGTTTTAATTAGATCCAGATATCCCTTTTCTTTTATAGATATTTCTGTTCTCCTCCTTCAGCTTTTATTCCCAAAGTTCCAGCCAAGGCAAAGCTCTGTATACATGGGGCAGGGGTGGAGGTGGGGAGGGGGGAATGGTCAATCAGATAAACAAGATTCTTTAGTATCAGTATCTTGACATGCACATGGTTACAAAGGGGTCTTTGCTGTGCTCAGTGAGGTAGTTCAAGGATGGACTAGAAAAATGTTGACCTTCAACCTTTTTTCCTTTCAACCGGTACATAATCACATTCTAAAATGGCTGTGGAATGGAGATTGACAGACAAGATAAACTGACAGTTATTATGATGGAGTAAAAGGAAAAAGGAAATACAGAGTTCAACAGATGATTATAGTTTGAGCATGAGGACTTTGGTAGTATCGCTGGCATATTCTTTGCCATATGCTTCCCATGCATAAAGTTGTTTCTTAAGCATTGGAGTCAAAACTTGACCCAGCAATATTGCTGAGATGTTACCAGAATCTCTTAGGTGAGGTTTGAAGATAAAATATATATTCACAGAGCCTTGAATGTAGGAAATGCAAAGAGAGAGCTCACTGTTTTTACCTCTGCTCTGGGTGATCTAGGGATCTGTTCAAGGGCCTGAAATGTTAAAGGGCTTTCAGATGACAAATACATTGATTGGTTAAACATGCCATTTTCTGGCCTCTCTTTGCAGCCAGTGATAAAAAGGAATTTTGTCCCCTAAAGAAAACCAAAAGCCCTTTGCTCACTTGATCACATAACCAGCCACACAAGGTAAATCAAGTTAGAACATATGGCTGTTTTCACTCAGTCAAAAAACATTTTTTTAATGATCACTAGCTACCCTAGTAACAAAAATTATGCTTCTGAAATCTCTTGGTATCGATTCTGCATGGAGAGCACCCAAGGTGCCTTAAGTGTGCCACTCACGACAGAAACCCTTTCTCCAACATTTTTGATTCTGTACTTTGTGCTAGCATCTATATGAGGTGTTGGACATGTAAACACTTATTCTCAAGAAACATATACCCTAGTGGGGAGACACATGAAAAGTTATAAAATATCGAAATATATTCTTTTAAAGGATGCAGTTCAAAGAATAAAGAGAGGTTAATGTGCATCTGTCTGTTTATAAGACATAGAAAAAGCTTTCTTATGGCACACAGGACTCGTGGAGCTTGAAAAAGCTTTCCTTTAGAGGCGGCATTTAAACAGAGATGGAGGTGGGAATTCCACACAGAGTAATCAATATGTGTAAAAGACTTGAGAATGGTGGCCCAGTTGAGCCTGTTCAGCATGCGGGCTGTTGCCGGTAGGTAGAGGGCTGGAGGCTGGGTGTGAAGAGAGCAGAAATGTGAGGTAAGGGTAGACACCAAAGCTGGCCAGAGCTCCACCAGTCCTGTGTGCCATGAAAGGTTTTATTTGATTTTATTCTAGGGCCATTAATGGATTTATGATAACCATCCACATTTGACTAAAAATACCATTTAAATCTTCCAAAAGCAAATGCCCAGGTAATAAATTCTCAGGAACCTCATCCTTCTCTGATTCAGTGTCTCTTGGGAGGAATGATGGATTAGCTCATAGAACTAAAGGTGCAGGAGACACACGCAAGGCTGTCAACTCTAAGCAATCCCTACAGTCCTCTCGGGGGGCCATCAGAGGTCTGAGCCAAGCACATTTTCATAACACAGTGTTGAATGGCTGAGCCTTACATTTCCGCCCCTGACCCCCTCAGAATAAACTAGGGGTTAGGAAAGCAACTGATGGAGGTGGGGTTGGGGTGCGGAGGTCTTTTAGAGGCTGGGCATAGTCATTCCATGACTATGATTTCCATTTAAGTCGGAAATCAAATTGCCTGCCACTTGAAAGACTGTTCGAATCCGAATGGCGCTTTACACCCAATTTTTCTTGCAATCTTTGTTCAGCGACCTTATGTCCCTTTTCCATCTTAACTTTTTTGTTTGGTCCCCAGCGTTCCCTTTTTCAGGTCTCCTCCTTTCTTCCTTCTCTTTCCCGCCTCGTGGGTGCCGGAGCTCCGGCTGGGGCTTGGGCGCCCCGAGCCTGACTGCTTGGCCAACAATTATATCTTCCTCCTTCCTTATCTTTCCCCCACGTGGCCTGGTCCTTCCACACCTTGCCACGGGGCTGGGCTGCTCCAGGAACCCCAGGCGGATACGGCCACCGGCCGGTGCCACGTCTCCGCTGCCAGCAGGCCAGCGTCTGCGTGGGCTCAGGGGCGGGGCGGGGCGGGGCGGCGCGGGGAGGCGGGACTTGCTCGTGAGCGGCGCGGACGTGGCCCAATGGGGCAAGGCGGTGGCGGCAGTGCGGCGCGCGCCGAGGGGCGGGGCCCGGCGGCGGTTGCTGGTAGAGCGCTGGAGGCCGCGGAGTCTGTCGTTGCCTCGGCGGTCGCATCCCCGGAGGAAGTCGTGTGGGCGCCGCCCCAGCTCCTGACCCCGCCGATTGCCCCTGAAGCTCGGGTGCAGGCTCTCAGCTTCGCCAGCCTCCCGCCCGTCGCCCCGCGGACCGCGCCTCCTACATCATGTGCGGTAAGGGAGCTGGGGGGCGTGTTGCGGGCGGTGCTGGGGTGCCGTGCGGGCGCCGCCGAGGCCCGAGGCGCGGGGCGGGAGCGGGGACGCGGAGGGGCGAAGTGGTGTGGTGTGCCGGGGGCGTCCTGCGGCGGCCGCGTGTGCTGGGGGCGGGTACCGGCCTCTGCCTGCGGGAGAAGGGCTGAGGTAGCCCCGACGAGGGCACCCGATATGGGCGCTCTGGAGGGGACCTGGGGAACCGGCGGGGGCGGCTTTGCGCGGAGAAGGGAGGCAAAGGGAAGAGAAATGTCTGAATTGGGAAAGGGGAGCGGGCTGAGGGGACTGGCGTGTGCGGGGGGAGCGTGCCGAAGGACCACCAGGTGAAGAAGGCAACCTGTGGGACAGCGGGTGAGGGCTCCTGAACTTAGCTTGCATTCTTTTAGGATTTACCTTTTTTTTTTGCTTTTAAATTTATTTTAGTTATTTTTAGTTGCTTTCTTTCTGGGAGGCCTAATAGAAAAAAAGAGGCAGAGCTTGAGTTACGACAGTAGAATTTCGATATTATCCTCCTGCACCCGGTCTCTACAGAAACCATTGCTGATCAATAACTTGGTGAATGCTCTTAGATCTGATCCACCCGGTGGAAGAGGCCCGGAAATGGCCGTGCAATTTTTATCCCTTGTCTGTGTATTCATTTAAAATGCTAGCTATGACAAATATCAGTCTACATTTAAACTAATCTTTTTGCCTCAAAAAGAGTTAAAAATTAAGTTAGGCTTTTTTATTCCACCCCCACCTGTTTTGAGAGTTAGTGGTTTTATTACTGTGAATGAAAGGGATTATCAGAATTGTATCTGGCATGATTGGTATAGTTTAATATTGGTATTAATTTGGCCATTGCCAATAAAAGGAATTGTATTCCTACCTTTCTTAGTGAAATGTCCAACTGGCCTCATCCCTGGAAGAACACTTTTTAAGGGAAGTATGATTGTAACAGAATAGAAACCCTATGGGAAACTTAATTCTTTGCAATCTTTTGCAAGAAGGAACCGAGCAGGAGGTGTATCAGGGTATCTTTTTTCTGTGTTGAACCTTACTAATTTCAGCTTCTGAAAGTGAGCAGGTTAAAGTTTAGAGTAGATGAAAAAAAAGCACACAACACCATAAACACCTATAAATAACTTGCTGAAATTATTATAGTAAAGCTGACTTTAGACTCAGTTACAGTTTCGCTATGTATAGTTAGTAGAGTCCTTGGCTCCAAGACATATAATTGATTTTGGAGCTGTGAAGTAGAGAATTTGCAATCTGGTTAATCCCCAGTGTGCTTCATTTGGTAATTAATTGTTCTTGAATGATGAGATGTCTTCTGAGTCAAGTACTTCTCATTCCAGTTGCAAGTTATTTCTTCATCCCCTTCCAGGAAAAGGAGTAAAGGAAAAAAAAAAGGTCTAGTTTAGAAAACTTCAGAAAAGGGTGAGGCTTTTAGGGTGGAGAATAAATGTTGGGAGTTTACACATAGCACATATCCCTATTCCCCAGAGTGTGAATTCCACAGACTCAGCTTTACTGCTGAGGAAACAGATTATAAAGAAAAAAAGAAAAGAATTAGGATTTGAGACATTTCTAAGGTCCTGCTTTTATCCAGACAAATTTGTATGATTTGTATGATTCCAGGAATAGTGTCCAGAATTTATTTCCTCCCTAAGGTAGATACTGAAAATTAACAGTAAAGAATTTGTCTTTATTTTCCTCCCTTCATCATTGAAAATAAAATTTCTAGGCAAAGAAATTAAATGGAAATAGGATTAGGAGATACGAGAAAATAGTAGAGGTTTACTCTCTGATTATCTGCTGTGTATTCAGGCTTCTCTAAAAGATTGCTTTGTTTCAGTATTCTAAAATTTGGAGCAGAAGAATGAGGGTTGAAGGTCTCAGCTTCTTTGTGTGTTTTTTTCAGTCAGATAACTGATAAACTGTTCCAGTATTTATCAGGGAGTGTTAGATGTTAATAAATGTTAATCAGAAGAAAAAGATTTTATGGTCCAGTAAATTTGGGAAACTCAGATTAAACGTTGTTGAATAGTTTTGTTTTTTTTCAATTGGAGGACTTCTTGGAACCTTTAACGTGCTAATACGTATTGTGAATCTCCCAGAGGTCCTCCAGTCTATTTTCCAAACTTATTTTTATCTGTTATTCTTCGTTCTTTGGAATAGATTTCGTCCTTTTTATTTGTATTCTCTTTGGCTTTGTGAGAGAATATCAGATCATTTAAGTTACCCATCCCTTTGAATGGATTTTGCTGTTTTTATAAATTGTGAGGTTATACCCTTCTGATCTGGTGGGGTATATAAATGAAATTTTTGTAAATGAGGTCATATTTAAAAGCTGTAAGGAAACTTCCAGTTAAAAATATCCTGAGGGTGGTGTGATGGTGGCTCAGTGGCAGAATTCTCACCTGCCATTCCAGAGACCCGGGTTCGATACCCGGTGCCTGCCCATGTGAAAAAAAGAGAAAGTATCCTGAAATGAATCTTTTAAAGTGTTGTAATTGTACTGTGTAATGGCTTCGGGGATAATTGAGAGATACAGAAACTGGCTGTTTGCTGTAGTCATAAAATTAGTACTATTAGCATATCCTTAGAAATCATACTGAATATATGTAGTTGTAAGAGAAATAAATAATTACTTAATAAGCATTTTCCTGATTGTATTCTCTGGAAAGGGAGAAGATAATAGGTGCTGGCCTTGGTGCAAATGAAGGGTAGAATATAGGACAGGGTTTTGTTACGCAGAAGTTTGGGAAATTCTGCTCTTTGAGAGTCATAATTGGCAGTAGTAAAGGTTCTAGGAAGTTTTACAACTTAATGTTGGCTTTGTTTAATCATTGGTATTTCTTAAACCTTTAATTATGATGTCTTTCTTTCACCTCATCCCTGCAGAGCGCCCCGTGAAGCAGTGTTCTTTTTCTGTGATTTTGGAAATTTTGGGCACCTAGAAAAGTTAGAAGGTAATTCAGATATTTGAAGTGATGACTATATATTTGGCATCCTGCATTTAGTCCTTGGGCTGTCTGTTCCTTAAGTTTGTATCTAGCTGATGATATAGCAGAGTTTTCCTTGAGTGTCATGAGCTAACAAAAGCAAGGAAACCAAAATAAAATTGCAAATTGGCTTTGTTGTGGTAGATGCTCTCCTTTCGAGTTTAGCCCTCCTGCTAAGATCCTCCAGAGGCAGATGTGAAGAGCAAGATCCAGTCTTTTCTGAACCTGAATCTGGCCTCCTGCTTGATTATGGCCTTCGGAAATCTCCCCATTACAGGATTTAAGATGTCCCTAAGAAATAGCACCCTCCAGGGGTGCTCTATTTAATGACTTTAAAGCAGACAGTCATTTGTCCTGGGCCTGTTTTAATTTTTTCTTACACCTACCTTAGCTTTCTGCAAGCTGTTTTTTCTGTAGGGTATACTCTGGGAGGATAATCCTGAGACAGTTTTCCTGTCTCAGTCTTTATGGCTGATATCTGTTAGACTGACATTTGGCACCAATGTACGTGCACCCCTTATGTGCTAGAGGCTACTGGAACAAGGCCAGAGACCCTCAGTGGGAGTGCAGGCTGGCTCTACACCATGCTTGGGAGGGGGTGGGGGAGGGGCCAGCAAGAGTGTCAGGGACTTTTCCTATCATTATCATTTTTTCTATGTTATTTATTTTATTAACTTCATAGTTTCTAGTATAGAAAGTCCAGAACATTTCTCACTGCAGGTGATTATAAGGGAATATTTAAGCACATATCCGCTTTTACCTTTTACCCATACATACGGCCTTGATAAAAGCAAAAACCTTAAAAAATTGAATAGAAACTCATAATTGTTCTTCTCCACGGAAATCTTTAGCAAAAGGCGAAAGATTTATATGATTTGAAGAGAAACCAGAGTATCCTACCATTATTATTATTATTATTTAAGACCTTTATTAACAGTTACTTGCAATTTGTTGACTTTTTTGAAGAAATCCAATTGCAGACTTTCATTAAAAATTAAAAATGAGGTTCTTAAAAATCTCAGCTTGACCAGATATGAAATACTTTAAAAACCTTTAAAGGTGTATTGAGAAAAAACAGGCTTTTTAAAAAACATGTTTTTGTCATTACCGAAAAGAGACGTCTTTAGGTAAAAATAAAAAAACCACCTGCTTCATAGGTAATGCAGCTAATTGTAGTTATCTGATCACTGGGCAAAAAACAAGCATTCTAAGGTCTTCAGCTTCAATCTTTTGTTCGTTTCTTATTGTGGGATTTCATGTTTACTTCTTTTTGATGTGTAAACTGGATGATGGTAGAGATGATAAGCCGGTATTTACTCTGCCTTACCCTGCTCAGCCTTGGGAGTGGACAGATTCTCAGCTGGTGGTTTGGCTGCTTTTGTTTCTTTGCCATCTTGTGGTTTAGGGTTTTCTGGAGGTCTGCATTGGTAACTGAAGTTAGGGTGGTACTGCTATTGAGGTGGCTGCAGACCTCATATCTCATCTCTTTGATTTTCCTTATCATCTTCATTTCCGTCCTCTCTAGGCTGTCTTTGGCAAGGAGGGCCCTTGTGGAATCGTGGTCTATAACCCTGATACATATTCTGCCTCACTGATCTACCTTGTTCTCCTGCACCCTGATTGTCAGCAGTCTCCCTTACTTCTCCTTGCACAGGAATACTGTGGTCAGTGCCCATAGGGTCTCTGCACCTAGTAAGGTGAGAATCGTTGCCTGCAGCAGGGTCGGCATTGTTGGGCCTGGCCTTTGGGAATACTCTCTGATTCCTCATTCTTTTCCTCACTCTCACTGTTCTGGTAATTTTGCTGGTAATTGCATGGAGGACGCCTACAATGTGGATAAGGTCTATAATGGTTATGGTCTGCTGAGTATTTAAGGCCTTGCACTGGAACTCCACCAGGGCTTGTGATGTTTGTTGCCTCTGAGGTCTTTTCTCCTTTAACACCATCAAACTCTACAGTCTCTCCATCTTCTACACTGGGAAGGCACTTCTTGGGCTTATTCTTCTTTATGGCAGTCTGGTGTACAAACACATGCTCCTTAGTGTCATTCCTGTGAATGAAACCATATCCGTTTCTAACCTTGAACCATATTACTGTTCCCCACCCCTTCCTTGTGATGACCTTCTTGTCTTCGCCTGCAGGTGCTGCTGCTGTGAGGCTGCCCAGGTCACTGCTCCCTGCGCCGCTCCCCATGGCTCCAGGCTTGGTATCACCAGTGTGGAGAGCGGTGGTGTGGGTGGCAGGCCAGACGGGTACTGCGGTGAGGCCTCGCCGTTCATGGTGGCTCCTCCTGGGGTGTGATGTATCTAGGCTGGTGGTGGTGGTGCTGCTGCTTGGGGCTCTCTGGGATCCTCTCTCCGCTCCTGCTTCCCATTGAACTCTTCTACCATTTTTAAAGTTGTATTTTCTTCATTCAGCCCTTGCCCAGTTAATATAACCCTAACTCTTTGCTACAGTTTGGAGGAAGATGGTTCTGCTAGTGTCTTCTAGTTTTTCAAAGATTCTGTCAGTGAAAGGTAGGGAACAGCTACCTTTGGAGTGTCTTGGTTGCCACAGATCTATAAACAAAGTTGTGGTTGTGTCCTTGTCTTAATTGCTGTGCTTTGAGTTTGGAAAATCTATTTTTAGCCATCTCTGAGATATTGGCTATTTCACTTAATTTTAGTCTGAATTTTGATTGGTGCTGTATTGAATCTGTAGATCAATTTGGGGAAAATTGACATCATAACTATATTTAGCCTTCCTACCCATGAGCAGGTAATATCTTTCACCTATTTAGATCTCCTTTGATTCCTTTTAGCAGTGTTATGTAGTTTTCTGTGTACAAGTCTTTTACATCCCTAGTTAAGTTCATTCCTATGTATTTAATTCTTTTAGTTGCTATTTTGAATGGAATTTTTCCTTGTCTGACTCCTCAGCTAGCTCATTACTTGTGTATAGGAATGTTACTGATTTTTGCACATTAATTTTATATCCTGCCACTTTGCTAAATTTGTTTATTAGCTCAAGTAACTTTGCTGTAGATTTCTCGGGACCTTCCAAGTATAGTATCATGCCATCTGCAAATATAGTTTTACGTCTTCCTTTTCAATTTGTATGCCTTTTATTTCTTTGTCCTGCCTTATTGCTCTAGCTCAAACTTCTAGCACAATGTTGAATAATAGTGGTGACAGTGGGCATCTTTGTCTTGTACCTGATCTTAGGGAGCAAGCTTTCAGTCTCTCTCCATTGAGTACGATCCTGGCTATTGGTTTTTCATATATTCCCTTTATCATATTGAGGTAGTTACCTTTGATTCCTATGTTTTGGAGTGTTTTTATCAGAAAAGGATGCTGAATTTTGTCGAATGCTTTTTCAGCATCAGACGAGATGATCATGTGATTTTTCCCTTTTGATTTGTTAATGAATTATATTACATTAATTGATTTTCTTTTATTGAACCATCCTTGCATTCCTGGTATAAACCCCACTTGATCATGGTGTATAATTCTTTTAAGGTGCTGTTGGATTTGATTTACTAATATTTTATTGAGAATTTTTGCATCTGTGTCCATTAGGGGAGATTGACCTGTAGTTTTCCTTTCTTATAGCATCTTTACCCGGTTTTGGTATTAAAATGATATTAGCTTCATAAAATGAGTTAGGTAAAGTTCCTTTTTCCTCAATTTTTGGAAAAGTTTGAGCAGGATTGGTGTTAGTTCTTTCTGGAATGTTTGATAAAATTCCCTTGTGAAGTCATCTGGCCCTGGACTTTTCTTTGTAGAAAGATTTTTGATGACTGATTGAATCTCTTTACTTGTGATTGGTTTGTTGAGATCTTCTATTTCCTCCTGAGTCAGTGTAGCTTGTTTGTGTGTCTCCAGGAATTTGTCCATTTCATCTTAGCTGTCTAGTTTGTTGATGTATGGTTGTTGATAGTATCCTCTTATTTCATTTACTTATTCAGGGTCTGTGGTAACACACCCCTTCTCATTTCTGATTTTGTTTATTTGCATCCTCTTTTTTTCTTTGTCAGTCTTATTAGGGGCCCATCAATTTTATTGATTTTCTCAAAGAATCAACTTTTGGTTTTATTCTTTCTATTGTTCTTTTGTTCTTCCATTCATTTATCTCTGCTTTAATCTTTGTTATTTCTCTTCTCCTGTTTGCTTTGGGATTATTGCTGTACTTTCTCAAGTTCCTCCAGGTTTCCTGTTAAGTCCTTGATTTTTCCTTTTTCTCGTTTTTTAATATAGGCATTCAGGGCAATATATTTCCTTCTCAGCACAGCCTTTGCCACATCCCATACATTCTGATAGATTGTATTCTCATTTTCATTCATCTCCAGATAGCTACTGATTTCTCTAGCAATTTCTTCATTGACCCATTGGTTGTTTAAGAATATGTTGTTCTGTCTCCATATATTTGTGAAGGTTCTCGTTTTTTTTTTGGTGATTATTGAGATCCCGCTTCATCCCATTGTGATCAGGGAAAGTGCTTTGAATAATTTCAATATTTTTATGTTTATAAAGACATGTTTTGTGCCCCAGTGTATGATCTGTCCTGGAGAATGTTTCACGAGCACTAGAGAAGATTGTATAACCTTATGGTTTGGGGTGCAATAGCTTATATGTGTCTGTTAGGTGTAATTCATTTATCAAGTTATTTAACTTCTTTATTATCTTGTTGATCTTCTGTCTGGTTGTTCTATCTATAGAGGAGAGTGGTGTATTGATTTCTCCTACAATTTTTTTATTTTAATTTTTTATTAATTAAAAAAAATTGCAAGAAACAAACATTCCCAACACATACACTCAGCAATTCACAATATCATCACACAGTTGCATATTCATCGTCATCATCATTTCCCAGAACGTTAGCATAAATTCAGAAAAAAAAATAAAAAGACAACAGAAAAATATAACAAACAAAAAAAAAATTTACAGGCCATACCCTTTACTGATCCCTTTCATTGATCACTAGCATTTCAAACTAAATCTATTTTAACAATTTGTTCCCCCTATTATTTATTTTTATTCCATATGTTCCTCTCATCTGTTGACAAGGTAGATAAAAAGGCATCAGACACAAGGTTTTCACAATCACACAGTCACATTGTGAAAGCTATATCATTATACAATCATCATCAAGAAACATAACTACTGGAACACAGCTCTACATTTTCAGGCAATTCCCTCCAGCCTCTCCATTACATCTTGGATAACAAGGTGATATCTACTTAATGCATAAGAATAACCTCCAGGATAACCTCTCAACTCTGTTTGGAATCTCTCAGCCATTGACACTTTGTCTCATTTCACTCTTCCCCCTTTTGGTCGAGAAGGTTTTCTCAATCCCTTGATGCTGGGTCTCAGCTCATTCTAGAGTTTTTCTCAATTTCTTGATGCTGAATCTCAGCTCATTCTGGGATTTCTGTCTCACGCTGCCAGGAAGATCCACACCCCTGGTAGTCATGTCCCGTGTAGACAGGGGGAAGGTGGTGAGTCTGCTTGTTGTGTTGGCTGGAGAGAGAGGCCACATCTGAGCAACAAAAGAGGTTCTCTTGGGGGTGACGCTTAGGCTTAATTTTAAGTAGGCTTGACCTATCCCCTGTGGGGTTAAGTTTCATATGAACAAACCCCAAGACTGGGGTTCAGCCTATAGCTTTGATTGTCCACACTGCTTGTGAATCAAGTTGAATCAAGAATTCAACTTGGGGAAGTTGAGTTTTCCCCTGTTCTCACCATTCCCCGAAGGGGACTTTGCAAATACTTTTCCACTCACTGATCAAATTGCTCTGGGATTCATCGGGGCATCACCTGGACAAACCAACAAAATCTCATGTCCTATACAAAGTTCCATGTACTTAAGGTGTTCAATCATCTATCTACATAAGTTATATTAAGAGATGCACTAGTCAAAGTATAGATTTGTACCAAATAAACATTTTTTGCTTTAGTCTCACACATTATGTACCAAATATACATTTTTGCTTTAGTCTCACACATTAGTTGAAATTTTAAAATATTAAGTACCACCTATTTTCAGCACACTGCAGTAATGACATTCTTTTGTTTTTCCTCATGCAAAAACATTTTTTAAATTTGTACATTTAGTCACTATCATTATACACTCTAGGCATTCCTAGATTACACCATCTCAGTCTTTATCGTCTTTCTTTGTGATTTCATTTATGCCCCAGCCCTCCTCCCTCTATCATTCTCATATGCAGCTTCATTCAGTGTTTTAACATAATTGTATTATAGTTAGATAATACTGTGCTGTCCATTTCTGAGTTTTTATATTTAGTCCCGTTGCACAATCTGTATCCCTTCAGCTCCAGTTACCCAATATCTTACCCTATTTCTATCTCCTGATGGTCTCTGTTACCAAGGAAATATTCCAGGTTTATTCATTAATGTCAGTTCATATCAGTGAGACCATACAGTATTTGTCCTTTTGTTTCTGGCTAATCACACTCAGCATAATGTCCTTAAGGTCCATTCATGTTGTTACATACTTCATAACTTTATTCTGTCTTACAGCTGCATAATATTCCATCTTCTGTAAATGTCACGGTTTGTTTAGCCAACTGTCTGTTGATGGACATTTTGGCTGTTTCCATCTCTTGGTAATTGTTAATAATGCTGCTATAAACATTGGTGTGTAAACGTCCGTTTGTGTCCTTGGCCTCGTGTCCTTTGAGTAGAGACAGCATATAGATGGGTCCTGTTTTTTAATCCATTCTGCTAGACTATGTCTTTTGATTGGAGAGTTTAATCCATTAACATTCAGTGTTATTACTGCATGGGTAGTACTTTCTTCTACTATTTTGCCTTCTGAATTTTATATGTCATATCTAATTTTCCTTCTTTTTACCTTTACTCATAGTCTTCCTTTCAACACTCTTCTCCACACCTCTCTCTTCTGTCTTCGTTATCTGTCTCTAGTGTTCTCTTTAGTATTTCTTGCAGAGCTGGTCTCTTGGTCACAAATTCGCTCAGTGATTTTTTGTCTGAAAATGTTTTAATTTCTCCCTCATTTTTGAAGGACAATTTTGCTGGATATAGAATTCTTGGTTGGCAGTTTTTCTCTTTTAATAATTTAAATATATTATCCCACTGTCTTCTCGCCTCCATGGTTTCTGCTGAGAGATCTGCGTATAGTCTTATTGGGCTTCCCTTGTATGTGATGGATTGCTTTTCTCTTGCTGCTTTCGAGATCCTACTTTCTCTTTTACCTCTGACATTCTGATTATTAAATGTCTTGGAGTGTGTCTATTTGGCTCTGTTCTCTTTGGGGTACGCTGCACTTCTTGGATCTGTAATTTTAAGTCTTTCATAAGAGTTGGGAAATTTTCAGTGATAATTTCCTCCATTAGTTTTCTCCTCCTTTTTCCTTCTCTTCTCCTTCTGGGATACCCACAACACGTATATTTGTGCGCTTCATATTATCATTCACTTACCTGAGTCTCTGCTCATATTTTTCCATTTTTTCCCCTATAGTTTCTGTTTCTTGTCGGATTTCAAATGTTCCGTCCTCCAGTTCAGAAATCCTATGTTCTGTCTCTCGAAATCTACCATTGTAGGTTTCCATTGTTTTTTTCATCTCTTCTACTGTCTTTCATTCCCATACGTTCTGTGATTTGTTTTTTTAGACTTTCAGTTTCTTCCTTTTGTTCTTTCCTTGCCTTCTTTATATCCTCCCTCAATTCATTTTTTGATTTTTGATGAGGTTTTCCATGTCTGTTTGTACATTCTGAATTAATTGTTTCAGCTCCTGTATGTCATTTGCATTGCTGGTTTGTTCCTTTGACTGGGCCATATCTTCAGTTTTCCTAGTATGATTTGTTATTTTTTGCTGGCGTCTAGGCATTTAATTACTTTAATTAGTTTATTCTGGAGATTGTTTTCACTTCTTTTATCTAGGGTTTTCTTGCTGGATGAATTTGTTGTCTGTCTGTTCTTTGACATTCCGTTCAGCTTTATCTGGACCTTTAGCTAAAGTTTTATTTAACAGAGAATTTTTCAGTTCTTGTTTTCTTGTTTCTTGCCCTGCTTGTGTGGTACTTTCCCCCCCCACACACTTAGAAGAGTCTACTTAGATATTATAGACCCCAGCCAGATTTTCCCAGACCAACTGGTCTCCTATCAGGAGGAAAGAGTCACCTGCATCGGTTTTCCCTGAAGGTGAGACCCAGCAGGTTGAAAGACTTTCCTGTGAAGTCTCTGGACTCTGTTTTTCCTGTCCTGTCCAGTATGTGGCACTTGTCTGACTGCAGGTCCCACCAGCATAAGATGATGCGGTACCTTTAACTTTGGCAGACTCTCCCTGCTGGGGGCATGGTGGAGACCAATTTCTCCTACTATTGTTGAAACATCTTTTGCTCCCTTCAGTTTTGCCAATGTGTGTCTCGTGTACTTTGGAGCTCCTTGATTGGGAGCATAAGCATTTATAATTGTTATATCTTCTTGGTGAATTGACCCTTTAATTAGTATATAGTGTCCTTCTTTGTCTCTTATGTCTTTACATTTAAAATCAATCTTGTCTCATATTAGTATAGCTTCTCCTCTTTCTTTTGGTTATAGCTTGTGTGTAAAATCTTTTTCCATCCTTTCACTTTCAATTTTTTTACATCCTTGTGTCTTAAGATGAGTCTCTTGTAAGTAGCATATAGCTGGTTTATGTTTCTTAATCTATTCTACCAATCTGTATCTTTTAATTGGTAAATTTAGTCTGTTAACATTCAAAGTTATTACTGAACGTGCATTTCTTGATTTTTTTTTTTATTTCATTCATCAGATCTATATATTCATTTCCCTGTTTCTCTTTGTATTCTTTAAATTACCCGTAGTGGTACTCTTCAATTCTGTGTCCTCCTCCAGACCTCCCTCTCCGGTTTTTTTTTTTCAGCTTGCAGAACTCCTTTTAGTATTTCTTGTACGGTCAGTCTCTTGTTGACAAATTCTTTCAGGACTTCTTTGTCTGTGAAAACTTTAATCTCTCCCTCAGTTTTGAAGAACAATTTGTCTGGGTACAGAATTCTTTGCTGGAAGTCTTTCTCTTTCAGAATCTTGAATATATCATACCACTGTCTTTTTGCCTCCAGGATGCTAGTTGAGTAGTCTGAACTTAGTCTTATTTGATTTCCTGTGTGTAGTAGATTGTTTTTCTCTTGCCACTTTCAGGATTTTCTGCTTCTCTTCAACTCTCGACAGACTGATTAGTATGTTCTTTGGGGAAGGCCTGTTTGAGTTTGTTTTGTTTGGGGTTCTTTGGGCTTCTGCCTTGTATATTTATGTCCTTTATAAGGGTTGGAAAGTTTTCCCCCATTATATCCTTAACTACTTTTCCTAACCATTTACTCCTCTCTTCTCCTTCTGAAACACCAATGATTCTTATATTTGTACACTTTATTTTGTCTGTTATTTCCCTGAATTCCCATTCAGTTTTTTCCATCTTTTTTGCCATTTGCTGTTTTGAGTCTTTGAAATAAATTATCCTGTCCTCTATATCATTTATTCTTTCTTCTCTCTCTTCAAATCTGATGTTGTGTGCCTCTAGTATGTTTTTATTTGGTCAACAGAGTTTTTAATTGCTGTGATATTTGCTGTTTTTCTATTTAGTCTCTCAAATTCCTCTTTATGCTCTTCTACTGTTTTCCTCATCTCCTTTATGTCATTTGCTATCCCACTTGTTTTATTAAGTAGGGTTGTATGAACATCTTTGATTAATTGTTTGAAGGTCTGTGGTCCCTTGGTGTTTTTATTTGGTCATTAGGCTGGGCTATATCAGTCTGCATTGTGATATGCTTAGTGAACTTCTGCTGTCCTCGTGGCATGTAAATATCTTTTACTTTGGGAGTTGGATTCTTTCAGTAGTCTAAGTAAGACCTTGTGTTTTTGGGATGATTGTACAGCAGGGAGCAGGGCACAGGGTGGAGCATTCCATATGGTGATTTGTTTCAGGGCAAGTACGGGTGCAGGTTGAGGAGGTTACATTGATGCTTGTGAATGTCACCGCCCAACAGCCAGAGTATGTAACTGTGCGGTTGCACCAGTCTGGGGGGTCGTATCCCTGGTGTGCACTGGTGTAAGACACGGGGCCCTTTGTACGCATACATAGAGCTGTGGCAGCAGGTTGGCATTACGCCTTTGTGGATTGGGGGGCAGATGTGATCCGGCTGCACAGGTCGGCACTTTCTCAGAGCTGAGAAGTGTGGCTGAGGGCTGTGCACATTCGCGGGCTTGGGAGTGCCAGAAACGGAGCGCAGAGCTCAGGTGGGGTGGAGTGAGGCTGTGTGACACTGTGGGCGGGGGATGGGGCAGGGATAGCCTAGGTATGGAGGTTGGTGCTCACAGCCTTTATGTGCTGACAGCATGCAGGGAACGGGTAGGGGAAGGTAGTGCTTGGGAGGCGTGCAGGAAAGGTGGGTTGGGCTGCACTTGGGTGGGGGACGGGGACAGGTATATGCACTGGGGGCTGGTGGAGTGGGGATTCCTGGAGTACAGGGAATGAGAGTGGGTGGCCACATTCAGGTGCATGGGGTGTGGGGTGAGTCGCTGGTCATGGGGCTGTGCTGGTGAGGGTAGCACGCCCAAGAAACGTGATCTGGCTTACTTCCTGGTCCCAGGCTCCCCAGCCGTGCACTCCCACGGGCTCCACGCTTCCACTCCAGGCTCCGGCTTTCTGCCTCTCAGTTCCTTGGCTTCTGCTGCCAGGGCTGCTGCATGTGGTGAAGGCTCTCCCCGGTCAGCCGCACTTCTGAATCGCCCCCTTCCTTGCCCTCCTTTCTCTTCTCTAACTCTTCTGTGTAGCAGGGCTAAGCTTGAGCTAATCTATTTGGCTGTCGTCTCCAGAGTCTATTTTGGTTTTAAAATGTAGGTTTCCCCTTTTGTTTTGAAGGGTAAATAGGAAAAAAAATGGAAAAAATTGTGCTCTGTTGAGCATTGTTATCAGCATACATGTTATGAAGGTTATTCTCTTGAATATGAACAATGTACTGTTTTTGTATGCTGAAATGCTTCAGTAGAACCAAACTATTATAGAAATATTTCTTTTCAAAAGAAATGCATGCTGGTCTTTCTGGAATTCTGTCCTTCATAATTAATTTAATCCTGTTATGAATCACTGACATTATAGTGTGATATAGATAGGAAAAATGAAAGTTTTTAATGAATAAGCAGCCTCAACTTACCTTTCCTTACATTTTGGTCTATGTTTATTCCTTCTAATTATGACCACCCTGTGCTAAGCACTAATATGAAAGATTTCAGATAATCTCCCTCTATGCCAGTGCTAAAATATGAATTTCCTTCACCTGTGTTCACCTAGTTCTTTACTTTTCTGGCTTAGTTCACATTGTTCTAGTCCTTTTATTTCTAGTTTTGCTTATCTAAATAATTGCTCCTTTTCCATCAATCCTCAAGAAGTGTTAATATGTCGTAGTTATTTTTATTTTGCTGGTATTTGGTGAGCAAGTAGTTCAAGACTTTTTCTTTTAAGATGGCTTTATGTCTTTTTAGTCATTTTTTTTACCTTTTTTGTTTTAAATTCTTTAGGTTTTGAGTATTATGGATATCATTGATATTTATAAATTATTTCTAAATTTATTGGTAGTTTGGTCAATGGGAAATAAGAACAACTATTCGTCCTATGTAGAAAACTGTAGTTGCTCTTGTGTTGCTTTTTTTAAAATGCAGTTTTATTGTGATATAGTGTATATTCACACACCGTGTCATCATACAAGCTGTGCAGTCATTGGCTCACAGTATCATCATATAGCTGTGCATTTGTCAACATGATTGATTTTTGAAAATTTTCATTACGCCCCCAAAAATAAAAATAAGAATAAAAGTATAAAAAAAAACCCCAAAACACCCCATACCTCCCTCCCCCATTATTTATTTATTTTTGTCTTTTTTTTTTTTCTTATCTGTCCATACACTGGATAAGGGGAGTGTCAGTCACAGGGTTTTCACAGTCATACGGTCACACCTTAAAAAGCTCTATAGTTATTCATTCGTTTTCAAGAATCAAGATTATTGGATTACAGTTCAACACTTTTCAGATATTTCCCTTTAGCTACTCCAGTATCCCCCGAACCAGAAAGGGATATCTGTGTGCTGCATAAGAATAACCTCCAGAATGATCTCTTGACTCTATCTGAAATCTCTCAGCCCCTGAAATTTTATTTTGTTTCGTTTCTCTTCCCAGTTTTGGTTAAGAAGGCTTTCTCAATCCCATGATGTCAGGGCCAGGCTCATCCCTGGGGATCATGTCCCACATTGCCATGAACATTTACACCCCTGGAATCGTGTTGTATATAGAGGAGAGGGCAGTGAGTTCTTCTGTGGAGTTGGTTTAGAGGAGAGGCCACATCTGATCAATGAAAAAGGTTCTCTGTAATCCCAAACCCTTCCCCCATATCCCCTGCTTACTGATACTTAGTTTTGGCCTGTTGTCTTTGTTACATTCAATGGAAGCATACCACAGTGTTACTGTTAAGTGTAGACCCTAGTTTGTGTGGATTGTATTCCCCCCAATCTGATCCTATTTTCAACACCTTGCAATGTTGACATTCATTTGTTCTCCCTCATGCAAAAACATTCCTGTATTTGTACATTTAATCATCATCATTGTCCACTCTAGGCATCACTGTTATACCTTCCGAGTCCTTATCCTCTGTCTTCTTGTGTCATATGTGCTCCCAGCCCTCCTCCCTCAACCGTACTCACACTCAGCTTTATTCAGTGTCCGTACAATATTGTGCTACCATCAGATGGTATTGCTATCCATTTCTGGATCTTTACAATCAGTCCTCTTGAGCATGCTGTACTCCTTGTGCATCAAATGTCCAATCTCTTCCCCCTTCCTATCAACTGAAAACATGTGTTCTTCAACTTTAACTCTCAAAGTCCACTCATTAATGTTAGTTCATATTAGTGAGACCATACAGTATTTGTCCCTTTGTTTCTGCCTAATTTCATTCAGTATAAAATCTTCAAGGTTCATCCATGTTGTTACATGCTTCATGACTTTATTCTGTTTTACAGCTGTGTAATAGTCCATCAAATGTATTCTTCTGTTGCTTTAAATATCTGTTTTAGACAACTTTTTCCTTTAAACATAGTGCTGAATATTTAGGGCATAAACTACAAATTTGATAATTTATTAGATTTTTATAAGTAAGACTTAACTAAATGGCAGTGATGGATGATAAATGGTCAAAGTCCTAGAAGGTTTTTTTTTGGAAAAACAACATTTATTTGGACACACTTGTCTCATTTTTTTTTATACTTCTGAGAAATTCCCCTTTGAAAGGAAATCTCACTGCCTTTAAATAGTTCTAAGTTTTTTTTCTTTTGTTAAAGATGGCACCCATCTCACAATCTTTTGCATGCCTTGGGCATAATTTTCTCAATGAGAGTTTGTATTTGGATGCATTAACCAGAATTTTCCAATAACTGTTTGTTTATTTGCAGGTATATTTGCTTACTTAAATTACCATGTTCCTCGGACAAGACGAGAAATCTTGGAGACCCTAATTAAAGGCCTTCAGAGACTGGAGTACAGAGGATATGATTCTGCTGGTATTTACTTTTAAAAAATATTATGGGTTTTACTATGGTTCCTGAGTCTTAAGTAGGGAGGTTTTTTTTTGTTTTTGTTTTTGTTTTTTATGTGACTAGATTCTTTAGTAAAACCTGTTTTATTATTTTGGGTAAATCTAAAATCTGAAGAATTTTTTATCTTTTACCATGCTTAACAGGTTTGTTTATATAATTTCAACAATTTATATAGAGTATTACTTCTTATGAGACTCATACTCTTATATTATGAAGGTAACTATGAAAACAAATCATCTCTGGCATTTTCATGGTAGAATAAAATTCTTGAAGGCCTTACTCTATAAATTATCTTTTTTCTTTCCTGTATCTTTAATTTCTTTTTTCTCCATGGATCCCATGCTTTTTGGCATATAAACTTGACTGAGACGCTCTCTCTTAAACACATGACAAAAAATAACTTTCTCTTATCTTTCTGTTCTGCCTTAATTCTGTTTGCTTAACTGTGTCGGGGATCCTCAGATGACCCCCAGTTTTGATAATTCGTTGAGGACTCAACATACAGCCTTACTTACAGTTGTGATTTATTACAGCAGGAGGACACAAAGCAAAATCAGCAAAGGGAAAAGGTGTTTTGGGCAAAAACTAGGGGAAACCAGGCACATGCTTCCAGAGTTTCTTATTACACAGGATATGCTTACCCCAGTGATAAGTTGTGACAACCTGTGTAAAATGTGGTATCCCAGAGGAGTGCATTAGGAACTTGGTGCCCAAAGTTTAGTTTAGTTTTATTTTATTTATTTATATATTTATTTTTATCTTTTTTTTTAATTAGAGAAATTGTGGATTAATAGAGCAATCATGCATAAAATATAGAATTCCCATGTACCACGCTATTAGTAAGCACCTTGCATTGGTGTGGTATAGTTGTTTACAGTTGATGAAAGCATATTTTTGTAATTGTACTATTAACTATAATCCATGGTTTAGCTTAGAGCTCATTGTGTTGTACAGTTCCATGGATTTAAAAAAAAATTTCTATTCTAGTAACATACATTTATAACCTAGATTTTTTTCTTTTAACCACATTCAAATATATAATTCAGTATTGTTAATCAAATATATAATTGAGTGCCCAAGATTTTTACTTGGGGCTGGTTATGTAGGCACTCTGTCTTGCAAATACTTAGATGTCTTGAAAGGAAAGAAGGTAGTCACCATAAACCATATGTTTGCACAGTTTAGGACAGTGAGCTACTTTTAAGCAGGGTGTTAAAAAACCCTTTCAAAATCCAAGTTCCCAGATGCCAGCCAAAGGCCAGCCTTGCAAGCAAGCTTTTCTGAGGATAGCAGTCTCAGGCTTAATACTGCCAAATTTAACGGACATTTATTTTCTTTGACTTTTCTCAGTATGGACTCTATCAACCACTCCTTTGTTCTTAACACTGTCTCCTTCCTTATTTCTGACTACACATCTTTTCATCCTTTTCCGAAGATGTGGATTATTTCCTTTTCTCTCTGCTTTGGGGCTGCTCTTTTACTACCCATTGTTTAAATAGTAATGTTCTTCAAGAGTCTTTCCTAGGTTCCCTTTTCTTACTTCATATCATCTTGGGTGAGCTCTTATTTAATCAGCCTCCCCTGTATGTTGGTGATTGGTAATCCATACCTCCAATCCAGATGTATTTCCCAAACTACAGAACTGTGTTTTCAGTTGTTCCCTAGAAATTTACTTCTGGCTAGATCAGCATTTCTTATTTGTAGGTTTAGAAGTGAATTTACTTTTTCCCTTTTCTATTTTTTCTCTGTTCCTTTTATCAGTGATTATTCAACAAGTCCCTTGGGCCTTGAGGTATCCCAAACTTCTCCCTCTTTTTCACTTTACATCCATTCAATTCTACTTTGAAATATCGCTTATCTCTGTACTTGTTAACCACTCTTTACAGCAGGCCCTCTTCATTTTTGTTTTGCTATGGCTATGAAACAGCTGGTTTCTTCCTCTCTCTACCGTCTAATCTATTCTCTACCCTGTTTTCCAAGAGAACTTTCTCAAAAGCATATTAACATGCCATTTCTTTGGTTGAAACTCTTCAGTACTTTTCCAGTACTTCCAAAGTAACTTTTTCAAATTCCTTAGGAAGTTAAGTATCATCTTGAGATATATTTCTTGACATTCCTTTCTGTACCGGTTTGAAAATGTTATGCACCCCCAGAAAAGCCATGTTTTAACCCTGATTCGGTCTTGTGGGGGTGGCAGTTTCTATTATTTTTAAATTTATTTATTTATTAATTAAAAAAAATTTAACAACAAACGAACAAAAACATTAACGTATGATCATTCCGTTCTACCTATATAATCAATAATTCACAATATCACGTAGTTGCATATTCATTTTTCTTAGAACAGTTGCGTCAATTCAGAAAAAGAAATAAAAGACAACAGAAAAAGAAATAAAGCGAAAACAGAAAAAAAAAAAGATTGTACATACCATACCCCTTACCCCTCACTTTCATTGATTCCTGGCATTTCAAACTAAATTTATTTTAACATTTGTTCCCCCTATTATTTATTTTTATTCCATATGTTCTACTCGTCTTTTGACAAGGTAGATAAAAGGAGCATCAGACACAAGGCTTTCACAATCACACAATCACATTGTGAAATCTATATCATTATATAATCATCATCAAGAAACATGGCTACAGGAACACAGCTCTACATTTTCAGGCAGTTCCCCCAGCCTCTCCATTACATCTTGAATAACAAGGTGATATCTACTTAATGCATAAGAATAACCTCCAGGATAACCTCTCAACTCTGTTTGGAATCTCTCAGCCATTGACACTTTGTTTCATTTCACTCTTCCCCTTTTTGGTCAAGAAGGTTTTCTCAATCCCTTGATGCTGAGTCTCAGCTCATTCCAGGATTTCTGTCCCACATTGCCAGGAAGGTCCACATCCCTGGGAGTCATGTCCCATGTAGACAGGGGGAGGGTGGTGAGATTGCTTGTTGTGTTGGCTGGAGAGACAGGGGTAGCAGTTTCTTTTAATCCTGATTGACTCTCATGTGTTGGAAACTTTGGACTAGATTATCTCCACAGAGATGTGGCATGCCTAATTGTGGGTGTGACCCTTTGATTAGATGGAGGTGTGACTCTACCTCTTCAAGGTGGGTCTTCATTAGTTTACTGAAGTCCTTTAAAATAAAACATTTTGGGGAGAGCGCAGAGCTAACAGAAACTTCAGAGCAGAGGTGGCAGGCAAAGAACAGAGACACGATGTTTCTCAATGCTTAGAGCCCAGCAGACATCACCATGAGATGTTAACCAAGCCAGAACGTGGAGACAGCCAAGGGAAGCCAAGAGGTGAAAGCCAGCCCCCAAAAAACAAGGTGAGGAACCCCAAAGGAACAGAAGCTGAAAGCAGTGGAGCTCAGGAGCCAGGGACCAGCAAATGCCAGCCATGTGACTTCCCAGCTGACTGAGGTATTCCAGACCCATCAGCCTGGATGCCTTTAGTTTGGTCATTTTATAGGCTTAGAACCATAAACGTGTAACTTTATTAAATTCACCTTTTAAAAGCCGTTTCATTTCTGGTATATTGCATTCTGGCAACTTAACAAACCAAAATAGATTTTGGCACCAGAGACATGAGGTGTTGCTGTGGTTTGCAAGTACCAAACATGTTGGAACAGCTTTTTAAATGGATAAAGGGAAGATTCTGGAAGAGTTGTGAGGAGTTGGATAGAGAGGCCTGGAATGCTTTGAGGTAACTTTGATAGAAATGTGGGCTCTGAGGATACTTCTGATAAGGCTTTAGATAGAAATGATGAGCATGTCATTACAAGCTGGAAGGAAGACATTCTTTGTGGATGAAGGCAGAATTTGGGAATGATAAACTTGGATATTTAGCAGAAGAAATTTCTAAACTTAATGTGGAAGATGTAGTTTGGCTGCTCCTTGCAGCTTATAGTAAAATGCAAGAAGAAAGAGGTAAATTGAAAACTGAACTTTTGCATGCAGAGAAAACAGAAATTGATGGCCTGGAAAATTCTGAGTTTCCAGAAAATGAGACCCCAGGTTATAGGGCCCACATAAGGATTTAATCAAACATGGAAGCAGTCAGCCATTATAGGACAAGTGAGGATTGGAAATGGAATTATCCAGAAAGGATTTGTGGAAAGTTCTGTTGTCTGATGACTTTGATCCTTGTGCACTACATGGAAAATCAAATTTTTTGCGAGATCTATATGAACAGACCCCCCACTGCCATTCTGGACTAAAAGGGACAAATTGAAGAAAAAGTGGTTTCAGAAGCAGAACTACGGAAGCTAAGGGCTGGAGCCAGGAAATCTCAGGCCAGGAAAACAGACCCATCCATACATGTAGAGAGGGTGAGTTTGCCCTGGAAGCAGAGGGCAGGCCTTCCTCATCATTGTTCAAGAGTTGTGCCGAGATTAGAGTGTATAAACTGGGGATTGGGGGGAGCCTGGCTGCCACCCTATTATTCTGGAGGGTTTGAGTGTGTGCCCTGGAGTTGGCAGAGATCCTGGGTGCTGCCCTGATGTGTGGAGAGGTTGGAGCCAAGAACAAGGTGCTTCCCCCAATGAACCCCAGTGTTGCAGCACACCCCAGCATTTGGAGAGAGAGCAAGGCTGCTACATAGGCTCTTGTAAAGGGTGGAACTTTTGCTTCCTCGCTTCCTAAAGCCCCAGGGAAAAATGACTCTCAGACTTTGAAATACGATGGAATTTGCCTTGCAGAGTTTTCATAACTGTTTGTGTCTGGTGACACCTGTATTCCTTGTAGTTTCTCACTATGGAAATGGAACATGCATCCTATGACTGTGCAATATATCCTTTGTATATTGGCAGCAGGTAAGTTCTGAGTTTTCTAGGTCCACAGCCAGAGAATTTTTGGCTTAGAATGGACCATGCCTATAGCTGGCTTTGATGAGATTTTATACTGTTTTGTTACTGAAATGTTTTAAGGCTTTTGTGATATTGTGATGGAGTGAAAGTGTTTTGTATATGGAAAAAAACATGTCTTTTTTGGTGGTCCAGAGCTTCACCCTCTGGACCAGAGTTTGAAAGGATTATGTACCCTCAGAAAAGCCATGTTTTAATCCTGATCCAATCTTGTGGGGGCTGTTTATCTACCTTCTGAGGTGGGTGCCCATCTTTTGTGTTTCTCTACTGTATTCCAGTTGCAACCAATAGTAATTTTATTATAACCTGTCCATGCTGTATTGTAATTATTTTTCCATGTTTGTTTTCCCAGTAGATATTAGGAATTTGAGGGCGCTATTTGTGAAAACACTTTTCACTTTCATCTCTAGTAGTTATTATGTTTCTTGACAGGTAATAGATATTTAGTAAATGTTGAATTAATTAAATGAATGAATTATATGAAATGTAATTTTTTAATTAAAAATTTTGCCTCATGGTGATGAACTAAGTAAGTTTCTAAATCTTGCTTTTCCACCTCTTGATGATTTAGGTGTGGGAGTTGATGGAGGCAATGACAAAGATTGGGAAGCCAATGCCTGCAAAATCCAACTTATTAAGAAGAAAGGGAAAGTTAAGGCACTGGATGAAGAAGTTCACAGTAATGTACTCATTTTGATTTTTGTCACTCCTCCCTACCAAATTAACCTCTCTCATACATTGGGGACCCATTTTAAGAAAATGAGTTTTCTTAAACTCATTGTTAAATTGTTAAGATTGTTAAAGCTGAAAAGCAGAGAAGAAAAGAAATTTTATAACTGTCTGAACTAGTTTTTAAATGTTGCTTCACAAGTGATCATCACATCTAGGGAAGAAAATCTGGCATTGTGTTTAGAGCAAGCTCAGCATCCTCAAGTGATTAGCTTCAGAACTACAATCTGAGGAAGGGCCTTTCATAGGAGAAAAGATGTTGTCAGTGGTGCCCTTATTCACTTTGGGTTAAATGCTGGCTTGGGCGTATAGTTCACCTGGATGTTGCACCTTTTAGCAGGTCTCATGTAAACAGGTAAGTAAACCTGTCCCTCCCTCACTATTTTCTTACTTCCTTGGCCCAAAGTAGTTGCTAAGAGATACGTGCTGCATTAAAGAGGATACCTTTTCAGTATTTAGCTCATGACATTAGGCTTTTACATTTTACTTTTTCACGAGACTTGAAACTAAAGCAAATCTTTGAAGTAGACTGATGGAAAACTGTTTTTACAATTCTCCATGAAAACCAGGAAATAGCAAATATCGTATATACTGACTAAAACTGGATGCCATCATAATCAGTGTAAAGGAGAACAGGTGGAAGAGGAAAATGATGGATTTAGTCTTTTAAAAAAATTTTGCCTCAGCCACACAGTTAGCTACATTGTGCTTGCTTACCAAATTAAATGAATATTTTGCATGTAATATGGTAAGATTAGCCAGGGACATAGTATACATCAAAAACTATATTAGAAATTATTTTATATACTATGTATACTGCACAAATGGCTAAACGCTAACACTTGTTAACTTTGAATGTGGCTCTCTGCATGCTAGTTTTTACTATTTCCAACAGATTTCAGTGTTTGGACTATTTAAAAAAAAGAAAGGGTGACATCTGAGAAAAGGGCTAACCCAAACATTTGCACACAGAGGGCAAGGAGCACAGGGACAGGGAGAAGATAGAGGACGAAAATGAGAAAATTGAGTGTAGTTCAGAAAGGTCAAGGCACAGGTAGGGAGGAAAAAGTACCCTTTAGAAATCAAAAAAGTAAAAGAGGCAGAGATTAGTAGAACAGAGAAATATGAAAATGATGGGTAGAAATTGAAGGACCATAAGGTAGAATTAAGGAACTATAAAAGATATGAAGAGGGCAGGCAACGGTGGCTCAGTGGCAGGGTTCTCACCTGCTGTACTGGAGACCCAGGTTCGATTCCTAGTGCCCAATCTTGAGAAAAAAAAAAAAAGATATGAAGACCTCTTAGGGAGTTGGATGAGCTATCTGCTTAATGAATAAGAAAGATGAATAAATATCCTTTGGCAACAGTGAAATCAGTATGGTAATTATGATGACTTTAAACTGGATTCAGTTCTCAGTTATAGAATTTTGTGAATTTCTGCTATGTTGCTTGACAGCTCTGGAAGGAGAAGAGAAAACTGAGTGTGGGGATTATCTAGACCTAAGGTTCGGCAAAGAGATAACAGGTACAAGCAGTGAATAAGGAAGAGCCAAGAATTGGGAGTAATGATTAATTTATATGATACCTGAAATATTTGTTGTGAGGAATGTGCTTATTGTCATAGCAGTGGTTTGTTCTTACGAAGCATTAGGCAGTGCTTTTTTTGTCAACTAGATAGATAAGGTAATTACCATGAATTGGAAATGGCCTCAATTTGAAGAATTTTGTGATTTTACTCAATATTGCTTGACATGTTTTTTTTTTGCAAGTATTGTTTTAATTATATTTCGCTTAAAAAAAACAGTCAAACGTATGTTTTCATTGATTGTATTAGTCTGTTAAATGGTAATTCTTTACTTTTCCAAAGGTCATTTATTAGGGCACCTTGCTTATTCAACAGACGGTTAAGCCAGGAATGAACACATCTTATTTTTCCAATGAGCTATTGTGTCATCCAGTAAAAATTTGAGTATCTACTCTGTCCTGTACAGCTCTTAGAGTTAGATTCAGAGATAGGGCAGGTTGCTTTGGTACACCTCAAATTCTGGTAGAAGCCAAGCTGACAACATATGTAATAAGTGCTGTAACATATAGCAAAATATATCATTGTGGCTGTAATCTCAGGCTCTGTGTAATCAACCAGATTAGGGTTCAATTTTTTTTTTTTTTAATATTTTTATTGAGAGATCTCCATACGCATACAGTCCGGCCATATTATACAGTAAATGTCTCACAATATCATCACATAGTTCTGTATTCTTCACCATGATCATTTTTAGGATATTTGCATCACTCCAGAAAAGAAATAAAAAGAAAAAAAAGAACTCATACATCCCATACCCCTTACCCCTCTCTCTCATTGAACAACAGTATTTCAGTCTACCCATTTTTACCCTTTATCTCCCCCTATTATTTATTTATTTTTTGTCCTTTTTTTTTTTTACTCATCTGTCCATACCCTGGATAAAAGGAGCATCAGACACAAGGTTTTCACAACCACACAGTCACATTGTAAAAGCTATGTAGTTATACAGTCCTCTTTAAGAATCAAGGCTACTAGAACACAGTTTGACTGTTTCAGGCACTTACCTCCAGACACTCCAATACACTGTAAACTAAAAAGGGATATCTGTATAATGCATAAAAATAACCTCCAGGATAACCTCTCAACTTTGTTTGAAATCTGTCAACTACTGAGACTTTATTTTGTTTCATTTTTCTCTTCCTCCTTTTTGGTCAAGAAAGGAGACATCTCATGATGCCAGTGCTGGCTCATCCTTGGGAGTCAGGTCTCACATTGCCAGGGAGATTTACAGCCTTGGGAATGTCATGTTCCATGTAGAGAGGAGGGCAGTGAATTCACCTGCCAAGTACATTAACCTGTACAAACCAACAAGATTTCATGCTGTATTCAAGATTCTATGTAATTATGGTGTTCAAGTAAACTAACCATACAAGTTAATTTAGATAATGGGTTACCCAAAATATAAATTTGGCACCAAATAAACATCTCTTCCTTTTGATCTTTCACAGTCATCAAAGTTTGAGAATATGGGCCATATCATCCTTTACCCAATATCCTGATTTACCTTAGTACTATCCAGATCAGCTTCATTCACATCTCTAGATGAAGTCTGATCATTTTTTCGACTCTTTTAACGGTTGCTGTATGGGACAGTACTGACTTTCATAAGCGCTCTAACTCTGAGTCTCAGGTGTCACATAAATACCTGAAGTTTCAGGGAACCATCAGGTTATATACAGAGGGCTCATTATCTCAGAATTTAGAAATATCAATTACAACTCCTAAATATAAGTGACTACTGTAAGAGCTTACAATCTAGGACCCTTTACAATAGGCCCCAACCTGATAACCCGTGCTCTTGATGCCAGTTCTCTAAGTATATTATAGTTAGTCTGTATGAGTGAGACATGATAATATTTGTCTTTTTGTTTCTGACATTTCATTCAGCATACTCTCCTTAAGGTTCATTCTCCTAGTTGCATGCCTCACAATTTCATTCCTTCTTGCAGCCGCTCTGTAGTCCGTTGTATGTAAACACCACAGTTCCCCTTCCATTCCGCAGTCGTTATACCCTTAGACCACCTCCATCCATTGGAAAAAAACTGCCACCGTAAATATCAGTGTGCAAATGTCCATTCCTGTCCCCACTCTCAGTTCCTCTAGGGATATATATACAAGCAACAGAGTTGCAAGATCATATGGCAACCCCACCCCTAGCCTCCTGTGGAACCACCACATTGGCCTCTGGAGGTCTGCATCTCTCAGCTTCCCTACCAACAGTGAATAGATAGATCTTTTTCTCAACATTTTCTCTAGCACTTGTTTCTCTCTCTTTATTTTTAAACAATTTTATTCACACATCATACACTCCAACCTATGTAAATAAACGTGCCTTTGCCACCATAATCAATATGAAGACATTTCCTTCTTTCTGCAAAGAATCCATACCCCCCCCCCCACCTCCGGCTTGTCGACATTTGGTTTTGGCATACTGCCTTTATTACATTCAGTGGAAGGTTATTACAGTGTTACTGTTAACTACAGACCCTAGCTTGCATTGATTATGCTTTTTCCTATATATTGTCCATCTTCAACACCTTGCAATGTTGACATTCATTTGTTCTCTCTCATGCAAAAATGTTTTTATATTTGTACATTTGATTACCATCATTATCCACTAATTTATATTTATATATCCATTCCTAAGTTATATCGTCTCAATCTTTATCCTCTATCTTTCCTTCTGGTTTCATAAAGTGCCCCCATCCCTTCTCCCTCAATCATACTCATAATGGGTTTAAATCTTATTCCTATTTTTACTAGCTGTGACTTTCCACACATGACCTTTTTGAGCCTCAATATAATTATCTGTAATATGTAGACAGTAGTATTCAGTGTAAAGGGTATTGTGACAATACAATAATAAAATAAATTAATTATTGAATACCTGCCTGGGAACACAACAGAGAAGATAGACCAATTTCCTACACTGATGAAATTTACTATCTAGTAGAAGGGCCAGACAATAAACAAGTATGTAAAATAATGTTAGGTAGTGATTAGTGCTGTAAATAATGTTAGGTAGTGATTAGTGCTGCGAAGGAAGCATGGTAGAGGTGTCATTTGAGCAGAGACCACATCATAAGGATACAGTTCTAAGCAGAGGAAATACCAAGTGTGAAGACCCTAAATGGACTTAGCATGCTTATGGCTGAAAGTGCTGGAGCATAGCAAGAGAGGAGTTATGGCAGGAGATAAGGGTAGAGTGGCTACTGGGTTAGATTATGTAGGGTGATAAGGAAAATGGATTTTATGGTGTGTGTGTGATGGGAGTGAGATGATCTAACTTCTATTTTGAAAGAATCACTCTAGTTAGTGTTTAAAGACTAGCTGTAGAGAGGGAAGATTGGACACAGAGAGACCAGTTAAGAGACTGTTTAATTAGTAGACCAGATGAGAGATGATGGTGGCTTGGGCCATACTGATAGAGACACTGGAGAGAAGTTCACAGTACCTGGACTTCATTTAGAATGATTCAGATGTGCAGCTTGAGTAGCATAACAGTTTTGTAAGCAATGGAAGTTTATTCAAGGATTTTAAGCTTTTTTTCTCTAGCCATATTTGTTATTTGGTGACCATTGATTTATCAGTGTACAGACCATGAGAATTTCCTATTCAAAATCCTGAGCAGCTTGCTTTTAATTTATACCAGTTGTTACCTGGTTCAACCAAAAGAATTTTACATTTAGGAAACCAGGAGGGGGTCATCACTAGTTAATAAATAACTAGGGCTGTCCCTTGTTTTATGGGAGAAGAGGAGATAGCTTATAGGAAAAAGGAATTAGAATATCTGCTTTCAGTTCTTTTTAATTCAGCTTTTGCAGAATTTCCTGTAGCCCCATACTTTCAGAACATTGCTGTTTTTAAGGATCTATTCTTTGGTTTTAGAAGCTCTCCATAATTCCATTTTATGTTGTGGGGACCAAAGAGATGACAGACATAAAGTTGTGTGGCACTGAAAAAAATAAATTTATCATTACATGTTTAATTAAAGTGATAGTGATTTTTTCCAAGGTGAGGATTAAATATAGGTTTTTAAAAATTTTATTAACTCATTTATTTTTACCTCCTAAGTGTGAAAATTTTCAATCCTTCAGGAAACTTGAAAGGATAGTTCATTAATCATTCATATGCATTTCACCTAGCTGTCCAGGTTAACATTTGGTCACAGTTACTTTATCTTTCTTGATATACCTTTCTATTGTTGTTATTGGAACTGTTTGCCCTAAACATCTCAGCTACATTAACTTTTACATTTTCTAATTGCTATTTTGAATGTCTAATCTTATGTTTGAATAACCAGATATTCCAGATGAGCAGCCTTGTAGTAAGTATATTTAAATATAGGTTATAGCATTACCTCTACAGCATGATTTAATATTAGAATTTTTCATTTTGTGTTCTTTAGAACAACAGGATATGGACTTGGATATAGAATTTGATGTACACCTTGGAATAGCTCATACCCGTTGGGCAACACATGGAGAACCCAATCCAGTCAATAGTCATCCCCAGCGCTCTGATAAAAATAATGGTATGGACAGATTTTATGCCTTGGGATGATTATAGAGGGCTGATAATGGGAATGTTTATATTTTTCTTTTAACTTTAATCTGGAAATTTTCAAACGTATTCAGAAATAGAGAGTGTACAGAACCTGATGTATCTCTTGCCCAGCTTCAACGTTTATCAGTACGTGATGAGTAATGTTTATCTCTTTTTCTCCTGCCCAGATTATTTTGGAAGCCTATAGATATCATCAGATAAATGTCACATTGAAAGTATCTAGATATCATATAATTTCATTTGTAAATATTTTCTAAGTGCATATATCTAACAAGTAAGTCTCTTAATCTATAAGTTTTTCCTCTTTTTCTCTTACTTGGTTTGTCTTATAGGTTTTATAGAGTCTTATAGAGTTTACTGTCGTCAAGATTTTGCTAAGTGTATCCCTGTGGTGTCATTTGTCATATTCCTATGACCCTTGTATGTCTTATAAAGTGATAAGAGGTTTATTTCTATCAGGAGGTTCAGTGTCTGGATTTTTTTTTGTGTGTTGTTAGCAGCCATTGATGATCATTGCTAAGATTAATCATTCTTTTTTTTTATTATTAATTAAAAAAAATTAACTAACAACATTTAGAAATCATTCCATTCTACATATACAATCAGTAATTCTTAATATCATCACATAGTTGCATATTCATCATTTCTTAGTACATTTGCATCAATTTAGAAAAAGAAATAAAAAGACAACAGATAAGAAATAAAATGATAATAGAGAAAAAACAAAAACCTATACCTCACATGCAGCTTAATTCAATGTTTTAACATAATTACATTACAACTAGGTAGTATTGTGCTGTCCATTTCTGAGTTTTTGTATCCAGTCCTGTTGCACAGTCTGTATCCCTTCAGCTCCAGTTACCCCTTATCTTACCCTATTTCTATCTCCTGATGGTCTCTGTTACCAATGACATATTCCAAGTTTATTCACTAATGTCAGTTCATATCAGTGAGACCATACAGTATTTGTCCTTTAGTTTTTGGCTAGTCTCACTCAGCATAATGTTCTCTAGGTCCATCCATGTTATTACATGCTTCATAAGTTTATTCTGTCTTAGAGCTGCATAATATTCCATTGTATGTATATACCACAGTTTGTTTAGCCACTCGTCTGTTGATGGACATTTTGGCTGTTTCCATCTCTTTGCAATTGTAAATAATGCTGCTATAAACATTGGTGTGCAAATGTCCGTTTGTGTTTTTGCCCTTAAGTCCTCTGAGTAGATACCTAGCAATGGTATTGCTGGGTCGTATGGCAATTCTATATTCAGTTTTTTGAGGAACCGCCAAACTGCCTTCCACAGTGGTTGCACCATTTGACATTCCCACCAACAGTGGATAAGTGTGCCTCTTTCACCGCATCCTCTCCAGCAATTGTCATTTTCTGTTTTGCTGATAATGGCCATTCTGGTGGGTGTGAGATGATATCTCATTGTGGTTTTGATTTGCATTTCTCTAATGGCCAGGGACATTGAGCATCTCTTAATATGCCTTTTGGCCATTTGTATTTCCTCTTCTGAGAGGTGTCTGTTCAAGTCTTTTTCCCATTTTGTAATTAGGTTGGCTGTCTTTTTGTTGTTGAGTTGAATAATCTCTTTATAAATTCTAGATACTAGACCTTTATCTGATATGTTGTTTCCAAATATTGTCTCCCATTGTGTAGGCTGTCTTTTTACTTTCTTGATGAAGTTCTTTGATGCACAAAAGTGTTTAATTTTGAGGCGCTCCCATTTATTTATTTCTTTCTTCAGTGCTCTTGCTTTAGGTGTAAGGTCCGTAAAACCCCCTCGAATTATTAGATTCATAAGATATCTCCCTATATTTTCCTCTAACTGTTTTATGGTCTTACACCTAATGTTTAGATCTTTGATCCATTTTGAGTTAACTTTTGTATAGGGTGTGAGATACAGGTCCTCTTTCATTCTTTTGCATATGGATATCCAGTTCTCTAGGCACCATTTATTAAAGAGACTGTTCTGTCCCAGGTGAGTTGGCTTGACTGCCTTATCAAAGATCAAATGTCCATAGATGAGAGGGTCTATATCTGAGCACTCTATTCGATTCCATTGGTCGATATATCTATCTTTATGCCAGTACCATGCTGTTTTGACCACTGTGGCTTCATAATATGCCTTAAAGTCAGGCAGCGTGAGACCTCCAGCTTCGTTTTTTTTCCTCAAGATACTTTTAGCAATTCGGGGCACCCTGCCCTTCCAGATAAATTTGCTTATTGGTTTTTCTATTTCCGAAAAATAAGTTGTTGGGATTTTGATTGGTATTGCGTTGAATCTGTAAATCAATTTAGGTAGAATCGACATCTTAACTATATTCAGTCTTCCAGTCCATGAACATGGTATGCCCTTCCATCTATTTGGGTCTTCTGTGATTTCTTTTAACAGTTTTTTGTAGTTTTCTTTGTATAGATAGGTCTTTTGTTTCTTTAGTTAAATTTATTCCTAAGTATTTTATTCTTTAGGTGCAATTGTAAATGGAATTCGTTTCTTGATTTCCCACTCAACTTGTTCATTGCTAGTGTTTAGGAACACTACAGATTTTTGAATGTTGATCTTGTAACCTGCCACTTTGCTGTACTCGTTTATTAGCTCTAGTAGTTTTGCTGTGGATTTTTCAGGGTTTTCGACATATAGTATCAAATCATCTGCAAACAGTGAGAGTTTTACTTCTTCCTTTCCAATTTGATTCCTTGTATTTCTTTTTCTTGTCTGATCGCTCTGGCTAGAACCTCTAACACGATGTTGAATAACAGTGGTGATAGTGGACATCCTTTTCTTGTTCCTGATCTTAGGGGGAAAGTTTTCAATTTTTCCCCATTGAGGATGATATTAGCTGTGGGTTTTTCATGTATTCTCTTTATCATTTTAAGGAAGTTCCCTTGTATTCCTATCCTTTGAAGTGTTTTCAACAGGAAAGGATGTTGAATTTTGTCAAATGCCTTCTCTGCATCAATCGAGATGATCATGTGAGTTTTCTGCTTTGATTTAATGATACGGTGTATTACATTAATTGATTTTCTTATGTTGAACCATCCTGGCATACCTGGGATGAATCCTACTTGGTCATGATGTATAATTCTTTTAATGTGTTGCTGGATTCGATTTGCTAGAATTTTGTTGAGGATTTTTGCATCTATATTCATTAGAGAGATTGGTCTGTAGTTTTCTTTTTTTGTAATATCTTTGCCTGGTTTTGGTATGAGGGTGATGTTGGCTTCTTAGAATGAATTAGGTAGCTTTCCCTCCAGTTCAATTTTTTTGAAGAGTTTGAGCAGGGTTGGTACTAATTCTTTCTGGAATGTTTGGTAGAATTCACATGTGAAGCCGTCTGGTCCTTGACTTTTCTTTTTGGGAAGCTTTTGAATGACTGATTCAATTTCTTTACTTGTGATTGGTTTGTTGAGGTCATCTATTTCTTCTCGAGTCAAAGTTTGTTGTTCATGCCTTTCTAGGAACTTGTCTATTTCCTCTACATTGTTGTATTTATTCGCATAAAGTTGTTCATAGTATCCTGTTATTACCTCCTTTATTTCTGTGAGGTCAGTGGTTATGTCTCCTCTTCCATTTCTGATCTTATTTATTTGCATCCTCTCTCTTCTTCTTTTTGTCAATCTTGCTAAGGGCCCATCAATCTTACTGATTTTCTTATAGAACCAACTTCTGGTCTTAATTGATTTTCTCTATTGTTTTCGTGTTCTCAATTTCATTTATTTCTGCTCTAATCTTTGTTATTTCTTTCCTTTTACTTGCTTTGGGGTTAGTGTGCTGTTCTTTCTCCAGTTCTTCCAAGTGGACATTAATTCCTGAATTTTTGTCCTTTCTTCTTTTTTCATATAGGCATTTAGGGCAATAAATTTCCCTCTTAGCACTGCCTTTGCTGCGTCCCATAGGTTTTGATATGTTGTGTTTTCATTTTCATTCGCCTCGAGATATTTACTAATTTCTCTTGTAATTTCTTCCTTGACCCACTGGTTGTTCAAGAGTATGTTGTTGAGCTTCCACGTATTTGTGAATTTTCTGGCACTCCGCCTCTTATTGATTTCCAACTTCATTCCTTTATGATCCGAGAAAGTGCTGTGTATGATTTCAATCTTTTTAAATTTGTTGAGACTTGCTTTGTGACCCAGCATATGGTCTATCTTTGAGAATGATCCATGAGCACTTGAGAAAAAGGTGTATCCTGCTGTTGTGGGGTGTAATGTCCTATAAATGTCTGTTAAGTCTAGCTCATTTATTGTAATATTCAAATTCTCTGTTTCTTTATTGATCCTCTGTCTAGATGTTCTGTCCACTGATGAGCGTGGGAAATTGAAGTCTCCAACTATTATGGTAGATGTGTCTATCCCCTTTTCAGTATTTACAGTGTATTCCTCACGTATTTTGGGGCATTCTGTTTTGGTGCATAAATATTTATGATTGTTATGTCTTCTTGTTGAATTGTTCCTTTTATTAGTAGATAGTATCCTTCTTTGTCTCTTAACTGTTTTACATTTGAAGTCTAATTTGTTGGATTTTAGGATAGCCACTCCTGCTCTTTTCTGGTTGTTATTTGCATGAAATATCTTTTCCCAACCTTTCACTTTCAGCCTATGTTTATCTTTGGGTCTAAGATGTGTTTCCTGTAGACAGCATATGGAAGGATCCAGTTTTTTAATCCATTCTGTCAGTCTATGTCTTTTGATTGGGGAATTCAATCCATTAACATTTAGTGTTATTACTGTTTGGATAATATTTTCCTCTACCATTTTGCCTTTTGTATTATATATATCATATCTGACTTTCCTTCTTTCTACACTCTTCTCCATACCTCTCTCTTCTGTCTTTTTGTATCTGACTCTAGTGCTCCCTTTAGTATTTCTTGCAGAGCTGGTCTCTTGGTCACAAATTCTCTCAGTGACTTTTTGTCTGAAAATGTTTTAATTTCTCCCTCATTTTTGAAGGACAATTTTGCTGGATATAGAAGTCTTGATTGGCAGTTTTTCTCTTTTAGTAATTTAAATATATCACCCCACTGTCTTCCTGCTTCCATGATTTCTGCTGAGAAATCTACACATAGTCTTATTGGGTTTCCCTTGTATGTGATGGATTGTTTTTCTCTTGCTGCTTTCAAGATCCTCTCTTTCTCTTTGACCTCTGACATTCTAACTAGTAAGTGTCTTGGAGAACGCCTGTTTGGATCTATTCTCTTTGGGGTGCGCTGCACTTCTTGGATCTGTAGTTTTAGGACTTTCATAAGAGTTGGGAAATTTTCAGTTCAGTGATAATTTCTTCCATTAGTTTTTCTCCTCCTTTTCCCTTCTCTTCTTCTTCTGGGACACCTACAACACATATATTTGTGCGCTTCATATTATCATTCAGTTCCCTGAGCCCCTGTTCAAATTTTTCCATTCTTTTCCCTATAGTTTCTGTTTCTTTTTGGATTTCAGATGTTCCATCCTCCAGTTCACTAATTCTAACCTCTGTCTCTTGAAATCTACCATTGTAGGTTTCCATTGTTTTTTTCATCTCTTCTACTGTATCTTTCATTCCCATAAGTTCTGTGATTTGTTTTTTCAGACTTTCCATTTCTTCTTTTTGTTCATTCCTTGCCTTCTTCATGTCCTTCCTCAATTTATTGATTGGGTTTTTGAAGAGGTTTTCCATTTCTGTTCGTATATTCAGAATTAGTTGTCTCCGCTCCTGTATCTCATTTGAACTATCGGTTTGTTCCTTTGACTGGGCCATGTCTTCAATTTTCCTGGTGTGATTAGTTATTTTTTGCTGGCGTCTGGACATTTAATTACCTTAATTAGTTTAATCTGGAGATTGCTTTCTTATCCTGCCCAGTATGTGGCGCTTGTCTGTCTGTGGGTCCCACCAGCAAAATATGTTGTGGCTCCTTTAACTTTGGAAGGCTCTCCCTGCTGGGGGTGTGGTGGAGACAGAGGAAAGGTTGTAGGCTGGTTTTAATGGCTTCAAATTGCGAAGCCCTGGGATCTGAATTCCTTGAGAGAGGGATTCCGCCTGAGTTGCGTTTCACCCCTCCTGTGGGGAAGTTTCAGGTGGTAGACAGCCCTGAAAGCAGCCTATTTATGTGCCCGGGGCAGTTCCAGCCTGTGCAATCCTAGCGCCGAGTCCAGATGAAACCAAGCCTCCACAGAAACAGCCACAGAAGGCTCCGCTTCGTCCCCTTTCCTCCCTTTCAGTCAGCCCAGTAGGCGACTTCCGCCTTGATCAGTTTCGCCTGAGCTGGGGGCCCACTTCTAGCAGTCAGAATTTGTTTGTTAATGCCACTGTTGGTGTTTGGTTGGACCCAGTCCCTTCCACTGTTGGAGACTCTTTCCTTTCCCTCCGGAAAGCTGCCTGTGGGGGAGGGGCGCCGGCCGCCGGCTGCCGCGGCTTGGGGAACTCGCTTTTCCAAGACCCGCAGCTGGTCCGGGAAGCCGCCTGTGAGGCAGGCGTGCCGTCCGCCGGCTTCCGCGGCTTGGGAAAGTGTGCCCGTCTCGGGAAACTCACTGTTGCGGAGTCTCGCAGCTGGTGCAGCTGGTCCAGCCTGGGGTGTGCTGTGTGTTTGGTCTCTGTCATAGCTCTGGGAGCTGTTGTGTACTCTTTTTGGTTATTTAGACATTGCTCTGGAGGATGAACTAAAACGCGCGCACCTTACTAAGCCGCCATCTTGGCCCCCCTATCAATCATTCTTTTTTTTTAAATTTTTAAATTAAATTAAAAATTTTTTAAATTAAAAAAAGACAAGAAAAAACATATTCTTAACATATGATCATTTCATTCTACGTAAATAATCAGTAATTCGCAATATCATCACATAGTTGCGTAGTCGTCATCAAGATCATTTCTTAGAACATTTGCATCAATTCAGAAAAAGACAACAGAAAAAAAATTCATACATACCATACCCCTTACCCCTCCATTTCATTGATCACTAGCATTAATCATTCTTTAGAATTAAAAGTCTCTAGTCTAGTGCTATCACTAGACTTTTCTTTTATTTTCTGGAATACTTCTATAAAGAGAAACCTTTCCATATCAACTGCTTGGTTACCCTGAAAAACAGATTATATAGGAAAGATATGATAATTGCTTGATTCTTTCCCTTTATCATTTTTGAAAAATGAAGTGATTCTGATCTTCGCTTAAGGTGAGCAATGGAGGTTTGTGCTTTTCTTTTGACTTAATATAAACATAGATTTAAATATGTTTGATTTGTTTCAAAACTTTAAAGCAATTATCCACATTGATGAACAAATTTTCCTGTCTTTCATCACTGGGAGCTTATTCATATTGGTTCCTTGGTCCTTTTTACATGACCCCAAAAGACTTCAGTAGTCCCTGTTATTTTTTGGTAAGCCAAGGTGCAAGGTGCTCTAGGTTCATCTAGTCTTTTTTTTTTTCCATTAAAAAATATTTGTTGGACGGGTGCAAGGGTAGTTCAGTGGTAGAATTCCCGCCTGCCATATGGGAAACCTGGGTTCAATTCCTGGCCCGTGTGCTTCCCAAAAACAAACAAGCAAACTAAAAACCAAACAAAAAATGAAACAAGCAAAAATTCAACAAATGGTGCTGAAATAAGGGTATACTCACATGGAAAAAGAATGAAATGTGACTCCTGCCATACAGCATACAAAAGGGAAAAAAAAGTATTTATTGAATTTCTCTTGTGTGTCAGGCATTTTGCTAGACACGGGACAAATCCTAATTCCATCTAGGAGAAGCTTACTGTTTAATGGGGAGAAGACCCCACATGTGGTCTTCATATGTGTCAGTGTGGCCTCTCCTCTCCCTCCATCCCTTTTTCCCCTCCCTCTCCCCTGCTGCTGACCAACCACAGAAGACAATCTGAGCTTCAAGAGCAGTTACAGTTACACAAATTTTTCCTAAGGGACCTTGAGTTTCAGCAGTGCCACTACTTCATTCTCACGTCTCCTATAACCCATTACTTGCCATTCCTTTGTATATATTTTGTTTGCTTGTTCTTTTATTTGATCAAGGTGACAAAAGTTTGAAAGTAAATAGAGGAGTTAATATGATTTTATTTTTTTATTTATTTTTAATTTTTATTTTATTTTATTTCCTTAAATGCCAAAAACACATAACAAACGCAAACATTCCTATTTTGATTATTCTGTTCTACGTATATAATCAGTAATTCACAATATCATCACATAGTTGCATTTTCATCATCATCATCATTTCTTGGAACATTTGTATCTATTCAGAAAAAGAAATAAAATGAAAACAAAAAAAAAGTTTATACATACCATACCCCTTACTCCTCCCTTTCATTGATCACTGGCATTTCAAACTAAATTTATTTTAACGTTTGTTCCCCCTATTATTTATTTTTATTCCATATGTTCTACTCCTTTGTTGACAAGGTAGATAAAAGGAGCATCAGACACAAGGTTTTCACAATCACACAGTCACATTGTGAAAGCTATATCATTATTCAATCATCATCAAGAATCATGGCTACTGGAACACAGTTGTACATTTTCAGGCAGTTCCCTCCAGCCTCTCCACTACATCTTGACTAACAAGGTGATATCTATTTAATGCATAAGAATAACCTCCAGGATAACCTCTGTTTGGAATCTCTCAGCCACTGACACTTTATTTTGTCTCATTTCACTCTTTCCCCTTTTGGTTGAGATTTTCTCAATCCCTTGATGCTAAGTCTCAGCTCATTCTAGGAGTTCTGTCCGACTTTGCCAGGAAGGTCCACACCCCTGGGAGTCATGTCCCACGCAGAGACGGGGAAGGTGGTGAGACTGCTTGTCACGTTGGCTGGAGAGAGGGGCCACATCTGAGCAACAAAAGAGGCTCTCTTGGGGGTGACTCTTAGGCCTAATTTTAAGTAGGCTTGACCTATTCTTTGTGGGATTAAGTTTCATTTGAACAAACCCCAAGATTGAGGGCTCAGCCTATAGCTTTGGTTGTCCACACTGCTTGTGAGAATATCAAGAATTCAACTTGTTTTCCCCCGTTCTCACCATTCCCTAAAGGGGACTTTGCAAATACTTTTTTATTCACTGATCAGATCACTCTACGATTTATTGGGGGCATAACTCTGGACAGACCAACAAAATCTCATGAACATGATTTTAAAAAGGCAATTTTTTTTTTGAAGTGAGGTAAAACAAGGAAGAAGATGGTCAGCATCCATATCAATAAGAATATTGATCTGATAAGACATAGAATCCCTGTCATCTGAGCAGATTACTCAGATGGTTAAAAACCTTTTATAGCTTCTCATGAAGAGCAAACAAATAATCCAAGAAAACATTGTCATTTTAACAGAGTGAAAGCCAAATTCTTGTTTTGCGTAAAGATACATCTGATAAGAAACCTATTAAAAATCTTACAAAACTATAAAATCTTAGCCAACCTTAACCACAACCAATAAAATTCACTTCCAACAAAACTTGTACACCTTTCTATACCCATCCATTTTGTCCTACACATTCCTTTTTCTCATTCTGCAACAATCGGTTATTTTATTTTAGGGGAAAAGTACTCTTTTTCCTTAACAAAAACACTTCCTGCATACTTTACATATTTAAGTTACCAAAACAGATGTTGAAATCAGTCTTCAAGCCAGTATTCTACAAAGCACAATTCTTTTTTGTTGTTGTTTTTGCTTTTTTTGTGAAAAACACATGTATACCAAAAAGTAATACATTTCAAAACACATCACAACAATTAGTTGTAGAACAGATTTCAAAATTTGGTATGGGTTGCAATTCTACAGTTTTAGCTTTCTGCTTCTAACCCGTCTAAGATACTGGAGACTAAAAGAAATATCAGTATGATTCAGCAGTCATACTTGGTTGTTAAACCCTACGTTTTCTGTATAACTTCACCATCACCTTTGATCTTTCTCCCACTCTTTAGGATTATTTGGGCTATGCCCATTCTAGCTTATTCATGTTGGAAGGGGCTATCAATAATATGGGATAGGGGGATGGAACTAATTGTTCTGAAGAGGCTGGACCCTCTGCATTTTAGGACTTATCTGGTCCAGGAACCCATCTGGAGGTTGTAGGTTTCTGGAAAGTTACCCTAGTGCATGGGACGTTTGTAGAATCTTATATAACACCCTAGGTGTTCTTTAGGATTGGCAGGAATGGTTTTGGTTGGGGTTTGGTAAGTTATGGTAGGTAGTGGTGTCTCATTGAAACTTGCATAAGAGTGACCTGCAGAGTAGCCTCTCGACTCTTTGAACTCTCTCAGTCACTGATACCTTATTAGTTACACTTCTTTTCCCTCTTTAGTCAGGATGGCATTGTTGATCCTACGGTACAATTTCTTTGTATATTTTTAAACTTTTTACTTTGGAATAATTTCAAAAATTTATAAAACCGTTGCAAAAATAATTCAAATCTCATACAGAAAACCCATTATCTCCCCAACCCCAGATATTCAGATTCATCAACTTAAAAAATTTTTTTTTAATTAGAGTAGATGTAGATCTGTAGGAAAAACGTGTCTTAAATACAGAGTTCCTGTATACCAGCCCCTTGTCTCTTCCTCCCCTCATTTTCCCCTTTTATTAACATTTTGTATTAGTGTGGTACCTTTTACATTGATGAAACAATACTATTTAATTATACTATTAACTGTAGTCCATAGTTTACATTGGGCTTCATTGCTATGCTTTTTTATTATATGTGTAGCCTAAAATTTCTAATTTTAACCACTTTTGAATATACAGTTTAAGGGTGTTATTTTCATGCATAATGCTGTGAATGGAATTCCGTTCACCACCATCCATTACTAAAACTCTCCCATCACTCCAAACTGAAAATCTGTATTCATTTCATTATTAACTCCTCATTCCCCACCCCACCCCAGCTCTTGGTACTTTGGAGTCTAATTTCTGACTATGAATTGCATATTCTGATTATTTCATATAAGTGAACTCATCCATTTGTCCTTAGTGTCTGGCTTATTTCACTCAACATACTGTCTTCAAGGTTTATATACATCAGAATAACATTCTACTGTGTGTGTATACCACATTTGGTTCATCCTTTCATCTCTTGGTGGACTCTTGGGTTGCTTCCAGCTTTCGGCTGTCGGTAATAATGCCACTATGAACATTGGTGTGAAAACAGATCCATCAGCTTTTAACATTTTGTCATATTTGCCATGTCTTTCTATCCAGCCATCTCTCTCTTTTTATTAGTTCATTTCTGAACATTTGAGAGAAGGCTGTATACCTCATCTCCTTGGACACTTGATACTTCCATGTACAGGAAATGGTAAGACTACAAACTGGGTGCTGAGGGGCTCATTGAATCTAGGCTTTTCTTTGGGGAAAGCTAGGAAATACATGTGCCTGTGTGGTGTGTGTGTGTGTTTTAAATTTAAAGATAAAACACATTATGATTTTATTCACGTACTTCCAACTCCAGTTTAGGGTTGTAGAGTTGTGTGTGTGTGTTTTATTTTTTAAAATAAGTTGTTGTTGAATTGTAAATATTTGTTATAACATTGGATATTATATCCTTAGGTATGTAATTTGCAGCTAATTCTCCCTGTTTTGTGGATTTTCTTTTCACTTTCTCGATAATGCCCTTTGGTGCATGAAAGTTTTTAATTTTGATGACGTCTCATTTATCTATTTTTTGTTGTTGCGGGTGCTTTTGATGTCATATCTAAGAAATCATTGCCAAATCCAAGGTTTTTTCCCTGAGAATTTTATGGTTTTACTTCTTATATGTATGTCCTTTTTCTATTTTGTGTTCATTTTTTATGTAATCTGAGATAGAGGTCATCTTCATTTCTTTTGCATATGGACATCATTTTTTCCAGCAACATTTGTTACAAAGTTTTTACTTAACCTCATTGATTGTAAATCTGTATCTATCCCCTTTCACCATACCCAGAAACTCAATTCTTAACACCAGCAACATAATTATTTGAGTTAACCCATGATAAACACCCAACAGAATAATAATGTCAGCACTACCACTAGCAGTATCTTTACTGAAAACAGTTCAAAATTTTTGTTTGCTTATTTGTCCTTAGGGTATATTCCTCTAGGGATGTATAATAAAATTAACTGTGTTTTAGAGTCACTTGGAATAGTCCTTGTGGTCATGCTACCAGCTGGAGACAGGATTATGTTAATATATTTCATTTCATTTTGATTTTTAAGAGATTAAAAAAATCAACTATAATTATTTAAAATGTTTGCATAGTTCTGAAGTTACACTTATAAAGCAAAGTATGGTAACAGATGTCTTAATTTTAATTCTATTACCTAGATACTTTATTCCTTGTTTTATAGACCATTTAACAATTTTTTTACAGCCCTTAACGTTTATGTAAATAAGCAAATACATGCATACATATATTTGTATGTGCCTATATTTATGTATCTCTTTTGAGATAAAATTTATTTAGTTTAGAAGCTTCCTTTTTAGATTCGTTATGCCTCACATTCTTGATATTAAATTGGATTAGAATGTTAGCAACTACTCAGACCTTTAACATTGGTAGGCTTTATAAAAGATTCCTGAAAACATGTATCTAGATTTCATTTTGAGAATTTGGCTTTGACTTCAGGTATTATATCAGTCATTTATCATTTTCTGTATCCCCAAATTAAGTTTTGTTCCCTACATTTATTTTTGTATTTGCTATCATCTTCTGTCTTTTAAAGAGCTAGTGAAAATATTTCTCTTTATTATTTGATTTGTAGTGCAATTCAGTTTCATTTGATGTTAAACCAAAATGTCACATCTTTTAGGAACATCGTTATAATTTAATATAAAATTAAATTTAATAATTTTTTCCTGATTTAGAAAATCTTTAAATAATAATTCCACATTGGCAGCTTTTATGTGTACTCCAATTGCTACAAATAATAATATTGTCAACTCTTGAGTATCCTTTTATTTTACAAAGTTGCCATTTATCAGAAAAGCTGAGAATTATTCCAACATCATATGCATTTGATCTTGCGATGTATTTTAGCATTATTTATATGACATTTTAGGAACTGAACTATAGCACTGAATAAATGGCTTTTCTCAAGTTATTTAACTTTAATCACTTGGTATAAATCAGATAATTGAAAAGCCTCCTCTTTAAACTTATACTCCACAATGTATTTTATGCAGCAATGGGTGAATAGAAAAATGAGAATAATACTTTAGTTTAGTTCTGTCCTTTTGCAAATGAAGAAACAGGCCTAATAAACTTGCTTCTTTCACGTGGTGACCTTGCGTTAGTTGTATAGCCTCAACTGAAATTGATGTCTCTAGACTCCAGTTTATTGCATTTTCCATCCTTTACCCACCTCTTTAGCATTGTGTTCTTCAGCTAAACTACATAAACAGTGTTGCTGATCTACCTGAGGATAATATGATAATGAAAAGTAGATAATACTGATTTTATTTCCAATTATAGCATGTGACTGAAATTTTTTGACTTGAGGAAAATCTGTTCACCATAATGGCTATTTATAGTGTTTAGCAGACTTATAATTTTTGTTATCAATTCTTTTTATCTCTTATAGAATTTATTGTTATTCACAATGGGATCATCACCAACTACAAAGATTTGAAAAAGTTTTTGGTAAGCCTATTGACCTAAAAAGACAAAAGTGTTTGAGAATACTCCTTAAGGAGAACAGTGAGGTGATTTGTTGGAATGTAATACTATATAGGTATGATCAAACAATTCCTCAGAAAACTACAAGGATATGAAAGTTTATTGAACTTCTGCTTTGTTGATTGTGAAACAATTCTCTTTCTGTGTACAGAGGAAGTAATTATTTGGCTTTATAATGATGCCAAAAATTCAAATAAAACTGGAATTTTGGAGGGACATCTTTTGCTTTGTGAGGGACCTTGTTTACCATTTTAAAAATGGTATCTAGGGGAAAAAAATGGGTTCTAGGATGTGTAAGGAGAATCATGCCAGATTAAAAATGAAGGTTCTGTACCCTTCATAGTTGTATGATGTGTCTTGGTTGTTGATCAGTGTGTGTTCTCAGGGCTGCCTGAAATAACTTTCTGCAGTGGTGGAGATGCTCTGTATCCGTGCTGTTTAATATAGTAGCCATGGCCATATGCAGCTGCTAAGTATTTGAAATGTGGCTACTATGACTGAGGAAGTGGACTTTTAATTTTATTTAATTTTAATTAAAATAGTCACATGCGCTATCATTTCAAGAACAAATACATTATAGTTATTAGGGTACTAGTGTTTGATATTTCATTGAATTTATAGTGTTATTTAAATCATGTGACATAAATATATATAATTGTAAGTTAACTATTTGTTCAAGTACCCAGAGTACCTCGCTATTTTGGGTTTATTTTAATCAGATGGTGACCTTAATTTTGAACAATGGGTAATGGATTATGGTGGTCAGAAAAATATTAGAAATTGGTTGGTGAGATTTTGAGGAAAAATTTGGTAGAAAGATTTGGATGTTATGAATATTTCCTTAAAAGTGTTCATTTTTTTCTTTTCTAATTACAGGAAAGTAAAGGCTATGATTTTGAATCTGAAACAGATACAGAAACAATTGCCAAGCTCGTTAAGTACATGTATGACAATCGGGAAAGTCAAGATACCAGTTTTACTACATTAGTGGAGAGAGTTATCCAACAATTGGTATTAAACAATACTTTTAAAGAAAATGACTGTGGACATTAATTATAGTAAACTTTCTTAAAATTAAATTTAATGTGCAGGAACTGTGCTAATTTCTTGTACATTTTTGGCTTTTATTTTCCACATATATACATATATAGAACTTGAATGATATTGAGAGACTGTTGTTTAACATCGCTCTCTCCACTTAACAATTCTACTTATTTCACTGTAGTTTAATATCATGGGAATTGAAAATAAACCCACATCAACCAGTTTGTCTGTGATTATACCCACAAACATGAACACAATGTGCACAAGCTGGGCTTCATCCCTCTCTTGCTTCTTGCTTTTACCCAGGTGTTCTTCATCCAGGCATCAGGGCAGCTCAGTCACATATACCATGTTCATTCTGGAATAGCATCTCCATGTGTCTGAGCCAGTGCAGTCAACTCCTTATATTTCCTCACTGGGACTTCTCCTTGGCCTTTTATCCCCTCAGAAACTACTTCCCAGCACAGAAGAAAAGCAGTATTTTTTTTTTATTTTATATTTTTATTGAGAAATCTTCACGCACATACATTCCATACATGGTGTACAATCAATGGCTCACAGTATCATCACATAGTTATGTATTCATCACCATGATAATTTTTTAGAACATTGCATCACTCCAGAAAAAGAAATAAAAGGAAAAAAGAAAAAACTCGTACATACCATACATCTTACCCCTCCCTCTCATTGACTACCAGTATTTCCCTCTACCCAATTTACTTTACCCTTTGTCCTGCCTATTATTTATGAAAAGCAATATTTATAAAAATTCCATCCCTATTGCCCTACTTAAAGATTAAATAAATTAAAGATCCACAGAAGTCCAATTTTATTGTAATGCTACCACCCTCCAACCCACTCAAATCTCTAGCTTTCCCATTTAAAAACTCTTTACTTCCCTTACTAAGGTCCAGACCTTACCGCCTTTCTTTACCCAAATTTTATGTCTATGGTTAAAGGAGGAGTCTTGAAAGATGAAGAAAATAGAGACCTTTTTCTTCATTTCAGGCAGAGTTATGTGTTTTCCCAGCCTTTCTCATTTCTAATAGACTTTATTTTCTAATCATTATATAACCCAATTTGTGTTCTGTGGTGTTTCCTTAGTTCTCCTGCCTCATGTTCCTCCTTTATCCAGTCTTGATTACCATAGGACCTTCCCAGAAGAAGAAAGTGGGCTGAGGGGATGGAGAGAATGCTATGGGGTGCATATATTTATGATTGTGTATATTTATATCCCAATCAAGGTCAAGAGAATGGATGTTAACAGTGGTGTACAATTACTAGGCCAGATTAATGGGATTTAGTTATTGAGTTTAGGATCATATCCTTTTTACTTCTACCCTCCCCTTACTAGTTCATGAAGTGAGAGGAATAGTGTTTCTATTCGGAAAAGTTAGTAAAATGATTTGTTTTTGGAGTCTATATCTATTGGGTACATTTTGAGAGCAGGTTGACTAAAAGTGTAGGTTTTGAATACACCAAAACTCATCTACCTAAAATTTAGATTTGTTAATAACTACTGCAAAAAAAATCCAGCTGTGTGAGCACAATATTTCTATGAAAATAAATGCTGAATTTCTATGTTAAAACCAGCATGTTTAGACATTTTGCATTTGAAAATTGATTATAATAAAAATGGCTAATGCATTTTTTTCCCCTCCATAGGAAGGTGCTTTTGCGCTTGTATTTAAAAGTGTTCATTTTCCTGGACAAGCAGTTGGTACAAGGTACATGTAAATTTAATAATAACTAATAATTTGAAGCATTTGAATTGCAGGTTTATTCTTTGCTCCCTATATGTGACTGTTTCACTATAAAGGCACTGTCTTTTCTTAGAGATATTCATATGGGTGCCATATGTATTTTCATATTCTTCTTATCTATTTTACCATTCTTCCATTTAACAGAATGTCTTAGTAAAGCAAAAATATGTTGACATTTACAGTTGGCCTTTTTCTCTGTTGTAGGGCATTATGGGTACTTTGTGAATTTGGATATTGAATTTTCTCTAACGTCCGGCCAAAAATACTAACTCTCTTCACTTTCTTGGGAGCCATATATTGTAGACAGATTCCTAGACGATTGTACCATCACTACTTTTGTTAGATAATGTAGACCATTTTTAGATCAGTGAGAACCATAAAATGTGATGACAGGGAGGTGCTTTTAGTCTACTGATCAGGTGACAAAGGAGAAGGAGCTAAACTTTAATATGTTGAAGTTCTTTGAAGTCGAAAGAAAGGTAAAAGTATACTCTTCAATAAGGAGAAAAATTTTAAATGTGTTGTTATAGAACAGGGTTTGGCTTGGCAAACCTTTTCTCTAAAGGACCAGACAATAACTATTTTAGGCTTTTCTGGTTATATGGTCTCTGTTAGCATTTATTCAACTTTGCTTTTAAAAGTAGCCATAGACAATATAAATGAGTGGGCATGACTGTGTCCTAATAATACTTAAAAAAATAGGCAATTCTGGCTCATGAGATATAGTTTGCTGACCCTTGTTATGGAGTATTAAAAAAAAATCTGTGTAGTTCTTTTATTAATTCTGGAGTTGAGTTTGGAGAGAGAATTTAAATATTATTTGAAGAATGTTAGCTCTTTATATTTAAATTTTACATATCATTAGTGTGTTATTTGTAAAAATGGTTTAATTTTGACTAATTTTTGTACTTGTAGGCGAGGTAGCCCGCTGTTGATTGGAGTACGAAGTGAACATAAACTCTCTACTGATCATATTCCAATTCTCTACAGAACAGGTAAAGGTATTCCTACATCATGCCATGGTGAAAGTTTATAAATTGAGTGCAGTAGATATAAAGAATTGTTTTTCTTAAGTTTGAATAAATGCCCCTTTGGCCAGATAAACATGCATATACACTATACATGTTTATCTATGCATATATTCTGTGTAGACATGAAAAGGATTTGATTTTGTCATTTCTCTGACGAGTAGAATTTTTTTTTTTCTGTTGTATATCCTTAGCTAGGACTCAGATTGGATCAAAATTCACATGGTGGGGATCCCAGGGAGAAAGAGGTGGGAAATGCACTCTGCATGAATGGGGAGGAATCTTACCATCTTTTGTTCATTCCTTACTAATTTCCTTGTTCTTGGAGTGAGTGAATGTGCTGGGCCTCTAAAAATGTGCTTATTGTATGGGGCAACATTTTGACCTTAGTTTTCTAATTCGCAGAATTTGTTTGTCTGCTTTTGGCATTAAGAAAACTGCTTTTAATAATTTGTTTCTTTAAAAAGAAATTGCTGAGATTTGAGAAAATAGGCGAAATTATAAAGCATTTAAAAAATTTGTTTTAAATTCATGTAGGATAAATTATTTTAAATAAGATGCTTTGATTAGGAAAAGAACACTTTGTGCTAGGCTAGTATAAATTGAATGACGTATTAGTTGAATAATTTAGCTTAGCTTTTAACTTTGAGTTATGTTTAAATGGTCTATTTTCTGCATGACATTTTACTATTAGATTTACTTCTATGTTGATTGGCTTTGTTTGTATTTGGAGTCATTCTTTTTTTTTTAATTGCTCTTATTGAAGTTTTTTTTTATATAGGACTTTCAGCTGTAAAAACTTTCATTTTATTGGTATAATTAGAAAAAAATGGTGTACTCTTTACATTTATTTATTATTACGAAAACTTTCCATGTAAAGGATAAGAAGTTGAAATCCATGTTATGAATGTATACTTTTTTGGCTTCCTGAAAAAAATTAGCAAAGTACTCTAAACTTGTTAATCTTTCAATGGTAACTGCTTTCATTATTTTATCTAGAGCAAAAAGTATTTCCTTAAATAATCTTTAATCCTGAGATGTTAGAATTTATCTTCCCTCTCCGTCCCCCTTTTCTCAGAGGAAAAACTAGTCTACCAGTGAGAATACAGAATTTGGATCCAGGGTTACAGATTCTGCTAGTAATTCTGCCTTTGTGTTTATTATCTATATGAAACTTTGTGCATAGTCTGGGCTGCTTTCAGAAATAATGAAAAAAACATTGGTTAAGGTCTTAGGAAGTTGGAAAAAAAATTTCTTAGAAGATGAAACTTTTGAGATAAGGGATTATGTTTTAGTAGCCCTTATTTCTTTAGGTTCTAGTAGATAGGTAGTGTGTGGCTCAGTAAAGTTTAATTGAAAAATAATAGATTCAGATACTTATTGAAGAGGCTGTGCAAAAGGGGAGAATGCTGTTTTTTCCAGGTGTTACCATTGACCAGATACAGCCATCTTTCTCCCTGTAGGGGAGTGGTGATAATAATAGTGTTCCATTTTAATCAGAGCAAATGAAAGAATCAATATATGGGAAAACATTTTATAGATTGTAAGAGTCATATAGATGTCAAGTAGTAATGTTCTCAGGTAGTAATGTTCTTTTTATTTAAATGTGCAGTGATACCTCAACTTCTTTTAAATATTTTAACTCAATATATTTAGTTATTTGAAAAATAAGGTGATATTTGGTAAAAAAGAGCATTGTGAAACTCATCACCACTAGGACATTTTATAATTGAAGCTAATTGTATTTATTAAAAGAGTAGGTGCCAAGTGGTCTTTTTACCTATTTTTTAAGTCACTTTTTTTTGCATACAGTAAAATTCACTTTTTGATGTATAATTTATGAGTTTTGTCAAATGCAAACAATTTAATAACCACCACCATAATCAAGATATAGATCAGTTCCATCCCCAGAAAGTTTTCTTGAGCACCCCGTTTATATCCAAATATTGACCCCATTCCCAGCCCCTGGAAAACACTGATCTGTTTTCTCTTGGTATAGTGTTGCTTTGTCCAGGATGTTATCTTATACTTTTCAAGTGTGGTGTCTTCTCTGGTCTGAATTTAGATGGCAAGGGCTATTTTGTTTTTGTGTTTGAAACACATCAAATAATCACAGGCAGTAGAGAACTTTGAATGTACATTTCTAAGAATAATTATTACCATGCATTTTAGAGGATAGGTACAGTGTGAGTTTTTACAGGTTTTTCGGCTATTTTCTGATTGTTATTTACATTTGTATAAGGTTAACTGTGTCTTGATCTTTGAGGAAGGTAACTCCTTGTCTCTGGGACATTTATAGTCTTCAGCTTCTAAATTTTTCCCTATATTTGGTTAATTGTCGAACTTCAGTATGTTTTCCAGTTTTCTTCTGATTTAGCTTTAGTTGTGGATAAGCAAGGAGGAAAAAAGCAATCTTCATTAAAGACCTGACAAATTAAAAAGAAGTGTAAGAATTGTAAAAATGTCAGAATTAAAAGAATATTATCATTGTAAAAGAACCATGCTTTATCCTGACTTAAAAGAAGTGTAAGAATACTCTGATTATAAGAAAAGAGAAGCTCTGGGTTTATTATAATTCCAGTTTCTAACAGCAGGTGCCACATATGATACACCATAGTTAGAAAGTGATATGTCTTTTTTTGTTTTTAAATCATTCAGTGTAGACTATAACTTGACTTCTTATGCCAACTTGCTGTTAAAATCTAGAGAATTTTTGTTATGCGATAAAATGAAAATGCCATTCGTTTTAATTTTATTTTTCATTGCACACTTTTGCTATCTTAATGTTATTTTTGTGATAAGTGTAAGTATACAACTGTAAATATTAACTCCATCAAAATTTTTTTTGTGTGTGAATTTGACGAACATTAACAACAAAATTTATATTATAAAAATTTGGAGGGGGCTTAAACATTTTTGAAAATTATAAAATTTTTCCATAAGGTACTATTTAGAATAGGGAAAGCATATATACGGCAAATCATCAACCTACAAAATAAGGCAAGTTACAAAACAGAATGATATCTGCAAGCTAAATGTGTGACTAAGGCATATGATCAATAGTGAGAAGACAGGTGTGGGTGCAAAATACATTCTTACAAATGATGAGATATAAACAGCCACTAAACACAAGAAATCAACTTGCCCTCACTATTATTAGAAGCAGTGGGCATTAAAATAACAATAAGGAACTCTTTTCCCCATGAAATGGGAAGTTATAAAAGAAAGGTCAATAAATAACTCTGTTGTGAAGGTATGGGGTGAGATGATGAACAATTTTTACAACTTAGATTATAAATTGGTGAAACCTTTTGTATAAGAAATTCACAATATCTATTGAAATATTTTTAAGCATACCTTTATTTGCCTCCAGTGTTTATTTAGAGTTTGTGATACTGCTTTTCTAATAAAATATATGTAATATTACCTTTCATGCATTTATTATTATTTTTTTATTTAAGAAAATAAGCAGTACACTTAGAACCACCAAAAGTGGATATTGTAGTTAGCTTAACCATAGGCATATTTAAGTAAAGTATCCATATAATCATTTTTTTTGTGTGCAGCAAGTTTCATAAACCAGTTTACAATTAAGGCAACAGTGAAAAAATCTACAAATTCAGGTAGCAAAGTTCTTACATTCTAAGTATTAAACACTAGCTTAGATACCATTTGATCAGCTGTCAAAACTGAATGTTCTCAAAATATCAGGTAGAAAGTTCTTACAAATATCTGCCTTGCTATAGTATTGACCTATGTTACGAAATACTTTCCTGATTTCAAGAAAATATGATGATACAAGTATTTTTACAGTTAACATATGGAAATCTTAACTACCTAAAATGGATATCTTAGTTAGCTTGCTATAGGCATATTAAGGAAATACCTAAGTAATCATTGTAAAGCCTATTTGTACAATATGTTTCATAAACCAATTTAAATTTAAAGCAAGGAAGGAAAAACATCCATAGATACAGATGTCAGAGTTTCTTAAATTAAACACTATCTTAAATACCGTTTGATTAACTATCAAAACTATGTGTGTTCTCAAAATAATCAAGTAAAAAGTTATTAGAAATACCAACTTTATTACTGTAGTAGTGAGCTATGTTACTAAATATTTTCAAATTTTTGATTTCAGGAATTTATTTTATCTAATATTACTATAACTGCCTATATATAATTTTTTTTAACCATTTGTTCTGGTTTGCTAGCTGCTGAAATGCAATATACCAGGAACAGAATTGCTTTTCAAAAAGGGAATGTAATAAGTTGCTAGTTTACAGTTCTAAGGCTGAGAAAACGTCCCAATTAAAACAAGTCTATCAAAATGTCCAATCAAAGGCATCCAGGGAAAGATACCTTGGTTCAAGAAGGCTGATGAAGTTCAGGGTTTCTCTCTTAAGTGAGAAGGCACATGGTGAACACAGTCACAGTTTCTCTCTTGGCTGGAAGGGAACATGGAGAGCAAGGCATCATCTGCTAGCTTTCTCTCCTGGCTTCCTGTTTCATGAAGCTCCCTGGGAGGCATTTTCCTTCTTCATCTCCAAAGGTCGCTGGCTAGTGGGCTCTCTACTTCTCGTGGCTGTGTCATTCTTCTCTGGCTCTCTTTGAATCTCTTCTATTCTCCAAAATGTTTCCTCTTTTATAGAACTCCAGAAACTTATGAAGACCCACCCAAATGGGTGGAAACATGTCATCACCTAATCCAGTTTAACAATCACTCTTGATTAAGTAACATCCCCAGGGAGATGATCTGATTACAGTTTCAAACATACAGTATTAAATAGGGATTATTCTGCCTTTACAAAATGGGATTTAGATTAAAACATGGCTTTTCTAGGGGACATACATCCTTTCAAACCAGCACACCATTTTTTGTTGTTGTTTTGTAATACAACATATATATACAAAGAAAAGAAAGAGAAAAAGCAATAATTTTCAAAGCACACTTGAACAGTTCCCAGAGTTTGTGATGAGTTACCATGCTCTCATCTCAGAATTTTCCTTCTAGCTGCTCCAAAACACTGGAGGCTGTATCAGAATCATAACAATGGAATCATGCAGTATCTGTCCTTCTGTGTCTGATTTATTTCACCCAGCATTGTCTTCAAGGTTCATCCATGTTGTCATATGTTTTGGAACATCATTTTGTCTAAATGCTGCATAATATTCTATTGTATGTATATACCACATTTTGTTTATCCACTTGTCTGTTGATGGGCACCTGGATTGTGTCCATCTCTTGGCAATTGTGAAAAGTGCTGCTGTGAACATTGGTGTGCAAATACCTGTTTGTGTCACTGCCCTTAACTCTTCTGGGTATATACCAAGTGTTGGTGTTGCCGGGTCCTAGAGGAACTCAATATTTAGTTTTCTGAGGAATTGCCAAACTGACTTCCACAGTGGCTGAACCATTTTACATTCCCACCAACAGTGAGTAAGTGTTTTAATTTCTTTGCATCCCCTCCAACATTTACAGTCTCCTGTTTGTTTAATAGCAGCCATTCTTGTAGGTGTGAGGTGATATCTCATTGTTGTCTTAATTTGCATTTCCCCTATAGCCAATGAAGATGAACAGCTCTTCATGTGCTTTCTAGCTATCTGTATTTTTCTTCAAATAAGTGCCTATTGGGCTGGCCATGATGGTGCAGTGGCAGAGTTTTTGCCTGCCGTGCTGGAGATCTGGGTTGATTCCTGGTACATGCCCATGCAAAAAAAAAAAAAGTGCCTATTCATTTCCTCTGCCCATTTTATAATTAGGTTGTTCTTTTTTTTGTTGAGCTGTATAATTTCTTTATATACACAGGATATCACGTCTTTCTCTGATATTTGGTTTCCAAATATTTTCTTCCATGATGTTGGCTGCCTCTTCACCTTTTTAACAAAGTCCTTTGAGGCACAGAAGCTCTTGATCTCAAGGAGTTCCCATTTGTCTGTTTTTTCTTTCACAGCTTGTGCTTTAGATGTAAAGATTAAGAAGCTACCTACTATTACTAGATCTTGAAGACCCTTCCCTACATTTTCTTTCTAGAAGTTTTACAGTTCTGGTTCTTACATTTAGGTCTTTGATCCATTTTGAATTAATTTTTGTATAGGGTGTAAGGTAGGGGTCTTTTTTCATTCTTTTGGCTGTTGAAATCCAGTTCTACCATGGCCATTTATTGAAAAACTATTCTGTCCCAATTCATTGGATTTGGGGGCCTTATCGAAGATCAAATGTCCATAAATTTGGTGATCAGTCTCTGTACTCTCGATTCTATTCCACTGGTCAGTCCTTCTGACCTTTGTGCCAGTACCATGCTGTTTTGACCACTGTGGCTTTATATAGTAAGCTTTAAAGTCAGAAAGTGATAGACCTCCCAGTTTGCTCTTCTTTTTTAGGATGTCTTCAGCTATCTGAGGTCCCTTTCCCTCCCATATGAATTTGATAAACAGTTTTTCCAAGTCTTCAAAGTAGGTTGTTGGTATTTTTATTGGTATTGCATTGAATTTGTAGATCAGTTTGGGTAGAATTGACATCTTGACAATATTCAACCTTCCTATCCATGAGCATGGAATATCGTTACATCTATTTAGGTCTTTTTTTTTTTTTTTTTTAGCATTTTTTTTTGGAATTTTCTTTGTCTAAGTCCTTGACAACCCTGTTTAAGGCTTATTCCTAGACACCTATTTCTTCTGGTCACTATTCTGAATGTCTGAATGGAATTTTTTCCTCAGTTGTCACCTCAGATAAGTCATTGCTTGAGTATGGAAACATTACTGATTTTTGTACATTAGTCTTGTATCCTGCCACTTTGCTAAATTTGTTTATTACAGCAAATAGTTTTGCTGTAGATTTTTCTGAGTATAGGAGGATCATGTCATCTGCAAATAATGAAAGTTTTACTGTTTCCTTTCCTATTTGGATGCCTTTTATTTCTTTCTCCTGTCTAATTGCTCTGACTAGTACTTCTAATACAAGGTTGAATAATAGTGGTGACAGTGAGCAGCCTTGTCTCGTCCCTTATCTCAAGGAGAATGCTTTCAATATCTCACCATTAAGTGTGATGCTGGCTGTGGGTTTTTCATATATGCCCTTTCTGGTATTGAGAAAGTTTCCTTTGATACCTAACTTTTGAAGTGTTTTTATCAAGAAAAGATGCTGAATTTCGTTGAATGCTTTTTCAGCATCAATTGATGTGATCATGTGATTGTTCCCTTTTGGTTTGTTTATATGCTGTATTATATTGATTGATTTTCTAATGTTGAACCACGCTTGCATTCCTGGTATGAATCCCACTTGATCATGGTGTATAATTCTTTTGAAGTGGCATTGGGTATGATTTGCTAGTATTTTGTTAAGATTTTCATATTTATGGTCATAAGGGAGATTGTTCTGTAGTTTTCTTTTCTTGTATCATCTTTATCTGATATTGTTATTAGAGTTACGTTAGCTTCTTAAAATAAGTTAGGTAACATTCCTTTTTCTTCAATTTTTCTTTTTGTATGCTGTATGGCAGAGGTCACATTTCATTCTTTTTCCATGTGAGTATCCCATAATTGCAGGAGTATTTGCTGAATTATTGTTTATATTTTGTTTTATTTTTTTTGCCTGGGGTGGAGAGAGCATGGGCCAGGAATTGAACCCGGGTCTCCCACATGGCAGGTGAGAATTCTACCACTGAACTACCCTTTTGTACTCCTTCAGTTTTTTGGAAGAGTTTGAGCAGGATAGGTTTTAGTTCTTTTTGAAATGTTTGATAAAATTCTGTGAAGCCATCTGGTCCTCGGCTTTTTTTTGTGGGAAGATTTTTGATGACTCATTGGCTCTCTTTACTAGTAATTGGTTTGTTGAGATTTTCTGTTTCTTCTTGAGTCAGTATCGGTAATTTGTGTGTTTCTAGGAATTTGCCCATTTCATCTAAGTTATCTAGTTTGTTGGCATGTAGTTCATAATATTCCCTTATGATTTTTAAAAATTTCTTCATGATCTGTGGTAACAACTGCCCTCTCATTTCTGATTTTATTTGTGTCCTCTCTTTGATCTGCCATGCGGGAGACCCGGGTTCAATTCCTGGCCTGTGCTTTCCTCCCCTGCAAAAAAAACAAAACAAAATATAAACAATAATTCAGCAAATAGTGCTGTAATTATGGGATACTCACATGGAAAAAGAATGAAATGTAACCTCTGCCATACAGCATCCGAAAAGAAAAATTGAAGAAAAAGGAATGCTACCTAACTCATTTTAAGAAGCTAACATAACTCTCTGATTTTATTTGTGTCCTTTTCTTCTTTGTTAGTCCATCTAGGGAATCATTACTTTTATTAATTTTCTCAAAGAACCAACTTCTAGTTTTGTTGATTCTTTGTATTATTTTGTGTTCTCCAATTTATTTCTGCTTTAGTCTTTATTATTCCTCTTCTTTTATTTGCTTTGATGTTAGTTTGCTGTTCTTTCTGTAAATTCTCCAGTTGAGCAGTTAAATTATCAAGTTTTGCTCATTTTTGTTTTTTAATATTGGCATTTAGGGCAATAAATTTCCCTCTCAGTACTGCCTTTGCCGCATCCTGTCAGTTTTGGTATGTTGTATTTTCATTATCATTTGTCTCCAGATATTGACTGATTTCTCTAGCAATTTCTTCCTTGACCCACTGATTGTTTAAGAGTATATTGTTTACTTCCGGGTCAAGATGGCGGCTTAACAACGTGCGCATTTTAGTTCGTCCTCCAGAACAACTACTAAATAACCAGAAACAGTACAGAACAGCTCCCAGAGCCACGATAGTGACCGGATACACAGCGCACCCTAGTCTGGACCAGCGGGACTGGCTGCGAGCACCCCCCAGAACCGTGAGTTCCCACAGCTGCGGCGGCAGGCACCCCTCCCCCACAGGCCGCTTTCCAGAGGGGAAAGGAAAGGACTTTACCAGCAGCAGGGACTGGGCACAATCAAACGCCAATTGTGGAACTAATTAACAAATTCTGACTACCAAAAATGGTCCCCCCAACTTAGGTGAACCTGATCAAAGCGGAGCTTGCTCATTTTTACCCGGGCGCCAAGGGGGCAGGACTGACAGAAAAAGGGGAAAAAAAAAAGAAGGAAACAGGTTTTTGTGGCTGTGTATCTACAAAGGCTTGACTGCCTCTGGATGCAGCGGCAGGACTTTTCAGGCTGCAACTGCCCCAGGCATAGGCAGAAGTGAGCTCTTGGACTTCCGGAGAAGATGGCGGCTTAGTAAGACGTGCGGGTCTTAGTTCCTCCTCCAGAAAAGCAAAAGCAACTAAAGAAACAGAAACAATACGAAACAGCTCCCGGAGTCACGACAGAGACCAAAAAGACAGCGTACCCCACTCTGGAACAGCTGAACAGGCAGGGAGAATCCGCTGTGGTGAGATACTCGAGGGGCGCGCGTTTTCCCGGCCGGGGCGGCTGGCGACAGGGGTCCCCTCCACGCGCGTGGCTCCCCGGTCTGACTGGGAACGTTGGATAGCGGGGCCCTCCCGTCACGCTTGGCGTTTCGGGCCAGCTGGGCAATTAGGACCGGCACTCTCCCAAGCCGCGGCGGCCAGCGACCCCCGCCTTCACGCGCGGTTTCCCGGGCCGACTGCCGTGCAGACAGACGAGCGCCACGAGCGCCACCTACTGGGCAGGAAAAGAAAAACAGAGCCCAGAGATTTCACAGAAAAACCTTTCAACCAGCTGGGTCCCACACCCAGGGAAATCTGATCAAATGCCCAGACACCAGCAGAAAATAATGGATGACGCTCGGAAAATTGAAGATATGGCCCAGTCAAAGGAACAAACCAATAGTTCAAATGAGATACAGGAGCTGAGACAACTAATGCTGAATATACGAACAGAAATGGAAAAACTCTTCAAAAACCAAATCAATAAATTGAGGGAGGACATGAAGAAGACATGGGCTGAACAAAAAGAAGGAATAGAAAATCTGAAAAAACAAATCACAGAACTTATGGGAGTGAAGGACAAAGAAGAAAAAATGGAAAAAACAATGGATACCTACAATGGTAGATCTAAAGAGACAGAAGCTACAATTAGTGAACTGGAGGATGGAACATCTGAATTCCAAAAAGAAACAGAAACTATAGGGAAAAGAATGGAAAAACTTGAGCAGGGGATCAGGGAACTGAATGACAATATGAAGCGCACAAATATACGTGTTGTGGGTGTCCCAGAAGGAGAAGAGAAGGGAAAAGGAGGAGAAAAACTAATGGAAGAAATTATCACTGAAAATTTCCCAACTCTTATGAAAGACCTAAATTTGCAGATCCAAGAAGTGCAGCGCACCCCAAAGAGAATAGACCCAAATAGGCGTTCTCCAAGACACTTACTAGTTAGAATGTCAGAGGTCAAAGAGAAAGAGAGGATCTTGAAAGCAGCAAGAGAAAAACAATCTGTCACATACAAGGGAAACCCAATAAGACTATGTGTAGATTTCTCAGCAGAAACCATGGAAGCTAGAAGACAGTGGGATGATATATTTAAATTACTAAAAGAGAAAAACTGCCAACCAAGACTCCTATATCCAGCAAAATTGTCCTTCAAAAATGAAGGAGAAATTAAAACATTTATAGACAAAAAGTCACTGAGAGAATTTGTGACCAAGAGACCAGCTCTGCAAGAAATACTAAAGGGAGCACTAGAGTCAGATACGAAAAGACAGAAAAGAGAGGTGTGGAGTAAAGTGTAGAAAGAAGGAAAATCAGATATGATATATATAATACAAAAGCCAAAATGGTAGAGGAAAATATTATCCAAACAGTAATAATACTAAAAGTTAATGGACTGAATTTCCCAATCAAAAGACGTAGAATGGCAGAATGGATTACGACCCAGCAATACCACTGCTAGGTATCTACTCAAAGGACTTAAGGGCAAAGACACAGACGGACATTTGCACACCAGTGTTTATAGCAGCATTATCTACAATTGCAAAGAGATGGAAACAGCCAAAATGTTCATCAACAGACGAGTGGGTAAACAAACTGTGGCGTATACCTACGATGGAATATTATGCAGCTTTAAGACAGACTAAACTTATGAAACATGTAGTAACATGGATGGACCTAGAGAACATTATGCTGAGTGAGTCTAGCCCAAAACTAAAGGACAAATACTGTAAGGTCCCACTGATGTGAACCGACATTCGAGAATCAGCTTGGAATATATCATTGGTAACAGAGACCAGCAGGAGTTAGAAACAGGGTAAGATAATGGGTAATTGGAGCTGAAGGGATACAGACTGTGCAACAGGACTAGATACAAAAACTCAAAAATGGACAGCAGAATAATACCTAGGTGTAATGTAACTAGGTTGGAACACTGAATGAAGCTGCACCTGAAATATGGTTTTTTGTTTGTTTGTGTGTTGGTATCTTTTGTTTTTGTTTTTTTCTTTTTCCTTTTTTTATATATATATATGTATTTTATTAGTATTATTATTTTAATTCTCTTCTCTATATTAACATTCTGTATCTTTTTCTGCTGTTTTGCTAGTTCTTTTCCTAAAGCGATGCAAATGTACTAAGAAATGATGATCATACATCTATGTGATGATACTAAGAATTATTGAGTGCATTTGTAGAATGGAATGATTTCTAAATGCTGCGTTAATTTCTTTTCTTTTTTTTGATTAATTAAAAAAATTAAAAAAAAAACCCATGAAAACAAAAAAAAAAAAAAAAGAAGTGAGCTCTTTTGGGGGCTTGTCTGGAGCCTGTGCCTTCCCCAGGGGAGGGGTAAAGCCCAACTCAGGTGGAATCCCTCCATCAAGGAATTCAGACACCAGGGCTTGGTAATTTGAAGCCATTAAAACCAGCCTACAACCTCTCCTCTGTCTCCACCACGGCCCCAGCAGGGATAGTCTGCCAAAGTTAAAGGTACCGCATCATCTTATGCTGGTGGGACCTGCAGTCAGATAAGCGCCACATACTGGGCAGGATAAGAAAAACAGAGTCCAGAGACTTCACAGAAAAGTCTTTCAACCTGCTGGGTCTCACCCTCAGGGAAAACTGATGCAGGTGACTCTTTCCTCCTGATAGGAGGCCAGTTTGGTCTGGGAAAATCTGGCTGGGGTCTATAATATCTAAGTAGACCCTCCTAAGTGTGTGTGGGGGGAAAGGCACCACACAAGCAGGGCAAGAAACAAGAAAACAAGAACTGAAAAATTCTCCTGTGTTAAACAAAACTTAAGCTAAAGGTCCAGAAAAAGCTGAACGGAATGTCAAAGAACAGATAGACAACAAATTCATCCAGCAAGAAAACGCTAGATAAAAGAAGTGAAAGCAATCTCCAGAATAAACTAATTAAGGTAATTAAATGCCTAGACGCCAGCAAAAAAATCAAATCACACTAGGAAAATTGAAGATATGGCCCAGTCAAAGGAACAAACCAGCAATGCAAATGACATACAGGAGCTGAAACAATTAATACAGAACCTCATCAAAAAACAAATCAATGAATTGAGGGAGGATATAAAGAAGGCAAGGAAAGAACAAAAGGAAGAAACTGAAAGTCTGAAAAAACAAATCATAGAACTTTTGGGAATGAAAGACACAGTAGAAGAGATGAAAAAAACAGTGGAAACCTACAATGGTAGATTTCGAGAGACAGAACATAGGATTTCTGAACTGGAGGACAGAACATTTGAAATCCGACAAGAAGCAGAAACTATAGGGAAAAAAAAATGAAAAAATATGATCAGGGACTCAGGGAATTGAAAGACAATATGAAGCGCATGAATATATGTGTTGTGGGTGTCCCAGTAGGAGAAGAGAAGGAAGAAGGAGGAGAAAAACTAATGGAGGAAATTATCACTGAAAATTTCCCAACTCTTATGAAAGACTTAAAATTACAGATCCAAGAAGTGCAGCATACCCCAAAGAGAATAGAGCCAAATAGACATACTCCAAGACATTTAATAATCACAATGTCAGAGGTCAAAGAGAAAGAGAGGATCTTGAAAGCAGCAAGAGAAAAGCAATCCATCACATACAAGGGAAGCCCAATAAGACTATATGCAGATCTCTCAGCAGAAACCATGGAGGCAAAAAGACAGTTGGATAATATATTTAAATTATTAAAAGAGAAAATCTGCCAACCAAGAATTCTATATCCAGCAAAATTGTCCTTCAAAAATGAGGGAGAAATTAAAACATTTTCAGACAAAAAAATCACTGAGAGAATTCGTGACCAAGAGACCAGCTCTGCAAGAAATACTAAAGGGAACACTAGAGACAGATAACGAAGACAGAAGAGAGAGGTGTGGAGAAGAGTGTTGAAAGGAAGACTATGAGTAAAGGTAAAAAGAAGGAAAATTAGATATGACATATAAAATTCAGAAGGCAAAATAGTAGAAGAAAGTACTACCCATGCAGTAATAACACTGAATGTTAATGGATTAAACTCTCCAATCAAAAGACATAGTCTAGCAGAATGGATTAAAAAACAGGACCCGTCTATATGCTGTCTCTACTCAAAGGACACGAGGCCAAGGACACAAATGGATGTTTACACACCAATGTTTATAGCAGCATTATTAACAATTACCAAGAGATGGAAACAGCCAAAATGTCCATCAACAGACAGTTGACTAAACAAACTGACATTTACAGAAGATGGAATATTATGCAGCTGTAAGACAGAATAAAGTTATGAAGTATGTAACAACATGAATGGACCTTAAGGACATTATGCTGACTGTGATTAGCCAGAAACAAAAGGACAAATACTGTATGGTCCCACTGATATGACCTGACATTAGTGAATAAACTTGGAATATTTCCTTGGTAACAGAGACCATCAGGAAATAGAAATAGGGTAAGATATTGGGTAATTGGAGCTGAAGGGATACAAATTGTGCAACAGGACTGAATACAAAAACTCAGAAATGGACAGCACAATACTATCTAACTGTAATACAATTATGTTAAAACACTGAATGAAACATCATATGAGAATGATAGAGGGAGGAGGGCTGGGACATAAATGAAATCACAAAGAAAGATAGATGATAAAGATTGAGATGGTGTAATCTAGGAATGCCTAGAGTGTATAATGATAGTGACTAAATGTACAAATTAAAAGAATGTTTTTGCATGAGGAAAAACAAAAGAATGTCATTACTGCAGTGTGCTGAAAATAGGTGGTACTTAATATTTTAAAATTTCAAAAAAAAGGTGTATTGTTTAATCTCCATATATTTGTGCAAGCTCTGGTCTTTGGTGATTATTAATTTCCAACTTTATTCTTTTGTGATCAGAGAAAGTGTTTTGGATAATTTCAATCTTATTAAATTTGTAGAGAGCCAGTTTACGCTCCAGTACATGATCTATCCTGGGGAATGTTTCATGTGTGCTAGAGAAGAATGTGTATCCTGGTGTTTTGGGATGTAATGATCTATATATGTCTATTAGCTCTAATTCATTTATCTTATTGTTTAGGTTCTCCATTTCTTTGTTGATCCTCTGTGTGGTTGTTTTATCTATAGCGGGGAGTTATTGAAGTCTCCTACTATTACTGTTGATATGTCTGTAGCTCCCGTTGGTTTTTCCAATATGTGCCTCATATACTTTCGAGCTTCTTGATTGGGAACATAATTATTTATGATTGTTATTTCTTCCTGGTGGATTATCCCCTTTATTAATACGTAGTGTCCTTCTTTGTCTCTTATGATGTCCTTATATTTAAAGTCTGTTTTGTCTGCTGTTTTTATAGCTGCTTTCTTTTGGCTACAGCTTGCATAGAACATCTTTTTCCATCCTTTGACTTTTAATCTAACTGTGTCCTTGAGTCCAAGAGGTATCTTGTATAAACAGCATTTAGATGGATTATGTTTTTTGATCCATTCTGTCAATCTGTATCTTTTAATTGGTAAGTTTAGTCCATTAATGTTCAAAGTAATTTCTGTAAAAGCAGTTCTTGATTCTACCATCTTGTCCTTTAGTTTTTTGTAGTTTTTTTTTTTAACTTTTTAATTGTATAGTATAACATGTATACAAAGCAAAGAAATAAAAAAAGCAATACTTCTGAAAGTGTTCTTCAACAAGTAGTTACAGGGCAGATCCCAGAATTTGTCATGGGCCACCATATGATCCTCTCAGATTTTTCCTTCTAGCTACTCCAGTATATAGGAGATAAATATTTTTTTTATCACCACAATTGACTTTTTTTTTTCTTTATGAAAAATAACATATATACAAAGCACAGCACCACCATTGGTGATAGAACATCATAGTTTGATATGGTTTACAATTACACAATTTAAGTTTTTACGTCTAGCTGCTCTAAGATAGTAGAGACTAAAAGATGTATCAGTCTAATGATTCAGCAGTCATATTCATTTGTTAAACCCTATGTTCTCTGTATAATTCTACCATCACCTTTGATCTTTCTATTCCTCTCTTTAGGGGTATTTGGGCTATGGCCATTCTAACTTTTTTATATTGGAAGGGTCTGTCACTAATATTGGGTAGGGAGATAGAACTATCTGATTTTCTGGAGAGGGTAGGCCCTCTAGATTTCACGACTTGTCGGGTCCAGGGACCTATCTGGAGGTTGTAGGTTTCTGGAAAGTTACAGCAGTGCATGGAACCCTTGTGGAATCATATATTGCCCTAGGTGTTCTTTAGGATTGGCTGGAATGGTCCTGATTGGGGTTTGACAGATCTGTATATTATTTTCCTTCTCTCTCTCTTTTCCTTTAAATTACCTTTATTTATATTCTTCAATTCTGTGCCCTCCTCCAAATCTCCCTCTTTTGTCTTTTTTTTTTTTTATCAACTGACAGGTCTCCCTTTAGTATTTCTTGTAGGGCTAGCCTCTTGTTGACTAGTTCTCTTGTCTTTCTTTGTCTTTGAATATTTTAATCTCTCCCTCAATTTTGAAGGTTAACTTGGCTGAATAAAGAATTCTTGGTTGAAAGCCTTTCTCATTCAGGATCTTAAAAATATCATACCACTGCCTTCTTGCTTCCATAGTGCCTGTTGAGTAGTCTGAAGTCAGTCATATGTATTTTCCCTTGTATGTAGTAGATTACTTTTCTCATGCAGCTTTCAGGACTTTCTGTTTCTCTTCAGCACCTAACAGTCTGATTAATATGTGTCTTAGAGTGGGCCTGTTCACATTTATTCTGAGTTTGCTGGGCCTTTTTTATTTGCGTATTAACATCTTTTATACAGGTTGGGAAGTTTTCTCCGATTATAACTTCAACTAACTTTCCCAATCCTTTACTCTTCTCCTTCTGGATCACTAGTAATTCTTATACTTATGCACCTCTTGTTGTCCATCATTTTTATATTTGTGCGCCTCTTTTTGGCCATCATTTTTATATTTGTGCACCTCTTGTTGGCCATCATTTCTCTAAGATCCAATTGCAGTTTTCATCTTTCTTGCCATTTGTTCTTTTGTGTGCTCTAATTCTATTGTTCTATCTTCTAGTTCACTTATTTTTCCTTCTGCTTCTTTGAATCTGCTGTCTTTCATTTCTGTGTGATCTGCCATTTTTCTATTTAACCTCCTAAATTCTTCTTTATGCTCTTCTAGTGTCTTCCTGATATCCTTTATTTCTTAATAAATATTCTTGAGTAGTTGTTCAGTATTCTATGTCCCATCTGGAATTTTGATGTGGTTGTTTGGCTGGGCCATTTCTGCTTGGATCTTCGTGTACTTTGTGATTTTCTTTTGTGTTTAGGGGCATTTGATTATCTTGAAATGGTTATTTTGCAAGTTGATTTGCTTCACTCTTCTAAAGTTTTGTATTTACTTCGTTTTTGCTGAATGTTTCCTTTTGTACTTTGTTGGTTATTCTCTACCAAATCAAGGTCTGGATCTCATGTAGGGAATACAATTCAATTTAAAGGTCTATTAAAAGCTAGGACATTGTTCATGGGTACTCTAGCGGCAGAATGGCTGCCCACCATACAGAAGACCCAGGCTTGACTAACTACCCTATGCACACACACACAAAAAAGCATGAGAAAAGAAAAAAAAAAAGAAGTAAAAAGAGATAATAATAATAAATAAAATAATAATACAATAAAAATATGAAACACAAAAGCAAGAACCACAACAAAATGCACCTTAACAGTAGTAGGCACCAGAATTAAAAGGAGACACCCCAGGATTTTCTCTGGGAGTGAAATCAGGCTAGTACCCACTAGAGAGAAAATTTAAGAGAAAAATATTAATAGTAATAATAAATATAAATGAAATGGGATAGTGAGAAATGATATATGAAATAAAAAATAGAAAATGAATAAAAATATATAAAATATGTATAAAAATCTAAAAAATTAATGAAAAGGATAATTATATTACTAATAGAAATGTATAGAAAGAGTGTTTTAAAAGAAGAGGAAATAAAAAAAGAATATTAAGAAAATCAAGTAAAAAATACATATGAAGACCTAGGCAGATAGGTAGTTAGCTTGCCTGCCCTTACCCCTTCTCCCCAGCAGGTGGTGACTGTAAGCCCCCTAAATCTCACCCCTCCCTGCTTGGTGCCGCTGATCTGCACTTACTGCCTCCGACCAGCAGATGACATGATCTCGTCTCTTCCTCCCTTAGCTCGGCCCCTCCTGGCCAGAGCTACTGGAGGTCCACAAGCTCAGCTGGGGGGCTGCTCTCCTGGCCGGACTGGGGAGCCGACCAGCATGTGGGGGGATCAGCAGATCTGTTGATCCGCAGTGCTGGTGGACCTGCCAGATACCTCGACTACGACCAGCTATTCATGCATCCCACCTCGAGGCCCACCCAGTAGTGGATGATCATTGGCCTCCGGGCTCCCAGTGGGTGTCCATTCCATCACATTTTACAAAAAATTATATTAAGATTACTCTGTATGTACTATTACTAAAAAGGAGTTTGTGATAGTAATGAATTGTTTGACTTTTACCTGGAGAAGAAATATTATATTAAAAAATATTAATGAAGCTGTTATCTATCATAGTTCTTTAATAGTTGCTATTTCACTCTACACCTTTTTTCTGTTCTTATTGGCTCATTGCATGGAAATAATGATCTACCTTGCATTAAAAAAAATGCTGATGTGATCTGATTTCTTGTTGATTGGTAGAAAATTATATTTATATATTGATCATCATTTTCTCATATTTACTGAATTATGCTAATGTCATGCTCTAGGTAAAGACAAGAAAGGAAGTTGTAATCTTTCTCGTGTAGACAGCACAACTTGCCTTTTCCCTGTTGAAGAAAAAGCTGTTGAGTATTACTTCGCTTCTGATGCAAGGTGAGCACCCTTAGTTGGTCTACAGAGAATTTTTAGTAGAAGTTCTCATGCTATATAGGAGAACTTTTTAAAAGAGAAAATGTATGTAGCCTGTATGGAAACTAGTTTTAAGAACGCCTTTTTTCTCTATTTAAAATACATGCCAGTTTACCAAGAACAGTTATGTTCCTTGAGACTTAACATAAGAGCTCTTATGTATTTTATATCTTTTTTTAGGAGACTTACTCAAGTTTTGTGAGGAGGAAAGATTTTAGGTTGGAATGTAAAAAGGTCCTCTGACTTAGCATCTACAAATTACAGAGTAGTTGCTAAACCATTGTGGTTTTAGTTTAATGTGAAAATTTACCTATTTAATTCAGAAGCAGTTTGAAGCATAATCACCTTTATAAAGGGAGTAGTGTTATTATGGACATTTTGAGAGAGAATGCTTTGGGATGCTTGGGTGCATTTATAAGTGAAATAGTAATAACAACGAGGATAAAATGGAATCACTCTAAATGCCAGTAGTTCTTTGAGTCATTCATTGTGTCTGAAAATAAGAGAAACTAAGAATGAGCAAATTATACAATTCAGGTAATATGTCATCTCAGTTAGGGAAGAAAAGCATCACTGTTTTCTAATTTTTTGAAGGGTGGAAGGGTAGTCAGTGCTATGATTTGTCACTACTATCATTAAGTAAGTTTATTACGACGTTGACAGTTATGGGCTCAACTAAACTGGAAATTACAGAAGCATGAGTCTCTCAGCCTTTTTTTCATTCACTTATACATTTATTTTCACTGTGAACCTAACCATGTACTGGGCTCAGGAGATAATGGTGAGTAAAAATAAAAATATTACGTACTCTTAAGGAGCTTGGAGTCTGCTGAGAAGGCAGATTTTAATTGACAGTCACAAACAATCTAGAGTTCCAGTTGTGACAAGAGGTACAGAATGCCCATAACAGGGTGATTTACCCTCCTGTAGGTAAATTTTGGTAAGGGAAGGAAAGAGTCTTGAACTGAGAGTTAAAGAGAGGTTAGGAGTTAACTAGGTGAAAAGTGGAAAAGAAGAGAGGAGGCTTCATTCTAATGAGGTGGACCAATTTATGAGAGCTTGGGATTGATGTGAGTGTGACTGGAATAGAAAGAGCAATAGGGAGCATCGTGGGAGCTGAGGCTGGAGAAGGAGGTAGGTGTCATGTTAGGGCCTTTGGTTGTTTTCCTAGGAACCAAATGAATGCCAAAGCCATCAAGTGATTTGTTAAGTGAGGGAAAAATCATGATACAAGTTTCCTTTTGATAACATCTGTTTAGCACTAATGGAGAATGGATGAAGGGAGATGAAAGGGCATGTAGGTGGATAAGTTAGAAGGTTGCTGCAGTGGTCCAGCTGAGAGCTGATGGTAGCTTGAACTGGTTGTGGTGGGGGTTCCTAGAGAGAAGCTTTGAGAAATACTTAGGAGTTATATTGAAAGACCTGATGATAGGTTGAATAAGGAGGAAAGAGCCATACTATTTTAGTGATCTAATTTCATTTGGTTAGTCTTTTGTGCAGAGATCCTTTTAGTCATTTTCCACAGTGACATTTCTCTACCTCCACACGCCATGCCCAACTCCCTGTAGGGATTGACATTGACATCCTGAAAGTTCATCGTCCTTTATAAAGCCTATGGAACAACTATAGGTGTTGACCATCAGTGGCATCCAGTCATCTTTTCAAAGTCCTTCAGTGCACCATTGAAAATGTTAACTTCTTTTCAACTCAGCATATATTTAGTGGGCAGCTGCTGTGTACCAGAAACCAGGCTGAGTGTTGTGAATTTCAAGAATGGAATATGGTCCTCATGTTGGGAATCTTACGAGTGTTTGCTCAGCATAGATTTCTCCCTTAGTTGATAAGTGAGTGAAAGTTGTGAACTTCCACAGGGGTCCTTCAGATGTTTACCTGATGATGCCTTATGGGATAGCCTATACTTTCCTGTGTTTTAAAGGGAGAGGTGAGAAATAGTCTTGTTTCTGGAAATTCTGTCTAGACCTTGTATCACATTTCTTCATTTTGCTGAGATGTATTTGTGATAGTGTGAGGTCATAAAATGTCTGCAAACTATTGCTAAATCAGTTTCTCAGAAAAGTGTTCTTTCATCAAAACTGTCTCATACGAAAGGCGATGTTCAGCATTGCTGGTTACTTCAGAAATCATTATGTATTTCCACCTTTTATTTCTTTATTGTTCCTTCAGAGAAAGGAAAGTTCCATCTTGCTCTCAAAGCTAATTTCCCTGTGCTTTGTCAATCATCCAAGCTCTCCCTTTTTATCTCTAAACAAAATAATTTCTCCCCTGCTTTAAGAAAGAAAACCCAAAGTCTTTGTATTACCTGATCTGACCACTTCTCACGTCTTTCCACCATTACTGAATATTTTAGAAGAGTAAAGTCACATCATTGTTGTTGTTTTTTGTCCACTCAGTCTCTAACCTCTACAAGATTATTAACTGACCTCTGAACCAGTAACCCCAATTTCCTTGTGTCTTGGCAGCATTTTCTTGTATTTTGGCCTCCCTTCCAGGAAACTTTTCTCAGATTTCCATAAAAGTGCCACTTCTTGGATGGCCTTCTACCTCTGATCTTTTTTTGCTCCTTTTTGGACTTTTATTTGGTTCTGTAGGTCAAACTTCTATATGTAGTTTGACCCTTTTCTGTTTTTTCCCTCTCCTGTTTTTTTCTTTCTACATTTTCAACCAGTTTATCTGTATCATGGTTGATTCCCAGATGTTTGCCTTTATCCTAAGCTCTCTCCAGATCTCTCTTCCTATGTTGCCATTTCCCTGAGTAGCGGAGGGTAGCGGTGTCACATCTAGATTTCCTGGAGAGATACCTAAACTAAACATGATAATTTTGCTGAGTTCTTCCTCCTTATTATACAAGTATAGCTTATTCCAGGCAAAATTAATCTACTTGATCTTCTGAAATATATCATTTTCCCTTAGGGATTATTTCAAGCATTATGTCTTTTAGGAAGCCTAACCTTATCCCACAATAAAGTTTTTTAAGATTGAAAATAAAAGTAACATTGGAATTTTTTAAAAACATTTTTAATGTGAAATATAACATGTAAAAAAGCAATAAATTTCAAAGTACATTTTAACAAGTAGTTAAAATTTCAGAGTATGGTATGGGTTACCATACATACCAATTTCAGGAATTTCTTTCTAACTGCTCCAAGATACTGGAAACAAAAAAGAAATATCAATATAATGATTCAGTAGTCATACTCATTTGTTAAATCTTATCTCTTTTTTACAACTCCTTCTCATTTGATGCTTCTCTCAATCTTTAGGAATATTTGGGCAATGACCATTCATTCTAATTTCTCCATGTTGGAAAGGGGTGTTGACATTATGGGGTAGGAGGATGCAACTAGGAGAGACTGGTACCTTTGGATTTCAGGGTTTATCTGGCCTAGGAATCATCTGGAAGTTATAAATTTCTGAAAAATAAACTTAGTAACTGAAATTTTTATAGAGTCTCAGATAGAGCTCTAGGTATTCTTTTTTTTACATGGGCAGGCACCAGGAATCGAACCTGGGTCCTCTGGCATGGCAGGCAAGCATTCTTGTCTGTTGAGCCACTGTGGCCCGCCCTCTAGGCATTCTTTAGGGTTTTCGGGAATATTGTTGGTTGGGGCTTGGCATACTGCAGCATTTTGTAATATCTAGCTGAAGCTTGCATAAGAATAACCTCCAGAATAGCCTCTTGACTGTATTTGAAATCTTTTAGGCACTGAAACCTAATTTTGTTACCTTTCTCTTCCCTGTTTTTGATCAAGAAGGCATTGTCAATTCCTTAATGATGCCAGGGCCGAGCTCATCTCTGGGAGTCATGTTCCATGTTGCTGGGGAGACCCACACACCCAGAAGTCATGTCCCACGTAGTAGGGTGGGTAATGATTTTACTTGCAGAGTTTGGCTTAGAGAAAGGCCACATCTGAGCAACAAAAGAGGTTCTCTGGTGGGTGATTCTTAGGCATAGTTACAGGTAGGCCTAGCTTCCCCATTATAGAAATACATTTCATAAGAGCAAGCCTCAAGATAGAGGGCTTGGCCCATCAACTTGGGAGTCCCTACTGCTTAAGAGAGTATCAGGAATTTTGCAGGAGGGGGAGTTTAGTAAATCCATATTTTTTCTTCAGTCCTCAAGGGATTTTGCAAATACTTTTTCATTCATTATCTTGCCAACATACTCTGGAATGTATCAGGGTACTACATTAAGCTATACAGAATTACGAGATCTCATTCCGTACTCTAGGCTCCATGTGTTAGGTTGTTTAAATGAATGGCCAGACAGGTTAAACCAAATTGTATGCTGCAGAAAATTTAAATTTTGGACAAAATAAACAACTCTTCCTTTGGACTCATACAGAAGATGGAGCTTAGGAATACAGACAATATCATCCTTTATCCTGCGTTCTGATTTTTGTTAGTTCCAACCAGATCGGCCTCACTTATATCTCTGATTGAAGTCTGGTCTCTTTTTTGACTTCTTACTACAATTGCTGCTATATGCAATAATGCTTACTTTCAGAGCTATAGAACTCTAATACTGAGTTTCAGTTGTCACACTGGTACCCAAAGTTCCATGGAAATGCCATGTTATATATATTGAACACAGCATCTCAGAATCTAGAAATAACACTTAAAATACAAGAGCAAACATAACTACTCTAAGAGCTTACAATCTATGTCCTACTTTTCTTATAAGTATTTTCTAAATGAGACCATGTGCAATTTGTCCTTTTGTTTCTGACTGACTTTGCTTGACATAATGTCCTCAGGGATTATTCATTCACCTTGTTGTGTGCCTCGACTTCATTCTTTCTGTAGCACACAATATTCCGTTATATGTATACATCGCAATTCACCCTTCTGCTCCTCAGTCAGTGTACCCTTTGGTCACTTCCTGTGTACAATGCTACCAAAAACATCAGTGTGCAAATGTCTATTCGAGTCCCTACTTTCAGTTCTTCCTAGTATATTCCTAGTGATGGGATTGCCTGATCATCTGATGACCCTATTTCTAGCCTCCTGTGGATCTGCAACATTACTCTCCGGAGGGACTGCTACCCTACTAATATTGAATGTGTGTACCTCTCCACACTTTCTCTAACACTTGAATCTTTCTGTTTATTTATTTATTTTGAAACTGTAGATTTTGTTGACCTAACGTTGGAATTTTAATAGATGCTGTCACTTCACTGTAATATTTAATGCATTAGTATATTTAAGAATGCATGAATTCATAGACTATTACCTTTGGAGATATTGCAGGTTGGTAGAGCTTGTATTTAACTTTGTCTTTTTGGCCTAATGATAGTTTCATTTGTAATAATTATTCTTGGCTATTGACTGTAATGTCTATTTGTATATTTTGTAGTGCTGTCATCGAACACACAAACCGTGTCATCTTTCTGGAAGATGATGATGTTGCAGCAGTGGTGGATGGCCGTCTTTCTATCCATCGCATTAAACGAACTGCTGGAGATCACCCTGGACGAGCTGTGCAGACCCTCCAGATGGAACTACAGCAGATCATGAAGGGTGAAAGTTTTTGTCATGTTGTAGCTTGGTGTTCTCAATGGAAAGGAGACATTCTGTTTCCTGCCCTAGCATAGAAATATGATAACACAATGCTAAATAAGTCCTCTACATGCTTAGTGAAGGAATAACCCTAGGGAAAGGGTGATTCTTTAGCACATTCATCTCATGGTCTTATAGTAGGATTCCTTAAAATTGAGTCATGGTTTGCTGTTTCTGATATCAGGAAAGAAAGTACTTATTTGGATAGTATTTGATATTTTTAAGATACTTTATGAACGTAAATATAGTCTGTATTCTGTTCACTATTACTCTCTTATCCTCCTGTGCTTCAGTTTTCTCATACGGAAAGTGGTGATAATAAGACTTACCCAATTAAAATTGTTTGAAGGAATAAGAGAGATAATATATGTAAAGCACTTGGAACAGTACCTGTCACATTGTGTAACCCCCTGCATAATGTTTTCTGCTAATAACTATTATGATTATTCTGATTATTGTTATTCTCCTTTTTGATGGAGTTTCGGTAGGAATAAAAGCTAACATATATTGCAAAACAAACATATGTCAGGTTCTTTACACTTTTATCCATACTTTAGTCCTATGGAGTAGCTGTGCTATTCTTATTTTCTCAATTGAGTAATTTCCTTGGAATTACATTACATAGTTGATAAAGGATAGAACCATTATTTGAACCTAGGTTTGATTCTAAAACTTAAAAGCTTGTCCCACTCCCCTGTTTTGCTGTAGTTGCATGTTTTAGGTATGAAGTTAATGAAATTGATTTTCCTTCCTTGTTTGCTCATTTTTCTTTATATAGGATAAATTGTATTGATTGAATCCATTAAGCAGTCTTATAAAAATATTGTTACCATTGCATGACCTTTTTAAAAATTACATTTTAATTTTTTAAATGTAATGTTTATGTTACTTTAGGTAACTTCAGTTCATTTATGCAGAAGGAAATTTTTGAGCAACCAGAATCAGTTGTGAACACAATGAGAGGGAGAGTCAACTTTGATGACTACACTGGTAATTACATATGAATTTTTGGGTTATTTCAAAGTCTTCTATGAGGGTTGACATTGACAACCTGAAAGTTCATTGTCCTTTATAGTCTGTGGAATAACTATAGCTGTCGACCATCAGTGGTTACCAGTCATCTTTTTGAAGTCCTTCAGTGTACCATGGAAAATGTGAACTTCTTTTCAGCTCAGTAAACATGTCATGGGCATTTGCTGAACGTTGTGAATTCTAGGAAGAATGGGACGTGGTCCCCATGTGGTTGAAGGTTGTGAACTTCCACAGAGGTCCTTCAGATGTTTACCTGATCCCTTTTGGGATAGCATGTTCCTTCCTACATTTTTTAGCTAGAGGTGAGGGTGCAGGAATAGTCAGAATTTACAGAAATTGTGTCTGCGCCTTGTGTCGTGGAGTTTACACACCTTACTGAGATGAATTTGAGATTGAGAATCTATGGCTGTATTATGTCCATAAGCTTATTTGTTGCTGAATCACTTTCAAAAAACTGCTCTTTCATCATAACCAGTTTAATAAACAACCTTTAGTCTAAGCTTCTCAGGGTTAGGAATTAATTTTTGAAATACAATAACTGGTATACAGAAATTTTTTGTTGTTGATTCTCTGGGACATACGTACAGTATTAAGTGTCTTTTCTTTCCTCTCACAGCCTGATAGTTGATGGAAAATTATTTCTCTAAATAAGTGTTGGCTTTATATCTTTTTCTTTTCCCAGTAGTGTCAGATTCTTTTTTGGTAGGAGAGTTTTGTTGAAGGCTGAATTATGAATTGAACACTATGTGCAGAGAGCACTGTGCTGATAGGAAAGTTTTCTGTTTTAAAGTCATTTCTCCAGAATTCTTATACTCTAGAAAGGGGAAGTAAATATATAAATAACTATTTAAAAATTATAAATGGCATGAGAAACATGTTAATGCTGAAATGTTTACTGTTTGAAGTCTAATGCTGAATTCAGAGAAAGTAGAGTATGAGTCTTTTTATGGCATGGGCTTAGGATCATAGAAGACTTCCTGAAGGAGGTAGGTGTGGGTTATGACAGAGACATTTTAATCAGATGAAGCAACGCTAGATCAGGGGAGGTTGTGGAACAACCGTGAGAACTCTTATTTTTGGAAAATATGTAGTCCAGTTTGTCTGCCATGTGCAGCACTTGAAGAGAGATAAAGAGAAATAAGCCTAGGAAAAAAGTGGGGGCAGATATCGCAGAGGGCCTTTCATATACTCTGATGTAGGTGGGTTTGAGTACCTTCTTTTACAGAATAGGGAGTTTGGATATTTTTTAAAAATATTTTTATTGTGACATCTTCACACACATACATTCCACACATGGTGTACTATCAGTGGCTCACAATATCATCACATAGTTGTGTGTACATCACCATGATAATTTTTTAGAACATTTCCGAAAAAGAAATAAAAAGAAAAAAGAAAAAACTCATACATACCATACGCCTTACCCCTCCTTCTCACTGACTACTTGTATTTCCATCTACCCAATTTATTTTGCCCTTTGTCCCCCCTATTATTTATTTATTTATTTAATCCAAAATGTTTTACTCCTCTGTCCATATCCTGGATAAAATAAGCATCAGACACAAGGTTTTCACAATCACCTTGTAAACATATCTTGACAATTGTCTTCAAGAATCAAAGCTGTGGGTTCGATTCCCACTGCCTGCCCATGTTAAAAAAAAAAAAAAGAATCAAGGCTACTGGAACACAGCTCAACAGTTTTAGGTACTTCGCTCCAGCCACTCCAATATACCATAAACTAAAAAGGGATATCTATAAGATATAAGATAAAAGATAAAATACATATATATATAAAGATTTTATATATATATATATATATATATATATATATATATATATATATATATATATATATATATAAGAATAGCCTCCAGGATAAACTCTCAACTCTATTTGAAATCTCTCAGCTACTCGGACTTTATTTTATCTCATTTCTCTCTTCCCCATTTTGGTCAAAAAGCCTTTTCAATCTGTTGATGCTGGGTTCTGGCTCATCCTAGGATTTCCATCCCATATTGCCAGCAAGATTTACACCCCTGGGAATCATGTCTCACATAGAGGGAGAGGGCAGTGAGTTCACCTGCCAAATTGGCTTAAAGAGAGAGGCCAAATCTGAGCAACAAAAATGATTCTCTGGGGGTGACTCTTAGACATAATTTTAAGTAGGCTTAGCCTATCCTTTGCAGAAATAAGTTTCATAGGGGTGAACCCCGAGAGCGAGGGCTCAGCCTGTAGATTTGGCTGTCCCCACTGCTTGTGAGAATATCAGAAATTCTCCAAATTTGGAAGTTGAATATTTCCTTCTTTCTCTTCAGTCCCCAAGGGAACTTTGCAAATGCTTTTTTATTCACTGCCCAGATTACTCTGGGATATATCAGGGCATTAAACTAACCTGGACAAACCAATAAAATCTCAGGCCCTATTCAAGATTCCATGTACTTATGGTGTTCAACTAAACTAGCCGTACAAGTTAAATTAGGAAATTCACTACCCAAAATATAAATTTTGTATCAAATAAATCTCTCTCCCTTTAGTCTCACACAGAATTTGGAGTTTTAAACTATGGATGATATCATTCTTTACCCTTTAGTCTGTTGTATCTTAGTGCTGTCTGAATCAGCTTCATTCATATCTCCACGGATCACTTTTTCAACTTTTTAAACAGTTCCTGTATGGGGTACTGATGACTTTTATAGCTTCAGAGCTCTAACTCAGAGTTTCATGTGTCCCATAAATACCCAAAGTTTCTGGGAACTACCATGTTATAAGCTCAGTATCCTAGAATTTATAATTAACAGTGACACTTCCTGAATATATGTGACTACTCTAAGAGCTTGCGATCTAGGACCGTTTACAACAAGCCCCAACCTGATAACCTATGCTCTCATCTTTAGTTCACTATGTTATTGTTAGTCCATATGATTGAGGCTTGATAATATTCATCTTTTTGTTCCTGACATTTCATTCAACATACAATCCTTAAGGTTCATACACCTAGTTGCGTGCCTCGCTACTTCCTTCCTCATTGCAAAAACTCAGTAGTCCAGTGTATGTATACACTATATTCCTCAGTCCTTGTGGGAGTTTGGATTTTATTCTGGGTTACTTGGGAATAAGTGAAACTTATTGTTGTTGCTGGTGTTTTGTTTTATTTTCCTTTAGCTGGGTTTTTTAAAATAGAGAAATATATGCTCTCTCTCTCTGTCACTGTTGAAATTAAAGAAGGAGAACATAAAATTATCCAAAAAGATAAAACACACCTGGTTTATATTGTAACTAATTAAGGTAGAAAAAAGGGTGGGGAGATGGAGAGGGACAAAGCAGACAGATTTAGGGGTTGAGAACAGGAGGATGCTCCTGATTACTTGCATCTTTCTCCTTAACCAGAATAAACTGATTTGAGCGTAGAATTGTGGTACTACTTGTTGCCTCGAACAGTATATTTATGTGGTGGGTGCTCAATAAATATTAGTTGAGTAACTGAATGATACTGAATGAGAATTTCTCGCAGATAGAAAACTAGCCTTGCATTAGCAGGATATCTGGGCAGGACAGTTACAAGAATACATATAGCTATAGAGACAGAAAAAGAGAGAACAGACTTTACTGTAGGGTTTTGAGATTAAATTCTTTCCAAAGGATCATTCTGGCTGTATGTGGAGAGCAGACTCAAAGCGATTGGGAATAGAGAAGAGAAGTTAGGAAAACGTTGCTGGCCTCCAGGGAAGAGACATTAGACTAAGCTGTTACTATCGGAGGTCCCTTCTGAAGGTGGAGCTCACAGGTCTTACCTGTGGGGTTGTGGAGGGCTGATAAGAGCAATCAAAAGATTCTCCTAGGTTTTTGACTTGAGCAGTTGGGTACATGGTGATGGTGTGCACTGAGAAGGAAAGGCTGAGAGGCGTGTGGGTTTATATTATACATAGAGCACTTTCTGGGTCCCATAGGAGAAATGAAGATAGCTTTTTCCCAAGGAAGTTTATTAAGAAATAATTTTGATTTAGTAAAATTTACCCTTTTTAAAGTGTGCAGGTCTATAAATTTTGACAAACTCTACAACATAACCATAATCCTACCCTCTACAACAATCAAGATGTAGAACAATTCTTTCATCCCAGAAATTCCTTATTCCACTTTGTAGTCAACCCCTCCCCTACGCCAGTCATTTACATTAACTAATCTGTTGTTTGTTCTGTAGTTTTGCCTTTAAAACACATTTTAACCTAGTTAGAGAAATGTAAAGATAACTAAACTAGGTAGAAAGTGATAAATGCTGTGATTGTGTGGGTAGGTAGAGGGATGACTAGGTTAACTACAAGTTTGGGGAACGGTGTCAATTAACTTGTGCCCTTTTATTTTACTTTTCAAAAATACAGAGATATTTTTCCTAGGAGGAATATCAATTCTTAAAAATGGCAGTGTTGTTTCCCAGATTGGCAGTGGACAGTCATAATCATAAAAAGTGATTACCTATTTCATATGGCTCTTTTCTAAGTAATTATATATACAAATTTTTATTTCAGTGAATTTGGGTGGTTTGAAGGATCACATTAAGGAGATTCAGAGGTGCCGGCGTTTGATTCTGATTGCTTGTGGAACAAGTTATCATGCTGGTGTAGCAGTAAGTGACTTCTTAAATTTTAACTGTTATATGGAGATATCTGTAGACAAATAATACCTCTAGTAACATACCATGTAAAAACTATCCTTTGTTAAAATGTCTTGTTATTTTTCATGTTTGTGATGACAGAACTCAGGAAAGTAGGAGGAGAAATTTGAATAGCTGCTTGGGATTATTTGTCAATGGATTATCCACTTTAGAAAGGTCCTTAGGTTTGTAGATAGATCATCTGCAGTTGACTTCATAAAAATGAAAGAGTGGGAGAATTATGGCAGGGTCCTAGACTTGTGGGCTGAGGGAACTTTTCCTTTTGTAGAGCAGTCATTGTGTTTTCCTTATTATTGGACATTTGCCCCAGACAGATGGCTAGTAACATGTACAAATCTCAACAGGAGTTTATGTGGTAGGCACATTTCTGCAAAGAGATGAAGCCTCCTTTTTTGTCAGACTCATTCCTTTTACTCTTATTTTGGAAGCTGATTCTGTAGCAGAGACAGTTGTTGATTGTCAGTATACAGGCGTAGAAATGTAAAGATCTTTCAGTCCAATAAATCAGATCCACATAGTTTTCTTATAAAGAGCCAATTTATGTGCTGTTGATGTCAGCTCTCATAAGTAAAGTACAGAAGACCCATTTGGGATTGAATCCCAAAGTTCATGACATAGTAATTTTCCATCTGCTGGGATGCAGATATGAATTTAAGTTAGTCATTTCACTAGTGAATGAAACTAGCTGTTCACTCAGCCCTTGCCTTCCAACAAGTCTTTATTATTCTCTAACTTTTTTTTACCTAGTGTAAATGGTCTTGAAAAGAAAGTGTATGCCATATTGAAGAGAAGAGGTCTAATAAAGAAATGGTTTTGAGCATGGAGAAAAAGTAAATTAAAGACATCAATGTAAATTAAAGAAATAATTGGCTAATTAAATGGTGGCTTAGATCTATTATTGAATGAGCCCTCTTTAGAAATAAAAAGTAATTGATAGTGCTTTTTTAATTAAATGCTGCTTCTAAATCAAAACCTAAATTTTGGGGCAGAAATTATATGCTGTGTTAGAATTCTCTAATTCTGAGATTTGAGAAGGTGTGATATATATATATATATATATTTTTGTGGATGCCAAGACTAACAGTAGTTAACAGACATTAGAAATTCCTTTTGTGGTTTATAATACAAAATGGTGTCATTCATTCCATTAATCCTATTTTGGGTTTTTGTTTTTTTAGTGGGTTCAAATGTCAGTGATATTTATAGAACAGCTTCTTTAGTGTTTGTTCTGTGTAGACAACCAACTACACCCAAATCATTCCAGAAATAGCGTGCGTGCTTTCCAAAATGTTGTCTCTCTTTTTTCCAGTGGCATGCAATTGAATTTATAGTATTAATCTCATATGATAAAAATGTCAGGTACAGATATGAATAGGCATACATAGATCTCAAGAGTACTTTTTTGAAACGGTAACTCCTTAAGATCAAGAGCTTCTGTGCCTTAAAGGACTCTGTTAAAAAGGTAAAGAGGGAGAAAATACTTTGAAACCACATACCTGATAAAGGCCTGATAGCCTGTATACATAAAGAAATTATAATTCTCAACAACAAAAATCATACAAACCAATTATGAAATGAGCAGAGAATATGGATAAACTCTTTTCTGAAGAGCAAATGCAGATAGCTAAAAAGCACATGAAGAGCTGTTCATTTTCATTGGCTATAAGAGAAATGCAAATTAAGGTGACAATAACATATCACCTCACAACTATAAGAATGGCTGCTATTAAACAGGAAACCACAAATGTTGGGGACAGTTTGGAGAAATAGGAACATTTATTCACATCTGGCAGGAGTGTATAATGGTACAGCCACTGTGGAAGACAGTTTGGCGATTCTTCAGAAAACTAAATATTGAGTTGTCCTATGACCCAGCAACAGCAATACTCAATATATCCCCAGAAGAGCTGAGGGCAGTGATGCAGACATTTGCATAATGGTGTTCATAGTGGCACTGCTCACAATTGCCAAGAGATAGAAACAATCCAAGTGCCCATCAACAGAGGATTGGATAAACAAAATGTGGTATATACATACAATGAAATATTTTGTAGCAGTAAGACAAAATGATGTCCCAAAACATATGACAAGGTGGATGAATCATGAGGACATAATGCTGAGTGAAATAAGTCAGACACCGAAGGACAGATACTATATGGTTTCATTATAATGACTCAAAGGTAATCTCAGATGTTGCACTATAGACTATAGCAGACCTAGAGGTACACAGAAACTAGAAATGAAGGAAAGACTACACAAAGACGTTGAATCTAAATGCAAGGGAATGGATAGAAGTAATGCTAACCAGTTAACAGTTTTATAAGTAACTTAGCCATATTGAAGGTGAAAATGACTGAAGGGGGTTGTATAGTGCCATGTATCCTAATGATTAAATTTATGATTATAAATAAGTTCTCACATAAACTACTTTAGTGGTTCTATAATAGACAAGAATCAATGGTAGAGGTATATAGGGGGGATACTAAAAATGCATGCTATGGCCAATAGTTAACAGGCTGTTAGATAGTGCTAATGGTCATAGTTTGCTGAACCCCAATCAGCCTTGCTCCTGTTGTCTCTTAAGAGCACATGGGGCTCAAACTGAGACTTATAAAGGTTTTATGCACTAGGTTTGTCTTCCTGGGATTTGTCTTCCTTGAGCATATAATTCCCAGAGGGTTCCTAGGTCATATACATTCTGAAACCCAGAGGGACCAGCCTCTCCAGCATTATCAGTTGATTCCAGCTCCCTGTCTTTCAGCGTGGACACCCCTTCTCAGCATGAAAGAGTAGTAATGGGCATTCTCCAAGGATCCCTATAGAATGGGAGAGGGATTAAAGGAGAGGGAGGAGATATAAGAGAGAGAGTGGGATTTAACAAATCAGTATGGCAGCTGAATCACTACATTAAAATTCCTTCTAGCCTCCAGTGTTCTGGAGCAGCTAGAAGGAAAAATCTGAGATGCTGGAATGATAGCCCATGACAAAGTCTGGGATCAGTTCTGTAGCTGCTTATTGAAGTGTGCTTTGAAAGTTATTTTCAAATTTTCTTTCTTTGCTTTGTATGTATGTTAAATATTACAATAAAAAAACATTTTTAAAAAGATCACTTTTTGGGGGTATATTATTATACCCCAAATATCTGGTAAGTTGCCATGTTTGTATCTTACTTTTTTCTCTTTTGAAGAATGTGATTCCACAGTGACATTTATACTGTAAACTACGGGGAAATGTCAAATTTGTTTGAGGGAAAATATTTGCATTCTAATATTAGTAACTTTTTTATGTATAATATATACATCAATGGGAAAGGGTAATTAAAAATATTTTATCTTTGAAGACTTTTTGCGTATGATTTTTTATTGGGGGTTGGTGCATGGTCTGGGAATTGAACCTGGGTCTTTCGCATGGAAGGCAAGCATTCTACCACTGAACTCTATATGATTTTATAACTGTTAAAAGTGCTAAATCAATATCAATGCTATTTAGGCAAGGAAAATTTAAAGGGATGTGAAGTAAGGGAACCTTTGTAGTTCTTCATTGCTGTGAAATGAGGAATGCAGAGAAGGGTCAAATGTTGTGTTGGACCATTTGCATAAATGATTGTCATAGTTATTAAATGCTTTATGTATAATGCATAAATGACTGTCATAGGTATTAAATTAAAAATTGCATAAATGATTGCCATAGTTATTAAATGCTTTATATATATATATGTAGGACTAAAATTTTTTCTGCCTCAAAATTTGTTTTTCTATTATTTTTGTTTCTGATGTTTAGAGTAAAAGAAATTTTCTTAGAAAGTAAACTAAATAAAATAGAATGTTAAGATGCCTTTTCACCAGAAACATACTATCTCTCACCCCAGTCTACAAAGTTGGAAAACAGTAACCCTTCTTAAATGAGATTTGCAATGGTACAATATATGAATACATTACATTTTTAAAGTGTTTAGTTTTTTCACTGAGTGTTTATCTTATTTGAAATCTCTCAGTGATTCAGGTATCTTATGAATTTCCATCTTAAATATTAAAAGTTGGTAAGTTAGCAGTGACACATACAGACTGATTCACAACAGTGCTTTTCCACTTAAGTCCTCTAAACATATGTGCAGATGTATTTGCTTCTATGTACATATGCCTAGATGTCTAAAGAGACGCACTAAAATGTTAATAGTGGTTATCTCTTGGGTGGTGGTGTTTTGATTTTATTTTTTATGCTTTATAGAAATAAGAAACTTTATTTTTTATATTTTATAAAAATAAATTTATTTTTTATACTATAAATCATTAATCTTTAATTTAAATACAGATTAAAGTATTTCCTCAAATGATGTGTCATTTTTATAATCAAAAAAGTAAAAACTATCCATTGAGTCCAGTCAAGTCCAGTGAAAAAGGAGAGAAATTGAAATAAAGATGTATGACCAGGTCATCTTGTCTCTATAGACACGACAAGTTCTGGAGGAGCTGACTGAATTGCCTGTTATGGTGGAATTAGCCAGTGACTTCCTGGATAGAAACACCCCGGTTTTTCGAGATGATGTTTGTTTTTTCATTAGTCAATCAGGTATGCTAGTTTTAAAGACATAAGGAAACTCTATTTATTCTAGCATGTCTTGGCAAAAATTGATAAACTGGTCTTGCAGATGACTTGACAAACACCAATTAATTTAGATTTATAATTCTTCATGAATTAGTAAAATGAACACCTTTTACCCTCAAGGAGCTGAGTTTTCAAAGATGAAGGAAAAGATGCTAAAAATCTTAATTTATAAATTTATTATTTCAAGTACACATTTTACATTTCTTTTAAAATAAGTGTTATTATTAACAGTATAGTCAGTTATTTTTGCATCTAAGAAGCAGCGTATGGTGAAACTGCTCCGTGTGTGTTATAGTGATTCCTCTTCTACACAGGTGAGACGGCAGATACCCTGATGGGTTTGAGATACTGTAAGGAGAGAGGAGCTTTAACTGTGGGAATCACAAATACAGTTGGCAGCTCTATATCAAGAGAGACAGATTGTGGAGTTCACATTAATGCTGGTCCTGAGATTGGTGTGGCCAGTACAAAGGTAAATTCTTGACTTATTTCTCACATGATTATTTAATCATAGTGTTGGTGAACCAGATTAGTCTGTACCTTTTGTTTCATTTGTTAGCAGTTATAGATCTCATACATTTTATTAATTATTATAATTATTGTAAGACTTTAATAGTCAATGATGGAAAAATTTGTCCTCCCATCCCTGGATCTTAGAGTTTAAAAGAGACAAATCTATATAACATAAGTATACTTTGAAAAGGTCTCTGTGGCTGTCCCCATTCATTGCTTGTATTTTTCCTTCCAGGTATACAGGGGATACATAATAAGTCTAACATCCATTTTTTCACTGAGTAGTATAGAATTAGAAAAGTAACAAATTTAAAGGATCCAGTTTAATTTTGATTTGG